>NC_086319.1:168867399-169587399 GCF_036172605.1 Pelobates fuscus
GTGATGGTTGCGCCGTTGACTTGGGGGGAGACAGACAAGGGAGTAGTAACACTTGAGGGAGGAAAGACCAGAAGTTCTGTTTTGGACAGGTTGAGTTTAAGGAAGTGAGCAGCCATCCAGTTGGAAATCAAAGAGAGGCAGTCAGAGACACGAGTCAAGATGCGCGGAGAGAGATCAGGAGCGGACAGCTAGATTTGCGTGTCATCCACATAGAAATGATAGCGGAAGCCAAAGGAGCTCATGAGTTTACCAAGGGAGGCAGTATAGGTAGAGAACAGTAGGGGACCAAGGACAGAACCTTGGGGGACGCCGACAGAGAGTGGTTGGGGGGAAGAGGCAGAGTCAGAAAGAAACACTGAAAGTGCGCTGGGAGAGGTAGGAGGAGCACCATGTCATGCCTTAATTATAATATCCTCTTACTTCCTGGTTCCACGGAGCTTAGCCACACCTCTTTATGACACGGTCTCCCTATTTAATCTGACCGCACCAGCTGATCGAGGCTGGATTAATGAACTACGTTCCGTACTCACGAACCGGCTGCAACATCGTTGTGAAAGCCCTCTATTACCGGACCGGACTGGAAGACTTCAAGTTCCCTTCACCTTTCCTCATCCACAACTAAAGCTGAACTCTATCCATGCAGGATAAACCGCCTATGAGGAAATCTCGGGAACCAGTGTTCTATGTGCCGGAAGCTAAGTAAAACCTCTGTGATAAGCGTTGCATCTCAAAGCTGTTATTTCCTGTCTCCAAAGTCCTTCGTTTAAACAAACCCGTTACAGCTAACTTCAACTCATACTTTGTCTCAGTTAGCTGCATCTGTCTTACTTCAGTTAAAGTCTATGGAACAGCTATTGTAACTTCTTATCACCTAATTAATTAATACTACTAAAGGACTCTTTCTGATTCAGTTATCGTTTACTACTTAAAGCTACAGTGCATCTAATTGTGGACTTCAGTTATCGTTTACTACTTAAAGCTACAGTGCATATAATTGTGGACTTCAGTTACCGTTTACTACTTAAAGCTACATTGCATATAATTGTGGACTTCAGTTATCGTTTACTACTTAAAGCTACAGTGCTTATAATTGTGGACTTCAGTTATCGTTTACTACTTAAAGCTACAGTACCTGTAAATTGGAATTAAAGTCAATACCTTTTACTTTTTATAATAAATATTCAAACTATAAGAAATCTGCAGTTGTGTTCCTTCATAACAAATGTTTAGACGTGACACACCAGGAGTGAGCAGTATCCCGTAGACCAAAATTATGGAGAATGCGAAGAAGCTGTTGATGTTCAACAGTGTCAAAGGCAGCAGAAAGATCAAGGAGAATTAGGATAGAGTAATGGCCGCGAGATTTAGCAGAAATTAAATCGTTGGATACTTTGGTCACAGCTGTTTCGACAGAATCCAGACTGAAGGGGGTCAAGCAAAGAGTTGGATTCGAGAAAGTCAGTCAGTCTGGTGTACACAACTCTCTCGAGGATCTTGGAGGCAAAAGGCAGTAGCGAGATAGGGCGGTAGATGGATGGGGAGTGGAGTCAAGGCTGGGCTTTTTCAGAATTGGGGTTACAGTTGCATGAGCATTAGGTCTCCCCCACCAGCTGAGTGTGGATTCAGGTAAGTGACTGAAGGGGTTTTTACCCCTTCATTCCTGCGGGAGTGTGGGCACGAGGAAGGGGGGCACTGTAGAAAGCTATAGTTCCAGGAAAACAGCTTTGTTTTTCTGGAACTATAGAATCCCTATAAGTATTCTGTTATTTTTACTTTATATTAAATTCCTATCACCAGCACAACCCAGCATTAAAGGGACACTATAAGCACCAAAATAACTTTAGCTTAATGAGGCCATATTATTGTGTAGATCAGGAGTGCCAAAAACGTAGATCCCCAGATGTTGTAGAACTACAACTCCAATGATGCTTTGCATGCCTTTAGAATGCCTTAGCATGGAAGATGTAGTTTTAAAATATCTGGGGATCTGCCTTTTGGGCACCACTGGTGTAAATCATGTTCCAGCAGTCTCACTGCTCAGTTTCTGCCATTTAGGAGTTAAAGGGACACTATAGTCACCTGAACAACTTTAGCTTAATGAAGCAGTTTTGGTGTATAGAACATGCCCCTGCTGCCTCACTGCTCAATCCTCTGCCATTTAGGAGTTAAATCCCTTTGTTTATGAACCCTAGTCACACCTCCCTGCATGTGACTTGCACAGCCTTCCATTAACACTTCCTGTAAAGAGAGCCCTATTTAGGCTTTCTTTATTGCAAGTTATGTTTAATTAAGATTTTCTTATCCCCCGCTATGTTAATAGCTTGCTAGACCCTGCAAGAGCCTCCTGTATGTGATTAAAGTTAAATTTAGAGATTGAGATACAATTATTTAAGGTAAATTACATCTGTTTGAAAGTGAAACCAGTTTTTTTTTTTCATGCAGGCTCTGTCAATAGCCAGGGGAGGTGTGGATAGGGCTGCATAAACAGAAACAAAGTGATTTAACTCCTAAATGATAGTGAATTGAGCAGTGAAATTATCTTTACACTAAAACTGCTTTATTTAGCTAAAGTAATTTAGGTGACTATAGTGTTCCTTTAAATCACTTTTGTTGCTGTTTGTTGTTGCAGCTTTAGCTACACCTGCCCTGGCAGTGACTCACACAGCCTGCATGAAAACAAAATGGTTTAATTTTCACTCAGTTCATTGTGTTTACTTTAAACGCTTTTATCTTTACTAATCAAGACTCAGGCTGCCTCCTGAGATTAGTGGGCAATAGTTGTTGTTTACATCTGTCACCATTAATTAATCCCCTCTCTTAAAACCGATATGCAGGAAGATGGGTTGCAGAGATGGGGATAGAAACTGCAGATATAATCATGACAGACACATGTTTTGTTCCCCAACACACACACTTATCAGTATTCCTTAAAATTTCAGCAGATGATTTGATTTGTATTGTTTTTCCTGCAACATAAAATTGCGGGGGGTGCTGTCTGCGAGTGTAACTTAAGCAGAGTTTAACTTAAAGGACCACTATAGGCACCCAGACCACTTCAGCTCAATGAAGTGGTTTGGGTGCCAGGTCCATCTAGGATTAACCCTGCCGGCTGTAAACATAGCAGTTTCAGAGAAACTGCTATGTTTACATTAGGGTTAATCCAGCCTCTAGTGTCTGTCTCATTGACAGCCGCTAGAGGCGCTTCTCACTGTGATTTTCACAGTGAGAAGACGCTAGCGTCCATAGGAAAGCATTGAGAATGCTTTCCTATGGACTGGCTGAATGCGCGCAGCTCTTGGAAGGAGGAGGAGAGCCCCCAGCGCCGAGGGAGCATGGCTCTGGAGAAAGGTGAGTGTTTAACCCCCTTCCTCCCCCTTCAGCCCGGTGGGAGTGGGACCCTGAGGTTGAGGGCACCCTTCAGGGCACTATAGTGCCAGGAAAACGAGTTTTTTTTCCTGGCACTATATGGTCCTTTAAGCAATATAAAAGACAAATAACAATGCCATACTTACTAAGAGTTTATAACAGGAAAATAATGTCCCTCTATGTTTACTGTTTCAAGGTTTGTCAGGATTAGCAGAAATACAGTTTTGCTTGAAACGTTGCACATACAGAAAATTATGAACTTTTGTGCCAGGGGCTAGTTACACCCCATCACACGTGACTTGGGCAGCCGTGAAGTTTGTTCCGAACTGCCTAATATAAACTCTGTGCAAAATGTATTTTTGTCATCCGCATTCACTGCGCGCTGGTGAGAGATGTAATGAGCATCTTCCTTGCAGGCAGCTTCATCTTCAGTGTATGCATAAGCTCTAAGCTGGTGAAATGGTCCAATCAAATGATTCTCTATAAAAAGCATTTAATTGGACCACAAACAATGTGGTGAGACGGGGCATAGAAATTAAGTAAAGAGGACCTATAACTCAAGGTAAATTAATCTATTTAAATTGGGGTTTTAATTAAATAATGGGTGTAAATAAGGGGTGGACAAGATCAGTAGGGCATTATAAAACTAAAAAAACATTGTCTACAAAAGGGTTATAGTAACCCTTTAAAACTACTTTAATCTTAGATAATAATCAAGACATGCATATCCTGGCCTGCCCAAGATTATTAAGTGTCACAATTAGTAAATAGCAGCTGCTGTCATTAAAACAACTTCAGCTTAATGAAGCCGTTTTGGTGTATAGATCATGCTATTGCAGTCTCACTGCTCAATTCTCTGGCATTTAGGAGTTAAATTACTTTTGCTTCTGTTTATGCATCCCAAGCCACACCACCTCTGGCTGTGACTGACATAGCCTGCATGGAAACAAAATTGGTTTCATTTTCAATCACATGTCAACTTACTTTAAAAGTTTTTATCTCCTGCTATGCAAAATGAACTTTATTCAAATACAGGAGACATTGGAAAGGTCTAGAAAGCTATGAACAGTGCAGGGATTAATACATTCTAAATTAAACAGAATTTGCAATGAAAGAAGTATAAACATTAGATGACTCTTTACAGGAAGTGTTTATAAAGGCTGGGCAAGTCACATGCAAGGAGGTGTAGCTAGTGTTACACCAAGGGTGCATAATTCATTGTTGCACTATAGAATATTGCCACTTAATGTAATTTGTGTAGTGCATACATGAATTGGCCACTTGGTAATGGGTCAGATGACAGAAAGGGTAATGCAAATTATATAGGAATGTGAAAGGGGGCAGATGGTTTACCACATAGATTGATCCTTTGATTAATCAAAGGCTCTGTAAGGTGTGAGAAGTCACACATAAGTGGCCTGGAAGTCTAGTTCCAATGTAAACTAGCTGACTTCAGCCATATGGCCTATACCTAGTAATTGATTAGTTGCTTACTTTGATATGTTAATGATCATTAGTTTTCAAGAAAAAAAAGAAAGAAAACCAAGCCTTGAGTTCGAGTATCATATCCAAAAGAAACATTAATAATTACCCACGGAATAATAATTGAGCATCATTTTTGTTATATTTGGAATGGGAGGCACAGTCTCCTAATCAAGCCTGAACATGATTTGCGTAACTTACCCATATGGGAAGGGATTGTGATGTCCGCTATATTGGGTCACAAGTAAGTATCTATGGAATGGAAAAATGGTAACAAATTCATATATTCAATTATTATGTAGCAAGTACATAAGAGGAGATAGAACCAAATGTTTCCATTTGGATTGATGTTGGCCTGGAACACAAGGGGGTGGTCACTTATAGTTACTATAGGTACGCCTTATCTCCACGCCTTATCTCCACCTCTGAGCGAGGCTTGGTAATCCACAGGGTATATATCTAATGATACTGAAGTGTGTATTGTACTTGCTTGGAGCCAAAATCAACTTTTGAGTGAGTCACCATCTTCCTTGTCAGAGACCCCCTGGGCAGAAGTTTTACTTTGAAAACCTGAGTAAGTGATTAGGACTTCTGTTATTTTATCCTTTTTGGTTTTTATCTGTTGGTGTAAACAATATGTTTATCATCTATTTTGTTGTATGCACTGTGACTATTTTTTGCTCATAATAAATATTCCTTTATTAAGTTCTGTCTTTTTCTGGTAAAGAATCATGCTACCTGAAGAGACTAATTATTGAGTGTTTTGGAATTGAGTGTTTTGTGCTAAGCTGTATTTGGTGGGTTTTTATTATTCAGTTACCTGGGGGACCAAAGCACCCCATTTATAAATTGTCTTGGTGGTGGCAGCGTTAAAATAGTAATATTTGAGGGCGGGGCCTGAGCATGGAGTTGAGAAGACGTTAACCTCAGGAGCTCCTGCAACAAAAGACAAACTAATCGATTTTACATAACTTAAACGACGATCGATCGTGGCACAAAGGCCACCAAATCAGAGGGGACACCGAGCGGAACATTATGACACCATTCAAGCAACAGGGAAAAGGTTATCCGCTCGAGCGTCAGAGGCCTACTCACATGGCAGGCGCGGGAGGGACGGCCGCTCTCCCGCTGCCAAGACTGGCTACCTCGGAATGCACAGGCCCACGTCCCCCCCCCCCCCCCCCCTGGACCGGAGGGGGTCATCCCGGTCCACATAATCGCACAGAGCGCTCACCCTTGGAACGCTCCAGGACATAACCAGGACCGGCAGAAATCGCGAGGCCCAGCCAAGATGGCCGTCGACAGTAAGCAAGGTCCGGCCCTGCAGAACCAAGGGCACCCGATTCACTCACCTCTGGCGTCCGCGGATGCACTGGACACCGCCTTTGAGTGCTTCTGGGCAAAATGGGAAGCCTGACTGACAGCGGCGGCGCAGGAGCCTCAGACAGCATGGGAAACTTGGAGACAATCTGAACTGGGGCGGCAGAAGCCCCGACTCGGCGAGACAGCTCCGAAGAGGGCAACAGCTAAACCGGCACGTCCACCGGGGCAGAGACCCACTAGAAGAGCGGCAATAGCCCAACACCCCCGCAGATGGAAAGCCACAAAATGCCTTCTTCGGAGATCACCTCCACAAAGCGGGCAGAAAGCCTCCATCTGCTTCCCACACAGGAGGAGAGGGGGCGCTTTACATCTGATGACAGGTATGGAACACCGCAAAACATCGCCCCAGTCCAACATCCAAAACAAAAGACGGGTGAACGCTTATCAATGTCTGCCAAACGCCCCGATGTACAAAAGCAACCCAAGGAAGCGGCACCCCATTGCATACCAGGCCACCATGGTGGGCATTGGATGACGGACACAAACAAATGCGGGAACTTACACCACCCACCATTGTAGTAACGCAACACCCGACCGCACAACCCAGGAACAATGACTCTAAGTTCAAATTTTATTATAACTTTTGCTGTTACGATCCAGAGTTTTGTACCCTCAGTTCTTACTAGTTATGCACTAGCCAGACAGCTATACCAGACCACCAACATACTCATGTGCTATACCTCATGCGGCTGCGGCAACATTTTAGCTACAGATGGCCATGATTGGGTACCCAGGGTCCTAAAACCTGCCTTAATGCACGACAGCTTACCAACTCTGTCCCATTTTCCTACCATAACTGCAGCGTGTTCAGTGTGAAAGTATAACCAACCAGCACTACAATGCCGCAGCAGCAATGGACTTACTAGCCACTTACCTCACCCGTTGAAAACGAGGGAAATGGTATGCAACTTACATGCGAGACAGACGCTATCCTGCCTCTTATTTTCATTTAAAGTTACGTGCGTTATCGACATTCAGTTTAGTCAGCAGGCGTGGATATACATCTCTTATAACAATTACAGTACATGTACCTTTAGCATATTGCTAGCCAATGTTTTTCATGCCTCCTAGCCTAACCACCTACAGCATAAAGTTTCTATGCATAGTTCTGTAAATTTAAGGATATAACTGTTCAAGCATGTTTATAGCTTAACTATCGGCGACAATGCTTAAAGGACATACCTACTAATATTGATGCTTGCATGTCATATATAACTAGATTGTCTTACTACGTTTAAAAACTTAAAAAATGTGCTTTCACTTCACTGCCACATATGTATAAACCTGTGATATCAATGTGATTATATTTGCTGTTGTGGCAACGTATATCACTTTGTCACACCGTGCACAACAAAAATAAAAATAAAAAAATAGTAATATTTATAATATTATGGTTGAGTGTGGGTGGTGTTAAGTGGGATGTTATCATTATTTCCGGTCTAGTGCAGACAAATAGTGAACTTTCACCACCACGACTATGGCACACTCTTGGAGTAGGGTGCGTTCGTGACTGCTAGGGCTGCATAAAAAGTGATTTAATTCCTAAATGGCAGATAATTGAGCAGTGAGACTGCAGGGGCATGATCTATACATCAAACCTGCTTCATTACGATAAATTTGTTCTGGTGACTATAGTGTCCCTTTAATTCAGCCCCTCAACCATTTATTATATGCAGGGAGCAGAGCTTGGGATAATGACTCACACAGTCATAGCCTATTTCCCAAGATACTAACAAACACAGAATTTATATTTCCTTTCCTTAGCATACTTTTATAGGATATCCACAAAAAAATGACTACGATTCCCTGTAAAATCTCTTTGCGATGAGACATTGGCAGCAAATGTGAGAAATTCATATCTCCCAAGTGTTCCTATTTAGGACTGACAGTCCCTATATTGGGCCTAAATTCCTCTGTCCATTTTTCCAAGTAGCTCCATGTTGTTGGCCTCCCAGCCTTTCTGATTTTAGTAGGACAGTCCCAATTTTCGGGTCCTGCCCCATCCACCATTCCGAAATATGTCCAACAAGCACAGTGCAAATGCATCATCAGACACACTTGCGCTATGTTCAGATCATCAGGACCCTGCAGATAGCACATTATGTAGACAGCCTTTATGGCGGACTGTAAGCATGGTGTGGATTCACTCTAGGCTGGCCTGCCAGTAATTCAGGTAGACACAACCCCTTTCCAGGTGGGATTGTCCTCTTTGGGTAGAGCCCACAATCGCATCACTGATCCACCCCCTTTCCATCATTTCATTGGTGTCCTAATTCAGAGGATGATGGAGTTGGGAGGTATGTGTTGGTGTGTCTGAGTATGTAACAGAGTTCTAGAGCAGGGGAAGGCAACATTATAGTAGTACTGTGCCAAAACAAGATCTTGAAGTCCCATGGCGTGCCAGTACTATTTTTTTCAAAATATTTTTTAATGGAATTTTTTGTGGCTTGTATCTGCCGTCACATTCTATGTTTCTATGATACCTATGAATGTGGGCTGTGCATTTGGGCTTCTTGTGTAATTGTGTGTCTGGATGATATGTCACATTGTGTGTTTGGTGGTGTGTGTATGTGTTGGGCTGCTTCTGGTATTGCATGTGAGAAGCTGCTTTTGGGGATGTGTGTATGTTTGTGAATTGTCAATGGTGTTGTGTTTGTGGGGACTGTGTGTGTGTGTGTATGTATGGGCTGTTTTTCTCATGTGAGGGGGAGGCCTCTTCTGCAGCTCTGTGTATAACTAGCAGTGTGGGTGGCTACCTTGGGGTCGAGTGAGGACTGGGCTGGCCAGGTAGATGTCAAGGGCAGGAGCTGCGATATCTGCTGCGAGCTGCACTACTAAAGTGCAGATTCCCACATCATAAGTGCAGGGATTGATCTGAGATCACTTCCTCTAAGTGCCGCAATGTGTAGATTGAAGATTGTCCCTCACCACCTGCAACCACCGCTCGGTTGTAGGAGATATCTAAATTTCCAGTGGGACTACTGAGAGACCAAAGCCTGTTTTTGTCTCTGGCAGTCTCGAGTGCCATGCATGGCATATATGCCATAGGTTGCTGTCCCCTGCTCTAGAGCAATAATATTCACAGTAATGTACAAAAATATGCTTTGTGTTTAAAAGTCTGTCTGTGTAAGTAGGATACATTGTTTTTGTTCTCCCCACCCCTAAAATTAACGTGTACATATTGTTGAGAGGTATGGAAATTTAGAGGTGAAAATCATATTTATTTTTAATATATGTGTTACAGGCAGTGCCTCTTTAAGTATTGGTGAATTGCAGAGATCTCTGCAGTGCCTGAATTGTGTATGTAGTTATTTAGGCTTATTTGCGCATTCACTGAGTTAACATACAGCATGCTTCAGTTCTGCATTAAAATCACAGCACAGCTGACTCTAGCGTACAGGGCACTTCCCAGATTCATGAATCCCATTGTAAAATAAACCAGTTAGTTTTAGATATATGTGCAGCAACACCCAAAATAAATTAGAGCAGATCAATAACTGAGCATAAGGCGCATTTCCTTGTTGCCGTGGTGATATGGCACTAGATATCTGCTGGGATAGATTCAATAAGAGGGTTTCTGAAATATACAGTGAATGTTGTATAGTAAAAAACAAATTAATACAATTTAGTCCAAGGTATTTACGTACCACAATTCACTATTTAGTGAATAAGCCCCCAGTCTGAAGCATATAAGAAACTGACTGGCACACTAGCTTTTGTAAGAGTAGAATGATCTATACACAATCTTAAAATCTGTCCCCCACAGTAAAAAAAACTAGGTGACCAGTAGGCGTTCCGAAGGGCATGATGTAATTTTGCATTGCTGGTGGCACAGGGGTGGAAGATCTGCTGCCTATGTGGTGCGTATTTAGACAATACCTCATTATGTGTATACACTGGTTGAAATGGAGCGTATACTTTGGGACTCCATAAATGGAATGTATTTGTGTTCCACCAATATTCTTTCAATTGATAAGTACAGAGGTATAAAATGCATTACAACAACAGCAAATACAGTCAATGGCACTTACAGAGACACTCCAAGCACCATAACCATTGCAGAATATTTTGGTGTTTACGGAGTAAGAACACTATGGGTGCGTTCCTTCCAGATTTTGTCAAACCATTTTCAAGCAATTTGACAAAACCTTGAGGACTTCTGGCTTACCTCCTTAACTTATGGAGAAATTCCACAATATTTGAGCAGGTGACTGGGATATAGTGGTGCCAAATTATTGCCGACACTTTCAGCATAACCAATTGACACCGTTCTGAAACGGTTAATCGCAATCTGTAAATATTTGATCAACGTGTACATCACATTTAAACTACAACATTCACAAATTCATTAAATGTAAATGAAACTGTCAGTATGCCTGTGCTTATAGATGTCACATCTTTACAAAACGCAGTCATTGATCTAATTTGGCTTCTTTATAAAGCACCCACATATTTCATGGCACTACGCAACAGGCTATGGGAACACTGCAGAGTGTGTAAGTGTCAGAGGCGTGCAGAAAGTGTGACACTAATAGAGTTAATGATTCAAATGGAAGTTGCAAATGATTTTCCATTTTTATAGAGCAAACATTAAAAAAATATAAACGTGTTTGTGCAGCGTGGGTATATGTGTGTAAATAAAAAGGTAGCAGTCATACACAGTATACTATTCACACATACTGGCATTAGTCATACACATATATAGCTTACACTGCAACAAGATAATATTGCTGTAGAACTCTGTTATACACTCAAACACACTAACTATATGAAGCTCTTGCAAAAGTAGGACTTTAGGAGGGACAGAGGGGAAGAGGATTTGGGGTCCAAAATAAGGACAGTTCCTCCTACACAGTGACACTTTGGAGGTATAGATATAAGCCAAGCATAGGACAGAAGGCTTCTCTACTTTGACCCATAATATTTTATTTTAAGCTGTGCATTTGCTTTGCAATTTGGTCGCCGTCCTGGAATTTCCCACTCAAAATTGTATTCATATTTTTTTTATTATTTTTAAAATTGATTTACCTGTTCCCAGCTCAAAACTTCCTACAACATGTATTCCTTTACTGCACACCAGCTGCTGATTTGCTACTCCTTGACATTCAACTTTTTAAGTTGCCTATTATGGAGCATTACCTGATAGCCTATAGATTTTTTTTTTTTCAATAAAGCTTATCAATCTACTTGACAGCTAATCATGGGTCAACATGGCTCAATTTGGCTGTGTTCAAAGTGACGCATGTCTGTAATATTACTAAATGTTATACTGCAGCCCAGCTTCAAGCTCCTGCCTTCAAGCTCTAAAATATCTGAAATTCATTTTCTCAACCAGCTTTCTGTTAAAAGCAGTTTTCAGTGATTTGTGGAAAATGTACAACGTAAATAAAATGTAGGCTTAAATAGTCCAGTTCACCCAGGAGTAGTGTTTATTAGGCATGTGCATGGGGAAAATTTTCGGTTCGGTTCGCCATTCCGAAATTCGGGATTTTCGCTATTCGGGACTTCGGCACTTCAAGACTTCAGAACTTCGACACTTCGGCATTTCGGGACTTCGGCACCTCGAGACTTCTCTTGCAGCCGCTTGGTAGATAACTCCCTAATTCCCACAGTATTAGGGAGTTATCTACCAAAAGGCTGAAAGACCTAAATTGCTATTTCAGCCAAATTTACTAATACTAAGTAAAAAATTGCTTAGTATTAGTAAATTTTGCCCCTACTCGCTATACCGCGAGTAGGGGCATGTCTAGTAAACAGTGAGCAGCCTGTGGCTGCTCACTGTTTTAAAAAAAAAAAAATAGCACCCTCCCCCGGCTCCCACCCATGAGCGGCGGGTGTGGGCCCTAATGTAAAATGATGGGGATGGGGATGTATTGTCCTCCCCCATGGCCCCCACCCCTGAGCGGCGGGTGGGGGCCCTAAATCAGAATAAGGGGGGGACCTAATGGCCTCCCCCCTGGCCCCCACCCCTGAGCGGTGGGTGGGGGCCCTAAATACTAATAAGGGAGGGGGACCTAATGTCCTCCCCCCGGCCCCCACCCCTGAGCGGTGGGTGGGGGCCCTACAGGAAAATAAGGGGGGCCTAAGGTCCTCCCCCTGGCCCCCACTCCTGAGCAGCGGGTGAGGACCCTAAATATTAATAAGGGGGGGGGCTAATGTCCTCCCTCCTGGCCCCCACCCCTGAGCGGCGGTGGGGGCCATAAATTGTAATAAGGGGGGGACCTAGTGTCCTCCCCCCTGGCCCCCACCCCTGAGCGGCGGGTGGGGGCCCTAAAACAAATGTCCCCCCCCCAGGTGACTAGGGGTCCCCAAACCCCTAGTCACCCCCTCCCCCCCAATAAAAATTATCCCCCTACCTACCCCCCTCACCTTAAAAACTAATGAGGGGGGCCTTTAACCCCTTAAGGACACATGACATGTGTGACATGTCATGATTCCCTTTTATTCCAGCAGTTTGGTCCTTAAGGGGTTAACTAACTACCTGTAAAAAAAAAAAAAAAAAGAAGAAAACCTTACCATTCGATATTTTCTTCTTTCTAAAATCTTTTTTTCAGCCCCCAAAAAGGCCAAATAAAAAACCATAATAACCGACGCAATTATAAAAAAAAAAACCCCCAAAAAACCGAGCGCAAAAAAAAAAATCACGCTGTGTAAAATGACACAGAGCACTCTGATTGGTGGATTTCAAACCAACCAATCATAGTGCTGTGACAGGTAAATGTAGAGACTTACCTGTCAGTCTCTTCATTTACCTGGCAGAGCACTCTGATTGGATGGCTTAAACCCACCAATCAGAGTGCTCTGAGCCTAATTGCAGGGTGGGGCAAGGCTTTATAAGCCTTCCCCGCCCTGCAGAGCTCAGTCTGCGCGGAGCCCTTGCCGGGTGAAGAAGGATTATTTATTTTTTTGCGCTCGTTTTTTTTTTTATTATTACACAGGCGGTATAGCGAGTAGGGGCATAATTTACTAATACTAAGTAATCTTTACTTAGCATTAGTAAATTTGGCTGAAAGACCAATTTAGGTATTTCAGCCTTTTAGTAGATAGCTCCCTAATACCATGGGAATTAGGGAGTTATCTACTTATTCATTCCTGTCATTACATTGACTGGCCAAGTAACTTACATTTTATATGAATGTGTGTTACTTGATTGTTGTAAGTGTTGCAAATGCTTACAGCTGAATCCTGGCTATGTTTGTATACTTTTTATTTACAATTATTTACAATGTAACATTCTTCTTCTTTCACTGGGTAAGTTTATTAGTACTTAGGCAATACTGTGCTTCGGAACTTCGGCAACTTCGGAACTTCGGCACTTCGGAACTTAGGCACTTCGGAACTTAGGCACTTCGGAATTTCGACACTTCGGAGCTTCGGAAGTACCAGAATGTCAGAATTGTCCGAAATTCGTCCGAATACATATTCGGACCGAAACGAATTGCACATGTCTAGTGTTTATGGTGAAAATAATCTCTCGGAACCATCTGCATGGTTAGCATCAAATTGATTTCCAGAGGTTTTTTTTAAAAAATGGGCTCTTCTAGAACCTAAATCCAAAACTTCTATTGCAATTTGGATAATGCAAACATGAACTGCTAGTTAGAAAATTAGTTGTTAGGCAACACAATGCTTAGTAAGTAAATTACTTTAACCCCTTAAGGACCAAACTTCTGAAATAAAAGGGAATCATGACATGGTAAACGTCATGTGTCCTTAAGGGGTTAAAGGATCACTATAGGGTCAGGAACACAATCATGTATTCCTGATCCTATAGTGTTAAAACCACCATCTAGCCGCCCTGGGCCCCTCATGCCTCCATAAATATAGCAACATCTTACTGTATTCAAGCCAGAAACTGTAGATCTGCATGCTGTTTGTCTCAGAAAAGAAAAAACAAGCAGTCTGATGACATCATCAGAAGTGGTAGCGTGATCCAATCACAGTGCTTCCCCATATGATTGGCTGAGACTGACAAGGAGGCAGATCAGGGGCAGAGCCAGCATGATTCAAACACACCCCGGCCAATCAGCATCTCCTCATAGAGATGAATTGAATCAATGAATCTCTATAAGGAAAGTTCAGTGTCTGCATGCAGAGGAAGGAGACACGTTTGGATGCATTTTAGGCAGCCATGACCCAGGAAGGATCTCTAACAGCCATCTAAGGAGTGGCCAGTGAAGTTATCACTAGGCTGTAATGTAAACACTTCATTTTCTCTTAAAAGACAGTGTTTACAGCAAAATGCCTGAAGGTAATGATTCTACTCACCAGAACAAATACAATAAGCTGTAGTTGTTCTGGTGCCTACAGTATAGTGTCCCTTTAAGGGGATAATCCAAGCATAATAATTACTACAGCCTACTGTAGCAGTTATGGTGTCAGGAGTGTCTTTGTGGTGCTCTTTGCTAAATAGGTAAACCGTTTTACAATGGTTTGACACTTAGCAGGAATAGGCCAGGTACCAAGCTTCCAAGAATGGTGGCTGAGCCTCATTCAGCTTCAGCAGTAGCAAATGCCGTCAATACAGCCGTTCGTTCACTGGCTAAGAACACCAGTGGAATGTTCTCCTCCAATAATGATTCCCTGTGCATGTAATATGCACAGAATTAATGGCTAACCTGGAACTCTCGTACTGGGCAGATTTATGAAAGTTGCCAGAGGTATAACGCCATCTCCGGAAGCAACATAAAATATCTCTGTGTGTATGCACCATGACCACGTTAAGACACTCAAGTGGTCATGATGCTTGATGTAAAAACGTAACCTTTTCACATCGCAACTCGTGTATACACAATTGCCAGAGTATGCATTTACACCCTTCAATCGTGTGTATATGCGATTTGCATAATTGCTAATTAAATTTGTTTATTGCAAACAAATTTCGTTTGCAAAGTATGCCTTTAACCAGTCCTGAAAGTCTCAGCTCGGTGGCACGAAAAGTCACCAAGCTGTGACCTTGGTTCACCATTGTGAACTGCTGAACACTGATTATCTGGGTTATATCTCTGTAGCAGCACTTCGCAGATCTTCTACAGTTCCTGAAAGGTGGGATGGCGGTTACACACAGTGCTGTATCTATCCCGAGGCTAACATTGCATTTGCCTTGGCAATACTTTACAGGGGTTGGGGGG
Source organism: Pelobates fuscus (assembly GCF_036172605.1). NCBI lineage: Eukaryota > Metazoa > Chordata > Amphibia > Anura > Pelobatidae > Pelobates > Pelobates fuscus. Next base: position 168,882,762 of record NC_086319.1, read on the forward strand.
AGGGAAAAATAATTCTGCCCCCAAACACCCCTGCAACTTTCACTGGGTGATCTGTCATTACTTAAGTAATAATAAAAGATAATAATATTTTGTGAATATGAAAGAGAATGTGCATTTGTCTGTCAGTGAATGTGTGTGTTTGTTTCACTGTTTTAGTGTATGTTTATCAATTAGTGTGTATCTGTCAGTGTATGAGTTTGTCAGTGAATGTGTGTGTGTGTGTGTCTGTAAGTGTATGTGTGTCTCTGTAGATGTATATCAGTGTGTGTTTGTTATTCAGTGTGTGACTGTCAGTGTGTGTCAGTATATGTCTGTCAGTGAGTGTGTGACTGTCAGTGAATGTGTGAGTGTGTGTCTGTAAGTGTATGTGTGTGTCTGTGGATGTGTATCAGTGTGTGTTTGTCATTGAGTGTGTGTGACTGTCAGTGTGTGTCAGTATATGTCTGTCAGTGAGTTTGTATCTGACAGCGAATGTATGTGTGTGTGTGTGTGTCAAATTAGTGAGAGTCTGTGTCTGTGTGTGTGTGTTTGACTGTCAGTGTGTGTGTGTGAGACTGTGAGTGCATGTCTTTCACTGAGTGTGTGTGTCTGCAAGTGTGTCTGTCAGTATGTGTGTTTCTGTCAGTGGGTGTTTCGGTGTTTCAAATCAGTGAGGATGTGTGCCAATGAGTGTGTGTGTACCTGTATGTGCACCTGAGAGTGTGCGTCTGTCAGTGAGTGGATGGATGTATCAGTGTGTGTGTATGTCAGTGAAAGTGTGTGTTGGTTATACAGTGTGTGAGCTAATGTCTGCGTGTCTGTCAGTGAGGGTATGTCAGTGTATGTGTGTCTGTCCGTGAAAGTGTGGTTAAACAGTGTCTGCCAATAAGTGCGTGTATGGGTCTCTGAGAGTGTGTGTGCTTAAAAGGATGATGTAGGAAGAAGAGAGCTAAATGGGGAAAAGGTGGAGCCTAAAGAGGAAGCGGTGGAGTATGCTCTGTATTTACAGGGAGATTCTGGCAGATCAATGAGAAAGCATCCCCTCCAGGAGAAGTAGCTAATTGCTGCAGAGATGGTTGATAGTGTCCCGTAACTCCTGGCAGAGAGTAGCACACTCTTCCCCACTCCATTATCATGTGAAGATACACTACACAACATAATGGAGCAGGGAAGCAACATGATGGCTGCTGTCATGAACACTATCTTCACTACACCACCAGGGTCAATGTGTGTGTGTTTCTAACAGTGTTTGTTTGTGAGGGTGTGTGTCTGTCAGCATGTCCATGTGTATATGTGTTACTGGCAGTGTGTGTGTGACAGTGTTTTTCTCTCAGCATGTATATGTGTCTGTGTTTCACAGTGTATGTTACTGACAGTGTACTGTATGTGTGTTTGTGACAGCCTGTTTGTTACTTCATTATTTGGTAAATATTTTTTTTAAGTTTATCTGTTTAACCAATATTTTTGTTATTGGTTCCATTTAATAATGTGCTATCTATGCATATCGAAACAAAAAATACAATTTAAACATTACTTCCAAGGGCACCCAAATTACTCCGATTGTTGACATGTTTTTTTTTCCAAACTGCTTGGTAGTCAAGGGGTTAAATAGTAAAGAACATTAGAATCAAAATGTTTGTGTTGGTGTGTTCCTGATTGCTTCAGAATTGCTCTTTATAAATGCCATGGACTACCAAAATGTGAAGTATGCATCACTAACAGTTTTCCACTACTCTAAAGTTCAAAGAATATACACACTCAGCAGATACTTGGTAATATGCATGAAGACCTTAGGCTTTCATGTGGCTGCTGGGTCATCCCTGTGCTGAAATTGTTTCCTATCCCCAACAACAGCATTCACAATTATAGCAGGGCAAACATACTAGCGTGTTAGTGTCATCTTAGCACAGTGCTCTGTTGCATGACCATTCTACTTAGTATTTTGGTTGTGTGCTTTAATTTACAACCCAGCTAGCAATGGGAGTAGCTGAAATGGCCAAACTTAATTTATTGGATGGGATGTCTATATACTTCAAGCCAGGAGTGTCAAAAAGGTAGATCCCCAGATGTTGTAGAACTACAACTCCCATGATGCTTTGCATGTCTTTAGAATGACAAAGCATCATGGAAGATGTAGCTTTAAAACATCTAGGGATCCTGTTTTAAGCCATTTAGAGCACCTTTCGGTTAATTTAGCAAACAATTGTAGTAAATTACCCCGGTCTAAATTTTTGAAGTTTTTTTTTTTTTTCAAATAGCTATGACTCTCCTAAACCCAGCCACTGGAGAGAACTCGCTGATATTCTGCAACCCAATTAACAAAAACAGACATCAAATTTCAGAAGAAACAGTAGCAGACATATTTTTGATCACTGTATCTGCAGTGCAGAATACCTAGGCTATGTATAAAGAGCAATTCTGTAGTAAATCCCCATGTGGAGCAATCACCATGGAAACCAAATTAGTGTTCCTGCTGATTGCTTACTATTTAGTATATCCCTGCTTTAGTATTTAGTACCCTGGTGCATAAAACCTGTTTATGCATGGTATGAGTTGCTAGCCAACAACCGCGGAAGTGCCAAAAGTTGCCTTCCCCATCGATATTACATTCCCCATTCTGATCTTACCTCCGTGGAATTCGTGACAGATGATGGAAAGGCTGTGTATATTTGTGGCATATACCTATTCTACATTCTTCTGTATGCCGGAAAAAAAATGATGGGTGACAAAATGGTGCACATTATGACTTCAATTATATATGTTATTTATCATGTAAAAATTAAGATTTTAAACTATATAAAGGTTGGGCAAATGCAGAAATCCAGTTGTTAAGAAGCCTTCTAGGAGTATTGTGAGTTGAAAATCAGCCGAAGGAAAGATACCCATTGAGCAAACATGCCTGAGCTTTGACACTCCAGCTGCAGTGGTCTTGGCTACAATTCTCATGATGCCTAGGCAGCCAAATGACTGACTGAACTTTATGAAAAGCATCCATCACAACAGCTAAAGTGCCATATTTGAACATTATAGGAAACATAGTCCAACTAGTGTGCCAATAGTCTGCCATATTTGAAGCAATCACATTGAGTGTCATTTCACTATATATCCCATTACCAACGACTATGTGTCTGATGAGGGTTGTACTTGATTACTTTGGCCCACAGTGGCTTAGGAGTAATAGGAGATTCATGGCCTCAGCAAACAGGGTTTTTTTCAATCTGGTATTCATTGCAGAAACATTCCTTATATGTTCCAACTGATTTTCCATAAACCTAAGACAGGGGAAGTGGACCTCTGCCTACAGGGGAGCTGAAAATACATATACAAACAGCATTTAGTTGTCTCTTCCCTCTCCCTCTCTGTATATGACTCACTTATGGCATGAGGTCACTGCCTGCTCTGCTGGAGATACACACATGCTACACCTTCCTTATGATGTCTCTGCCTGGCTGTTTGAGGCAGGGATTCACTTATCCAGATATCTAATGGCATGCCATTTGAATGGCAGTTACGTAACGCTCTGTGTCCCTAAAGAAGGTACATAAACCTAGGATTAATTGCACATGAGCCTTGAGGAATAGGGAAACAGACTCAGTTGCCTAAGGTAAAGGCCCCACAGCTGGTGAAATTGGTTTATTAGATGTGGGGGTAAGAATTCTCCATATGCTACATACATGCTCATAATAATAATAACCTGAATTTTGCTAAATTTATTGTGATTTTCTTTTTACAGTTTTATATATTTTTATGGCTCTTTGATATTGGATTAGTTGACCTCTTGTTGAGGAATAACTTTCTATCCAGTACAGGCTTTTAAACTAGATCTGTCAAATTTTCACCTCTTGTATACTGGCCTCAGTTTTAACTAAAGGGTTATACATGGGTGATATGTTCTGTGTACAGCTATACTGAGGAGATGGGCAGTATATATTTCCTAATCTGGAAATCACTCGGCTTTATCTGGATAATATCCTCTATGACTGCGGCAAGTCCAATCTCCCCCCCTCTCTTAAATCCACATGACCTCATATAGGAGATGGAGCTGGCATGGAGGGGGGAAATTAGATTTTATTCTGAGCTTATGCTGGGCTTTATTTTTAATGTTCTAACAAGATGATTTCCACAATCTGTTCATTTTATATGATCTGTATTATCCCTTAGATGTGACAAGTAGCACCTCCCAGTCTGTATATTACCCAAAAGCAGAACTGAACCTCTATAAACCTCTTCAACACCATGGGTTATGAATGTACCCCTAATTAACCTATTACTAGCCAACCTACAAATAATCTGAATTTAGTGATAACAACAGCCAAGTTCAGCAATAGAAGGGTTACAGCATGTGTGTCATTGACATCTCAGAATGAAATAGATAACCTGATTAAGTAGTACTGATGGTCTCAGCCACACACCTACCTAATGCACACACATGGGTAAGTGCTAGTTAAAGCATATGCATACCTAGTTATATACACACAATGCACATGTTTTCAATATTAATGCACAACACATATGTAACAGTACACATACATACACACACATACAGATATATCTATGTAGGTGTGTGGGTATAAATGTTTGTAGGTATGTGTACATATATATGTATTAAAAAAAGACACGTCACATATTACCTAAATAAACCCTTGCAGCGCTGTGACAAGGCCTTACTAGGCAAGCATGTCTCTCCCTTAATCTGAGATTTAAAGACTCAGCAGACAGGTGGAGATGGAGATGCATCATTAATTGACATCAGAAATTAAGGATTTTCCAGTAAAAAAAAAAAAAAAGGTTTTAACTGTAAAGTGTAGCATAAACCCATTAACATGGTACTCAAATTGACAGATACTTCAATGACCTGTGGATCATCACATATATGACAACATCCTTTAGGACTAATATACAATGCTGTTACCGTACCTCTAGGACCTATGAATAACATGCATGGAAGATATATAGAGAGACTGTGAATCAGAAACACAGGTGCAAACAAAGCTATAACATCACCATAGCTAGGGCCTGTGGATCACCTGAAACCCGACAAATGCTTTTTAGGACCGGTGGTTCACCCAGCACATCTCCATTACCCAGCAGAACACACTGATCACTAAGGAGTTGTATTCTAGGTTCTGTAAATCATATTGAGCCCCATGGCAACCACTAGAACCTGTAGATCACATTAAGAAAGACAGCTACCGCTAGGACCTGTGGATCTCACAGTTGCCCCTCACCTTGGTGGTCTCCTTCGGGGACGTACATCTTCTGCTTTTCATTGACTATTTAACAATAAAATAAAGGTTCCAGATAAATCCTCTAGATAAGGCCGTGTCCAGGGGGACAAGCCCAGTGTTGGGGGGCTATGCCCACCAAGTATTGTAGTGAGGGAACCCTGAGGTGCAGTGGTTCAGGGGTGGGAGCCTTTTTGTACAGATGAGGGGAGGCTTAGTCCAGTACAGATTGGGGGGGTACTTGTTCCAGTTAGGGTGAGCTGTATCCAAATTTGGGGTGCACAGTCCTACACGTGTGACTCTATCTCTAGTAATGGGGGGTCCTGCCTCCAATGTTGTTTGCTCTGTCTCCAGAAAGATGGGGAGGGAGGGGGTCCGTCCAGAGTAAAATCTCCAGCAGATACGGGGGTTCGGTCCCACTGGATGGGGGTATCAGCAGTGATGTGGATAGTGAACCCTCGCTGTTGTTAGTTTCGGGGTATTACCTGATCCCCATTATGACATGAAAACCCCTCGGCTGGTGGGTATCTCTGCTGCCTCCCTTAGCGGAGAAACTCTGCATCCTCGGCACATCCGGGCCCTCTTACCGCTAGGACAGCTCCGCAGCCACGGACAGGGGGGGTTCAGCTAGCAAGCGGGGGCCAGGGTGAGGGCCCCCCAGTCTGGAAGGGAAAGAGCAGCGGAGCCCGGGGGAGACATGCTGAAGATGCTGCTCCTGATCTCACACTGAGTGCTCTCTGTTGGCAGGAGCCGCTTCTGCAGAGGAAAGGAGAGGGCGAGAGAGAGGGGGGAGAGGGGGAGACAGCAGCTCAGCCCCTAACTCCCTCCCCCAGTCAGCAACACACTCCCCCCCCTCCACCCGCTGCCACTCACAGCCAAACTCACTCACTGCTTCCAGATGTTCGGGATCTGGCTGTCCAGTACAAGCCAATCCCATCATCCAGAGCAAAGCAAAAACTCCTACCCCCAGCACTCACAGCACTGCAAGGACCCCACCTCCATCACCCACAGCAATGCAAGGACCCCCATTTGCATCACCTAAAACAAAGCAAAAAAAACCCACCCCTATCAATCAAAGCACTGAAAGGACCCCATCTCTATCACCCAGAGCAAAACTCCTACCCCAATAACCCACAGCACTGCAAGGACCCCATCTTAATTACCCACACCACTGCAAAGACCTTTACCTCAATGATACACAGCAATGCATGGACCCCCACTTCCATGCCCTAAAGCAATGCATGGACACCTATCTCCATCATAGATAGCAATTCATGGACCTCCACCACCATCGTTTTTACCATTGCTAAAGCCCCAACCTTTGCTATCCACAGCAAGGCATGGACTCATATCTCAAACATCCATGTCATTGCAATACCATTCATAATTCTAACCCATGACACCTCCATCATATCTAGAAAAGCAACCAACACCAATTTTAAGTAATGCAAGGATGACAGTCTCTGTGACCTGTAGTAATTCATGGGATATCACTTTATTTACTTGTAGCCAGTGGTGTATTTTGGATTTGTGCTGCCCTAGACACGATTAAATTCAGGCACCCCCAAAATCTAAATTGCCCCTCCCAATTCGTGTCAAGGACACTTTTTTGACTGACAGACACATGTCCTCATTGATACATGCATTAATATACACTCACTGACAGATACACAGTCATTGGCACACACTGTTTAACCAACACACACTTTCACTGACAGACACACACTGACACACCCACTCACTGACAGGCACACACTCTCAGATTCACATAAAATGACATACACACACTGACACACACTCATAGGCACACCCATTCTCTGAAAGACACACACACTTTCACTCACTCACAGACACACACTGACAGCTACACTCACTCACTCACAGTAAGGTGGACAGCCCCAGAACACAAGGCAAACAAGGCATTTGTCTGGGAGCTTGGGGTGGCATTTTTTTGGTGCCCCCCCCCCCTGAAAGTGCTGACCTAGGCAAATGCCTTGTTTGCCTTGTGGTAAATACATCCCTGCTTGTAGCCATGCATGGAGTCTCACCTTCAGGACATGTATCAATGCAAGTACTGTATTACCTGAATCACACATAGCAATGAAAGTACCGCCAACTCCATCATCTGTAGCAATTAAAGGAAATCCTCTCCTCACCTTTATCATCCATAGCAATCCTAGGATTCCAACCTCCATTGCTCATAGCAACACAAGGACTCGTGTCTCCATTATCCATAACAATGCAATATAATAATTGCATTAAATATTAATAATCCTTTCACATGGCAATGCAGGAAGGACACCCACCCCCTTCACTTTGACAGTGCATCAATCTCTCATTTTATGCAATGATGCCAATGTCCATCACCCATAGAATACTATTGTGTATAGCACTGTAATGATAACAAACCATCTTCCATGCCATACCAAGGATGATACCTGAATCATCTATAGGCTATAGCAGTGCTATGGCACTACCATCTATTATTCATATTAATGCAAGGACTTCACTTGCATACTATTTCTTCACTTTATGTTTAATTGTGACATGACCCTCACCACCTTCAATGGCGTAGCAATGCAACAACCTCAAATAAGAATTGTAAACAATTGAAAAATACCAAAATGTAACAAGTCAAAAGACTTGAAAATGCTTTTCTAACAAATAACAAAAAGCCAAAATATTTCTAGGAGTTTGAACATGAGTAGAACCAACAACACCAATTTTCCTGACTTGATAATGTGTACGAACACTGTTAGCTAAAGGGAACGTATAGTCCAGAACATATTTTTTTCTGTTATGTTTTACATATTTTGGAGGGGTAGGTATAAGTATCTACCCGTCCCCCCAGTCCGCCTGCCAAAAAAATAATTATGTAAAATATAACAGAATCAGTTACCAGTGCCAGATTACAATGAAGGCTACCCTTTGAACTATAGTAATTCACATTTCCAGTATTTCACTAATTTAAATATAACCGAACCTGCCTGCATAGAAAGCCAGACATTCTCATCCAACATTACTAGTACCTGACCTCATAAATGTTCTCTTCACTGGATAGGCACAAATTCCAACAGACACATTCACAATTTTGCAACATCTGGGGGGCCGCAGGTTGGACAGCCCTGGTGTAAAGCCTGCTTGAAGAGTGGCAACTCTTATAGTCACAAAGGGCAAAAGCAATTCCATATTAATGCCACATTTGTCCACATACTTTTAGTCATATAAAGTATGTTTAACCCTGTGACAACTAGTCTCAGTACAATACAGATATGTGCACAATATATTATCTATGATACTCTGTCATTCTTGCTTTCCAAAACTTACACCTTCTTCCTATATCTCCTACCCTATTAATAAAATGTATATGGTTCAAAAACAATTCCTCCTTACGGGTTATTAAGTATATCTCTCCTCAAATTCACTCTAGACAGTCACCATCCAAGAAACATCTCAATTATTTCTAATTATTCTATCTGTCAATATTTGTGTGTGTGATGACTGTCATCTTTTTTATTTTTTGTTAATGCTTGAACTGTATTGTCGTTTATACACAAATGTGCTATTACATGCTAAATCAGTATAGAAGCAACAACAGAATATATGGAAAAATGATCTAACTCATCTATAGTCACAATTTCTTTTGGGAGTATTTGGACCTGTTTTAAACTGAGCTCTGCAGATTTTTAAATCTCATCTGCCAGCTGGCAATGTGTAACTCGTGAGAATTATCTCCTACTTGTATCAGCACTGCATAGCACAACATAATGTAATATATCCCTTTACAAACCCTTGCCAGGTCTGCCATGTTGGAGCTTATAGATTTACTGCCAACGGTGAATTGTATGCCTTCTTATCTCCTTGATTTGATGGTTAGAATTTTTGCACCATGACATATTTAAAAAAAAGTTTAGTTATTTTTCGTACTGCATTTCTACATATTTGCCTATCTTTTCTATAATTTCTATAAATTTCTATTCACTGAACTGGGAATGGTGATTAGATCAGAGTATTATAAGGCCAAAAGTAGACCAGCTAAAATTGAGGTAAACTGGAGAATTTTCCCAGTTCGACTATTTGGGCTAAAACATGTGATTCTCTATTAATTTGCACAAAATTTCTGGTTCACGGAATGTCCCCAATAGTTTGCATCCTCTTAATACTAAGATTTGATGCAGGTCACATCAGGCAGGGCCTTGGTACAGGAGCTGCAAGAGCCTTGCAAGTAACAGGACCATTTAGCTATCATGAACTAGCAGAAAGTTACTATGCTGATTACTTGTATTACAATGAAACAGAACCCCGGGCCCCCCCTCTACCCCCTCCCCCCCCCTCCAAAAAAACAAACAAAAAAAACAAAACAGTTTTTATTCTAAGTTGCTTTAAATAAGTATATGAATTATCACATAATAATAAGCTGCTTTGACCTTATTCTAAAAGACTGGTTAATGAGATACTGAGACCTTAACTCAAGTTGCCAGAACTGCAAAACCCACTATTCTCTCTGAATCCCCCTTCCCCCACCCCCAACACTGCAAAGTTAATTGGGACTTAGAGGAACAGTTTAGACACCATAACAACAGGGGCGGACTGAGAACCCTCAGGGTCCCCGGGCAAAATAAATCAAGGGCCCCCTTACAGGCCCCACCCATACTCCGCAGCAAGCGCCACCCATGTCCCGCCTCCATGCACCGCCTCCAGCCACACCCTACACAATCTTTAGACACAAGGAACAAAAGTGCAATAATCCCTTCAAGGCCCCAGTAGAGACTACAATTGAGGGCTAATGGGCCATGGAGGGGGGTCTTTCTAGCAGAGGCTATCTCAGTGTCCTTTAGAGAGTGTGTTAGAAAGAATCCCCTCCAGGCCCTATTAGAGACTACAATGGAGTCTAACAGGCTTGGAAGGGGGTCTTTCTAACAAGAGGCCATCTCAGTGTCCCTGCTGGAAACAGTCGCCTCCAGGCCCCAGTAGAGACTACAATTGAGGGCTAATGGGCCATGGAGGGGGGGAGCATTCTAGCAGAGGCTATCTCAGTGTCCTTTAGAGAGTGTGTTAGAAAGAATTTCCTCCAGGTCCCATTAGAGACTACAATGGAGTCTAATGGGGCCTGGAGGGGGGTCTCTGGTTCCTATTCACAATATAGCAACACAACATAGCTGATACCTAGGCCAAGTTGGCTCTTCTTACCTTAATTACTGTTGCTGGCTGGCAGTCTGTGGGCTTGCTGGAAGGCTGTGGGCTTACTGGCTGCGGCTGGCAGGCTGTGGGCTTGCTGGCAGGCTGTGGGCTTGCTGGCTACTGCCGGCAGGCTGTGGGCTTGCTGGCTGCGGCTGGCAGGCTGTGGGCTTGCTGGAAGGCTGTGGGCTTACTGGCTGCGGCTGGCAGGCTGTGGGCTTGCTGGCAGGCTGTGGGCTTACTGGCTACTGCCGGCAGGCTGTGGGCTTGCTGGCTGCGGCTGGCAGGCTGTGGGCTTGCTGGCTGCGGCTGGCAGGCTGTGGCTTGCTGGCTGGCAGGCTGTGGCTTGCTGGCTGCGGTTGGCAGGCTGTGGGGTTGCTGGCTTTAAGCCTAACTGGTGGCCTGTAGGCTGGCTGGCTGTCTACTGGCCAGCCTGTGGGCTGGCTGGCCTGTGGGTTGGCTGGCTTGCTGGCTACTGGGGCACTCGTAGATTATTTAAAGAAATAATCCATGCACAATAACCACTACTACTCTGTGTAGTCGTTATGGTGCCAGGAGGGCCGGGCCCCCCTCCCAGAGTAAGTAGTCAAACCGTTTAAGAACAGTTTGACAACTTACCTGGGGTCTGCTGGGATATGAGGCTGTAGTAGGGTATAGGAGCAGTGGTGCAATGTGTAAGGGGTGCAGTCTGTGTGAAAGGTTCAGTGTGTGTGAGGGGGTGTAGTGTGTGAATGTGTAGGGTGTGTGGGGCAATGTGTGTACGAGGGGGCTGTGTATGTGTGTGGCAATGTTAGTATGGGGGGCTGTGTGTGTATGGGTGGGCAGTGTATGTGTGTGTGTGTGAGGCAATGTGTGTAAATGTGTATGGTGTGTGTGGGGGCAGTGTGTGTGTGTATGGTGTGTGTGGGGGCAGTGTGTGTGTGTATGGGGGGCAGTGTGTGAATGTGTATGGTGTGGGGGCAGTGTGTTTATGGGGCTAAAGTTCACTCTCACCACTGCGACCACCAGGAATACCTGGTGGTCACAGTGTTGAGAGTGAACTCTAGCCCGTAGCTCCAGGGCTAGAGTTTACTCTTGCAAGAGCCGTAACGTTGCCGTGGTAACCGCGGCAACGATCTGTGCTCGCGCAAGAAGGACCCAGAGGAGCTGCAGGCTGAGCTCCCGGGTCCTCTCTTCCTCCCTCCCCTGCCGGCTGCCCGCACGGTGCCTGCGGACAGGGGAGGGGGCAATTGCCCTCCTCTTACTCCCCCCTCCCCCTCTTCTTACCCCCCCTCCCCCTCTTCTTACCCCCTTCTTACTCCCACTCTCTTCTTACCCCCATTCTTACTCTCCCCTCTTCTTACCCCCCTCCCCCCTCTTCTTACTCCCCCTTCCTCTTTTTACTCCCCCCTCCCCTCTTCTTACCCCCTTTACTCCCCCCCTCTCTTCTTAATCTCCCCTCTTCTTACCCCCTCCCCCCTCTTCTTACTCTCCCCTCCCCCTCTTCTTACTCTCCCCTCCCCCTCTTCTTACTCCCCCTTCCTCTTTTACTCCCCCTCCCCCTCTTCTTACTCCCCCCTCCCTTCTTACCCCCTCTCTCTCTTCTTACCCCCTCCCTCTTCTAACCCCCCCTCCCTCTTCTTACCCCCTCCCTCTCTCTTTTAACCCCCCTCCCTCTCTCTTTTAACCCCCCTCCCTCTCTCTTTTAACCCCCCCTCCCTCTCTTTTAACCCCCCCTCCCTCTCTCTTTTACCCCCCCCTCTCTCTTTTACCCCCCCCTCTCTCTTAACTCCCCCCCCCCCCTCCCTCCCTCTCTGTACCCCCTCCCCGTAGCGTGGCCGAGAGGCTCTGCGTCCGCGGTGCCGACCGGATTGATAGGAAGGTGCACACACACTGAGTGTGCACCTTCCTGTCAGTCCGGCCGGGTACAGGAAACAGAAACTCCTGTTCCGCGCGGAACAGGAGTTTCTGTTTCCTGTACTCGGCCGGACTGACAGGAAGGTGCACACTCAGTGTGTGTGCACCTTCCTATCACTCCGGCCAGCACCGCGGACGCAGAGCAGCTCGGCCACGCTACGGGGAGGGGAGGTGAGAAGCTGCAGCCGCCTGAGCGCTCTTAAGAGAGCGCTCAGGCGGCTGCAGCATTTAAAGGGGCGGCCGGGCCCCCTGATGGCGGGCCCCCCTCCCGGCCGGGCCCTCGGACCATGTCCGAAGTGCCCGACCGGTCAGTCCGCCCCTGCATAACAACATAATAAAAATAAAGTTTCTTCAGTGCCAGGAGGCACTGGCTCACCTTAAGGGACCACTATACTCGTTTTCCTGGCACTATAGTGCCCTGAGGGTGCCCCCACCCTCAGGGTCCCACTCCTGTGGCGCTGAAGGGGGAGGAAGGGGTTAATCCCTTACCTTTTTTCCAGCGCTAGCCTCCCTCGGCGCTGGGACTCTCCTCCCTCTTCTTCCGTCATTGGCTGAATGTGCATGCGCAGCAAGAGCCGCGCGCGCATTCAGCCAGTCCATAGGAAAGCATTCTCAATGCTTTCCAATGGACGCTGGCGTCTTCTCACTGTGAAAATCACAGTGAGAAGCGCGGAAGCGCCTCTAGCGGCTGTCAATGAGACAGCCACTAGAGGCTGGACTAACCCTATTGTAAACATAGCAGTTTCCCTGAAACTGCTATTTTTACAGCAAAAAGGGTTAAACCTAGCTGGACCTGGCACCCAGAAAACTTAATTAAGCTGAAGTAGTCTGGGTGCCTATTGTGGTCCTTTAAGGGGTTAAACTGTTGAAGAACTGTTCAACCCCTTAAGGTGAGCCAGCGCCAGGAACCGCGTGGCACCATAACAACGTGATTTTTATTGAAGTTGTTATGGTGCCTGGAGTGTTCCTTTTACGGACAACTGTCATCAAATTTAAAATGTTTGTTTTTTAAAAGTTTGTGACATTTAATTAAACTATAATATATACTTTGAAATGATTGATTAGTTTGAGAAAAAAAATCACTTTTCATCTGGCTCAGCCTACCTTGCCTGCTTCTGTGATTGTTCTGTGTGAAACTGTAGAAGCAAGCAAGTTTGGTTGTGCAACAGTTGGTCAGATAGCAGCACAGTCTGACCAAACATGGTTGGTCAGTCAGATAAAAAGTGATTTTAAAAAAAATTAAAGAAAAATCAATATACATAATTTAAAAATATTTATCATTAGCACTAGCCACAAGCTCCAGAGAGATCCCTAAGATAAAGCACTATAATTGCAATATAAACGGACGGTACTTACCCCAACATCGCCCGGGCGACATAAAAAAGAAAGGCAAGTCCCGCAGAAGCGAAACTGCTTCCTCTTATATCGGCACTTTGCTCCGAGTCACTCCACAGCTGCGGTCTTCCGAAATGGCGCCCGCGCGGGAAGACTCCAGTACCGCGTCGGATGAGAGTGACCAGAATGACTCTCCATTCCCCAAAAGACACAGTATGAAGGCAAGCCCTGATAGCCAGGTGAAGCGCCAACCTGTATCCAAACAGGCAAACCCCAGCATCTCCATGTAGCAACAGCCTATGAGTAAGGCAGACATCCAGAACCTCTTGAAGGAAATTAAGGCCCAATTCGCTGCTGACATAATCTTGGTCAGAATGGATTTTGGGGATATAACAGCCAGGTTGCAGACCCTGGAGGATGATGGAGATGTGGCTAAGGCAAATTCGACTATCTGCAGATCAAGGTAGATCAGCTTAAAAATGCAAACATCATCATGGAGGGCAAGATGGCTGCCTTTGAAGATTCCAAACGCTAGCAGAATTTAGGGCCTGGGGGCTCTCTGAGGACATAACAGACACAGAAGTTCCCCACTTTCTCAGACGTATGCTGAGCTCCCTGCTATCACCTTCTCAAACTAAAGCCGCCATGCTGGAATACCACTTTCAGATTCCAAAATCGACCAGTGCCCTTACAGGTGTCCCCTGGGACTTATTGTTATGCTTTCAAAGTTCAAAGATAAGCAACTCATTCAAGTGGCTACCTACCACTTTGAGGGATCTGACCTCACTAGAGCCACCATGCTGTGGCGCCAATCTCTACATCCTGTGACCCAGAAGCTAAGAGACCACAAAGTGATATACCACTGGGGCCCGGGCCAAAATTATCAGTGCTCCATGATGAGAAACGGTTTCAGCTTACGCAACTGTCGGATGCAGAGAAGTTCCTAAACACGCTTAAACTACCAGGACCAGTGGACATACTGCGGCCTGCTCAGCGTTTTCAGCTCGGTTCCTCGGCTCAAACATGGGACGTTGGTAACATACAGCCATTTTTTCCCAAATCCATGAAAACAGCAGTGGCGCTGAATTCGACGGGCAACTGAGTTCAGTCAGGTATGATGAGGAACGGTCTGCACCTACACCACTAAAACTTCATGTTTAGTTAATTAATATTATTTGTTAATACTATTTGTTTATCTTAATTACCTGCAGTCGTTTTACCGCACATACATATACCCTTAGTCTTTGGGAATGACCATAACTTACAATATCTAAACATCTTTCCTCTACGGCATTTAACGAGAGGGCTCTCTCATGGCTCTCATACCCCCACGCTAGCAGTTGAATGTGTTAAGATTTGTAACCCACTAACCCTTCTTAAAATTGTGCATAGTCTAGCTGACACCGTTCCCACTGACAGCCAAATGATATTGTCGTAATTTCTGATATGAATGAGAAGTCGTTGTCTACAATTATGGAATGCACCTAAAATGCAGCGTATTCTGCTTATTTCTGTCTGTATGAATCTTTATATGCTACAATAAAATTATAAATATAATATATATAAATATATTTATATATATATATATATATAATTAAGTTACATTAAAGGTAATAACTTTTTTTTAAAGTGAAAATTTGATGACAGTTGTCCTTTAACTCTAGTGAAATTTGATGAGCAGTGGTGAACTCAGTGAATATATATATTGCCAGCAGCACAGCTCAGCCCCATTTATCCTTAAACTGCCCATTTTGTAGCTGGCTAACCTGAGGAACTAGGCCCCCTGAGGTCATGGCAGCACTTTTAATATATAGGTATTATATAAATGGAAAAGGTACTAGAAATGGCTGCAAAAATAATAAAGGGAATTGAAGAATTCAATAACACAGAGTGTGCATGCATGCTAAATTACTTAACCTGGAAAGAGACGTTTTGGATTCAATCTCATTACTATGCACAAGTATATTCAAGGTTAGTGTAAGGACTTTGAGGGAGTTTTTATTCCAAGACTGAGCAAAAAAAGACAGGGTAAAAGGATACTGTAGTGCCAAGAATACAAAGCTGTATCCCTGGCACTATCACTCCCCCTACCTATCCCCTCTCTTCAGCTCCCTGGTAAATAAGGGTTAAAAAGCCTTTAATTACTGAAATTTTCCCAGCGCCAAGGTCCCTCGGTGCTGGGTCAATACTCCGCCCCCTCCTCTGTCCCGTGACGAGCGAAGTCTAATGCGCATGTGTGGCCAATGCCCCGTGCACATTAGACCCCCCCCCCTTAGGAAATAATTGAATCAATGCTTTCCGATGGGGAAAAATCTGATGCTGGAAATCCTCATGCTGAGTGTGAGGACGTCCAGCGTCAGATACTGGACCAAAAATCAATTTTACGGTTTTACATTGCAGCACTAAGTGCAAAAGGGACAGTGCGCCCAGACCACTTAAATTAGCTGAAGTGGTCTGGGTGCCTGCAGTGTCCCTTTAATGTCCCTTTAGAGAAATCATCACCTTAAAAAAAGTGAGGTAACGCATCTATATATGCTTTTAAACTGGTAACATATTGTACCTATCCATGTCAATTGTCATCCTGTAAACGAAATGTATTTGTACCAATAAGAAACTATGTAAACTTAATGTCTTTATATTTCACTGAATACTATTTATATTTCACTGAATACTATTGTCTTCTAAGCACTGTCATCATCTATGAAAAACTTGAATAAAAACAAAATAAACAAAACAAAAAGAAAAGTGAGGACAATTAAGTTCTAGCATGCCATGTTATTAGGTTTTTATTTTTGCTAAGGGGGTCATACCTGTAAATTGAACTTTAATCACACACATGAGGGTGCCGCAGTAATGAAAAAAGGCTTTACAATAATGGACGTTTAAAAATTAGACCTTTTTTTCAGGAAGTGTGTAAGGGGAATGGCTGTCACAGCCAAGAAAGGTGTGGTCAGAGCTGTATAAATGACAATGATTTAACTCCTAAATGACAGAAATGTAAGTAGTGAGACTTCAGATAAATGATGGTCTATATACCAAAACCCTTTTATGAAGCTAATATGCTATGCTAAAATCCTATATACACTCAAAATAGGGGCAATCATGATACCGGAGAAACTGACGGAAGCCAAGCACAGAGAGATGGACACAGGTTTCTTCAGGAAGGAAGAGATTCTTTATTGGATCACCGATCGGGACTCAGAGGGACTAGCGTCACCAAAATACAGCAAAGTCTGAGTACTGAATACATAGAGTACATTCCTTATATAGCACTGTAGCTCCTCCCACAATTAACTACACCCACACATACCCTTAACCTATTTAATAAATAGAGTCTAAACTCATCCATCCGGTCTAACCACGTGGCTCATCTGATACAAAGGAGAGGGACGCGTAATTCCAGTTCTTACATTCCTGCACCTGGTCAGTACAGTGATAACAGTATCTTAGCTACGTGTAATTAACTAACTGATACTACAAACACATATACATACATATGCCTTGTGGCAATCTTAGCCTGCTAAACTTGTATTTTACTGGAATTACATCACATTCCCCCCTTTGATGCCTCTGATATTTCACAATTACTTGAGGCATCACTTAACCTTGGTTTGCATATACCTCAGGTTACCATGAACCAGACCAGACTTATCTTATGATGTGAATCTTTTAACACTCATCTTCCTGCATTGGTTCTCCTTGATCTAGAGCCTTATACTTATATATCGCCATTATCTGTGCAGCAGCCTTCCTCTCTGCTATACTTCCTATCAGGCTTTGCACAGACCTAACTACTAAGGGTATAAGACACGGTAGGAGTAGACACAACAGTAAAATCAGTAGGACTCCACCTACCACTGCCTTAAGCCCTCCAAACCACTCATACCAGCTACCAAACCAACTACTTGGATTGTACCCTTTCCATACCTGAGTAGGCACATGCACTAGTTTAACCATATGGCTAGTAAGCTCAGCTATTGCTTGCCCTTCGTCATCTATTTGAAGACAGCAATTGCTCAGGTTAAACTTCCCACATACACCTCCCTCTACTGCCAAAAGGTAATCCAAGGCTAATCTATTTTGGTACACTGCTGTCCTCATCCTGGTATTATGCTTCGCTAGAAGATTGAGTGCTTGTGAGGTCTCATTAGTAATAATCTCAACCACCGCCTGTAATCTTATAATACGGTTGAGCATATAAATTGGGGTTCTATAACCAAAGGTACCATCTTCTGCCCACGTGGCTGGCCCATAATAATCTATGATACGCTGGGGAGGCCATTCATTATCTTCCCAGGTGCCTATCTCTAAGGGTCCCCTTTTCTTCCTATGATTCACATCATACACTTTAACACCTAAAGTCTCACCTGTTTCAATCGGTAACAAGAAGAAGGATGGTTTGAGCATACCCAACACACATGCCCCTTCCCAGTCCTGTGGCAACTCCGAATAGGCTTTCTTAACACAGATCCAGTACAAATTTGCTGGGGCTCTCCAGGTAGATGTGATGGATAAATCAAACCACACATCCTTTAAACTGGCATATCTAGCAAACGGGTTAGATGGTTCTGAGACATTTGAAGCCGACCACCAAGTTGTATTTTTAGTATCATCATCATAAGCTTTTTGCCCTAGACAAGTTAATTCTCCTACAGAAGTATTATACATTATTCCTTTCCTTGCTATGCAAACATAACCTATGATGGAGGTCTTTAATCTCCACTCAGATTTACCTCTAACACTCAAATGATAATCGGCTTGTGTAGATATTAGTTGGTCAACTGCCTCAGAACCGGACATTACCTCCTTTGCTTCCCAAGGCCATTGGTCTCCCATGTTAGTACCTCCACACACATAGCAGTTGGTAACATTAAGACTACCGGCAATACTTTCAGCTAGGTCAATGAACAGGTTTTTAGCGTTATGGGGGATCTTATTATCTATACTCATCTCTTCATAAAAGGAATGGTATACTTGATGAGTCTGGGAGGATACCGTATCAGTCTCTATTCCTATAAACAATAATGTCCCAGGATCTAAACCCGTCCCGTATATCTGAAACCCAAATAAATTTCCATACTTATCTAGGAACTTGTCGGGGTTATTAATAAGTATATGGACTGGGTTGCATTCCATAGACTTACAATAAGGGCTAGTCGGCAACTTAGTCACTATCATGTCTTTATCTACTGTCTGTCCCCAAGTCGCCCACCCCACACAAGACCAATATGGACAAAAGTTATAGTCTTTATTTGGGCATCTAGGACTCACATATTTATTTTTACTACTGGGACAAATATATTTATCATTAGACCCATACGTCCTCTCCCATCTAAGATCCCCACATACATTCCACGGTTTTCTACCACTTGATATCGCCTTACATGCATCAAATAGCAGAACACCCGAAGAATGTACGGATTCTAACACCGTCTTATTAATTAGGGTCCCCTGAGGATCTCCATTCCTGAGAGTCAACCAAATTGTACGAGGTTGATACTCTGGACTGAAGCACTTAGGTTCTCCTACTCCTAAATGGCACACACTATAGTCTATATTTAGGTATCTACATCTTGATACCTCTCCTTTACATTCGTATTGTGAATGCCAAATTAGGGTTTGGGAAATATGGTTACCTGTTCTCGTAGTCTTAATGCATACCTCACAGCTAGGAGTGTCGGTACCTCTACCTTCCTGAATATAAAAACACATATAAATAAACACAATCAAAAGCACATCTTTCGCCGTCATCCTCAGTCTTCGTCCGTGCGATGGAACCTCAGCTTCCAGGATGTGAGGGCTGCAGGGAATGGAGTTCTGCTCGTCTTCACAGGTGTCCCTTCGAGACTTTCCTGGCTTATACACTATGTGTTGGTAAGCGGACAGGCTTTATTATGGCCTTCTCACTCACACCTGTAACAATAAAATTTGTAATCCACAATAATTCCTCGTTACTCCGACTGAGTAGTGCGTTTCAACCGGATCTTGCAGGGATTCTCTGGATCTGCTGTAATTTGCCAAGAATCGACTGCTGCTGGTTTAACCCTGGAGTGATGTATCCACGGAGTTACTTCGGCTACTTTTATCGCTGTAGGGGTAGACAAAAGAACAACATAAGGACCTCTCCACTTGGGCCCTAACGGTACATTATTCCACTCTTTAATCCACACTTGGTCTCCTGGATGATAACTATGAACAGGGGGATAAATATTCACAGGTAATCTATCTTGTACCCATTTCTGTACCTCCTCCATAGTCTTACCCAACTCTACAACCTGCTGCCGGGTAATTCCTTCTCCCAACTGACTCAAGTCCCCCCTTAAGTTACCAAGTACGGGAGGTGGTCGCCCATACATGATTTCAAAAGGAGAGAGGCCCATCCTTCTGGTAGGGGTACTGCGGATTCGCAATAAAGCTATGGGTAAGAGAACGTTCCACTTAAGTTGGGTTTCCTGACACATTTTAGCCAACTGGTTCTTTATAGTTCTATTCATTCTCTCTACCTTACCAGAACTCTGGGGTCTATATGCAGTATGAAGCCTCCACTTTATACCAAGCATATGAGTCAGTTGTTGTAGGCACTGATGAACAAAAGCTGGACCATTGTCCGATCCTATAGAACAGGGTAGTCCATATCGGGGTATTATTTCTCGTAGCAGGAATCTTACAACTTCTCCTGCTTTCTCTGTACGAGTAGGACATGCTTCTACCCAGCCTGAATAGGTGCACACAATTACCAACAGGTAACGATGTCCACCCGATTTAGGCATTACTGTAAAGTCTATTTGTAGATCGGACATGGGGAGTCCCCCCATAAACTGGACTCCTGGTGGCTTTACTGGTCCTTGTCTTGCATTATTCTTAGCACACGTTACACATCTGCGTACAATGGCCTGAGTCAAGTTGGACAATCTTGGTATGTAGAAATGTTTCCTGAGAGATTCTTCAGTACTGTCTCTCCCAGAATGTGTCCCGTTGTGATAATTTTGGACAATTTCTACCGCTAGTGATGCTGGTATGACTATTCTTCCATCTTCTAGCTGATACCACTTGTTCTCCAAATACTTTCCCGGTTCAGTCTTTAACCACTCCTCTTCTTGAGCTGTATAAACTGGAGTCCATTGGGACAGTGGAGTTGGTATAAGAGCAGCTATATGCCCCACATACTCCTGTCTTCCTGATTCAGCAGCACGCTTAGCTGCACTATCTGCCATCCGATTTCCCTTGGTTACATCACCATCTCCTCTCAGATGCGCTCGACAATGTATGATACCGACTTCTTTCGGCTCCCACACTGCTTCCAATAGTTGTAGGATTTCAGCTGCGTACTTGATTTCTTTGCCTTCTGAATTCAGTAGTCCTCTTTCTTTATACAAAGCTCCGTGGGCATGAGTGGTTAAAAACGCATACTTAGAGTCCGTATAGATATTTACTCTTAAACCTTCAGCCAATTGTAACGCTCGTGTTAGTGCTATTAATTCTGCCTTTTGTGCTGATGTTCCTTTCGCCAGTGGCCGAGCTTCTATCACCTTGTCTATTGTTGTCACTGCATATCCTGCATAGCGGATCCCTTCTTTCACATAACTACTGCCGTCGGTGTAATATTGAACATCGGGGTTCTGGATGGGAAAATCACGAAGATCTGGTCTACTTGAAAATACTTCATCCATTACTTCCAAACAATCATGTTGACTTTCAGTAGGTTGCGGCAAAAGGGTAGCTGGATTTAAGGTGTTTACAGTCTCTAAATGCACTCTTGGGTTTTCACACAACATTGCTTGATACTTGGTCATACGGCTGTTACTAAACCAATGATTTCCTTTGTAATCCAACAACGTCTGTACTGCATGTGGGACTCGTACATAAAGTTCTTGACCCAGAGTGAGTTTATCGGCTTCAGCTACTAGCAGGGCGGCTGCAGCTACGGCTCTTAGACAAGGTGGAAGTCCGCTGGCCACTGCATCCAGTTGCTTAGACATGTAGGCAACAGGTCTTTGCCATGATCCCAAGTACTGTGTCAATACTCCCACAGCCATTCTTCTTTGCTCGTGTACATATAAGTAGAATGGTCGTGTGTGATCAGGTAGACCTAATGCTGGGGCACTCATCAAAGCCTTCTTCACATCTTCAAATGCCGTTTGCTGTTCTTGGGTCCATAAGAAGGGGTCGTGCTCTGTACCTTTGATGGCTGCGTACAGAGGTTTTGCCAGTATCGCATAGCTGGGAATCCATATCCTACAGAAGCCTGCTGCCCCCAAGAATTCTCGCACTTGTCTTCTATTCTTGGGTATTGGTATTTGGCAGACAGCTTCTTTTCTCTCTGGCCCCATAATCCTTTGACCTTCAGAGATATGGAATCCCAGATACTTGACAGTTGGCAAACACAACTGAGCCTTCTTCCTGGACACCTTGTATCCTGCCTTCCAGAGAATATGTAGTAGATCGTGCGTTGCTTGCTGACATTTTTCTTTTGTAACTGCTGCTATCAACAAGTCATCTACATATTGTAACAATACACATTCTCCTGGGATAGACTCGAAATCCAGTAGATCTTGACTTAGAGCTGAACCAAATAGGGTAGGTGAATTTTTAAACCCTTGGGGCAGTCTTGTCCAAGTCATTTGGCGTTTTGAGCCCGTTACAGCGTTCTCCCATTGGAAAGCGAAAATACATTGGCTTTCTGCGGCAATTCGGAGGCAAAAGAAGGCATCTTTGAGATCTAAGACTGTGAAGTAAGTAGCCCCGCCCGGAATTAAAGCAAGCAGGTTATATGGATTGGGTACAACTGGATGTATGCTAACAACCGCATCATTGACTGCTCTTAAGTCCTGTACAGGTCGATACTCATCTGTACCGGGCTTTTGAACAGGCAGCAATGGGGTGTTCCAGGGGGAAGTACAGAATTTTAGGATACCATACCGTATGAACTTATCCAGATAGGATTGGATGTTCTTCTTAGCCTTCTGCGGAATGTGATATTGTCTTAGGCTCACTGGATAAACCCCATGTTTCAGTTCAATTTTTATTGGTGGAATATTGCGGGCCAGTCCTGGTGGGTTGTTCTCTGCCCAAACTCCTGGTATGTTAAACAATGTCTCATCACTCCTAGGGTTTTGGCTAGTCAACACTGTATAAAGTCGCCACTCTTCTTCCTTTGGTACGGATAAAGTCATAATACCTGAAGGTCCATTAAACTTTAAGGATGTTGTTCCATTTGGTAGGAACGTAATCTGCGCTTGTAATTTTGATAGCATATCACGTCCCAGCAATTGGACTGGACATTCAGGCATATAAAGGAATTGGTGTTTTACTACGTGGCCTCCCAATGTACAGAGTCGACTTTTAAGAACCGGTTTTTCAGCACTTCTTCCAGTTGCTCCTATCACAGTAATAGTCCTTCCAGATGGAGGAGCAACTAGATTAGTCACCACTGAATGTTCAGCACCAGTGTCGATCATGAACGCACTCCTTTTCCCCCCTATTGATACATCGACCATAGGCTCCGCTCGACCAAGGGGGATGGAGCCCGGTCGGTATCAATAGTCCTCCATGACAGTGTCAGCCAATCCTACAAAGTCCCTACCTTCTCTATCGCGGGACCTTTGCGCTGCTGGAATATACCTGTCTTCCCTAACACTTCCTCTGTTCCCATTACTCCCTCTATAACCATTACTCCCTCCGGGGCCTCCTCTACCTCTCGCTCTACCTCTAAAGTTTCCGTAGCCTGCCCTGGGTTGGTCTCTCTCGTACTGCTCTCTTTGCGGACATTCGTTCCTCCAATGCCCTTCTTCCTTGCAATACGCGCATTGATCCCTACTCAAAGGCTCCCTACTCCATCTATTATTGCCTCTATCTGGGCCCCGTTTATCTACGCCTGCGATCGCTACCGCTAGCATATCAGCCTTTTTACGCATCTTGCGCTCTTCCTCTTTCTTACTTTCTGTATCCCTGTTCATATAGACCTTATTTGCTACCTCCATTAGTTGGGTGATGGACATACCTGCAAACCCTTCTAACTTTTGTAGCTTGCGCTTAATATCTCCGTATGCTTGGCTGACAAAGGCGGAGTTAACCATTCGGGAATTGTCTGCGTCTTCCGGATTAAAGGGGGTATACAAGCGGTATGCCTCCAATAATCGGTCATAAAAGACACTGGGCGCTTCATCGCTTTTCTGGATCACCTCAACTGTCTTCGACATGTTAATGGCTTTCTTTCCTCCGGCTTTCATGCCAGCAATTATAGCGTCTCTATAGGCTCTGAGTTGAACCATATCAGCACCATTTACGTTCCAATCGGGATCGGTGTTGGGATAGTGTGTCGCGGCCCATGCTGCTGGATTGGCTTGGTTCAAAGCACGGGCTCTATCCTCTAATGCTTTAATGGCTGCTTGATTTATTCTTGTCCTTTCCTCATTGTTAAATAAAGTCATTAGTAACTGCTGGCAATCAGCCCATGTCGGATTATGCGTCTGTACTATTGAGGTGAACAGATCAGTCATAGCTTGTGGTTTCTCAGTATACGAGGAATTATGGGTCTTCCAGTTTAAAAGATCGGTTGTGGTAAATGGGACATATACGAAGACTGGGTCAGCGTGTGCCATTTGACCTGCGGCATCGATATAAGCTGACCCGGGATTCAGACGAAGAGGCATCTGATAGTGCTTTAATTGTTGGGCACCAGTCAACTGTCGGGTTTGGATGGGGCTACGTAGAGAGGCGTCAGTCATGGGTTCCGGTCGGGGAGAGATAGGGTATGGGGATGTGGGAGGTCGGTTTTGGGAAAAGGTCGTAAATAAAACACTTCGAGCCGAGCTAGATGAAGCTTGACCGGAAGTCTGAAGTGGCGCCAAATCAGGATATTCGTTTCTAATGGGGGTGGATTCTGGTTCCGGAAGGGGAGATTTAGTACGAGGGGGGGTGGATCCT
Organism: Pelobates fuscus; assembly: GCF_036172605.1. Lineage (NCBI taxonomy): Eukaryota > Metazoa > Chordata > Amphibia > Anura > Pelobatidae > Pelobates > Pelobates fuscus. Next base: position 168,907,301 of record NC_086319.1, read on the forward strand.
GTACTGGAGGAGGAAGCGGAAGTGGATGAGGGTAATGAGGGGAGGGGTGCAGGACTTCCTGCGTTTGCGTCACTTCTTCTTAACGGAAAGTAAGGGGGCGGCAAAGGGATCTCGGACTCAGGGGGCGTGTCCAAAATGGGCCTAACACCAGTCCTAGTGGACGAGCAAGTCCTAGCTACCATGAGGCGACACTGCTCCTCGTGGCATGTCTGGAGCCATTTTGGCGAGTCATTTACGGCCTGTCTCCAACAGTCAATATAAGGAAACTGGCCGTAAAGTTCAGGCCTACCCGATACAGCCACGTGTAAGCGCTGTACCAGAGTTGGATCCAAACTGCCACGTGGCGGCCATGCCGCAACCAAAGTAGGCCACTCCCTAGTACACAAAGTGACCAAACGTACAGGAGACATCTTTACCCCAAAATCACAAACTTTGAATCCCTTTTTAAAATTCTTAACCATACATCCTAAGGGATCCGGAATCGTTGACTGCGACGCACCCATACTTAACAATGGAACGTCGTCGACAACGAATACTATACACGCGTACTATTCAACAGTCACACCCGTTTCCTCTGGCAACAGCACCACGTGGTACGGTTACCAAGTGAAACGTACACAATAACAATAAACACTCAGGGAATTCCCGTACACACACAGCTGTTACACCAGTCACTATATAATCAATATTATGCCCTTTGGCGTAACTATACAGTCACCCACGCTATAATTCTCTATATACGAATTACCCGTCTATAACACACCCCAGTAACATCGTCTTTTACAAATAGCGGTTACAGTACGGTTAGCATAGGTCAAAGCACAAGTTAAGGTCACAATACAATTATTAGTGGTTATGGTGTTAAACATGCAATGGACGACAATGATTAGTACTTATTATATAATGTCAGTAAATATACAGGGTTATGGTACCGTGCACTATAATACAGCAACACACTATTAACACTCTCGCTAGACGGCTGAGCTCGCGCTATCTAACAAGATATACACTTTACTAAAACAATCGTTAACACATTTACAATTCCCAACTAAACTATTGGCCAGTACCTTGAATGGACTACCTAAAACTATATACACCCGTTTTGGTTAGCCACACTGCCCAATCACCACATATATAGCGAGCTAGAGAACCGAATTTACACAGGCGCCTCTTAGTCGCACTATCAAAAGTCTAGTGGGTTCCAAATTTACACGCCTTCCCACTTAGCCCAGATAGGATGAGAACTAGCGAACCGAATTTACACAGGCGCCGCTTAGTCTCCCGGTCCCTCCGACCTAGCGAACGTAATATACACCCTAGAACGCTAGTCTAGACAAGACACCGGTGTCCGGCTAGGGCTATTTACACCAGGACCCCGCCTGACTAACCAAATCAAACGGTCTGACTAAAGAGCGTTCGATCGAGCGGTGCGCCTTCGCTCCTTCCCTCCGACAGAGGGGGCAGATACACAGATTCAAAACCCCTTTGGGCCTACCGCACAATCGGTATACCCCTAGTGGGTCCTGCCGTCTAAAACAGCAGTTGTCTTACCTCCTCGTTCCTGAACCTGAGTTCACACTCATCGACGGGGACACCCCAGCACTTCTCACGTAGAGGCCGATGATCTCCTGGACAACAGACCAGTGGCGCCGAGACGAAGGGAGGTCCACGCAGAAGTTCAGGGGTGCAGCCGTAGAGAACGTGGGCAAAGATAGACCGTCTCACGCCTCTGCCTCTCAGCTACCGTTGAACGATGAGCTTCCCGGCCAATGCACCAAATGATACCGGAGAAACTGACGGAAGCCAAGCACAGAGAGATGGACACAGGTTTCTTCAGGAAGGAAGAGATTCTTTATTGGATCACCGATCGGGACTCAGAGGGACTAGCGTCACCAAAATACAGCAAAGTCTGAGTACTGAATACATAGAGTACATTCCTTATATAGCACTGTAGCTCCTCCCACAATTAACTACACCCACACATACCCTTAACCTATTTAATAAATAGAGTCTAAACTCATCCATCCGGTCTAACCACGTGGCTCATCTGATACAAAGGAGAGGGACGCGTAATTCCAGTTCTTACATTCCTGCACCTGGTCAGTACAGTGATAACAGTATCTTAGCTACGTGTAATTAACTAACTGATACTACAAACACATATACATACATATGCCTTGTGGCAATCTTAGCCTGCTAAACTTGTATTTTACTGGAATTACATCACAATCATACTGTCTCACAGTAAAGGAACTGTATAGGTAAAAAAATGCATATCCCCCCCCCCCCCCCCCCCACACACACAGTAAACCTAGTGTTACTAAATGCTTTTTTCCCAGATAGTGTAAAAATTAGCTTTCGAAGTACCTGTTTTACTGTGATCTGATTTTCTACTCCTCCTCTGATTTAATATCATTTGCCCCTTTGCTTTTTCCCTGCTTCCTGTATTTCACTCAGACTGCCCACCAATTGGCATGCTCCAGTGATTCTCTATGAGCATCAGTAATGACACACCTTACTGGGTGTGCCTAAGTTTCACTCAGCTCAATACTCAATGCCTGCCCATGCCTCCTCAGAGTCCTCAGCATTCAGACACTTACAAACCACTTCACACAAACAAACATTTCCTCACCACATTAGATATCATATAGTGTCATATATTTATTATAAATATAAAGAGACAGAAAACTCATAAATACTTATAGTAAGGTTGGCTGACTGGGCCTGACAGGGAACGGGTTAACTGTGGGTAGTGAGGTTGGCTGACTGGGAAAGGGTTAACTGTTGGTAGGGAGGTGGCTGCAATACTCAATGCCTGACCATGCCTCCTCAGAGTCCTCAGCATTCAGACACTTTATTACAGGGAGGGAGGGAGAGGAGCACAGATGGGCTCTAGCTGCAGTGCAGTCTGTATTGTGAGCATTCCTTACACTACATAACACATTCCTCTATTTTCATTGGCTCCAATAGGTACGTTTTTTTTCAGAGACTGGGAATCAGGAACATGTTGAAATGTGAGAGGGGGTGGCTAAGGAGGCTGGGTTACACTGCTGTAAACAGCAAAACATTTTACAGCACTGCAGGAAAACTACACAGAATTGAAAGAAAAGAAACTAACCACAGGTATTTTGACCTTATTTAAGCTTAACTTGTTTAGCTGCCTGTAGTGTCGCTTTAAGCAGGGGCGGACTGACCACTCGGGCATATCGGTCATGGACCGAGGGCCCGAGGCAGCCAGGGGCCCGGCAGCAAAGCCATGCTCCAGCTGGAGAGATCAGAGATCTCTCCAACTGGAACGGCAAAAAAATAAAAAAAGTATTTCCTTTATTAGGTTGCTGGGGCCCCTGATGCAGCGCAGGGCCCCAGCAACCTACCGCTCTTTAAATCACCCCCCTCTCACCCTCACCAGAGACCTGGCAGCTTCACCAGCTCTCTGCCAGGTCTCCTCCTTCCTGTCCCATGCGGCTCTGTGTGATGGGAGAGGCGGAGCCAGGAAGTGACATCACTTCCTGTATTCTCCTCTCACACAGAGCCCGATCACAGCCACCGGGGGAGGGAGCAGCAGCCTGGGAGAGAAGAGGGAGCAGAGAGACAGGTAGGCACTAATCACCCCCCCCCCCCCCCTGTCACTAGTCACCCCCACTCTGTCACTAGTCACCCCCCTGTCACTGTCACCCTCCCTCTGTCACTAGTCACCCTCCCTCTGTCACTAGTCACCCCCCTGTCACTGTCACCCTCCCTCTGTCACTAGTCACCCTCCCTCTGTCACTAGTCACCCTCCCTCTGTCACTAGTCACCCCCCCTCTTTCACTGGTCACCCCCCCTCTGTCATTGGTCACCCCCCCCTGTCACTAGTCACCCCCCCTGTCACGGTCACCCCTCCCTCTGTCACTAGTCACCCCCCTCTGTCACTGTCACCCCCCCTCTGTCACTGTCACCCCCCCTCTGTCACTGTCACCCCCCTCTGTCACTGTCACCCCCGCTCTGTCACTGTCACCCCCCTGTCACTGTCACCCCTCCCTCTGTCACTGTCACCCCCGCTCTGTCACTGTCACCCCCCCTGTCACTGTCACCCCCCTCTGTCACTAGTCACCCCTCCCTCTGTCACTAGTCACCCCCCTGTCACTGTCACCCTCCCTCTGTCACTAGTCACCCCCCTGTCACTGTCACCCTCCCTCTGTCACTAGTCACCCTCCCTCTGTCACTAGTCACCCCCCCTCTTTCACTGGTCACCCCCCCTCTGTCATTGGTCACCCCCCCTGTCACTAGTCACCCCCCCTGTCACGGTCACCCCTCCCTCTGTCACTAGTCACCCCCCCTTTCACTGTCACCCCCCTCTGTCACTGTCACCCCCCCTCTGTCACTGTCACCCCCCTCTGTCACTGTCACCCCCGCTCTGTCACTGTCACCCCCGCTCTGTCACTGTCACCCCCCTGTCACTGTCACCCCTCCCTCTGTCACTGTCACCCCCGCTCTGTCACTGTCACCCCCCCTGTCACTGTCACCCCCCTCTGTCACTAGTCACCCCTCCCTCTGTCACTGGTCACACCCCTGTCACTAGTCACCCCCCCTCTGTCACTAGTCACCCTCCCTCTGTCACTAGTCACCCCCCCTCTTTCACTGGTCACCCCCCCTCTGTCATTGGTCACCCCCCCTGTCACTAGTCACCCCCCCTGTCACGGTCACCCCTCCCTCTGTCACTAGTCACCCCCCCTTTCACTGTCACCCCCCTCTGTCACTGTCACCCCCCCTCTGTCACTGTCACCCCCCCTCTGTCACTGTCACCCCCCCTCTGTCACTGTCACCCCCCCTCTGTCTCTGTCACTGTCACCCCCGCTCTGTCACTGTCACCCCCCTGTCACTGTCACCCCTCCCTCTGTCACTAGTCACCCCCCGCTGTCACTGTCACCCCCCCTGTCACTGTCACCCCCCTCTGTCACTAGTCACCCCTCCCTCTGTCACTGGTCACACCCCTGTCACTGGTTACCCCCCCTCTGTCACTGTCACCCCTCCCTCTGTCATTGTCACCCCCCCTCTGTCACTGTCACCCCCCTCTGTCACTGTCACCCCCCCTCTGTCACTGTCACCCCCCCTCTGTCACTGTCACCCCCCCTCTGTCACTGTCACCCCCCCTCTGTCACTGTCACCCCCCCTCTGTCACTGTCACCCCTCCCCTGTCACTGTCACCCCTCCCCTGTCACTGTCACCCCTCCCCTGTCACTGTCACCCCTCCCTCTGTCACTAGTCACCCCCCTCTGTCACTAGTCACCCCCTCTCTCTGTCACTGTGTCACCCCCTCCCTCACTGCCACAAGTCACCACTCCCTCCGTCACTGTGTCACTAATCACTCACTCCCTCCGTCACTGTGTCACTAATCACTCCCTCCCTGTGTCACTGTGTCACCCCCACCCTCCCTCTGTCACTAGTCACCCCACCCTCTGTCACCCCTTCCCTCCCTCTGTCATTGTGTCACCCCCTCCCTCTGTCATTAGTCACCCCTCCCTCTGTCACTAGTCACCCCCTCTCTCTGTCATTAGTCACCCCTTCCCTCCCTCACTCTGTCCTTAGTCACCCCCTCCCTCTGTCACTAGTCACCCCATCCCTCCCTCTGTCACTAGTCACCCCTCCCTCTGTCACTGTGTCACCCCCACCCTCCCTCTGTCACTAGTCACCTCTCCCTCTGTCACTGTGTCACCCCCTCCCTCCCTTACTCTGTCACTAGTCACCCCCTCCCTTACTCTGTCACTAGTCACCCCCTCCCTCACTCTGTCACTAGTCACCCCCTCCCTCACTCTGTCACTAGTCACCCCCTCACTCTAGTGACAGTGAGGGAGGGGGAGGGTGTGACTAGTGATAGAGGGAGGAGATGACTAGTGACAGAGTGAGGGAGGCATAGGGTGACTAGTGACAGAGGGAAGGAGGGGGTGACTAGTGACAGAGGGAGGGAGGGGGTGACTAGTGACAGAGGGAGGGAGGGGGTGACTAGTGACAGAGTGAGGGAGGGGTGACTAGTGACAGAGTGAGGGAGGGAGGGGGTGACTAGGGACAGAGGGAGGGTGTGACTAGTGACAGTCACCCTCTCCCTCCCTCTGTCACTAGTCAACCCTTCCCTCCATTACTCTGTCACTAGTCACCCCCTCACTCACTCTGTCACTAGTCACCCCCTCTAGTCACCCCCTCACTCTGTCACTAGTCACCCCCTCACTCACTCTGTCACTGTCACTAGTCACCCCTTCCCTTCCTTACTCTGTCACTAGTCACCCCCTCCCTCACTCTGTCAGTAGTCACCCCCTCACTCTAGTGACAGAGTGAGTGAGGGGATGACTGGTGACAGAGTGAGGGAGGGAGGTGGTGACTAGTGACAGAGTAAGGGGGACAGTCACCCCCTCCCTCACTCTGTCACTAGTCACCCCCTCCCTCCCTGACTCTGCCTCCAGGTACCCCCTCACTCTGCCACCTGTCACCCTCTCCCTCACACACTCTGTCACCTGTCACATATGCATTCACACTGACACTACATCCAGACATGCACAAGTGCATTCGCACAGACTCAAATACAAACATGCATTAATACACAGGTCTTCACAATATACACATCCAAAGGAATGCTGTATTATATGAGAGTTGTATTTAAAGGGACACTATAGTCACCCAGACCACTTCAGCTCAATGAAGTGGTCTGGGTGCCAGGTCCCTCAGGTTTTAACCCTTCAGATGTAAACATAGCAGTTTCAGAGAAACTGCTATGTTTACTTAGCAGGGTTAATCAAACTTCTAGTGGGTGTCATCCTGACGTGCAGAACGTCTATAGGAAAGCATTGAGAAATGCTTTCCTATGGACTGTTTGAAAGCGCGCATGCGCATTTCGCTCCACTCATGAGCTGACGTCGGCGGGGGAGGAGAGGTCACCAGCGCCGAGGGGGCCCGGTGCTGGATAAAGGTAAGCTGCTGAAGGGGTTTTAACCCCTTCAGCGCAACGGGAGGGGGACCCTGAGGGTGGGAGCACCCTTAGGGCACTATAGTGTCAGGAAAACAAAGCGGTTTTCCTGACACTATAGTGATCCTTTAACATTTATTTAATGCACATATATTTGTGCATTCAAAGGGCCTGGGATCTAATTTTGCCCGGGGGCCCCAAAGGCTCTCAGTCCGCCCCTGGCTTTAAGTGAAATAGCTTGCAGCTGCTGCACATGAGACAGTTATCTAGGAAACAAACCAGTAATATAACTGACACTGTCATTTTTGACATTTGCTTGTGTAAATTGTAACATTGAAATTAGAATTATTTCTTATATAGTACTATAGGCTAAGAAGCTTGCAGTTGTATAATGCATGTTTAAAGTATATGTAATGCTTACACAGGAATCATTTTATTCCACTGTTGGAATTCTTACTGTAAAATTTTAGTAATAATAGATAATAATAATAATAAAATTATCCAAAACAAGACAGCATTCTGAACAGCCACCATCTTTGATTTGATGTTTATCCTCTCACCTTAGTATGCTATAGTAATCGTTTCTGAGATTAATTAATCTTTGTTTTTTTAGAAAGTCAAGTTCCATAATAACGTGGAATGTGCACAGTGACATCATATGAGATCAGAGAGGGGATGCATCGTAAGGACAGGAGACATTACCGGGATAATATATCCAGGCGAGTAAGAAGATAGGGCAATCAGCCTCCAAACACAAGTGTCTCAACACAGAGGCCACCGGATCAATAAAACTTTCCAACAAAATATTTTCTAATACAATGGCATCACGGAACAGGCTACTCCCTTTCAACAGGTCTCTGGAAATAGTGTCCCAACATGGAGACCTCCATCTTAGTCCATGCCTCCATCTTAACACAAGCCTCCCCTTAATACACATTGGCCAGATCCACTCAAAACATTGTTATGTTATGAGAAGTACAGATTAAAACATAGCTGTTTTAATAGAGAACTTGACTGTTGCCATATATGTGATTTAAACAAAATAAAAATAGAGAACACATTTCTTAATTAAACCGGTTACTGTGCATGGGACTGCAGTAAAAACATTGCATTTACATTGCGTATCCGTGGCAACTCTCTAGTTTAATTTCTAATTGGCAAAAGTGTCAGAGCATTGACTTATTTTGTTTGTTTGACGTGGAAGGGAAGTGTAGTTCCACCCGCTCCTCTATTTCCATCTACTTTGTGTCTTTATGGCTACCCCTGCCCACTTTTCACCCTACTTAAGCCCTCAATCTGTGGTGCTACCACTTGACAACAACACAATGTGATGAAATGAGGAATAATAAAACATAAAGTGAGAGAACTCTACCACAAAGTGTATGCACAGTGTATTGCTACATTCTCTAGTCAAAACGATAAGTAATAAGCTCAGCCCACACACTAGCTGATTCTGTCTCTTTCCCAAAATAGATAGGGTTTTGTTCGGGAAGATTTATCAAGGCAGAAACAGGTGCTTTTCTGAAGCAAAGTGCTATATAAGGAGTAATCACCATAGCAACCAATAGAACAACTTAACAATTATCACTCTGCACCCAAAATAACTCCTGTTTTGCCTTGATAAATATTTCCCAAACTGTATCACATTTTTTACTGATCCCAAATATTTATTTATTTCTGTGCCTCAGAAATAATTGAGCAAGGCTTAACCAGTGCAATCTGGTAAATGTTAAAATATTTTCTTCTGATTTCCTTGATGATTACTCCTTATTCAATTCTTTGCCCCTTAACAAGTCTTTCCTTATCCATAACAATTACATACCCTCCAACATAGAATCAGGACAAGAGAGCAGGCCAGCATCATCAATGACAGAACTTGCTTCCCTGATGATGCCCATAATGGGTGGGCCTCTCCAGAAAGGAATGGGTCTGCCAGGTTGAAAGCTTCTCTGGTTGACCCCCAACACAGCAGACCATGTTGAAGGCACTGCTCAAGTGCGCAAAAACATCTAATAATGTGCTCACGCTGTTTTGGCTGGAGACAGTTCCCTGGTATCCCTGGATACAGGACACAAGGGAAGAAAATCAAGACTGCAGGACAGGACCCCAAAAGAGGGACTGTCCCACAGAAAGCAAGATAGTTGGGAGTCCTGTAATTATTTAAAAATCCAAATGTTTGTTCTGTTGCTATCACAGCAGTGGTGCAGTAAGGGAATGGTAGTCCAGAGCCACTGAGGTTCTCAATAATTAAACAAAATATTTTCAAAATATTGACTTCAAAATGTTAATTATAATGGAGGTGGACTCATAAAAGTTGCAATGTATCACAACACCAATGGATACAACAATATGGACCAGCATCCTCAAAGAAGTAGGGGATCCATTGGTGGCACTCTTATGAATGCAGCTCCATTAGAAAATTGCATTAGTGTCTTTTGATATTTGGAGAATGCCACAACCACAACATTTTGAATGGACAAATCCCTAGAATTGTATCAGCAGTTACTGTATTTAGATGGAGTGTATGGGGTGCAAACCTGTCTATGAACATCCGTAACTAAGAACCATACTGTGCTCTCTGAAAGCATCCTGCTTTCATATCAATGAGTAATAACCCTTCCAGCAGAGAAACAGTTAAATTATATATTATATCCAACTGCTGTCTGGAGCACGTGTTGATGTATTGATGTATACAGACATCACTGAAGTTATATTTCCACAATACCTGGCTCTGGCTGTATGACCAGACACCTATCAAACAGTGCATTTGCAGACATGTAGGGATGGAGCAAAAAGTTACATTGTCTACAGGCCTTAGATCCACATAAAATGAAGTGGATGAAAGAAGCATATTTTTTCTAGTGGAAAATCATTACATTAGTAAGGAAAGATAAATCCAGACAATATCAGCTGCAGGCATAACCTAATAGCAATAATTCAATAACAAATTGTAATAGACGTAGAACCCAGAATGTATCATACATGCTGTGAATAACTCAGAATAGTCCCTAATCAAATATATATATATATAGGTGTGTATAGACAGATAGATAGACAGAGAGGCAGATTGATAGATAGACGGACAAACGGACAGACAGATAGATATGTAATGTATATATAATAATGTTTATATAATTTATATATAACATACAGTATATAATTTGTAGTTTTGTGCTGATGACAGTGTAAAAACGTCAAGGTTCAAATTTTAGACAGTTTTGTAAATAAAAGTTGTTTTATTAATTTTTTTAAAGGGACACTATAGTCACCTGAACAACATTAGCTTAATGAAGCAGTTTTGGTGTATAGAACATGCCCCTGCAACCTCACTGCTCAATCCTCTGCCATTTAGGAGTTAAATCCCTTTGTTTATGAACCCTAGTCACACCTCCCTGCATGTGACTTGCACAGCCTTCCATAAACACTTCCTGTAAAGAGAGCCCTATTTAGGCTTTCTTTATTGCAAGTTCTGTTTAATTAAGATTTTCTTATACCCTGCTATGTTAATAGCTTGCTAGACCCTGCGAGAGCCTCCTGTATGTGATTAAAGTTCAATTTAGAGACTGAGATACAATATTTAAGGTAAATTACATCTGTTTGAAAGTGAAACCAGTTTTTTTTTCATACAGGCTCTGTCAATCATAGCCAGGGGAGGTGTGGCTAGGGCTGCATAAACAGAAACAAAGTGATTTAACTCCTAAATGACAGTGAATTGAGCAGTGAAATTGCAGGGGAATGATCTATACACTAAAACTGCTTTATTTAGCTAAAGTAATTTAGGGGACTATAGTGTTCCTTTAAGTCCAGGTACTGCTATACATATAGCAGTACCCAGTGGCATTAATCCCAGTCTTACATAATATGGTATTCACAGTTTCATATGTTAATTAAATCACAAAGTTACTAAACCAGGAATTGGCACTCTGCCAAATAGTCCAATAGGAACATGATTCTTTTTTTCCTTAATACAGGGTTTGGCAGAATAATATAAATAGAAGGAAAAAAGGAAGTTGTCGCCTTAATGGACTTCAAAGCTTGGATTATTAGAGCTAATCCATCAGCTCTAATTTGAGTGAGTGTTCAATTAATCATTGGCAGGGAACGTGTTGAAGTTGAGTCAGAGGCATTGCTAGGGGGGTCTTTAGGGGCAGAAGACCCAAATGTACAATGTTCTAGCTCCAGAGCTCTATATTTGGTGCAGTGGGCAGGTAGATGTTAGTGATGAGATATTTTTTTTATCTCTCAGAAACAGAATCCACTCTGGAACAGGATCCACACTTGACCCCAGCAAGGTTGAGTCAATTTAAATTAAAACTTAAAAAATAACAATGTGTGAATGTGTGTCTGTCAGTAAGTGTATGTCTGTCAGTGAGTGTGTCTATGTCTGTCAATGAGTGAGGGTGTGTCTGTCAATGAACGTGTGTATCTGTCAATAAATGTGTGTGTCTGTTAATGTGTGTGTGTGTGTGTGTGTCAGTGAATGTGTGTGTGTGTGTCAAGAGTGTGTCTGTCAGTGTGTTTCAAATCAGTAAGGCTGTGTGTCTGTCAGTGTGTTTCTGTCTGTGTATATGTATCTGAGAGTGTGTGACTGTCAGTAAAAGTGTTTGTTGGTGAAACCATGCATGTGCCAAAGTACGTGTATGAATGTGTGTGTGCTTAAAAGGATGACATTGCATATTAAAAAAATTTCACTGGGGTGTGGCCGACTGCCTAGCGAACAAGACATGTGTGTGTGGAGCTCCGTATCAGCGCACGATAAAGTAAGAAAATTACCCGACAAACGGCTCCCAAAAATAAAAAAGGACATCCAGAGACACCCAAACTGACCGATATTCGACTCTCGTTTGCGAGGCCTACTCCACAGGCTGCCGCCAAGATGGCACCCGCAGTTAGCAGTGAGGAGGAGGACTCAGGAGAATCCCAGGATGACAGGAAAGTCTTACCTCGCCTCAAGCAGAGGCTGAAGCCTAGTGTCCTGACTCAGAATCAGTGGCAGAGTCATCCCCTGTAACAAAAAAGGACATAAGAGACCTCTTAACAGAAATGAGAGAGGTGTGGAGAGCTGACATACTAAGCACACAGAAGGAGGTGGGGGACCTCCAACAGAGGCTCACAGAAATGGAAACACGGGAAAGTGCAAGGGAGCACCAGATACAGCATTCCCAAGACTTAATGCAGAATCTCCAGAATCTTACTATCACCACTATGGAAGCTCGGCATAGAAGGCGGAACATACGCCTCCAAGGAATACCTGAAAGCGTGGAGGGAGAGGCCTTAGTACCCTACATCCACCGCCTAATGTCTATAATGGGCCTTAAAGGAGGCACTGACCCCAACACAATACTTTCCGCGTTTAGAATCCGAAAAGCTGCAACAGCTCCTGGAGACGCACCCAGAGACACTATAGCGGTCACGAAGGACATGGCGACTCGCTCCGCTATCATGTCCTGCTCCAGAGACCTGGGCACTGTGCAAATGGAGGGTAGCACTGTGGCCCTATATGGAGATCTCCCATTCGCAGCACTTACGGAACAGAGACAGCTGGCACCATTTGCCAAACAACTACGGGAGCAGGAGTCAGATACCGATGGGGGGCAGATGGATCCCTGGTGGTACCACGGGGAAACTAGATGCTTACCCTGACCTCCACGGACAACCAAAATGAGTTCCTCCGCCAGTTGCATTTCCCAGAGGCCGACAGAAGGGAACCCAGGGAAGAAGACAATGCGTTGCAGCGTATGCACAAAAGCAATCAAGGTCCGAAGAAAGGCCTGTATATACCGACAATGTCAAAGAGACACTCCTAAGCTTCGATATATCGCTGTAGCACGCATACCTTTAGATCCCGCACAGCTCACCAACTGCAGCGCAAGACGGACCGAACAAGGAGCCCCTGTTCCAAACGCTAACTCTCCTAGCCCCACAATGTTCATGCTCATGCTACGGTTTATCGAATACAGATTAGGCTAATGTATATTGCCTCCTGATCCCATAAACTCTTAGTCACCACTTTAACTTCACTGCACCATTGCCACTATCGCAGCCCTAGCAGATGATTACTATTGTTATAACCAGATGATTATCATTGATATAGCCTTGTTAGCACTTTCATACTACGGCAAAGTTGTATTCTGAGAAATTGTTATAACCATGTTACTACTTTGATATCACGGCAAAGTTGTATTATGAGTATCCAAACTCTAATAAAAACAGAAATTAAAAAAAAAAATTATAATAATTTTTGAACTATAGGATTGTTCTGGCACTGCAGTAAGCAGGTTAGCTGACAAGAGAGGCCGTGTGTAAAGTAGTGACCCCAATCACTCCACACTTACACGCAGCCCCATATACAATCACACTCAGTCAGCCACAAACATACACACAATTACACCCGGCCAACTCCACACATACATGTCACGCTCAGTCAACCAACACAATTACACTCAGCCAAACCCCACACAGAATCACAATCAGCAAAATCTCACACAATCACACTCAGCTATTACACAGTGAGCAGAGTGTTCATTCAAGTCTACCTACCTCAAAGTAATTTTTACTAATTGCCTACTAGTTAACATGAATAGTCTATCCATCATTGCACAGTGGCTTATAACTACTCATGTACTACTACCCAGTCCTAGTCCTGAACAAAAATTACTATTTACAAGAATATTGTATACAATGAAAGCTACAAAGCTAGTACATTGAAGATAAAATTATCTGACAATGGTACAATAGATGTGTCAATCATTGCTATAATAAAAATAAATATATATGTATATATAAATATAATAAAAATAAAAGGTTATATCTGGATTATAGACAGCAACAAAAAAGCTCAGAAGAGAAGTAAGATTTGTGTCCATCATGGCCAACAAACCACCAAGAAATGTGTCAACTTAATAAAGACAAATACAAATGATATAGTACAAAAAATCTATAACAATGTTCATTCAGGCCAATGACAAGGAAAAGATGTGAAGCCCATCAATTAAATCAATATCAGAATGAAGATGAATTGGAGGACACTTAGAACAAAACAAAACATTCTCATGAATACTTTTTTTTATGTGTTTGGGGCTGACTGTATGCCAGAAAAATGTCATCTTACTATCCAAGTAAATCTAAGAATTATTATTGTACAGAAGCCTTTATTTGTCTGAAACGATGCTATCCGTTCACCCATAATGTAAATGATTAGAAATGTCAATACCATATTGGATGTAGTAGTTAATTCACATAATCCAATCATGAAAAATTTACACCCAACACCACACCTAACACAAAGTGAACTTATTTTTGTTTGTACATATGATGATGTATTTATGTAACATGTAAGAATGGATGACAATTTGTGCCAAAAGAAATACCTTTCAGCTTTTGTGGAAATGATAGTAAAAACCTTAAAATCCACACATAATTGAAAAACTATATGCATTTACATTATGAAACATTAGAGTTCGCACCTTTTACCCACTGGTTCAATTTCGATAATTCCCAAAAGGAGGAAAAGACATTTAACATTACTGTAAAAAGTAAGGTTTCTGTTTTGTTTTGCTTTTTTGTTTTGTTTTTTAAATTCCCACCTCCGCAATAGTCACACGGGTGGAAATCACTAAGTCACTAAAGTCTGAAATAATGAGTAGTTGTGTTTCTAATCTTTGATTACTTCGTGGTTTACAGTTTCATGACTCTGCTCTGATCATACTTACCAAGGCACAGTATTCATAAGATCAAATGGTTGCTGACATCTTAAAAAATAAGTGTGCCACAAATGCTGTACATTTATTAATAAATATAAAGAGGTGAGCTAAGGTTGGTGCACCTTGAATCTTTAGCATGCAAATGTATGCAGGGCTGCTGTGTTGCACTTGCCATGTTACATGTGCTTGCACAGAAATGGACATCTGGATTTCAACAAAAGATGGACAGATTGGTCCATTCCATTTTTTCAGCAAATTGCCAAATTCTCAAGTGTAACGCTTAACAGAAAAGACCACGCACCAGACACAAGCAGAGTGACATTTAAGCTTGAGGAGAAATCTGGCAAACAATCTTTCAGTTTATCCCAAAGATGTTTAGTGGTATAGAGGTTAAGTTTGTGATGGTCATTTGAGTTCTTCCACATCAAAGTCAATAAACCATGTCTTAATTGATCTAATTTTGAATACATTGTTGCATTAATGCAACCAGAAACTGCCTTACCCAAACTGCTGCCATAAAGTTGGAAGGTAAAGTTGTCTGAAATGTCTTTGTTTCTTTTAGCATTAAGATAATCATGCACTGGAACTAAAGGACCTAACCTAAACTCAAACCCATTATACTTCATCAACCAAACTTATCATGCTATACAGCCCAACATGCAGAGTATAAACCCACCCCGGGTAGTCAGAAGAAAACCGTAACATATTAGCGGTTCTTAGAATGGGCAGACTTAATGTATATATAAAAGGAACATATGATAACAGAGAAGTCAGAGACAAGCCAAGGTCAAAGGGACCGAAATCAGGTAAGTGAGAGACAAAGCTAGTCAAGGAATCCAAAGATCAGAATAGTCAAGGAAAGATACCAGAAGGACAATAAACACTAAGAACCACAAGGAACCACAACAGGGCAAAGAGCATGGGGCAGACTGGTGCACAGCGTTGTTATTTTTAAGTTTGGTCTGAACCTTATAAAATCAATAAAGATTTCCCAGAATCTAAATAAATGTGCTAAGCCGAACCAGAGCAGGCACAAACTCCACAAGCCATGATAAATCCAAAAGAGTACAGGCACACACTAACTCATGTATATGTAAATATACATATAAGCAAAGTAAACAACAGCTTTTTAAATTCGCCATAAGTTATTGGTCAAGCTTGTCATGTCCTCACATCTCAGTCTGTTATTTTGGGCAGTAGTCACTAGGTTAAAGCATATGATATGAACACAAAGTCCAGAAAATGCATTCAGAGGTTTGTAGGGCTTTTGTTTTTTTCCTGTTCATTATTTCACTTGTGTATATAAAAGACGCGTGCCACAGTCAACAAGATAGATTTTTGTTTACAGTATTCAGCTTTTCAACCTTGACCCTAAATTGTGTAAAGTCTTTTATGTTTATTTGTTCGCTGGTTGTATTGTAGTTAAGAGTAAAGCTTAGAACTTTAGGACTGAACTAATTGGCCAGCAACAGACATAAGGCATTAATCCGGGGAAACATTCTTAAAGTGGAACCATCGGCATACTTCAAATTGAAAGAAAACATGTTCTCCATGGGAAAAAAAACACCAACATTTTCACACAATTCCCCTTTAGTAAATATTCATTGCATTCATACACTGATCAGCCACAACATTAAAACCACCTGCCTAATGTTGTGTAGGTCACCCTTGTGCTGCCAAAACGACTTTGATGCGTCAAGGAATGGTTTTCACAAGACCTCTAAATGTGTCGTGTGGTATCTGACAACAAGACATTAGCAGCAGATCCTTTAAGTCCTGCAAGTTGCAAGGTGGGGCCTCATTTGATCGTATTTGTTGTTCAAGCACATCCCACAGATGCTTAATTGAGATTGATATCTAGGGAATTTGGAGCACAAGACAACAAATTTAATATTTTCTCATGTTTCTCAAACCATTATTGAACAGTTTTTAGAGTGTGGCAGGGTACATTATCCTTCTGAAAGAGGCCACTGCCATCAAGGAACAACATTGTCATGAAGGGGTGTATGTGACCTGCAACAATCACTAAGTAGGTGGTACGTGTCAAAGTAACATCCACATGAATGCCAGGACCCAAGGTTTCCCAGCAGAACATTGCCTAGAGCAAGCATGTCAAACTCGCGGCCCACAATGGACCTCCTTATGGCCCGGTGAGCTGCGAGTACATGCCTAGTGTAAAAGCAGAGTAGGCACCTGCTCACCCCACATTGCAGGTGCCTACTCTGCTATCATTTACCCGGCCGGGGAGAGGAAGCAGGACACAGGCAGCAGCGAGGGAGCTCAGTCTTCCTGCTCCACACTGCTCCCTAGCACCGTCTGTAGTGAAGCCAGGCGCCGGAATATGACATCATATTCCGGCACCCAGCATCTCTAAACTGCGCGCGAGGGAGAAGTGAGGAGCAGGAACACTGAGCTCCAGATAGAAGATCCCACTGGACCCCAGGGAATGATGTGAGTGAGTGTGTGTGTGTGTGTGTGTGAATGTCTGTCAGTGTGTGTGTGTGTATGTCTGTCAGTGTGTGTGTCTGTCTGTGTATCTGTGTGTGTGTGTATGTCTGTCTGTGTGTATGTCTGTGAGAGTGTGTGCCTCTGTCAGTGAATGTCTGCCAGTGAGTGTGTCTGTCAGTGTGTGTGTGTCTGTGTGTGTGTGCGTGTGTGTATGTCTGTGAGTGTGTGTGTCTGTCAGTGAGTGTGTCTGTCAGTGTGTGTGTCTGTCAGTGTGTGTGCCTCTGTCAGTGAATGTGTGTCGGTCAGTGTTTTGATGGCCGCGGCTGGACAGTGGAGTACCTGGAGGTGCACGGAGGCACGCCACGTTACATTCCAACGTGAAGTCCACGTGCTCCACCTTCACAGGGTTTCAAGAAATAGCGGGAGGGTCAGCTTTGGCACAGGTTGTGGATGGTGCCTTTTGGGGAATACCAGAGGCCGGACTCCGGAGTCGCATGTTGGCAGCGTCAATGTAAGTGGAGTCTGCTTGTTGGCTAGAGGGGGGTGTTGGGATTTAGTAGAGGGGGGAAGGACTGGGATTTAGTATAGGGTGAGGACTGGGATTTAGTATTTGGGGGGGACTGGGATTTAGTATACGGGGGGACTGGGATTTAGTAGAGGAAGGTGCGGTATAAAAATAAACCTACGTTTCTATGAGAATTTAAGTTGGTTTTTTTGCGGCCCACATAGACTTAAGTTTTGTTTATGTGGCCCGTGCTAGACTTTGAGTTTGACATGCTTGGCCTAAAGCATAACACCACCTGTCTTATTCTCATTGTGCATCATGCTGCCATTTCTTTACCACGCACCCGACCATTCACCTGATCTAAAAGAACACATTACTCATCAGACCAGGTAACATTAATCCATTGTTCCATGGTCCAGTTTTGACGCTCGCATCCCCATTGAAGGCACTTTCGGCTGTGGACAGGAGTGATCATAGGGCACTCTGACTGGGCTGCAGCTACACAGCCCCATGTGCAGCAAAGAGTGATGCACTGTGTGTTCTGACACCTTTCTATCATGGCCACGATTAAGTTTTTCAGCAATTTGAGCTACAGTAGCTCTTCTGTGTGATTGGACCAGACAGATAAGCCATATTATTATTATTATTATTATTATTATTATGATATTTATATAGCGCCATCAAATTCCACAGCGTTTTACAATGGTTGGACGAACAGACATGTAGTTGTAATCAGACAAGTTGGACACACAGGAACATAGGAGTTGAGGGACCTGCTCAATGAGCTTACATGCTAGAGGGAGTGGGGTAATATGACACAGAAAGGTAAGGATAGTATTAGACTTGTGACAGTTGCAGAAGAGGAATCAGTCAGGAGCTATTAACAGTTTAATTGATACGCTTTTATGAAGAAGTGGGTGACTGGGTGAGCATCTAACAGAGGAGGGAAGTGAATTCCACAAGAACGGTGCAGCCCTTAAGAAATCTTGAAGGCAAGCATCAGAGGTGGCAGTACGGACAGAAGATAGACGTAAGTCTTCAGCAGATCGTAAGGGACTAGACGGTATATACTTGTATATAAGGGAGGATAGATAGGTGGGAGCAGCATTATGTAGCGATTTGAAAGCAAGAACCAGAATTTTAAATTGAGCTCTATATTTTATAGGAAGCCAATGTAGGGACTGACAGAAGGGTGAAGCATGGGAGGTGCGGGCGGACAGGAAGATGAGCCTCGCTGCCGCATTCATTAAGGACTGTAACGGCGCAAGTTGGAAGCACGTAAGACCACTGAGAAGAGGATTACAGTAGTCAAGGCGAGAAAGGACAGTGGAATGGACCAACACCTTAGTCGCATCTGGCGTTAAGTAGGGGCGGATGCGCGCAATGTTTTTGAGATGGAAATGACAGGATTTAGCGATAGATTGAACATGAGGCTTGAAGGAGAGGTCAGAGTCAAAGAGAACACCTAGGCAGCGAGCCTGCGTGGTGGAGCTGATGGTAGCACCATTGACTTGGAGGGAGACCGACACAGGAGTAACAACACTTGAGGGAGGAAAGACCAGAATTTCAGTTTTGGTCAAGTTTAGTTTAAGGAAGTGGGCAGCCATCCAGTTAGAAACAGCAGAGAGGCAGTCAGAAACACTAGTCAAGAGGGACAGGGAGAGATCAGGAGAGGACAGGTAGATTTGCGTGTCATCTGCATAGAAATGATATTGGAAGCCAAAGGAGCTAATGAGTTTACCAAGGGAGGCAGTATAGATGGAGAACAGTAGGGGACCAAGGACTGAACCTTGGTACACCAACAGAGAGGAGTTGGGGAGAAGAAGCAGAGCCAGAGAAAGAAACACTGAAAGAGCGCTGGGAGGGGTAGGAGGAGCACCAGGAGAGAGCAATATCTTGTAGACCGATATTGCGGAGGATGAGAAGAAGCTGTTGATGATCAACAGTGCCAAAAGCCACAGACAGGTCAAGGAGAATTAGGATAGAGTAGTGACCACGAGATTTTGCAGCAAGTAGATCATTGGATACTTTGGTCAGTGCCGTTTCCACAGAGTGCTTAGCGCGGAAACCAGACTGAAGCGGGTCTAGCAGAGAGTTGGACTCGAGGAAGTCTGTCAATCTTGCATACAAAATTCTTTCAAAGATCTTGGATGCAAAAGGCAGTAGCGAGATAGGACGATAGTTGGATGCAGAGTTAGGATCAAGATTGGGCTTCTTTAGAATTGGGGTTACAGTTGCATGTTTGAAGGGCGATGGAAATATACCAGAGGAGAGAGAGAGATTGAGAATTTTAGTGAGAGGTGGAGAAAGAGAAGAAGACAGAGTACAGATGAGATGCGAGGGAATTGGATCTAGGGAGCATCAATGAGCCTTACGCACATAGGCGTGCGCAGCCTATTGCATTAGGGTGTGCACCCTAAAGCACAAACACACACGCCGCGTATATATGTGTGTATATATATATACATATGCATACTGCTGTGTGTGTGTGTGTGTGTGAGGGTGCTGTTAGTGCGTGTGTGTGTCTGTGCTGCCATGCCTGATCCCTGTTGGTCCTAGTGAGTGAACTCTAGCCTGCAGGGCTAGAGTTCACTCTCACGAGATCTGAGCGTGGCCGTGGCAACGCTCCAACCTCGCGAGAGGAACCAAGCGGAACTGCTGCTAGAGCTTCCCGGGTCCTCTCCTACCTGTGGGCCGGTGAACAGGGCTGGACTGGGACAAAAAGTCAGCCCAGGCAGAGCAGCCCACTAGGAAGGGTGGGCCAGAAATGTGGCGCGTTATATCGCCACCATTGACAAGCACTCCCCGCCCTCCCAATTGTTATGTTAGTGTGATACACCACCAGAGCATTCAGTGCTGTCTGATGGACAACAAGTCCTAGTGACTTGTCTCTGGTGTCCCCAGTAGTGAAAAAGGATTGTTAACGTGTGTTTTGCACGTGTGGGAATGCTCCCTGCTGTGTTATATGTGTTTGGATGTTTTTTATGTGATTGCATGTGTGTAGAGGTTATGCTGTAGAGTGTAAAGGGGTCTGTTTGTGGTGTATAATATGTAGCTGGGGCCTGTAGTGTATAGGTGTGTTTTGGGGCTGTATATTATGTGTGTGTGTGTGTGTGTGTTTATAGGGTCTTTAGAGTGTGTGTGCCTAGTGGTGTGTTGCGTTTGCATGTAAGGACTGTATTTCGTGTATCAAGGAGTTGCAGGGGATGGCATTGTGTGTATGCGTATAGGTGTTGTGCACGTGTGTATTGGTGTGGTAATAATAGGGGGTGTAGTGTGTGTTTAGGGGAGTTGTGTGTGCATAGGGGTACAGTGGGTGCACAGGAGGTGTATATCGGCATAGGATGAATGCAGTGGTGAGGTGTTTATAGGGGTATAGAGTGTGTAGTGCTTTTGTGTGTGTGTGTGTGTGTGTGTGTGTATGTAGTGTAATATGTGTGTTTATAGGGAGTATAGAGTTTGTGTAGTGATTGAGTGCAGTGTATAGGGGGTATAGAGTGTGTGTGTGTGAGTGCAGAGTGTGTAGTGTGTATATAGGGGGTATAGTGTGTAGTGTGTATATAGTGTGTGTAGGTGCAGGAGGTGTAGTGTTATGTATAGGGGTATAGTGTGCAGGGGGTGTAGTGTTATGTATAGGGGTATAGTGTGCAGCGGGTGTAGTTTTATGTATAGGGGTATAGTGTGCAGGGGGTGTAGTGTTATGTATAGGAGTATAGTGTGTAGGCGCAGGGGGTGTAGTGTTATGTATAGGGGTATAGTGTGTAGGTGCAGGGGGTGTAGTGTTATGTATAGGGGTATAGTGTGTAGGTGCAGGGGGTGTAGTGTTATTTATAGGTGTATAGTGTGTAGGTGCAGCGGGTGTAGTGTTATGTATAGGGGTATAGTGTGCAGGGGGTGTAGTGTTATGTATAGGGGTATAGTGTGCAGGGGGTGTAGTGTTATGTATAGGGGTATAGTGTGCAGGGGTGTAGTGTTATGTATAGGGGTATAGTGTGCAGGGGGTGTAGTGTTATGTATAGGGGTATAGTGTGCAGGGGGTGTAGTGTTATGTATAGGGGTATAGTGTGCAGGGGGGTGTATAAGGTGTATAGTGTGTGTAGGCGCAGTGTGCATATAGGGTGTAGTGAGTAAGTGGTGGAGTATAGTTTATGTATATGTTTTGATTGTTTCATTATTTAAATAAAAAAATTTAAAAAACCTACACCACATTTACTCCCCTTCCCCTTATTACCTTATTACTTTGCAGGGGGAAGAGGGAGCATGCTGCTGGTCATCCCTGGTGATCCAGTGGGCTAGTGATGTGGTCTGTACCTCCGCAGGGTACAGACCATGTCTTCCTCTCGCGAGAGCTGGAGTTTCAGAGCGTTGCCGCGGGTTACCACGGCAACGCTCTGAAAATATCGGAGATCGCGAGAGGGCTGCCCTGTGTGCAGTGTGGAGGCTGTTAGCTCCGTATCCAAACGGAACGGAGCTCTAAGTTCAGAGCCTCTCTCGGGGCTAATCGGGTAAGCTTGAGCCGGCAGGGGAGATATTTTGATCTTCCCTGCCGGCCTCGATCCATGCGCGGCGCACGGGGATTAGGGTGTGCCCAGGCACACCCGGCACACCCCGTGCGCACGCCTATGCTTACGCACCCTGACGACGGTTCACTGGTTGTCCTTCCTTGCACCACTTTAGATAGGTATTAATCACTATAAACTGGGAACACCCCACAAGACTTAACATTTTGGAGATGCTCTGACCCAGTAATCTAGCCATCACTATTTGGCATTTGTCAAAGTCACTCAGATCTTTTTGCTTGCCCATTTTTCCTGCTTCTAACACATGAAATTCAAAAAACAAACAAAAACAAGGGGCATTTTAAAGGAGATGTGTGTGTGTGTACGCATTTGTGTATTTGTGTCAGTGTTATACAAACAAAAATGCAAGTTCTCCTTTTTAACTCCTTTACTACTAAGCACTTTAAGATTGAAAATATATTAGCATAACATTTATTAGAAGCAATTGTTGCAAGTTAGCAAATAAACATATAACACAGACATTTTGTGTATAGATTGCTTTGCAGACAAACTTAAAAATACAATTTTAATATTTCATTTATTCATTCAGCCTTGATAAAAATATATTTAAACAGCATAACGTGTCCTTTATCTTCCAATATTTCATACATGGTCTGAAATGTTATTAAAAAGCAAAAAATATTTTTTATATAATGTAGTTGTGAAAAAATAGATTTAAAAAAAATGGTTAAATAGCCTACTTAAAGGTATTTGTAAGAGCCTTGAAGGCATTACTAGCAGTACAGCGAGCATGTCAAACTCAAAGCCTAGCAAGGGCCAAATAAACAAGGTTTAAGTTTATGTGGGCCGCAAAAAAAAAAAAAACTTAAATTTTTATGGAAACGTGGGTTTATTTTGAAAAGTACAGTATAAAAAAAAAAACAGCATCCGCCTCTACTAAACCACAGCACTCACCTCTGCTAAATCGCATTCCCTCCCTCTACTAAATCCCAGTCCCCCCCTCCCCTCATGTACTAAATCCCAGCAACCCCCTCTAGCCACCAAGCAGACTTTACTCACATTGCCACTGCCAGTATGCGATTCCGGAGTCCGGCATCTGGTATACCCCAAATGGTGCTGTCGGCACCTTGTGCCAAAGTGGATCCTCACACTACTTCTTGAAATCCTGTGAAGGTGGAGCACGTCGACGTCACGTTGTAATGTGATGTGGCGTTGAATGCTTCCGTACAACTCCAGGTCCTCCAGTGTCCAGCCGTGGCCATTGTAACACTGACCAACACACACACACTAACTGACACACACATACTCACTGACAGACACACAATCAGACACACAGACACACACACTGACACACACACTGACTCATTGACACAAAGACAGACACACACACTGACAGACACACAGACACTCACTGACACACAGACACACTCACTGACACACAGACAGACACACACACTCACTGACACACACACAGACATACTCACTGACACACAGACAGACACACACACTCACTGACAAACACACACACACACAGACTCACTTACACTCACTGACAGACACACAATAACAGGCACACATACACTCACTGACACACACAATGACACACACTCACTGACACACAGACAGACACACTCACTGACAGACACACACACACACACAGACACACACTCCCTGATAGACACACTCACACATTTACACATTCTTGCACAAACTCACATTATTGTATTCATCCCTGGGGTCCAGTGGGGATCTTCTATCTGGAGCTCAGCCTTTCTGCTCCTCACTGCTTGCTCGTGCATGCCGTCTGTAGTGATGCCGGGCGCTGGAATATCACGTCACGGCACCCGGCATCACTAAACTGCGCACGAGGGAGCAGAAAGGCCGAGCTCCCTCACTGCATCCACCTTCCTCTCCTCCAGCCAGGTAAATGTTAGCAGAGTAGGCACCTGCAATGTGACGAAAGTAGGTGCCTACTCTCAGGGGCGGACTGAGAACCCTCAGGGCCCACGGGCAAAATAAATCAAGGGCCCCCTTACAGGCCCCACCCATGCTCCGTAGCAAGCCCCACCCTTGTCCCGCCTCCAGCCACACCCTACACAATCTTTAGACACAAGGAACAAAAGTGCAATAATCCCCTCAAGGCCCCAGTAGAGACTACAATTGAGGGCTAATGGGCCATGGAGGGGGGGTCTTTCTAGCAGAGGCTATCTAAGTGTTATTTAGAGAGTGTTAGAAAGAATCTACTCGAGCCCCATTAGAGACTACAATGGAGTCTAATGGGGGCCTGGAGGGGGGGTCTCTCCAACACTCTGGTTCCTATTTACAATATAGCAACACAACATAGCTTGCTGATACCTAGGCCAAGTTGGCTCCTCCTACCTTAATTACTGTTGCTGGAAGGCTGTGGGCTTGCTGGCTGCAGCTGGCAGGCTGTGGCTTCCCGGCAGGCGGTGGGCTTGCTGGCTACTGCCGGCAGGCTGTGGGCTTGCTGGCTACTGCCGGCAGGCTGTGGGCTTGCTGGCTGTAAGCCTGTGGCTTGTTGTAAGTCTGTGGGCTGGCTACTGGCCTGTGGCTGGCTGCTGGCCTGGCTGGCCTGTGGGCTGGCTAACTGGTGGCTTGGTTGGCTTGTGGGCTGGCTGGCTGGCCTGTGGGCTGGCTACGGGGGCACTTGTAGATTATTTAAAGAAATAATCCATGCACAATAACCACTGCTGCTCTGTGTAGTGGTTATGGTGCCAGGAGGGCCAGGACCCCCTCCCAGAGTAAGTAGTCAAACCGTTTAAGAACAGTTTGAAAACTTACCTGGGGTCTGCTGGGATATGGGGCTGTAGTAGGGTATAGGAGCAGTGGTGCAATGTGTGAGGGGTGCAGTGTGTGTGAAAGGTTCAGTGTGTGTGTGTGTGTGTGTGTGTGTGTGTGAACATATAGGGTGTGTGTGGCAATGTTAGTATGGGGGGCTGTGTATGGGGGTCTGTGTATGTGTGTGTGTGAGGCAATGTGTGTAAATGTGTAGGGTGTGTGTGGGGACAGTGTGTGTGTATGGGGGGCAGTGAGTGAATGTGTATGGTGTGTGTGTGGGGGGGCAGTGTGTGTATGGGGCTAGAGTTCACTCTCACTACTGCGACCACCAGGAATCCCTGGTGGTCGCAGTGTTGAGAGTGAACTCTAGCCCGTAGCTCCAGGGCTAGAGTTCACTCTTGCGAGAGCCGGAGCGTTGCCGTGGTAACTGCGGCAACGCTCTGTGCTTGCGTGAGAAGGACCCAGAGAAGCTGCAGGCTAAGCTCCCGGGTCCTCTCTTCTTCCCTCCCTGCCAGCTGCCCGCACGGTGCCTGCAGACCGGGGAGAGAGATCGGCTGGGGCGATCCACCAATTATATATACAGCCCTACTGTGTGCCTTTTTGTCTCCCCCAGTCCCTCTGTATGTTTCTTTCTCCCCCTCACTGCTCCTCTGTGTCCATGTCTCCCCTCTCCTTCCCAGTCTCTCTTCCCCCTCTGCCTCTTTCTCCCCCTCCCCTTGTGGGTCTCTCTCCTTTCTCCCTGTGTCTCTCGTCCCCTCTGTCTCTTTCTCCCCCCTTTCCCTGTGTCTCTCTCTACCCCACATCTCTCATCCCCTGTCTCTTTCTCCCCCCTTTCCCTGTGTCTCTCTCTACCCCACATCTCTCGTCCCCTGTCTCTTTCTCCCCCCTTTCCCTGTGTCTCTCTCTACCCCACATCTCTCATCCCCTGTCTCTTTCTCCCCCCTTTCCCTGTGTCTCTCCCTACCCCACATCTCTCTTTAAATTCCCGATCTTTGGGACTAAATGTAGCTGAATCACAAACCAAATGAAACGTGCAATGAATGACAATGTTTGTTTTGATTTGTAATGCAGAATTCCACCTGTGGCACAAAAAAAAGTGGTGAAATGATTGATGGTTAAGGCCAGACACCAACTGCTGATTTTATTCATATATCAAATTAAATGTGACCAGTAGAGGGAGCAGTAAACAAAAATTAAGAAAAAATAAATCTATATTTATATATTAAAAATAAATATATATTATTTTTACTACTTCTCCTCTTTTTCCCTCTATTAAATACTTTTTCTCCCTTGACCTGTGTGTCAAAAAAACTTGAAAATGCACCTTTCATTATACTGTAAAATATATACATAATACCGTGTTTCTCCGAAAATAAGACCGGGTCTTATATTAATTTTAGTCACACAAAACACACTAGGGCTTATTTTCAGGGTAGGACTTATTTATTTACGGTACCGGTATGTACATTGAACCCCCCTTTAATGAATCCACCCCCCTTTAATTAATCCACCCCCTCTAATGAATCCACCCCCCCTTAATAAATCCACCCCCCTCTAATTAATCCACCCCCCCTCTTTAATAAATCCACCCCCTCTAATTAATCCACCCCCTTTAATTAATCCACCCCCTTTAATTAATCCACACCCCCCTCTAATTAATCCACCACCCCTTTAATTAATCCACCCCCCTTTAATTAATTCACCCTCCCTCTAATTAATCCACCCCCTCTAATTAATCCACCACCCCTTTAATTAATCCACCACCCCTTTAATTAATCCACCACCCCTTTAATTAATCCACCCCCTCTAATTAATCCACCCCCCCTTTAATAAATCCACCCCCTCTAATTAATCCACCCCCCCTTTAATTAATCCCCCCCTCTTTAATAAATCCACCCCCTCTAATTAATCCACCCCCTTTAATTAATCCACCCCCTTTAATTAATCCACACCCCCTCTAATTAATCCACCACCCCTTTAATTAATCCACCCCCTTTAATTAATTCACCCTCCCTCTAATTAATCCACCCCCTCTAATTAATCCACCCCCTTTAATAAATCCACCCCCTCTAATTAATCCACCCCCCCATTAATTAATCCACCCCCCCTCTTTAATAAATCCACCCCCTCTAATTAATCCACCCCCTCTAATTAATCCACCACCCCTTTAATTAATCCACCACCTCTTTAATTAATCCACCACCCCTTTAATTAATCCACCCTCCCTTTAATTAATCCACCCCCCCTTTAATTAATCCACCCCCCTTTAATTAATCCACCCCCCCTCTTTAATAAATCCACCCCCACTAATTAATCCACACCCCCCTCTAATTAATCCACACACCCCCTCTAATTAATCCACACCCCCCTCTAATTAATCCACATACCCCCTCTAATTAATTAAGTCCCAGACATAAAATACCGGTATCTACTCACAGTTCAAAGAGTCCGACCACTGGATGCCTCACCGCCCGGAATGGATCCTTCCGCTGAAGATCCGTGAAGGCAGACTGACGGCGCTGCGCACGTCGTCATCACGCTGCGCACGTCGCCATCACGCTGCGCGATGCCGCGGCCCGCAACGCTCCTCCCCCTCCTCTTCATAGAAGAAGGAAGTCCCGCCGGGCCGCAAAGGTAAAATGCCTAGGTCTTATTTTCGGGGTAGGGCTTATATTGCAGCCCACCCCGAAAATTCGGCTAGGGCTTATTTTCGGGGTAGGTCCTATTTTCGGGGAAACACGGTATTCATTTATGAGTCTGTTTTGCAGTAATCTTACTGGCCCTTTTTCGTGCCGTTTTGATTTGTTTGATTCATTTTCTGAATGTTTAATTTGGGCAAGCTGAACCACCATGTGGCCAAAATCCGCTGCCCCAACATTTTTTTTTCTTTTTTTGACGCAGTGGTTTGGCTCAAACAAATGTTTCCACCATGCACAAAGCCAGTAAAAAGTATGTCTGCATTTAAGCATCATGCCCACATACAGTAAATACAGTTAAATCATATATTTCTAAAATAAAGGTATGTAAAGCTACTATAGCAATTGTTATCACTCTCTGGACTGCTAGTGTAATGTTAACAGTGAAAGGACAGGGTTCATTCACTCCTCCCTGACTGACTGTAGGAATGATATGCCCCATTGAATCATCCTAAACTGACATTTCCTGCAAACATTTAGGCATTAAATTAGTAGTCAGTGTCTTTTGGCATATATATTTGATCCTCTACAGGTTGGTATTGATAACTACAGCATAAATTAGGGTGAGCAAGGCTTTATGGGCTAAACTTCATTCTACAAAATACATGGAAGTAAAAATGTTTTGTACTTTATTCTGGAAGTGAAGTGAGTAATCAGAAGAGTGCCCTGGTCTCCTTTTCATTGATGTACCCGGAACAATGTCATTGAGTGGAAGCATTCTATTCTCCTAATAATTGTGTCAATCCCACCCCTATTGTGTAGAGTAGTGAGAGAATCTTTATAAAATATTCATTGTGGCTTTGTTGAGATTTCACTTTTGTCAGTTTCATCCGTATTGTATTACCATACGTACAATAAGGAAGAGGTCTCCTCTCCCCACAGAGCCAAGCCAGGGACTGTGCATGTGCAGTCTACTGCTCACTAACACTAAAATACAGCTCAGATCACTAAACAGTGCCAGGGCTGTGCATAATCTGAGGTATGGCTGCTATCAGTTGAAAAGCCGTTTGACTCATCAAATGTAATGATTGAAACTGCTTTTTGGGCATAAAGTACTTAAAAAAAAATATAAGTCTCTATAGACCAGAGAATGTTGTGGAAGAGTCTAT
The DNA here is from genome assembly GCF_036172605.1 of Pelobates fuscus. Taxonomy (NCBI): domain Eukaryota; kingdom Metazoa; phylum Chordata; class Amphibia; order Anura; family Pelobatidae; genus Pelobates; species Pelobates fuscus. The sequence continues at coordinate 168,936,018 of NC_086319.1, forward strand.
TTGCAGCTGCAAACATTTTTGCCCAAACTAACTTTATATATATTTATTTTATTATTATTATTTTTTTTAATTTATAAAATGTGTAAAATGTAATATTGGGTCAAATTTTTACTAGGAAATCCCTAAAAAAAAAAAAGCAAAATAAAACCAAAGACAATATCTAATGTTCTACTACTTTTGTTGGACTTTCTTTTTCATTTGCATTTGTTTCCTCTGCAAACTTTTAGCATCTTTCAGAGATATATTTTTATTTTATATGAAATATTTAAGCACAGGTCCAGACATTTCTAAGAATTCGTGAGATAGCAAAGGCAAGAAAGTGATGAGAGCAACATAGTGATCTGTTTATCATTATGGAGCGTTTACATTGAAGGTCGCTCAACAGAGTACAGTATTTAAAGCTTGGTTTAACATAATTCAGAAAAGTATGTCATGCAATATAGTGAATAACTTATAATTGTATTTATATGCTATCGACTTTGTTTATCTTTATAACAAAGGAAGACATAAATTATACAGAGCAGTGCAGAGCAACATTTTATGCAGGATATGTGATACATAGACTGTAGGGGTTTATTCACTAAACATTAAAGGTTCGTTACAGCCTTTTTGGTAAATATCTACTGTAAGTTGCCAGCAGCTACTATATACCAACAAATTTACTACCTCGTTGTTATTGTTTGCTAACTGATTACCAATAATGTCTGCTTACAAAGATACTGACCACGTACAGATTCGCCACTTGATGGTAAAGCACAGAAACACATACTGGGTACGTGGTCACCATAGAAAACACACTTTGCCAGTAAAAAAAAAAGGCTCACACTGATCATGCACATTTCAACGTGTGATTGATCTTAGCAGGAGTTAACGTCAATTCATACAATGCATCATGCTGTGATTTTATTCTATGCAAATACAGTACACAGCTATGCAACTTTTGAGGTTAATTTCCGCCATGTGAAATATTCACGCTCTTCATGTATAAAAGGAATCATTTATGTTATATGTCATGTGTCTAGTATGTTCTTTATTTGTATTGCTTTTTTGATATGGTTTAATATGGTTTGGTTACTTTAGGTAATATAATGTAATGCCATATAACGAACATATTTTTTTTCCCCATATGGTGCACACGGATTTAGCTGTTGTTAACTTCTTTACACTAGGCAAACGATTGGTGTGAAGTTTTGAGGGTTGGAAACCAATCAGGAATCAGTCACTAATTTTGGCTACCAAAGGGATTAAATACATTTAAAAAATAACAGTACGTAGTAGGTAAACACTTGCTAGTATTTATTATCTGCAGCCATGTCGAGCTATCCACTTCTTTTCCAGACTTCCCATTGCTATCCAATCAAAGCCTTCCCAGTAAGCTAGCTGTACTACATCTCAATGTGAAGTCTTTGCAAGGTGGGTGCTTTAGACAATTGTCTGCCACATGAGTTGAGCTCCACTGAGCGAAACTATCAGCTAGTAACATAACTGGCTAACTGGCTTTCTAACTGACAGCTGAGTAGGTTTACCAAGGCTCATTTATGAAAGTTTAAGCCAATTTCTATTAAGGTCAGCAAAAAAAAAAAAAGAGGATACAATCTTCACACAAAGACATTGTTGGAGTGTTGCTTTAAATAATTTGCTAAGAAAGAAGTTAACAAAAGTGACCTGATTCCCTCTTTAAGAATGGTGGGGGCACTTAACAAATAGTGCATTGCTCTATAGTAAACATGCCCCTATCTGAAACAGCAAGTCTAGCCATCCAACCTTTTAGCAGGATTTTCCATATTATGTTACTCCTGTGTTACTATAAACACCGACCAAACTTGTTGCCATAAGTCTCATGAGTTACCTAAACATATTTTGCTTACATTTCCTAATCCAGTTCCTTCCAGATTGCTGAATAACGAGAGCATTGGTTCTTACAAACTGGTTCCAGAACTAGAACTGTGTCACCATGCTATCGTTCCTCATATTTTCTAGGCCCTAGGCAACTACACACAATAGTGTGCTGCAGTTACACTTCTGCTGTCTTATTTATGAAGACCACTTCGAAACTGAGATGAACATGTATCACTACACTAATTTATACAATTTTTACAACTGAAAAAGAGGTTACCAAGCTAATGCCAAACACATAATTGTTTTGTGAAAAAAAAAAGTTTGGAAACATTGTATATGGTTTATAGTTTAGCTGGGAAGTCAGTTCTTGTTTACTCAATGGTCAGACCCTAGGTGTGTCCAGGCCAAGGAAATTCAGCATATTTTAGCACTGTATTGGCTGATATATAGAATGTTAGCATAGTAATAATGTATCATGAAATAGTAAGTCACGCTTAAAGGGATCCTATATGCCAGGATGTCAGATCCGTTTTCCTGGCACTATAGGCTCCTGGAGTGGCACCCTCCCGCAGTGCTGAAGGGGTTAAAACCCGTTCAGCCTCTTACCTGAATCCAGCGCCAATGGCCCTCAGCACTGGGTCAGGCGCTGCTCACGCTCCTCCCCCGCCGGCTGACGTAAATGGCAATCGCCTTGCGTGCATTAGAGCTTCCAATAGGAAAGCATTATTCAATGCTCTCCTTTGGGGGAAAATCGAATGCTAGAGGTCCGTGAGGACGTCCAGCGTCAGATAACGGAACAAAAGTCCGTTTGGATTCCAGAAAGCCCTCTAGTGGCTGTCTGTTAGACAGCCACAGAGGGCAGACTTAGAGCTGCAATGTAAACATTGTAGTTCTCTGGAACTGCATTGTTTACCATTGCAGCACTAGGTGCAAAAGGGCCACAGCACCCAGACCACTTAAATTAGGTGAAGTGGTCTGGGTGCCTACAGTGTCCCTTTAAAGAAATACTGCAGGCATCCAGATGCATCTCATTGAAGTTGTCTGGGTGAAGAGGCCCTGTCTTTTGGCACAGCCCTTTTCTTTCTTTTATTATTCAAATGAAATATGAGCCTTGGACATAGTGGCATAAGATTTCCTCAGAGCGGAACTTTATTATACCTGAAACTAGGTGTTTTGTTTGGAGAATGTAACTCTTACTAGCTGTGCTTGTGTCATTGTTGTGATGATGATATTCCCTTAAGGCAGTGCTCCCCAACCTTTTTATCGCCGCGGACCGGTAAACGTTTGATAATTTTTCCGTGGCCCGCTTGTTTTGATTTAATAAGACAAAAAAAAACCAAACAGTCACATATATTAAAAAAAACACGCAGACACATACATAGTCAGAAAATCACAAACACAGTCACATAAAGACATAGACTCAAAATTGTGTGTATGTGTGTGTGAGCGGTGCAGTGTGTATGTGAGGGTGGCAGTGTGTGTGAGAGTTGCAGTGTGTGTGTGGGGGGCAGTGTTTGTGGGGCAGTGTGTGTAGTGTGTGTATGGGGGAAATGTTTGTGGGGCAGTGTGTGCAGTGTGTGTATGGGGGCAATGTTTGTGGGGCAGTGTGTGTATGGGGCAGTGTGTGTAGGGCAGTGTGTGTAGTGTGTGCATGGGGGCAGTGTTTGTGGGGCAGTGTGTGTAGTGTGTGCATGGGGCAGTGTTTGTGGGGCAGTGTGTGCATGGGGGCAGTGTTTGTGGGGCAGTGTGTGCATGGGGGCAGTGTTTGTGGGGCAATGTGTGTAGTGTGTATGGGGCAGTGTTTGTGGGGCAATGTGTGTAGTGTGTGTATGGGGCAGTGTGTGTAGGGCAGTGTGTGTAGTGTGTGCATGGGGGCAGTGTTTGTGGGGCAGTGTGTGTAGTGTGTGCATGGGGCAGTGTTTGTGGGGCAGTGTGTGCATGGGGGCAGTGTTTGTGGGGCAGTGTGTGCATGGGGGCAGTGTTTGTGGGGCAATGTGTGTAGTGTGTATGGGGCAGTGTTTGTGGGGCAATGTGTGTAGTGTTTGTGGGGCAGTGTGTGTAGTGTGTGCATAGGGGCAGTGTTTGTGGGGCAGTGTGTGTAGTGTGTGCATGGGGGCAGTGTTTGTGGGGCAGTGTGTGCATGGGGGCAGTGTTTGTGGGGCAATGTGTGTAGTGTGTGTATGGGGCAGTGTTTGTAGTGTGTATGGGGCAGTGTTTGTGGGGCAGTGTGTGTAGTGTGTTTATGGGGCAATGTGTGTAGTGTGTGCATGGGGCCGTGTGTGTAGTGTGTGCATGGGGCAGTGTTTGTAGTGTGTATGGGGCAGTGTTTGTGGGGCAGTGTGTGTAGTGTGTTTATGGGGCAATGTGTGTAGTGTGTGTGTGGGGGCAGTGTGTGTAGTGTGTTTATGGGGCAGTGTGTGTATGGGGGGTAAGGAGGCTTTTTTAAAATTTATTTAATTAAAATTAAGATATTCATGTCCCCCCTCCCTTCTTACCTTTACTGGGAGGAGGGGGGACATTTCTTAGTCCCTGGTGGTCCGGTGGGGATTCCCTGGTGGTCCGGTGGTGGTGAGGTGAACTCTAGCCCAGTTACAGGGCTAGAGTTCACTCTCGCGAGATTTGGAGCGTTGCCGTGGTTACCGCGGCAACGCTCCAAATCTCGCGAGAGGAGGACCCGGAGGAGCTGCAGGTAAGAGCTCCCGGGTCCTCTCTCACTCCCCTGCCGGCTGTCAGCACAGTGCCTGCAGACTGGGGAGGGAGATCTCTGATCTCCCCTCCGGTCCGCAGGCACATTGCAGGGCTGGCACTTGGGCAATGCCAGCCCTGCATTAGCCGGCAGGCTCGCACACCCCACACCCCTGGGCGGCCCGGTACCGTTTGATCCACGGACCGGTACCGGTCCGCGGCCCGGGGGTTGGGGAACACTGCCTTAAGGGACCTCAGTCACAGTTACTGTAGACTGACAGAAGACAGCAAGGAAAAAGAGACTAATAGGGACATTATCTGTCACAGCTTATTCAACCTTCCTGTAAGGCAGTGGTCCATGCTGGGAGATTAGGTGTAATGTAAGTGAGATCATGGTATACCCACAGGAGCTTGGGTTTCCTAATATTTTATTATAGTGGACTCCACTATCCCTAAAAGTCTTTCTCATAAGTACACATTAAAACTTTAAAGAAATGTTTTCACCTTGGTTTTCATTGTGGTCTGCCTTAATTTACCCTTTGTGTCTGCACTGGGTTTATGCTTACTCACAGTAGAATACACTCCAGGCCAGTGAAAGTAAAAGATAATCCAGACCAGAGAAAGTAGAAAATATTTCAGGCCAGTCAAAGTAGAATTTATTCCAGGCCAGTCAAAGTTGAATTTATTCCAGGCCAGTCAAAGTTGAATTTATTCAAGGCCAGTCAAAGTTGAAGTTGATCCAGACCAGAGAAAGTAGAAGATATTCCAGGCCATTGAAAGTAGAAAATAATCCGACCAGAGAAAGTAGAAGATATTCCAGGCCATTGAAAGTAGAAAATAATCCGACCAGAGAAAGTAGAAGATATTCCAGGCCAGTCAATGTAGAATATATTCCAAACCAGTGATTTTTAATTGTTAATGGGCATCATAAACTAAGGAGATTGCGTAAGAATAAAACAGCATCACTTTTGTACAAAATAGAGATGCTATCCTACTTCTGTCAGACAGCAAGCTGCAACCCACATAGGAGAGGTTAGAATGACCCTGTTAATCTCCTCTGTAGTCGTAAAACTATGAGTTTGCAGAAACCAAATGACATAGTGGTATCTATTCAGTGGTCAAAGACAAATGGCTGAAAAGTAATAAGAGAGTCTTCAGGGAATAAATAGAAAACTTGCAGTTGACAAGTCTCTACAAGGTTTCTAAAATCGTCACTAACAGGCCAGGGGGAAAACCATAGGTTTCATAAGCCAGGCATTAGAGGAAATATATTAGAGATCTTACCTTAGTAGTGTCCTATTTCATGAGGTCAGCCCCTACAAGGGAAGAAAACTCATGTGACACCCAATGATTGGTCCCAATCAAAAATGTGAGAAATCAGAGCAGTGTAGTATATAATTTAATGTATGGTAGTCATAGGCTTCCCAAAGACTTCTGGTTACCCTATGTCTGCATGAAGCCCATATAAAATAGCCAATGGAGTATAGATAATCATAGTCCTCTCTATATACTAGTAGGAGTATACTATATATCTAATGGGGCCAAGGGACTTTTTTTTGCATTTTTAAGCTTTCTAGTCACTGGGTACAACTGCTGTCACTCAGGAAACTAAATGTATGCAAAATAGTCTTCATGGGTTACAAGGAAATGAGAAGGGAGTATAAGATTAAATATTGGGGGGGGGGCGGAGCCTAACCAGCAAACCAGCAAGACATGCCCAGCAGGAGCTCCTGCCGCATGGGCACAAACCTCACAAACACCCCGAGCTGTAACGCCACAGTCCTCCTAAAACAGTGCCCGTGATATAGGGGCACCGGCCAGAACTCGCCGATGCTAAACTCGCCACCCAGGACGACCGAGAACTGTAACGGCAGAGTGAGGCCTACCTCAGGAGGCGGCGAGGAAAGACGGCCGCTTTCCCGCCAAGTGCAAGCAGACGCCAACGAACCTACTGCACTCCCCCCCCCATGGACCGGTGGGGGAGATCCCGGTCCCCGCCAGGCAGAGAGCCTCACACTCTACGCCCCACAATCAAGCCTGCTATCCTCTTAAACAAGGTGGGTGTTCGGGTTGCCAAGATGGCGGAATCAACTGTTCAAACTGCACAAAACGGATGACAGCTTACCACAATGGGCATGGACACCCCCACAAAGGACTCAATTGAATTAATATTTGACCGTTTCTGGGTCAAACTGCAAGCACATCTACAGCCAGCAGAGCACCGCATGAAGCGTGTTAAAACCGCAGCTCACGCTGAGGACACAAGTCAAAATAATCCACCCTAACACGGGGGATGACTGCTGCACGCCAGCATGGGCTCAGTCTCTAACTTCTGGTGACCTGTTGTCTCCTTGTTATGTTATATTGTTTAGATTACTTACACATTCAATGGCGGATACCACGTAACTCCACATAAATAAGCAAAAGTGTTTGGGTGTTGACAGCTAGACCGAATTGGTTTTCCTATACATATATCCCCATGTTTAGCTAGCCTGTCTGTTTCCCTGGTGGTAACTCACACATAACCTATGTATGCAAATTTTGGCTTGCCCCAGAGGCTCCACTAGCGCTGTCAACAGAGAAAGCGATGCAGCACATTAGATGTAAACACACTGCATGTAATATCTAAGTTTCTAAATGCTTGTCTACACAAAGCTTGTCTACACTAAGCCTAGCTCATGTAATCCACCAAGCGAGGTCTACTTGCAATGTTGCCCTAGTTATAATCATCTTCCTTCACAAGTAAAGCATAGACACCTACCACAATGTAACACCAAACGAGTACGACTCTACTATGCACACACTTAGCCTAGCATGTTTATCACAAACCATAATTGTCTTATAGCTTGTTAACTTCATGATGAAAAAAGAAAAACTGTTTAATCTGCCACGTAATGTGATACTATGAAACTGTCTGCAGCAGCTGTCGTGGCTCTGCATACTCACTGTCTAACCATGCACAAATAAAATAAAGAATTAAAAAAAAAAAAAAAAAACGCAGCTCAAGCAGAGGGGAGACCTGGGAAACCTCCTCGAGACATCTGGGAGCCCCAAGCAACAGATCACCGAACAGGAGTCCACCCCAGGCTGGGAGCAACAGGGGATGCACCCCACAGGTGCCAGCCACACCGGCGGATAGGGGCAAGACGCAATCATCGGAAAACTGAGAATAAGACCCACCACACCATCCCGACAGGGACGACTCTGGGCAATTACGGAACCCAGGCTCGTGGCACAAGGGCACCCGCTCCCGCACAGCACCGGGGCAGCAGGGTACAAGCGACCAACTACAGCTTCAGGTGTTCATCAGGAGAAGTGGACTTGGGAACACACTGGAAGCCGCAGGGCCTGAGAGCATTGAATACGGTATCCAGCAGGGACCAGTTTCCACAAGCCGGCAAGCGCAACCAATGCCCAGCAGAGCCACAAGAACACACCAGGGCGACACCAGTGGCACCCAGGGACCCCGCGGCCACACCAAGCCGGGGCATTGGCTGACAGTGCCATGTGTCCCCGAGCAAGGTACTTGTGTGTAACGAAAATATACCCCAACACGCAGGATTCAACTAAACAGAAGACAACACAGAGGGGAGATACGTCTACCGGACCTTAGAGTGGCCGGACTCGACGTATATAGGAGAAGTACAGAGTCAGGAGCGATCCGAGGTCAAGGGCACAAAGAGACAGCGTAAACTAGGACTAGCCGGGGTCTGGTACACAGTAAACAGCAAGCCGGCAAACAGAACAGATAAGGATAAAGAGATAACGTAGTCAGAAAACAAAGCCAAGGTCAAGTACGAAGGAACACAACTGAATACAACAAGCGCTAAAGGGAACTGAAACAGAAACCACGATAGGGCAAGGAACTAAGGGAAAAAGGTGAGTATATATATCTTAACATCTATTTTGATTGGTCCCTGTCACATCCACGCCCCCAATAGGTAAGTGTATGGGGAGTGTGGCATGACAGGGACCAATGGGAGGCCTTTGCCAATTTAGGCTCCCACTGTCCCTTTAAGAGCGCGCCCGAGACTCGCGGCGCTCTCTTAGAGTCAGGCGGGACACGTGACCGCTTCTTGCGGTCACTACCCGCCTTCCTGTTGCAGCCGTCGGATGAGACGCGCGCGGCTCGTGCAGCAGCAGGGCCGCGCACGGCTTGAACAGAGGACCCCGGCCGGCCCCTGGAAAGGGTAAGTACCGCTACATTGTGTCCCCGTCCAAGGGCCTGCCGCAGTGCTACTGCTCACTAGCCCCTAGCTAGACTTCATGATTGAATTTATGTGTTTTTTTCTTGTTTTTTTTATATTTATTGAGTTTTTTTAATAGATTATAAAAAGACAAAACATATCACATAACCAAGCAAGATGCCACAAAAAAAGGCATTCTAACCCGGGAACAACATACAATAACATACAAATAACTACTGAGACAAAAAGTATTAAATTACAATATCTTAAGTACAATAATAGCAGAAAATAAGCATAACCGCATCTACACGAAAAAACAAAGATGGGCTATAGCTTACAAACAAGACACACGAAATTGGTCTTACATAGGATAATAAAAAGGAGAGTCAAATTACCCATAAACTAATTACTTTAGTATCTACTAGGGGATCAGAGGGATCATAAGTGTCTATCATATTCTTGCTTTCATCCAAGATTTGGCAAAAATTGAAACACGTTTTTCCCAAATTCCAGTCCGTTACCAGCCGCTAATGTCTTCAATAAATTTCGAATAGAACACACAAAGTCCCTCATTAGAGAAATTGTTATTGTTATGAATTTATGTTATCCTAACCCTGCAGTTGTCTACTATTTATTTGCCCTAACTGGCATACACCAACAAATAGTGTATTACCAGAGCGGAGCAACAGGGGTTAAACCCACCACCAGCTATACCCAGACACCTGGCCCTGACGAACCAACTAATGTATCCACTAGCCCTCAAATATTATCCTGTTGGTGTTGCCAAGGGTGGGGGTCCCAGCAACATGGCCTTAGCAGACGCCAGCTACAAGACTTCAGCCTGCTTAAATTTCCTTAGGGAGCAGCAGCCCCCACAGGCGTCTAAACACTCAACACTTCAGTAACCTAAGCACACTAGACTGCAATAACAACCAACATACTGTTTTGTCACAAACACCGCCTCAGTAATATTTTACTAATGATGCACTATAGTTGTGGGCAAACCGTCACTCTTCCTAGTATTAGTATATATCTCTTGTGAAAAGCTTAAACTAACCATGCTTAACCCGCTCTTATATAAAAGCTAGACCTAGCCTATACCACTCAGTTTGAATGTTACTCTCTAATGATCAAAAATGTCTAACTAACGTGTTAACATAACGTTCTCTACGATATAACTGACCTAGCATGACCAGATTATAAAAATGTGCATGCTGCCTATAAGTCCCGCATGTTCAGCGAGAAGAAACGCCTGAGGACTGCTTTCAGGGCACCTCAAGCCTGTTTGTACCATTTCTAAGCACTGCAAAAAATAAAAATAAAAAAAAATAAAAAAGATTAAATATTGGGAAATGAATCAATCTGAAGGGCTAACAGGAAAAAGAGAGAATAGGCGCATGGAGGTGAAATTTGTTTTGGCCAAATCAATTCGCCCCAAAAAAATATTTTAGGACAGCAGTAGTCCGTCCATAGCTTGCCAGAATTTTATCATCACAACAATTAGTAAAGAATATTGGGCAAATTAAAGATTAACCGAGACTCTGACCTGAATGGCAGCATAGTCAGAGAGCTCCGCTCCTCACAGTCCTAATTCAGCTATTAATCTGGACCTTTTCCGCCTAAATCACCTCAAATGTGGAGAACCAGATGCCCTGACCCACCCCAGATGCCGAGGGGTTCAAACACCAACGCTCACACTGGTCCTATGGACAGATTCCTGTACACACTGGCTGGGGCCTGCCATGCGGCCTCGGGATCAAATATGGCGTCATCACCTCCACCCTCACCAACAGGCTCTGCACATGCAACTCTACACAGCTTAAGTGCAGAATTGCGCTCCCTAACCTCCTCTATGGCTACCAAGAGCAACCTGCAAATACTCACTGCCATACTCTACAAGAAAATTTAGGCCGAGATGACTCACCTCTGCACAGAGGTCACTACCCATGAGTCGGGGGTTCATTCCTTGGAAACCACCTCACAAAGCCTGACGGACCAAGCCACAGCCACGGCAGCCAAGGCAGGCAGTGGTATACACACAATCCATGGGACTCTGGTGCGAAACCCCCCCCCCAGCGGATACATGGGCCCCTGCAGTGACGGGCCCGGTCACAGCTGCAACCCCTGTATCTACACCACTGTACACACACACATACATACAAACACACATACATGCATACAGACACATACATACAAACACACACATACACATATATACAGAAACACAAACACACAAATACATACAAACACACACACACACACACATACATACAAACACACATACATACATACAGACACATACATACAAACACACACAGACACATATATACATAAACACAAACACACAAATACATACAAACACACACATACACAGACAGACATACACACACACACAGACACACATACAGAGAAACATTCATACAGACACACACATACATACAAACAAACACACACATATACAAAATATTTTAGTCACGCTCCTGTTTTCTACCTTTTAGATGCATTAGACACAGGTGGGTGACTTCCCTGGGGTGCAGTGGTGTCTCAGCCTGATGGAAGTCAGAGTTCCAACTCTGACTCTCTCCTCTCTTAGATGCAGTATGTATAGTGAAAGTGGAGTGTGTGTTTGTGTAGTGCATGTAGTGTGTGTGTATAATGTATGTAGTGTGTATATAATGAATGCAGAGTGTGTGTTTGTGTAGTGTGTGTATAGTGAATGCAGTGTGTGTTTGTGTAGGCATATAAAATGGGGAGGAGGGGATATTTGTTTAAAATATTGTATTTTTTAACATTCTATTCCCCACTCCCTGCTTCTTACCTGGCATGGGAGGGGGAGATGGCATTCCCTGGTGGTCAGGTGGCATGGTGCTCTGAGCAAGCTGCTGGACTCTGCAGAGGGGGCCCACAGCACTCTCTGACTTCAGTTCCCAGCAGCTCCCCTGTTTAAATCTTGAGGCCTGCGTGCCACGTGGAGAGTTGCCATGGTAACCCGTGACAACGCTCTGACTGCCGCTGGGCTCGCGAGATTTAAAAACAGGAGCTGCTGGGAACTGCAACAAATAGGTAGCCGAGGACACGCAGGTAAACATATATATAGCAAAAATCACTATATATGTGTGTACATAGGCAATGTAGTTGTCAGGCCCTGATGGCGGCCCTGCTTTTGAAACCAGACAAAGACCCTGAGACATGTGGAAGCTACTGCCCAATCTCAATCGTGGATTTTAAACTGTTCACGAAAGTGCTGGCAACCAGGATGCAAGAGTGCCTACCCGATATCCTACACCCCAACCAAACGTAATTCATCCCGGGAAGAGAAGCCAGGGACAGTACATTACGAGTCTTCGAACTACAACACATAGCATGCAAGGATTTTAAATGCTTACTACTGTTATCCACCGATGCCGAGAAGGCATTTTAATTGATCCAAATTAAACTGGAACTTAATGTTCACCTCCCTGAAGATAATGGGGTTCGGAGACAAACTACGGAATTGGATCGCTGTTATCTATAGCCAGCCTAAAGCTAGAGTACGAGTCAACGTAGCCCTAACACCTACTTTCTCTAGTCTCAATGGCACAAGACAGGACTGCCCGCTATGTCCCCTCTTGTTCACAATATCCCTAGAGCCATTCCTTATCGCGGTCCTACAAAACCAGGACATCTCGGGATACAAGCTTAAAACCACAGAACATAAGGTAGCAGCGTACGCAGATGACCTTCTCTTCTTTGTCACCAACCCGCGGATCACTTTTCTATGTTTGATGAGGCAGATCAGTGAATATGGCACCCTGTCGGGGCTTAAACTAAATATCATGAAGTGTGAGGTTCTCAACATTTCGCAGCCCACAGTGGAATTTGAAAGCCTACAGCCCCAATTCCCCTTCTGATGGTGTACCAGCAAAATGAAATACCTGGGAACGTGGGTAGCAGGAGATCCGGCGGACCTCTGTAAACTCAACTTTATACCCCTACTATACAGTGGTCGTATCCCCACCTGTCCTGGTTCTGCCATTATTATTGTACCTGTTTCGGACGGTGCCCCTGTCGCTACCCAGAGCCTTTTTCGCCTTTCTGAAGACGGCAGTAACCCACTGTGTTTGGAGAGGTGAACGGTCCCATCTGAGGCATGAATTTTTATGTCTACCTAGACAATGGGGGGTGGGGGGGTGGGGAGGGGGATGGGGACACAAAGAACATTGGTTGAAGCGAGTTGAGGAAATACATGTAGCGAAAGCAGCTCATGCAGCACTACTGGGAAACTTGGCGTTAAAAGAACAAATTTTATGGCCAGAAGCCGAAACCCAAGAACGTTCAGCAGGCCTCCAATCAACCAAATATTGTAAGGAACCAAGAGAAAAACCTGGAATCAATGATGGAGGAGACTTTGTACTCCTCCTGTCCAGAAACAACCAAAAGAGGAGGTGGAACAACCGGACTTGTGTACCGATTGCAAATAAGCGGTTTGAGCAAGGACACATGAAAAGTATTAGGTATACGTAAGGACGCTGGAAGGGCTAGAGAATAAGAAACAGGGTTGATTCTCCTAACCACATGAAAAGGACCAAGGAACCTCGGAGCAAACTTCATGATGAGAGCCTTCAACCGGATGTTGCGTGAGGATAACCAAACCCGATCACCCACCTGGTAAACTGGATTATACGCATGAAACTTAATCCAGGTATCACGAATAGAGGTAAGGTGATCATCCAGAGTAGGCATAGCCGTATCAGAAAACACAGCAGAGAGAACAGCAGGATGACGACCCGTATTGACAAAAAAAGGGACTATGCCCAGATGAATCATGGGTAGCGTTATTCCTTGCAAATTCGGCCCAGGCAATAATTCAGCTCAGTTAGACTGTGTACTATTCACGGATCAATGTAAATACAGCTCAAGTGATTGGTTAGCTCTTTCAGCCGTACCATTAGTTTGGGGATGATAAGCAGAGAAAAATGACAATTCAATGCCCAACTGTATTTTGAATGCCCTCCAGAGCCATGACAAAATTGGGAACCCCTGTCAGACACAATATTTTGAGGAATACCATGTAGCCTGACAATATCGCGTATAAATATGTGCACCAGGTCCTGAGACGATGGCAATTTTTTAAGTGGAGTAAAGTGTGCCATTTTGGACAAACAGTCAACTACCATGAGGATGGTTGTATACTCATTGGAACTAGGCAGTTCAACAATTAAATCCATCGATAAATGAGACCATGGGATACTGGGTATAGGAAGTGGCTGTAACAATCCACACAGAAGTTTATGAGGAACCTTCAAAACTGCACAGACAGAGCAGGCTTCTGCATAATCTTTAATATCCCTCCTGAGTGACTCCCACCAAAATGACCTGGAAATGGCGGATACAGTTTTATTAATACTCGGATGCCCAGCGGTCACATTGTCATGGAATACCTTCAGCACCTCTCTCCTGTCAGGCAATGTGTCAGGATTCTATCCTGACAAACAAGAAATTTTTTATTTTATTGCTGCAATTCCTGTTTCTCGCCTCTAGTGGACTCCCTAACCACTAGTTAATCCTCAGTTTCTCTCACCTGCCTCATTTGATCTTCCAAGTCTGCTATAAAAGGCCACACCCAACTCTTCTCATGGCCTTTACATTGAAGTCAGTGTTCTGGCATGGAACTTCTGATCCTGACTCCTGAAAACCTCCTGATCCTCTATGGAGATTCCGTGTGTCCCATCGCCGGAATCCTCCTGAAATCTCATCTTCAACTAATTCAACGAATTCAGGCCTGCCCTGTAGCACAAGAGTAGAGAAACAATAGATCCCCATCTGTCATACAACTCCTGCGATGCTATGCCAGCTGGGGATCTACCATCCTTGCAGGGTTGTATTTTTGAGCAGTGTTTGTGCAATTGAATGTCAGCATGTTATTGTATAGAGTGTATGTGTGCATGTATAGGTTTGTACTTGTATGTACTGTTACCATTGGAATGCAATGGTGTACTTGTGTGTAGTATTTGCATTTGAATGCAAGGATGTGTGATTGTCTGTAGTGTTGGCTTTTATGTGTAGAGTTGGTGTTTGTATATAATTTTAGTGTTTTAATACAGGAATGTCTTTGTATGTAATGTTTGTATTTGCATGCAGGGGGGTGTTTGGATGTAGTGTTGTGTTTTAAATGCATATGTACATTTGTGTGTAGCATTGGTGTTTCAGCAAACTGGTGTGTTTGTATGTAATGTTTGTGTTTGCAGGGGACTGTTTGCATGTTGTGTGATTTCTATAACACATATAAACATACACATTAACACGCAGATACACACATAAGCACACTGACACATGCTCACACCTTGACCCATACTAGCACATACACACACACACACTCAGATACACACCCTTTGACACACATATACAAGCACATTGATACACACACACTGGCACATCCACACACAGAGATACACCACACGCACACACACACACACACACACACTGACACAGGTATGTACACACACACACTCAGATACACACATACATAAAGGTATAAATGCAGGGGTGTATATGTGTACAGTGCTAGAGATGGAATGTATGAGTGTATTTGTGTTGGCATTAAAATGCTGGGATGTATGCATTACCACACACTCAGATGCACACTTACACACACCGACACATACATACACACACACACACACACACAAACACACACAGATACACATACACACTGACACACAAGTATACATACACAGGTATACATACACACAGAAACACTGACACACAGACAAACACAGCCAGATACACACACTGACCCAAACACAGCCAGATACACACAAGGACATAAACACAGCCAGACACACACACACACACATATATGTGTACATTTACATATTTTAATCTCTGCCTTCTAGCAGCTCTTGGACAGCAACTCCCAGCAACCTTGGCCAATATAATGTCTCAACTCAGTTCTTACATCCCCTGGTCCAGAATTTGGCAAAAGTGACTTTTGGAAATGGTGTACAGCCTTTGATAACACTTGATGCAATAATATGTTAAAATAAATACTTTTTACATTTATATTTAATAGGGAACTGTCGGGTTCTTCTAGGATTTTTAACATGTACTTATTCCCTGTGTGTTACATTACAAACACCAACACTTGAATAAAAGTGATATCAGAAATAAGCAAAACAAAAAACAAAACATATTTGGCCACCCTCCTGTCTCCTTACCTTTTGGGTACAGAAAGGTGGCTTCCCTGGGGTTCAGTGGGAGATTGCTGGCCCAGGCTGATGGGAGTCTGCCATCAGCTCTCTCAGTCCCTCTCCCCCACAATGCTTGTATTCTCCTCCTGTGGTGTGTCCTACACACACAGTACTGCCCTACCCGCCTAATAATGCCCCATTGTACAGCGCAACACAATTTGTTGGCACTATATATATTATAATAATGATAAAGTCCCTAGTCCATACAATTCTGCCCCTATCCCCACACTAAAGCACAGTGACACAGAAAGGGGCTGGTGGGAAAGTAAGAGACACAGGGTGGGTGTAAGACACTCAAGGGGGATAACAGGGATAACACATTCAAGAAGGGATACTAAAGGGAGTAAGAAAATCAAAAAAGAGGAGTTACGAGGCACACAGGTGAAGATAATTTTTTTTGGGGGGTGAGGGGGGGAAGGGGAGGGCAAAATGCATATTCGCCTGTGTAGCCAAAAATCCTTGCACCGGCCCTGTGCAAGGACGTAACTCTCCATCCATCTTGCTTTTACTAAACACCTCCCTAACCTCCCAATACTGAACGGGAATTTCGGGGGTCAGAGACGTAGCAGCGGGCAAAGCAACAATGCCCACTTTTTTAGTAATGTGAAACATGCAGTTTTCCTGACAGTCTGTACCCCATTCCAGTATTTCCCCTTTAGTTCAGTCAATATGAGAGTTATGCTTGATGAGCCAAGGGAAACCTAATACGATGGGACAAGAAGGGGAAGCGATTATCTGGAAGGTAACGTCTTCCTTATGCAAAGCTCCTATCGTAATGCAAATAGGCAAGGTCTCATGGGTAATCAGTTGAGATAGGGGTCTCCCATCAATAGTCTCAACCTCTAGAGACGATGAGCTCTCCTTGACTGGTATAGTGTGTTTCTTAACAAAATATATATCAATAAAGTTATCAGCCGCACCTGAGTCAACCAGGGTTTTGCATGAAAAGTTCTTCTCATTGCAAAAGGTGGAACTTAGGTGCAGACGTTTTCTTAGGACAAGCAGCTCTCATGTGTCCTTTTTTGCCACAATATAAGCAAAGACCCTCTTTTCTCCTATACTGTTTCTCTGCTACAGACAGTGCAGTAACCCCTAACTGCATAGGTTCGGGTTCAGACAGCGTCGAGAGGTCAGGGACAACAGGTTTGGAGAATCGAGGTGCTAGTGACATAGTCAAACGTCTAGTTCTGTTTCTAGCAATTTCCCTGGTCCTGAGTCTATTACCGATCTGCATCACATAAGTAATAAAGTCATTTAACCCCTTAGATAGTTCTTTGGCAGCAATTTCGTCAAGAAAATTCTTGGATAATCCAGCAATTAATCCATTATTAGTCCAGTCTACCTCGGATCCCAAACTACGAAATTCTATGGCATAATCTCTGATAGACCGGTTCCCTTGTCTTCCTCCCTGCCTAATGGTTCAAACGTCAGATTTCAGACACACTCACACACAATCTTTTTTTTTTTAACCCCTTAAGACCGCAGCCAAATGTACAAGTTGTGAACGAAACAAAATGTAAACAAAACCTGGCATTTGCGCTATATGTCTGTCCAACCGTAATTCACCTCTTTCATATTAAATGCGCCCCCCCCTTATTATATATAATTTTATTCAGGGGAAACAGGGCTTTCATTTAATATCAAATATTTAGCTATGAAACATAATTTAATATGAAAAAAATGGGAGAACATTAGATTTTGTTTTATTTTTTTTGTTCTACATGACATTTTAACTGTCAATGTCATAATACTGTTTGCTTTTACTGCAATAAAATACACATATTTGTATTCAGCAAAGTCTCACGTGTAAAACAGTACCCCCTATGTACAGGTTTTATGGTGTTTTGGGAAGTTACAGGTTCAAATATAGCGTGTTACATTTGAAATAAAAATTCGCCAGATTGGTTACGTTGCCTTTGAGACTGTATAGTAGCCCAGGAAATAAATGTACACCCATAATGGCATACCATTTGCAATAGTAGACGACCCAAGGTATTGCAAATGGGGTATGTCCAGTCTTTTTTAGTAGCCATTTGGTCACAAACACTGGCTAAAGTTAGCGTTAGTATTTGTTTGTGTGTGAAAAATGCAAAAAACGCCAATTTTGGCCAGTGTTTGTGACTAAGTGGCTACTAAAAAAGACTGGACATACCCCATTTGCAATACCTTGGGTTGTCTACTATTGCAAATAGTATGCCATCATAGGGGTAATTTTCATTCTTGGGCTACCATGGGGTCATAAAGGCAACGTAAGCAATCTGGCGAATTTTAATGTGAAAAAAATGAAACACAAGCCTTATATTTGAAGCTGTAATTTTTGAAAACACCATAAAACCTGTACATGAGGGGTACTGTTGTACTCGGGAGACTTCGCTGAACACAAATATTTGTGTTTCAAAACAGTAAAAAGTATTGCAGCAATAATATCGTCAGTGTAAGTGCTGTTTGTGCGTGAAAAATGCAAAAACGTCACTTTTACTGGCGATATCATCGTTGTAATACATTTTACTGTTTTGAAACACTAATATTTGTGTTCAGCGAAGTCTCCCGAGTAAAACAGTACCCCTCATGTACAGGTTTTATGGTGTCTTGGAAAGTTATAGGGTTAAATATAGTGCAAGCAAATTAAATTCCCTATACTTTCGGCATGGGTTGTCAGGCAGGTTCCGCTAATTGTAATTAATTAGGATACCTAATTATGTAAAATTATTACATAAATATATGTGTAGAATTAATATATGTATATATATATACATATGTGTATATATACGTATATATATATATATATAATTTTTTAAAAATATTTTTATTTATATATAGGTATATATATAGTGATATATACGTATATATTTATGTATATAGATATATATATAATTTCGTTCTACGTGTATTTTGATATAAATATATATATATATTAATATCACAATACAGTTAGAATGAAATAAAACACATCTACCGTATATACTCGAGTATAAGCCGAGTTTTTTAGCACATTTTTTGTGCTAAAAACCCCAACTCGGCTTATACTCGAGTCAATTGTCTGTATTATGGCAATTTGCATTGCCATAATACAGACAGGGGGAGAGGGGGGCTGGCAGAGCTGTAACTTACCTGTCCTGCAGCTCCTGTCAGCTCTCTCCTCCTCCGCGCCGTCCGTTCAGCACTTCGGTCAGCTCCCAGTGTAAATCTCGCGAGAGCCGCGAATAATAATAGTAATAATAATATAATAATAACAAGAATAATATGATAATAAAAATACAAATGATCATTTACAAATCATTTGTATTTTTATTATCATATTATTCTTGTTATTATTATATTATTATTATTCGGTTTTTTTCTTCCTTTTACAATATTATTTTTGCTGTATTTCATTCCCAGTCCATATTTGGCACTGTATGTTTATTAGTAGTGCCTTTAGCCTTTAGTATGGTATTTATCCATTATGGGTTATGATATACCAGTCATATTTAAATGTCATTGGCTCTATGTATATTCCTTCATACTTATTCCACTTGATTTTTACTCAAATAGTCATTTGGAAGAATGTTTTCTGTTGTACTCATCTATGTGGCGACTTGTACGCCTGCTGTGTATACTTTCTCTTTATTTAGACCTCACGCATGCGCATTGACGCGCTCGATTCTCGAGCGCATAGAACTTTGATTAATTTTTTTCACGCATGCGCATTTCAGAAGACGGACGATACAGGAAGTACCTATTTGCGTTCCAATGTGGAACGCACGCTGCCGGTGAACGGCATGAAAGAAAATTACGACGGGTATAAGAAGTCCCTTTACAGATGAATTTCTACATATCCCTGAAGAAGTCCCTTACATACCTGGCCGAAAGGCGTTGGATATTGGACTTTGCTGCTTGTTGTTTCTATTTTATTTTATTTTTAATTATGTCCATTTATTGTTCCTGCTCTCTGTCACTTCACATTGGATTTGTGATTTCAACTTCCATACTGCCATCCAGTTCCACTGAGAGTGGAGATATGCCTACTACCATTTTATGTCTGTAAGTGTTTCCAATAAATACTTTTTGTACATTTTTATACATACTTCACTATGTATGGCTCTTTTTATCCATTTCTTTAAAGACATACTTCGTTTTTGATCTACTATCAAGACCCATATTCATATACCCCAGGGGGGTGAGAGGCCTGATTTTCATTTTCGTTTGTGAGTTCAATACTTGCTTCACATCCTCATTATTATATTTATACTGTATTACGCTATGATATATATTTTTACTATTTCAGATTTCACTATATATTCAATACCTTTTTTTTTTTTTAAATTACTATATTTTGATAATAATCTGCCCCCCCTAACACATAAGCCCTACAAACATATTCACACACCAGCATCCTCACACACACACACACTGCACCCCTGACACTCACAGCATCCTCACTCACACACACACACACACACTGCACCCCTGACACTCACAGCACCCTCAGTTACACTCACACACACACTCACAGCACCCTCACTTAAACACACACACTGCACCTCTGACACTTACAGCACCCTCACACACACACTGCACCCATGACACTCACAGCACCCTTAGACACACTGCACCCCTGACACTCACAGCACCCTCACACACACAGCTTCCTCACACGCACATAGCACCCTCACTCAAACACAGCACCTTCACACACACTGCACTCATCACTCACACACAGCACCCCTCACACACACAGCACTCTTACCCACACAGCACCCTCACACACACACACACTTCAACCCTCTTGCACACACACTACACCCCCCCAACACACACACACACACACACTGCACAATACTCTTTCCTGGCATTTTTGTCTCCTGATATCCCATCTATAGGGATACCAGAGACAAATTTCAGGCAAACACAGTGCAAGCACGTTATTAAATTTGCTTGCACTGCGCAGAACAAATACAGGGCATTTTCTCATGCTAGAGCTCTTCAGCAGATCTCTGCGCAGGGCTGCCATCAGGGGGTGACAACCATAACGGGGCCCGGGCCCCGGGCCCCACGTGGAGCGCAAAACTGCCACTGGTGCATCTGCACCAGGGCCCATCAGTTGGCCCAAGCATTTAGGGCCACCCGATGGGCCCTATATCTTCAGGGTCCTGGTCAGCGCTGTGGGCGTGTAATTGTGCAACCGGGCCCCTTTACAAAAAAATTGCGGCTACACCGCAAGTGCTGCTGGGAGGAAGTGACGGCTGGTGTGTATGTATGTATGTCTGTGTGTATGTCAGTATGTATGTCTGTGTGTATGTCAGTATGTATGTCTGTGTGTATATGTCAGTATGTATGTATGTATGTCAGTATGCATGTATGTCAGTGTGTGTATGTCAGTATGTCTGTATGTATGTGTGTATGTATGTCAGTATGCATATATGTCTGTGTGTGTATGTCAGTATGTATGTCTGTGTATGTATGTCAGTATGCATGTATGTCAGTGTGTGTATGTCAGTATGTCTGTATGTATGTGTGTATGTGTCTATCTGTATGTGTGTGTGTATGTCAGTATGTATATATGTCTGTATGTATGTCTTTGTCAGTATGTATGTCTGTGTATGTGTCTGCAAGTATGTATGTATGTCAGTATGCATGTATGTCTGTGTGTGTGTGTATGTCAGAATGTCTGTATGTATGTGTCTATCTGTATGTGTGTGTGTTTGTCAGTATGTATATATGTCTGTATGTATGTGTGTGTGTGTGTGTATGTATGTCAGTATGTATGTGTGTATGTATGTATATATCTGTCAGTATGCATGTATGTCTGTGTGTGTGTATGTCAGTATGTCTGTATGTATCTGTGTATGTATATATCTATCTGTGTGTGTCTGTGTGTATGTCTGTATGTATGTATATCAGTATGTATGTGTATGTATGCCATTATGTATTTATGTGTATGTATGTTTGTCTATTTGTATGTCTGTATGTCAGTTTGTATGTATATCTGTTTGTCAGTATGTATGTATGTATGTGTGTGTGTCAGTATGTGAGTATGTATGTACGTCAGTGTGTGTGTCTGTATATCAGTGTGTGTGTGTGTGTGTGTGTGTATCTGTATCTGTGTATGTGTCAATATGTGTGTGTGTCTGTTAGTATGTGTGTATCTTTCTGTGCCTGTGTCCTTTTGTGTCTGTGTGTGTATTCATGTAGGCGGGATTTGGAGGCGGGGCTTGGAGGCGGGCACACGGGAGCCCAGACCTTGAGCTGTGTTAGGGGCCCCACAATTTCTGATGGCGGCCCTGTCTCTGCGCATGGTCTGCCCTGGAAGAGCATTAAACCAACATGCTCACTTTGTGATGGGGCGTGCTTGTCATTGGTGATGCCAAAACACACCATGTCTGGCCTCGCCCCCTTTCCAGTGGGCCGCTGTAATTTAAAAATGCCAGGGTCGAGTTTTCTTCCCAGTCCGGCCCTGCATAGCCAATATAAAAGTGGGTACCTAATGTTGAATTAATCCCTATAACTGACTAATCCTATTCATGAACAGTGCAATGTATAAGTATGCTATGTGTGTTTACAGCCTTAATGTTTATATTGTTATATGTCGCTATGAACGTGGCCTTGACACCATTCCTCTGTTATCTAATATGCACTCAAAAATGAAAATAAAGAATTAAAAAAAAAACAACAACAAAAAAAACCCCATGGCAAACTTTAACAGTATAACAAAATATGCATCTGAAAAGGAACATACAATGCCCATTTGTAGTCAGTTCCCCTAGTACAGTGATGGCGAACCTATGGCATGCGTGCCACAGGTGGCACGCCGGGCCCTATCTGTGGGCACGCGGCCATAGGTTTGCCATCACTGCAGAGTAGGCACCTACGGCAGGCGCCTACTCTGCTTCCGGTTTGGGAAACAGGGGGAGGCAGGGGAGGGATCTTTGAAGCAGCTCCCCTGTCCTCCCGCGAGCAAGCTGTCTGGAACGTTGCTGCGCGTTACCATGGCAACGCCCCACACAGCATCGCGCGGAAGGACAGGGGAGCTGCTTCAAAGATCCCTCCCCTGCCTCCCCCTGCCTCCCAAACCGGAAACAGTACTTGCCACCACCGGACCACCAGGGATGACTGTGTCCCCCCCTCCTTCATTAACGGTAAGAAGGGGGGGGGGAGAACATAATAATTTAACATACATTTTTTTTTAAACGTTAACCCCCCCCACACCCCATCCCCACACACACAGCACCCCTACCCCCCAGCAGTACCCCTACCCCCCCACACACACAGCACCCCTACCCCCACACACACAGCACCCCTACCCCCCACTCATACAGTACCCCTACCCCCCACACACACAGTACCCCTACCCCCCCACACACACAGCACCCTTACCCCCACATACACAGCACCCCTACCCCCACACACACAGCACCCCTACCCCCCCACACACAGCACCCCTACCCCCCAGCAGTACCCCTAACCCCCCCACACACAGCATCCCTACCCCCCACACACACAGCACCAATACCCCCCAGCAGTACCCCTACCCCACACACACACAGCACCCCTACCCCACACACACACAGCACCCCTACCCCCCAGCAGTACCCCTACCCCACACACACAGTACCCCTACCCCCCACACACACAGTACCCCTACCCCCCACACAGCACCCCTCCTCTCCCCAGCACCCCTCCCCTCATCCCCTCCTCCACACCCAGCACCCCTCCCCTACACCCAGCATCCCTCCCCTACCACCCTACCCCACACAGAGCACCTCTACCCCCCCACACACAGCACCCCTCCTCTCCCCAGCACCCCTCCCATCCTCCACACCCAGCACCCCTCCCCTACACCCAGCATCCCTCCCCTACCCCTCTACCCCCACACACAGCACCCCCCCACACACACACAGCACCCCACCCCCCCACACACACAGCACCCTACTCCCCCCACACAGCACCCCCACCCCCCCACACACAGCACCTTACCCCCCCCACACACAGCACCCTTACCCCCGCCCAGCACCCCTACCTCCCCACACAGCACAGCACCCCTCTCACACACACACAGCACCCCTCATACACACACACACACACACACACACACCAACCCTCACACACACACACCACCCCTCACACACACACTCAGCACTCCTCACACACCCCCACACAGCACCCCCCCCACACACAACCACCCCCCCCCCCACACACACACAGCACCCCTCACACAAACACATACTCTACACCCCTCAATGCAGTATGTGTGTGTATTCAGCAGTCTGTGTGTGTGCGTGTATTCAGCAGTCTGTGTGTGTGCGTGTATTTAGCAGTCTGTGTGTGTGCGTGTATTCAGCAGTCTGTGTGTGTGCATTCAGCAGTCTGTGTGTGTGTATTCAGCAGTGTGTGTATGTATTCAGCAGTCTCTGTGTGTGTACTCAGCAGTCTGTCTGTGTGTGTACTCAGCAGACTGTATGTATCTGTATTTAGCAGACTGTCTGTATGTGTATTCAGCAGACTGTCTGTATGTGTATTCATCAGACTGTCTGTATGTGTATTCATCAGTCTCTATATTCAGCAGTCGTGTGTGTGTGTATTCAGCAGACTGTGTGTATGTATTCAGCAGTCTGTGTGTGTATGTATTGCATTTGTTGGAGATACTAATAAATATAAGCTTACTTTTATCTATTTATATCATTATTTAAAATTTGTATCATTGAACTCTCTGTTGTTGTGTTCTTTTAAAACAAAAGTTGTTAATTAGTTCGGACAACAGTACGAGTTGTTTTTTCGTGCCGTGTTGGCACTTTAAGGAAAAAAAATTGGCATGTATTGCAGTTTGGGCACTCGGGCTTAAAAAGGTTCGCCATCACTGCCCTAGTAGAATGGTGCCTGGAAGCAGTTGCCTACTGGGCCAAATGACAGAGTCCCTGGCACAAGTAAGCCAAAGCTTTTGTAAACCTGAGGAGAGACCACACATAGGACAAACTATTGAGCTTTTGTCTGATCTCAGTGTGTATCTCTTCATGGATTTTGGATTCAATAAAGGGTGAAAACTAAAAAAAAAAAAGTTTTAATACAATTCTAATTACATTTCAATTGTATAAATCTAATATGAAGATTAATTACTCCCACAAGGTTTCCAGCTTTCAATCAGATGAAGGATAGAAAATAACTGCAACTGCATATCAGATAACAATCTAAATAAAATTAATTAGGTTAGTAATGAACTTAATCAGACAATACCAAATGAACTCAATTGCTTGATAATTTCCATATGCATTTTGAGTCAGGAAGGAAATAAATAGCAGAGAGAGAATAGCTGAAGAATATTACTATCGCAACGTATAGAAATCTAATGCAAACATTGTTATATTTTTTTTTCTGGATCATTTTTAACCGGTGTTAATAATTCAAATAAAATAAAAAAGGATGCTAGTTTAACAAAATATATGATTTCTTAAATGTTTAATCATTTGCAATTTAAACTAAGATTTTATATACAGCGACACATATTGCAGCAACAAATATATATTTATATAGCTCTACTTTGATCAACAACAACATTAAAACGTAGTAGCATTAATTATATTGCTGCAATGGAACCTGTCAAGGGGTGGGATATAGTAAGCAGCAAATGGAAAAATGGGCAAGGGGAAAGATCTGAGTGACTTTGACAAGGGTCAACTAGTGATGGCTAGATGACCGGGTCAGATCATCTTCAAAAGAGCCCCAGTGTTCCCGGTATACAGTGGTTAGTACCTACCAAAAGTGGTGCACCGAAGGACAACCAGTGAACCGACATGAAGGTCATAGGCGACCGAGGCTTATTGAAGCATTTGGGGAGCAAAGACTAACCAGTCTGGTTCATTCACACAAAAGAGCTACTGTAGCTCAAATTGCTGATAAACTTAGCTGTGAAATCACATTGGTGTCTTTATACAGGACCTGTTGAGTAATGCTAGGGTGGGCAATATTTAGGAATGTACCAATCACAGCATAGACAATGCATAGGGATGCTCAGTGTAACGGACCGTTTTGCACACAAGAGGTTAAAAAACGTTTAGGCGATATTCCCCTTTTCAGATGCACAGACAGCTACTGCAATCACCAATCTCACGAACTGCTAACACATGAATTCACCAATCTCCGGAACTGGAAACACATGAATTCCCCAATCTCCCGAACTGGAACCAGGGTAATGCTCCAAACTCCCGAACAGGAAACACACGAATGCTGTAAATAGCCGAACAGGAAAAACCATACGAACAGTTTATACTCCTTGCAGTCACACTGTAACAGCATACAATACAATTCCCCCCAAGAACGAGACGACACTTCGTTTGAGGGTCAAGCAGAACTGATTTACTCAGGCTACCTGCCCGGCTTTTATGCAGGTCTCCCACCTGGTGGACACTCGCCTAGGGGACCAGATGGAAGACTGGGAAACATATTGGACATTGACCAATCACAAGCTTACAATCCCACAATTAGGGCCGGATTTTCCTATAGGCTAACTAGGCTTCAGCCTAGGGCCTCAAAATCAAGAGGGCCTACATTCAAATTGTTAGCAAAATTAAAATTACACTATTCGAAAAACAGTGAACACTAAAACATTCAACCGAAAATAAGGAGAAATTCTACGCATATGATATGACCAGTGGCGTACTGAGGGGGGGGCGTCCGCCCCGGGTGCCACTTACTAGGGGGGTGCTCGGGGCAGACTGCAATGCCCCTCCTGCCGCGATCGCCGAGAACGGCGGTCTGCAGCTCCGCAATGTGCTCTGCGGAGCTGCAGACCGGAAATGAGGGCCACCGGACCACCAGGGACCCCACCGGACCACCAGGCAGCCCCCATTGGACCACCAGAGATTTAAGGTAATTTTTTTAGTCACCCCCCCTCTCCTCATCACCCCCCTCCCTCTCACAATCACCCCCCCTCTCCTCATCACCCCCTCCCTCTCACAATCAGCCCCCCTCTCCTCATCACCCCCCTCCCTCTCACAATCACCCCCCTCTCCTCATCTCGACTTTTTTTTTATTTATTATCCGTGCCACATTTTTTATAAAGGTTAGTACCAATCACAACATGTTTCATTTAACATATTGATATATATCACAGTAATGATGTATTTTATTGTCTCTCATGTAATTTACAAACTTAAAAATGGGAGGTGAAAGGGCCTCATAAGTGGAATAGCCTAGGGCCTCTTTTCATCTAAATCCGGCCCTGCCCACAATGCATCACAATCCCTCCTCTCTATCCTGCAGATAATTGGGAAGTAATCCAATTATCTCCAAGGACAAAGGCAAAACTCCATTAACCACATGGCAGACAAAGGACAATAAAATACATTAAAATACATACTGTTACATTTATCACATAGAACATACACATTCTACCTATCCCCAGATAGCTTAGATCTGAGCGCACATTATTACCGAATGGCGCTCAGATCACATACATACAGTTCAATCGCCATGGAGCCAAAGTCTTTCATACAGTATTTCAGTATACGGCTGGGCTCCATGGCATAGCTATCTGGGGTAGCATGGGTTAAACAGTAAAGTACCGAATGGACCGTTGTTCGGATAATTGACTGCAGGTAGGAGAAGGGAGGTCGGCGGCTCAGCGGTGTTCATGACTTTAACAGTCCGCAGAAAGGCACGAACCAGCCTTTCTGCAGGGAAAAAGAACAGTGTTAAACATGGGGCCAAAGTCCAGCGGCAGGAGGGGGGCGACCAGGCTCCTCCAGTGGCCAGTAGTGAGATTGGCTCCGCCACACTCAGCTACATGGGTTGGTTTTGACAAGTCTCTCTGTGATGTCACTGAAACTTCCCTCCCACATCGAAAAAGTTTCTGGAAAACTGATTTAAATGCTTAGGGGTAAATCAGGAGGTAAATGGGAAAAGTGCTTCAGCAATGTAGAAGAATACTGCAAGAAACAAAATGTCCCGTGTAAAGTACAACCCATTGGACCCCACCCCCCCCCACCCCCCACAAACTCCCATTGCCCATCCCACCTATTCCAACCCTGAACCCCATTTTCTATCCAGATCCTCCATCTGGCTCCTCAAAGGGACACTGTAGGCACTTTATGTGCTTCAACTCATTAAACTGTGTATAGTGTCTGGAGTCCTCTGGTACTGTCATTTCATTCAGCATTAAACAGTTTTTAATGTTTTTATGTTTTAATGCTAAACAAGATCCATCCTTTCTGTGCTGGTTTGACTAATGAGGAAGTATTAGCCTGAGCAGCAATGGGCAGCTGTTATTGGCTGAGAGTGTCAGCTGACTGCTTTTAGCTTATCAGAGCTCCAACTGATGGAATTAATGGGTGTAACAACAAGAAAGTATGTAATCTCTGCCTTAGCCACACTCCCAAAAGGGGCTGAACTGTGAGTGACCAGGGACCCTTTTTTTGTGTTAAACTACTAAAAGTGGTTTAACACTAAATGGAGGGACAGTGCCAGGGGACTGCAGGCACTATAGCCAATTCAAAAAGCTAAAATGGTTATAGTGACTACAGTGTCCATTTAGGCCAAGAGCATAATTCCCTGTCTTTACACAGTCGTATCTGTTGCTGCGGAATGGGTAGTAAAAGTTTTTTTCAGCTGCTTCTAAGGCCATTTTATGCTGCCAACTCCAGCCTAAGCAAGGCCATTTCAGCCCAGATGGCTTCATTAAGTGTAGTGGGCATCACCTGTAGATACTTTTTGGTGACCATGGATGCGCTGATTTTAGCCAATATGGCCTGCCTTGTATCTAATGCAGGGGAAACACGTGATGAAGACGTAATATTGGAGGCAGATGCCTCGTGTTGCAAGCCAGAGTGTGTACAAAGCCGTCCATTGGGCCGGTCTGTGACCCACTTTGGGAGTCCCTTGGTGTATGGGGAGGGTCTGGTCGTCTCGTGCATCCCATTTGGAAGTGCTGGCTAAATTTACCGCTATTATTTGGGCTTAGTGGAGTGGAGCTCTCAGTTCAGGCAGCCATCCCACTCAGAGTTTAAACCACTCCCCTCTACTAATACTAACCAGAATAATATATAGTAGGTCCTAATAATATTATTACCATTCCCCACTAGCAGTGAGACAACACACCGTGGAGTGTTTAATGAAAAGGCTGTTGCTGTCCCAACCTCAGGGCCAAACCCTTTTCACCCATATACACACACATATAGATTCACTTACAATATATAAGTACTAAATATAGCTGGAGATGTCAATCATTAGTAGACCCTGAATAAGTACAATTATAACTGGCAGTATTTTTATATAAATGAGGCTAGTAATATGTTGCAAGTAATATTCTTTCTCTGTGTGGATTTTATTAAAGACACGGAGGCTCATATTATGCATAACTCTTTCTTTATCTCCTCAGCAGCAAAGATAGAGGAATATAAATATTATCAAAATGAAAGAAAAATTGTATAGGCACATAGGCAACCAATCACATAGTAGAGGAAGTGGCTATATAAGGCCTGTGTCTCCCACAATCCCCCTCTTTCTTTGCTGCTTCCTCAGACAGCTAAGTACTTTGCTCTTGTGCTCATATTCATTGTATATTGTTTGATTTATTATTGCCTTATTTTGTGATTATTTGCTGCTGCCTGTTTATTGTGCAGCAGTCTTTGTGCTTTTCCTTCTCATATTCCCCTTGCGCTGGTGTATTCTCCTTGGTGTCCCCTGGGTTTCCCCATCTTTTCTGCTCTCCCCCGCGCCCGCCCTGCTTGCCTGCGGGTGCCGCGTGGGACCCGGTACCGGCTTTCAGCCACGGCTATTTCACACCTGCCGCGGCTGTTAGTGTCTCTCTGCTCGCTCGCGGGCTGCCCGCGCGGGTAGGGTGCACGGGCCCCTTCCCCCGCCGGATTTCAGTCCGCGAGCGCTCACTGCACGTGCGTTGGCCATCTTAGGGGCGGTCCTTCTTCGTGTCGGTCGCTCCCTCTGCTGCCATGCGGTCTGCTCTGCCTCTGGGCCCCTGTGGTACACCAGCGTTAAGGTTTTGCTCCCCTGTGCTGTTTTTTCTGTGGGTTAATCAACCCTTGTTCTGTCACTTTGCTTTTATATTTTCTACTGCTGGGAATTTTTCCTGTACTTCTTATTGCCACTACGCAGGACAGGGAGGAAGTGCCTGAGGGCCTCACTACTGATTTTAACTTAGACAATCCTGAGGGTGCTAATGCTTCCCAGGAATTTCATGCCCTGTTAGATGCCACTATGGCTTCTTCCTTGCAAAAAGCTTTTGCTTCAGCCATGGGTGCTGTATCTTCCTCCTTTTCTCAATCCCTGCATACCATGCTATTGCCTTCCCTAGCGGCCCCCGCCCTCCTGGGTGTGGGGATCTCCTCACCTACCCCGACTGTGCCTGGGGCCCGTAAGGCTAAGGCGAAGTCAAAACACGTCGACTCCCACTCCTCGATGCAGGTTCTACCTCTCATGACTGACACGCTAGAGGCGGTCACTGATAGCGCGCCTCGAGCCCCTGGCCGGGCTAAAAAGGCTAGATTATGGAAACGGGCTACGGCCCTGGATGATGGGTCGGATACCGACCGGAGTGTGGAGAATGAGTCTGACGCTATGGAGTATGACTCCTATGATGGGGCGAGTCGGGTGAGGATCTGCCCCTTATGGGTGTAACCCCTTCTGGGACCTCTGCCGCTGCCCGTAGTCAAGTGCAAGGCCCCACTGGGGATGGTTAGCGCGGTGTTTGACCCTCAGGGCAACCCTCTTTTCGACCCCGATGATCTCCGTCACCCCAGGTCAGCAGAGTGGGTTCCCCCGGACCATATCGCCCAATACGTGGCACGGCGTATGCGTAGCCCCCTTTCCAGGTAGGGTCGCAATAAGTTGCGTGCCGAATGCCCCAGGCCTTCCCTACCGGGCTCGGCTTGCAAGACCCCTGACATTGATCCCCAGATTGCTCAATTCCTGAACAAGTCAGGCTGGAAGCCCAAGAAGGGCCTGGACTACTCGCTCAAAGGGTGCCAAGACAAGATCTTGGATACCCTGGGCCCTCTATCCAAGCTGTATGAGCTTCTGGACACCTCTAGAGCAGGCTATTCCGTGCTGGATGTTGACGTTGGCATAGGTTGGGTCCAGAGGGCTATCTGCCTATTGGGGAATGCTAATACTGCTATGTCCTCTGAGAGACGTAAGGTGATCCTTCTTAAGATCGACCCAAAATTGGCTGCCATGACGGTGGCGGAGCCAGGTCCGACTGATGAAGGGATGTTATTCGGTACTTCCTTCGTGAAAGACCTGGGTTTGTATGTTAAGACCTTTACGGCCATAGACAAGGCACAAGCAAACATGAAGCGCATGTTCGCGCCCAAGGTTTTCGGAGGGGCTGGGCGTAGCAGGAACCGTCCACCCGGCCTTGGTTTTTGAGGCTCATTCCGGGCCACCAGAGGTTCCTTCTTTCCATCCCGAGATTTTCAGGACCCGAGGACCCCTCCCTTCTTCCCAGCCAGAGGGCGATCTTGGGGCCCCAGATACCCCCGTGGTGCCACTTCGGGCAGACGTCCTTATGGTGAGTACCCTTTCTTCCCATCTCGCTCATGTCCGGGTGGCGGGAAGGCTGGCATTGTCTTACCGGGGGTGGGAAGATATGACTTCGGATACT
This sequence comes from Pelobates fuscus, assembly GCF_036172605.1. Lineage (NCBI taxonomy): Eukaryota > Metazoa > Chordata > Amphibia > Anura > Pelobatidae > Pelobates > Pelobates fuscus. The sequence continues at coordinate 168,967,547 of NC_086319.1, forward strand.
TGGATACTACGGCGTGTACGGGGTTATCGCCTAGAGTTTGTTTCTCTACCTGTCCAAATTTCTATCCCCAGAGAACTGTCCCTCCCTCCGGATCAGGACAGGATGATTTCGGCAGAAGTCGAGGAAATGTTGTCCAAAGGTGCTATAGAAGAATTGCCCTTTGCCGCTCCAGGCTTTACGAGCAGTCTCTTCCTGGTGCCGGAGAAAGGAGGCGGAGTCTGCCCGGTGATAAATCTCCGTCCACTCAACGCGTTCCTCCGCTACCAACACTTTCAGATGGAAGGCATACATTGCTTTAGAGATCTCCTCCGACAGTCGGATTGGTTGGCCAAGCTGGATCTGAAGGACGCGTATTTTACGGTTCCCATCACGGAGGACCACCGGGATTACCTCCACTTCACCTGGCATGGGAGGCGTTGGCGTTTTACCTGCCTGCCTTTCGGTCTGTCCTCGGCTCCTTGGTGCTTCACCAAGGTCATGAAACCGGTGGTAACGTTCGTTCGTACCCGTGGAGTACGCCTGATTATTTACCTGGACGACATTTGAATCATGTCACAGTCCAGAGACCAGCTACTGTTACATTTGGACTGGACGATCAACCTACTGCAAAACTTAGGTTTCTTGATCAACTGGGACAAGTCGGCCCTGATTCCTACTCAATCCATGGAATTCTTGGGTTTCCGAGTGGATTCCATCCAGCAATTCCTTTATCTACCGGAGTCCAAGATGAAGGCCATCCAGAAGGAGCTTTGACGAGCGCTCCGGGTGTCGGATCTGTCCATCAGACAGCTAGCAAGGCTTATAGGCCTGCTTGCAGCTTCCATCCAGGCGGTATTCCCGGGCCCGCTACATTACCAAGCCCTCCAACGTCTCAAGGGTTCGCACCCCCGTTCGGGTCACTCCTACGAATCTCGGATACGACTGGACGAGGAATCCAGGGACGTACTGGTCTGGTGGTTGGCACACATGGAGGCCTGGAACGGAAGAGCCATTTTCGGTTCCGTTCTGGACGTATTGATAGAGTCCGATGCCAGCTTGCACGGCTGGGGTGCTCGTTGTGGCGACATTTCCACAGGAGGCAGATGGTCCAAAATCGAGAAATCGTTACACATCAACTGCCTGGAACTCTTGGCAGGGGCCTTTGCGATTCACAGCCTTACCCCAGGTCGGGCGAACTGCTGCGTTCTCCTCTAGATGGACAACGTGTCAGCAGTCCGATATATCAATCACCTGGGGGGAACCAAGTCAAGGATGTTGGCTCTACTGGCAAAGGATTTTTGGCAATTTTGCCTTTACAACAACATCTCTGTGACGGCGGAACACATTCCGGGTCTGGACAATTCGGGAGCGGATTGGAATTCCAGACATTTAAGAGACTCGGGAGATTGGCACTTGCACGTTTTGGTTTTCCAAAGCCTGGACAGACTGTGGGGACAGTTCACGATGGATCTGTTCGCTTCACGTCTGAACACACAACTGAACACACAACTTACAGTTGGAGACCGGATCCGGCGGCGGTGGCGCCTGACGCTTTTCTCCAAGAATGGCCATCGGGCCGTCTGTATGCCTTTCCACCATTCAACATGGTTGCTCGCACGATCTCGAAGTTGGTCCGTCACGACTGTTTCCTGGTGCTGATCACCCCCCTTTGGAGATCCCGACCGTGGTTTCCACGCCTGATGGAGTTTCGATAGATTACCCCCGACTGATCCCGAGCTTCCAGGACCTACTTCTGGATCCGGACGGGAACTCGCACGGGCTGGTGTTACACCACCAATTGCCTCTGGTAGTGTGGCTCCTTTCAGGGGATCTTGGATTGTCCCAAACATTCCGCGATCAACTCTCCTGCTCCTCGATAACGCCTGGGCTCCGGGCACAAGATCGGCTTACCGTAATTCATGGAACTCATGGTCTAATTGGTGCATGGAACGAGCAATGGATCCCATATCTGCCCCTCTCCATCTGATCTTGGAGTTCCTCACATTCCTGTTTGACTCGGGCAAGGCGTATCGCACTATCAACCTTTTCCGTTCCGCTATCTCAGCTGGACATAGCGGTCTGGATGGTTCACCCGTCGGCAGACATCCTTTTGTATGTCGCCTCCTCAAAGGTATCCACCTCGCCCCTCCTCCTAAGTCTCGTTTCTCTGCCTTCTGGGACGTCAATGGGGTGCTGCAATTTCTGTCCTCATGGTACCCTAACCAGGAATTGACCCTCAAGCAATTGTCTTCCAAGCTGGTTATGTTACTTTGCTTGATCTCGTGTAAGAGGGTCTCCGACGTCAGGGCCCTTCATTGGGACGCCATTGTTTTCACTCCAGAAGGTGTTGATTTTAACATATCCAGGAGGACGAAATCGGCTTCTAAGTCGTTTGTGTACCCTAGATTCTCGGGGTGTCCTGCACTCTGTTTGGTGGATTGCCTTAAGGCCTATCTAGAGGCTACGCAGTCTCTGCGTTCGTCGGATTTGCATCCCTTGTTCGTTTCTTTTCGAGCACCTCACCGACCTGTTTCAACACCAACGCTGGCACGTTGGGTGCGCTGGCTCTTATCTTTGGCGGGTATAGACACCTCTGTCTTCACGCCTCATTCTGTTCGGGGCGCTATGGCTTCGAAAGCCTCTGCAGTTGGCTGTCGTTCGGAAGATATTATGCGAACAGCGGATTGGTCTCGGGAATCGACCTTCCGCAACTTCTATTTCAGACCAATTGAACACATCGCATCTCAGGTGATAGCACAGCTTTGAACTTGCATAATATGAGCCTCCGTGTCTTTAATAAAATTCCCAGATTTTACTAGTAACATGACGTAAAGTCATGATTTTATTAAAGACACAGAGGCGAGTATTATTCCCTCCCACCCTCCCGGTGTGGGGTCTAGGGATGAGATGCTGTTGGACTCTTCAGGTATGTCGCAATTTGGTCTGCTATTTATGGATTGCATGTAATATTTGTACAATTTTATATTAATTATACTTTATATTTTCCAGATATCAAATTTTCCATATGATCTACCGACAGTTTTGATTGGTAAGTCTACAGTTTGGAGTTTGGTTAGCTTGAAGTTATCGACTCGTTCATGTTTCCTGTTCTGGCCAAGTGGGATATCGTTCTTCTTACCTGGTCTTCGGTTTTCGCAAGAAAGAGGGGGATTGTGGGAGACACAGGCCTTATATAGCCACTTCCTCTACTATGTGATTGGTTGCCTATGTGCCTATACAGTTTTTCTTTCATTTTGATAATATTTATATTCCTCTATCTTTGCTGCTGAGGAAATAAAGAAAGAGTTATGCATAATACTCGCCTCCGTGTCTTTAATAAAATCATGACTTTACGTAATGTTACTAGTAAAATCTGGGAATTTAAATTGAGAACTGGAATTGATGCTATGTGCTACATATGCATACCTCAATCTGTGGCATTTCAGCACTTAGCATGACCACAACATGACCTTGCTGGTAATCTATAAAATTCTGATAATTTTTTTTTTTTAATTCTTTATTTTTGCACGTGCATATAGTTACAATGGATCCTGCATCGCCACAACAGCGAATGCGAGGGTTGCAGAACATTTAATGATACATGTTGAGTAGCATCGAAAACTGGTAAAGATATTACTTTGCATCATTTGAGGGTTAGCACGAATTTTTGTATTCAAGGTATTGTAGTTAGTTAAACAGTTAAACATAACCAAGCAATGACGAGTAAGCCAAGCAGCCATTGTAGATATAGGCGACCTGAGTAGATTAAAATGATATTAAAATGATATGGCTGAGAAACACAAAGGTTAGGCTCATTAACCTGCGGTTGTGGTTTCATGTTTGGCACATTTTAGTAAGTATTACCCTTACGTAATTATTAAACCATAAGCAAGTTACAGTGATAATTTTAAGCGATGAAGCTGTGCTATGCCTACGAATGTTAATAAAACAAGGGTTGTTATAGCGCTTACCCATTCCACATGTTGCCTGTCAGGCTAAGTGTAACACAGGCAGTATATATATAAGCAATCAACTATTATATCCTATTAACTAGGCTGGCATGCAAGCGCTATGGCATACAATGTGGTAAGCTATCCATAAATCGCTATCCATAGATCTCTGCATAGGTCATAAACGTAAGATTGGTTGAAAACACAGGAAAATAAAATTATAACACAGATCCGGAATAGCAATATGGAGTCTGCTGGTCCATCTCAGACCCGCTCAACCGATGCCCCTGGGTGGTAGGAGAGTGTCCCGTGAGTGGTGTCTGAGGAGAGACTTTGCGGGGTAGTCGCATCTCGCCTGTGAGCCAGTGTAACGGGAGCAAGGGAGGTCGGAGTCTCCAACCCAGGCATGCATGCTGGCCGGCGCCTTCATCTCACGAACTTTAGGTGTGTATTTAGCCCGGTCCATCTCGTTAAGGGGATAGTAGGGAACTTTGGTGGCGATGGTCTTCTTGTGTGGTCGACGCCTTGGCTTACAACCTCTTGGGGCCCGCTGTCTGGGTGGGCTAGGTCGAATGTTGCTAGGTGCTGGTAGGGTTGCTGCGCCCAGGGCCGGCCTCACCTCTCCATGCTTTTCTCTTTGCTCATTTGTTGGGGTCAATTGTGGAGTGGCACCAAGTTTAGCTTCCAGCTTAGCCCAGAAGCGCGCAAAGATTTCCTCCAGCCTCTGATCAGAGCCCGCTGAAGAGGCCTGCAGGGTCGGGTTCGGGTTTCGTCCCTGGTTTAAGTGTGTGTCCGCCATCTTGGTTGGTTCCACGTGGCTGGACCGTTACACAGCGATGAGGCAGCGAGGCAGGTAAGTCTGCTGGTTAAGTGGGAACCGGGATGACCCCCCCGGTCCAGAGGGGGGGAAGCAGGGCACTTGGAGGTCTCTGCACCGAGGTCGTGCCCAGCCGCACCGGGAAGGAGAGCGGCCGCCTCTCCCGCCCAATGATTCCGCTAGGCCTCCCTTAGTGTCTCGGGTGTAGCTGGCCGTCGGCTTGTCCCAGGTCCAACCCTAGGCTCTCTGGTGACAGCACAGGACGGGTAAGTCCCGGTGAGAGCTGGATGAGAGTGCCCTCGGAGGCTTTTTAGACAGATTACGCCGGATTGTGGAGGAGCTCTCACAGATTTCGTCCGACCGCCATGATGGTCAGGCCCCGCCCCCCCAAATTCTGATAATTTTAAGGGTGTTTCTACATTTATATTGTACTTTAAAATTGTATGAGATTAAATTTAAGATGCATAACTAATAAGTAGGAGATCGTGTTGGAAAATGTCTTACCAAGGAGAATACATTGACGTTTCTCTTTCTCTTGACAAAGTCCCAGCACATGTAAATATGTAAATCAGTACAGTCTTGTTGTTCTTGTATTATTGTTATCTCTACAATCTAAAATTTACTGATGGGAAATTTTGGATTTCAAATAATCATATAGACACATGCTTATATATTTGCACCTCGATTATTCCTAATTCAAAACAGAATTATGCTCTCAGCTTTTGGGAGGTTGAGGTGCAGAGGTTTCAAGACATTTTTGAAGGTTGGTAAATAATCTCATTTGACTACCTCTGAGCGAGAGGCCACTGTACCCTTTATGTACCTACAGCTTTGGAAGGGAAGGATAAGTGCTTTGATTGATTCAATGCATCTCTATTAGGAAATGGAAGAAAATATTAAACCTATATAGTGTAAAACCATATAGAACTGAATAGGATGATACTGGTTAAACTCACATGGATGTGAGCCTCATAGACAGGCCCTGATCATATGCACAGTAGTTAAATATCTCAGTGCTATATGGTTTTACAATATATATATATATATAGTAACTGTAGAAATGGGCAAAATTGAAACTATATATATCTTCCATTTTTGCCCATTTCTACAGTTACTATATATATATACTTTCGTATGGGACTGGATTGGCTGAATCTCTGCCAAGGAGGAGGAGTGGGGGTGGAGCCAGTGCCGGTGTACCTGGGCGGCATTGGAAGAAAGATGAGTTGTACACCTTTTTAAGGTGGGGGGCGGACACATAACGTGTTTTTAACACTATAGGGTCAGTAATACACGTTTGTACCCTATAGTGTTCTTTTAAGGACTGAAGCCCCAATTGTGGATTTTTAAAGTTCTTAATCTTTACAGGTGGTTAAGGGGCAGCCTGTCACGTCTAAACATTTGTTATGAAGGAACACAACTGCAGATTTCTTATAGTTTGAATATTTATTATAAAAAGTAAAAGGTATTGACTTTAATTCCAATTTACAGGTACTGTAGCTTTAAGTAATAAATGATAACTGAAGTCCACAATTATAGGCACTGTAGCTTTAAGTAGTAAACGATAACTGAAGTCCACAATTATAGGCACTGTAGCTTTAAGTAGCAAACGATAGCAATTAGCAGACACTGAATCAGAAAGAGTCCTTTAGTAGTATTAATGATTTAGGTGAAAGAAGTTACAATAGCTGTTCCATAGACTTTAACTGAAGCAAGACAGATGCAGATAACTGAGACAAAGTATGAGTTGAAGTTAGCTGTAACGGGTTTGTTTTAACGAAGGACTTTGGAGACAGGAAATAACAGCTTTGAGATGCAACGCTTATCACAGAGGTTTTACTTAGCTTCCGGCACATAGAACACTGGTTCCCGAGATCTCCTCAGAGGCGGTTTATCCTGAATGGAGAGAGTTCAGCTTTAGTCGTGGATGAGGAAAGGTGAAGGGAACTTGAAGTCTTCCAGTCCGGTCCGGTAACAGAGGGCTTTCACAACGATGTTGAAGCCGGTTCGTGAGTACGGAACGTAGTTCAATAATCCAGCGTCGATCAGCTGGTGCGGTCAGATTAAATAGGGAGACCGTGTCATAAAGAGGTGTGGCTAAGCTCCGTGGAACCAGGAAGTAAGAGGATATCATAATTAAGGCATGACAGTATCCCCTCCTTAATGAGCAACCTCTGGGTGCTATTGACTTGGCTTAGAAGGGTAACGTTTGTGAAATTTGGAAATTAATTTGTCAGCATGAACGACAGAGGAGTTTTCCCATGTATCTTCATCAATTCCATATCCTTTCCATCTGATGAGGTATTGTAAGGAGCCACGATGGATCCTTGAATCCAGTATACTTTGAATTTCGTATTCTTCTTCACCCTGGACCAATATGGGATCAGGAGAAGTAGTGACATTTCTTTGGAAAGGGTCAGGATGATGAGGCTTCAACAAGGACACATGAAAAACGGGATGTAGCTTTAAAGTTGGTGGAAGTTTCAATTTAACAACATTACGGTTGATAACCGATATTATTGGAAAAGGACCAAGAAAAAGAGAACTTAACTTCTTTGATGGACGATTTGTAGAGATGTTCTTTGAGGAAAGCCAGACAAAATCACCGATTTTATAAGAAGGTGAAGGTTGTCTCTTTGTATCAAAAAACTTCTTTTGATTGGAGGAGGCCAATTCTAGATTCTCATGTAATTTCTTGAATGAAGAGGACATATGATTGGATCTTTGGCATTCAGAACAAGATTTGACATAAGATTCAATAGTTTGGTCTTGACGAGGCCACCAATAGTATCGTTTAGACAATTCAAGGGTATCTTTTATACCTGGATGACCTGCCAGAGGAGAATCATGAATAAACTCGAGTACTTTAATTCTGAAAGAGGGAGGTACGTAAATCCGGTCCTTGAAATAGTAGAGACCGTTTTTCTTGGATAATTTAATTGATTTAGGAAGTTCGAGAGCATCTTCACTGAGATCTTTAATGTCGTCAATAAGAGAAGATAAGATTCCAATGACTGTAGGAGGAGGAAACTCCAGTTCGGTGTCAGAACAACATGAGGTTTTAGCTGGTTCTTTAGTAGACTGAAGAATTGGAATACGTTGCAAGCATGTTTTCTTGCAATAATCGGAATTAAAGGCAAGAGAGAAGGGAAACCATGAGATTTGAGGGTTGTGGTTCCTTAACCAGTTGATCCCTAATATAATAGGAAAAAATGGTGATGAGACAACATCAAATATAAGACTTTCAGTATGAGTATGATTGATGGTTACTTTTAGAGGGATGGATTCATGAAGTATTGGTCCCGATGAAATGAGGGACCCGTCAATCACTTTAACAGGTACAGAAGTTCTTTTACGGACACAAGGAATTTTATTCTTGGTTACAAAGGCTGAGTCGATGAATACTCCATTTGCACCAGAATCGATGATAGCTTCAGTCATAATTCTTTTATTGTCCCACTGTAATACAAGAACGATAGGGGACATTTGAGTATTTGCTGTAGAGGGAAGTACACTTAGGATGGAAGACGCATGAGACTGCCTACTGCCTTTTATCCGTTTCAATGAAGGACAATCAGAGACTAAATGAACTTGAGAGGCACAATACATGCAGAGGTTTAATGTACGTCTTCGATTTTTCTCTTCAGGAGTGAGGGGACTTCTTATTATCCCTATTTCCATAGGTTCGATTGGTTCGGATGGGTTGTCAGGAGGCTTTGGAGGATGAAATGATTTTTTCCCAGTTGAAGTTGAGAGAGCCTTTTCGGTCTTTCTTTCTCTAAGCCTTCTGTCAATGCTGATCGATAGATGAATCAGAGCATTCAGAGTAGTAGGGAGTTCTATTCTGGATAGTTCATCTTTAACAGCTTCAGATAAGCCGATTCGAAACTGGTTGCGCAATGTGATGTCATTCCATTGCGTTTCTACAGCCCATCTTTTAAATTCAGCAATGTAATCTTCAACGGGTCTATTTCTTTGTTGTAGAGTTCTGATTGTTAGATCAGCTGTAGCTTGTTTGTTAGGATCTTCATAGAGAAGAGACATGGCTTCAAAAAATTCATCCAGTGAGTCTAAGATGGGGTCATCGTTTTCCAGAAAGGAATGGGCCCATGACATAGGTTCCCCTCTTAGAAAGGAAATAACCGAACACACTTTAGTTCTTTCTGTAGGATAAGATCTAGGTTTCAAAGCAATTAATAATTTGCAGGTGTTGAGGAACTCCCTGTATTTTGAACGATCTCCAGAGAACTTTTCAGGGTTACATACAGCAGGATCACTAGCCGAGTGCAGAATAGTATGAGGAGTATGAGTTTGTAGATCTCTGACATAAGTGAGAATTCTTTCGTTAGTAACTTGCAGGTCTTGCACACCTTGGGCTAGTGTATCAACTCTTTGATTCAGCGTAATTATAGTAGAATCGAAATCTGCTGGATCCATTACAATGGCTGGATTATTCTGTCACGTCTAAACATTTGTTATGAAGGAACACAACTGCAGATTTCTTATAGTTTGAATATTTATTATAAAAAGTAAAAGGTATTGACTTTAATTCCAATTTACAGGTACTGTAGCTTTAAGTAATAAATGATAACTGAAGTCCACAATTATAGGCACTGTAGCTTTAAGTAGTAAACGATAACTGAAGTCCACAATTATAGGCACTGTAGCTTTAAGTAGCAAACGATAGCAATTAGCAGACACTGAATCAGAAAGAGTCCTTTAGTAGTATTAATGATTTAGGTGAAAGAAGTTACAATAGCTGTTCCATAGACTTTAACTGAAGCAAGACAGATGCAGATAACTGAGACAAAGTATGAGTTGAAGTTAGCTGTAACGGGTTTGTTTTAACGAAGGACTTTGGAGACAGGAAATAACAGCTTTGAGATGCAACGCTTATCACAGAGGTTTTACTTAGCTTCCGGCACATAGAACACTTTTTCCCGAGATCTCCTCAGAGGCGGTTTATCCTGAATGGAGAGAGTTCAGCTTTAGTCGTGGATGAGGAAAGGTGAAGGGAACTTGAAGTCTTCCAGTCCGGTCCGGTAACAGAGGGCTTTCACAACGATGTTGCAGCCGGTTCGTGAGTACGGAACGTAGTTCAATTATCCAGCGTCGATCAGCTGGTGCGGTCAGATTAAATAGGGAGACCGTGTCATAAAGAGGTGTGGCTAAGCTCCGTGAAACCAGGAAGTAAGAGGATATCATAATTAAGGCATGACACAGCCTGATACTAGTGTATTTTTTTTTTTTTTGTAATTCTTTATTTTTACTTTTTATTGTGCACGAGATAAAATTAAGTCTCATGCCACAACAGCATAGTACAAGCCCATTGACGCAGGATTTTTCACATAGGTGGCATTGAATTATTGGCACATTTTTTTGTATTTGTATGAGGATAAACAAGCTAGGTACATACATGTAATTGTAAGTCACCAGAGTGACAAGCAGTAACATCAGAATGCATATCGTAGTGGGCATTATAATAGTAACTGTGATGTAACTTAATGAGGTGTATGTTCTAATAGCATGACTAGTCTGGATAATGCTATACGGCTTACTGGTCTAAGATAGGCATTAAGGTAACATGCTATGTTTCCTGAGCGTTATGCTAAGCCTATTATAATTGAGATACAGCTGACATGAGGATTGTTAATTAATAAAATTTTTACTTGCTTGCATACGAGTCTGAGCCTAGTTAATGTTAGCATTTAGACGATATAACTACGAGTGAGACCCCCCTGTAATCCCCTGTGCAGGCAAACATGAGAACAGAAAATAGAGAAGAGAAAGTAGGTGTCAGCAGATAATTTTGGGAGTTCAATTGAGGCATATTAAATACGGGTGACAGTGGGCACTTTGCCTGACATTAAGTCTCAGTCACTGTAGGGTCAGCCGATGCCTTGTATTGGCTGGGTGCGTTCACTCAGTGCTGTTCGTCGCAGCCCGTGCGGTCTCCCCGGTGTGCGGGAGCTCAGAGCCCCTGGGTCTTGCGGAGGTGTGGTTGTCAGTGAGTGTTGTGCCCACCTGGCTGAATGCTGAGCTGGGTTCTCCTGTCTTAGGCTAGGGCAGCGCCGTGTTTGCCGTCTTGACGTGGTCACCTCTCCGGGTCTTGCTCCCCTCAGGTTCGCTTGTCGGGTGAGACTAGTCTTGCCCCTCCGAGGCTAATGTCGACGATGAGGGTGTCGTGGGGGTCTTCTCCTGGTTATCCTCCGGACCCCAGGCCCCAGTCTGCTGCTGTTTACCCTGTGGCATGGGTGTGGTCTCGAGAGGGCACCCTGCTGGAGCTTAGCTTTCGCGGGTGTAGTGTTAGGAGGAGCTCCTGAGTCCCTCCGCTGGATACCTTGTGGTGAGGTGCATGGCCCGTCAGCAGTCAGTGGTATGTGTGTGCCGGAGGCTGTAAGCGAACCTTCAACTGCTGCCAGAAGGAGGTGAATATTGCATTGAGTCAGAACTCCGTTTCCAGCCAGGCAATTTGTGGACAGGCTGTGTGAGCGGCATCCGCCATTTTAGAGAGCTTTATGGCGGTAAGTTCGGATCTCGGTATAGTGGTTGCTTTGCCACCGCTTTGCAGGGGTATCTTGTGGGGGTCGACTGGGATGACCCTCACCGGTCCACAGGGGGAGGGGAACAAGGGCTCAAGGCTTGGAGCTTGGCCGGTCGTGGCATTAGGACAGCAGCCGTCTCTCTTGTGACAGCCACCTTTATAGGCCTCACCTTCATGTCAGGTGAATGGGGTTTGGTACGGCGCTTATTTGTGTCCACATGTACACCCTGATGTCACCACACTCTGGGTAGCCCGATTAATTGCCGTTTTTGGCTTTAAAAGTCAGCGTTTTTGCTGTGATCCTCAGGATCTGCTGTGGTTAGCGTCTTCTCTGTTCCACAGTCAGGCCCCGCCTCTGTTTTTTTTTTTATGTTAGGCAGCTTATTCTCAAAACAGCTATTTGATTTAATAAAAATTACTAGTGTATTCTCCCCAGGTTTCTAAGGGAGCGGGTTAGTCAGGAAGGGAGAGCTGGGCTGTATTCCTTCTCCTTTTCTTAAGTAGTGTGACTCGGTATTATTGCATATAATACCTGATAATGTTCTAATTTTAAACTTTTTTCTTTTATTTACACCCTGGCTTGCATTATTGGCACGGTGTCTTTAGAGAGTTGGGGATATGGCTCATGGGTGGAGCATTACGGTATGGGGTCATTACATTTTGCTTTGGCTCAAGCCCCAATTGTTTCTAGAAACTAGCAAGACCCCTAAATTTACTTTTGCCAAATCTCAAAATTGTTTATTGTCCTCAGTGTCTCAATTTGATCCCACTGCTGTAAAATATCTAATTTTGCCACAATGTTCAATAACATACTGCCTCGTTTACGCATACTTTTGTTTGATTCTGAAATAGATATTGCATTTTATTCTAAGTATATGAGGATCTGCTGTTGGCAACCAGCAGTGGAAAAAAATGCTCACACAAAGATCAAGGAGTTCTGGCTCTCTGTGTGAAACATAAAATTGGCAACCACTACCCCCGTAACAAATAGTCATAGAACTACTATCCCTTATTCAGGACCAGTTACACATTGCAAAAGCAACTCAAGAGAATAACATCTCCTAAAAATTATATACCGGTTATTAAAAATATATTTATTACCTCTTATTTACCTGCTGCCAATGCTTACCTATATTTTGGCATTCAGGGTTGCCATCAGAAAATTTGGGGGCCCCTGACACAGTTCCCTCGAGTCCGCCTACAGGGCCCTTTCTGAGACCGCCCACAAGGATGCAGTGTGTGTGTGTGTGTGTGTGGTGGATGTGGTGTGTGTACAGGGCCGGACTGGGGATAAAAAGCAACCCTGGAAAAAAAAATCTATGCCAGCCCCATAAGTCATTGCGCCATATATTGTCGCATGTAATATGTAAGGCAATGTCTTGCCACCCCAGATGATTGAGTAATATATATATATATATTGCTTTTTCTAATATAAAAGATTTGTCCTTTCAGAGTAAAACATTTAATTATACAGTACGCATACTCACATGCAAACACAGACAATCTCACTGACACACACAAGCTCATTGATACACAGCCTAATAGACAAACAATCTCACTGATATACATAAGCTCATTGACGTAAAAACACAAGCTCACTCACTAACAGGCACACACACACACGCAAGCAAGCTCACTCACTAGCAGGTGCACACACACACACACACACACACACACAGCTATATGTAGTGGTTCTGGTGTCTATAGCCTGTCCCTGCAGACTTTTTCAGAGAAAAGGCAGTGTTTTCATTGCTTCCTAGTGACAGACACTCAGACGGTCACTAGAGGTGCTTCCTGTGTCAGTGCAGCACCTACATTCAGGGCCTCCACACTCTGGTGGCGCTGAATGTTCCCCATTGATGTTCCCAATGTTCCCACATTGATAATCTCAGCCATAGAGACAAGGCCAGTTGAGGGGAGACCAGCACGGCGTGGGGTAAAAACACTATTTTAAAACACACACAGACACACACATACAGCATGACAGACACAGACACACATACCATGACAGACACACACACCTTGACAGACACACACATACCATGACACAGACAGACCATGACACAAACACACACACACACCATGACACAGAGACACATTACATGACACAGACAGACACACACACCCCATGACACAGACAGACACACACACAAACCCTGACAGACAGACACACACACACACACACCATGACACAGACACACACACACCATGACACAGACGCACGAACATACCATGACAGACACACACAGACAGACACACACACCATGACACAGACAGACATACATTACATGACACAGACACACACACACCATGATAGACAGACACAACATGACACAAACACACACACACATACACTTACACTGACACACATAATGGCTACCTGTGGGCAGACAGTTGTCTGTGCTGACGGCTGCAGGGGGAGCTGTGCTGGCGGCCGCTGGGGGAGCAGGCTGTGCTGTCTCTGCTCTGCTCCTTCCCGGTATCCCAGTGGGCCAGTTCGGCCCTCTGTGTGTATAATAGATGTAGAATGTATGTAGTGAATACAGAGTGCGTGTGCAAAGTGGGTGCGGTGTGTGTGTGTAATGGATGCAGTGTGTATAGTAAATGCAGATTTGTGTAATGGATGTAGTGTTTGTGTGTTTTAAATACAGTTTGTGTTTGTCTAATGTATGCAGAGTGTATGTTCAGGGCTGGTGCAAGGATTTTTGCCGCCGTAGGCAAAAGTAAGGTTTGCCGCCCCTCCCCCCCCATGTGACATCACAATGCCCCACCCATATGATCTGCCATGTTAACTAAAGCCAGTGCTGCAGTGCCGCCGTGTTTACATTAAAAGGCCTGCAGGGACAGGCTATAGACACCAGAACCACTACATTAAGCTGAAGTGGTTCTGGGGACTATAGTGTTTCTTTAATGTGAGGTAAATTAGAGATTAGTGCCACGAATAATATACTAGATTGCCTACTTACAACCAGATGAGGATGATGATGGGCTCTAGCTGCAGTCTGGCTCTGGTGTAGAACAGGCTCTCTGGAGGCTGTTTGTAACTGTGGTCACAAAAATCAATGTTCTGGGAGAACGGGAAGCAGCTCCATTTTTTGGGGGCCCTTTACATAGCTCAAGGTCTGGGTCCCAGGGTCCACCTTCATGTTCCACCAATGAGTTTGTTCACAGGGGGTGGAGTGTGTAGGGGATGTCCTGATATGTGTGTAAGGAATGCATTGTGCAGTGGCGTACACATGACCCATGGGGCCCCGGTGCGAAAATTGATCCGCGGGCCCCCCCTCGCGCTTACTCTGCGCGGGCCGGGGCAGCAACACATGGCAGCGGGCACCTGGTCGCAGGGGTTGCAGGGCTGCGACCGCGGTATGTACGCCACTGCATGCAGATGCACACACACTTAAAGGACCACTACAGACACCCAGATCACATCAGCTCAATGAAGTGGTCTGGGTGTCAGGTCCCTCTAGTTTTAACCCTGCAGCTGAAAGCATAGCAGTTTCAGAGAAACTGTTATGTTTCACTGAGGGTTAATCCAGCCTCTAGTGGCTGTCTCACTGACAGCCGCTAGAGGCGCTTCCGCCATTTTAAGACACTGAACGTCCATAGGAAAGCATTGAGTAATGCTTTCCTATGGGCGGTTTGAATGCGTGCGCGGCTCTTGCCGTGCATGCGCATTCGGAGCTGAGAGGCGGAGGGATCCCCAGCGCCATGGGAGTCCGGCGCTGGAGAAAGGTAAGTGCTGAAGACACACACACACACACTCTCACGAACAAATGCATACACACTAGCTAACAGACACACACATTTACTGACAAAGACACACTCAGCGGCAGACATACATACACACTCACTTACAAAACATACACTCTCACTGACAAACACGCACTCACTAACAGACATCAAACAGACTCACTAACACACACACACAAACACACTCAGTAACAGACACACACAGTAACACACTCACTGACACTCACTAGCAGACACACACACTAACACAAACACTCACAGTAACACACACACACACTAACTCACACACACTAACACTCACACACACTAACTCACACACACTAACACTCACACACACACTAACACTCACACACACACTCACACACACACTAACACACACACACACACTCACTCACAGACACACATGTTTTTTTTTTTATTTAATCCCCCCAGCCTCCCTACCTTTTGGAGTGCTGAGGGGATTCCCTGTGGTCCAGTGGTGCTGCTGGGCTCCTGGGGGGCCAGTCACCCGGCGGCCGGTCAGGCTGGCTGGTGCGGGAGGGAGCACTGTCCCCTGAGTGCTTCCTCTTCAGCTCCCTCGCGCGCCGCGTACTGATACCGGCGCCGGAAGATGACATCATCTTCCGGCTCCGGTATCAGTGCGGTGCGCGAGGGAGCTGAAGAGGGAGCACCCAGGGGACAGTGCTCCCTCGCGCACCAGCCAGCCTGACCGGCCGCCGGGTGTAAGCAGGGCCAGCCTCGGGGGGCCCGGAGGTGGCCGGCTCCTGGGCCCCCCAGGAGAAGAGGCTGGCCCAGAGCGTACATACCGGGTCGCAGGGGCGGCCCTGGTATGTACGCCACTGGCATTGTGTGAATCTGTGTTTGTATGTGTAAGCGCTGCAAGGTATGTTTCTATGTATGTACGGGATGCAGTGTGTGCGTCTGTAAGGGGTGCATTGAGTGTGTGTAAGGAATGCATTGTGTGTTTCTGTGTGTGTAAGGGATGCATTGTGTGTAAGGGTTGCATTGCTTGTGTGTGTGTGTCTGTGTGTGTAATGCATTGTGTGTTTTTCTGTGTGTAAGGGGTGCATTGTGTGTGTTTGTGTGATGCGTGTCAATCTCTCCCCCCTCCCTTGTCACTCTCTTCTCCCCCTCTCCCTCCCTTGTCACTCTCTTCTCCCCCCTCCTTTGTCACTCTCTTCTCCCCCCTTGTCCGTCTCTTCTCCCCCCCTTGTTACGCTCTTCTCCCCTGCTTGTCCCTCTCTTCTCCCCCCTCCCTTGTCACTCTCTTCTCCCCCGTCCCTCTCTTCTCCCCTCCCCACTCTCATTCCCCCTCCCTCCCCCATCAATTTCTTTCTCCCCTCCCTGTCAATTTATTTTCCCCCTGTCAATGTATTCCCCTTCCCTTTCAATTCATTCCCCCCTTTCAATTTAACCCCCTTTCCTTTCAATTTATCCCCCCCTTTCAATTTATCCCACACCCTCCCTGTCAATTTATCCCCCCTTCAATTTATCCCCCCACCCTCCCTGTCAATTTATTCCCCCCCTTTCAATTTATGCCCCCACCCTCCCTTTCAAGTTATCCCCCCTCCCTTTCAATTTATTCCCCCCCTTTCAATTCCCCCCTCCCTTTCAATTTATTCCCCCCCTTTCAATTCCCTCCCCTCCCTTTTAATTCCCCCCCCCTTTCAATTACCCCCCTCACTTTCAATTTCCCCCCCTCCCTTTCAATTTATCTCCCCCCCACCTCTATTGTAGAGTGGCCAAGCCCTGTATGGTCCGCGGGTACAGGGAGCTTTTGTTTCCTGTACCCGGCCGGACTAAAAGGAAGTGTGCACTTCCTGTTAGTCCGGCCGGGTACAGGAGACAGATGCTCCCTGTACCCGCGGACCATACAGGGCTTGGCCACGCTACAGTGAGGGAGTGACAGGAGGGAGCGCTGAGCGCTTCCCTCCTGTCAGCCCCTCTCCTCATGCTGCGCCCGGGCGGTGCGCCCTCATGAACGCACCAGCCCGGGCAAAGCTGCAGCCGCCTGAGGCTCTCTGCAGAGCGCTCGGGCGGCTGCAGCATTAGGGTGCCAGCGCTCCTGGCGGCGCCCCTTCCCATGGGGCTCCCTAGGCGGCTGCCTAGTCCGCCTTACAGGTAGCGCCGGCCCTTTGTTTGTGTAGTGAATGTATTGTGTATGTAGTGAATGCAGAGTGTGTTTGTGTAATGGATGCAGTCTTTTTTGGTTTGTAACTTTGTTTTTATTATTCAATAATACAATAAACTCAATAATAATAATAATTTTGTTGGGTGTGGATGCAGTGTTTGTGTAATGGATGTAGTGTGTGTATAGTAAATGCAGTGTGTTTCATAGTGGATGTAGTGTGTGTAGTGGATGTACTGTGCGTATAGTAAATGCAGAGTGTGTGTTTGTTTTGTGGTTGTAGTGTGTGTATAGTGAATGGAGAGTGTGTGTTTGTATAGTAGACATAGTGAGTATATGGTGAATGCAGTGTGTGTTTGTGTAGTGGATGTAGTGTGTGTACTGTATGTATGGTGAATGCAGATTGTGTGTTTGTGTTGTGGTTTTAGTGTGTGTACATGTGAAAATCGGGGCAGCATTTGGAGGGGGAGAGCATTTTTGGGGGGTTTTACATTTATTTTAATACACATTATTTTACCCCCCTCCCTGCTTCTTACCTAATTGCTACATAAATGTGCACATAGAGAATGTGGGACCCGGGACTCCAAGAGCAGTCCGGGCCGATGACAACTGTCACATAGTTGGCGTGTCCTGATGGTGGCCCTGCTGGCATTGAAACAGGTTATCCAGATATTAATAAGGACGCCTATTCTGATTACAGATGTACATTTTTTTTTTACATTTGTATTTTATTGGGTTTTGTACACACAGTATACATTTTTCCATTGTATGGGTTATTGCATGGGTTATAACAGGATCAAGTATCATTTTGTTGGGTTACAAACATAGCAATAATCACGGTATTAGTGAGATATGTACAGTAGCATTGCGAGGTACCAAATTGCACGTTTCTTAGTGAGGTTGCGTAAGTTTATCATTCTCTACTGACTTATTCTATGTATGTGAAGTCAGGTGATTAGGGCGTATGCATGAAGTAGTGCTTTAGGAGTATGAAGAAACTCCCAAGAACCATATAAACATATGAATAACAGTGTTATAATAACTAAGTGTTGCGTTTCTCAGTTCGTTTGCTGTGCCCGTTGGCTAACATGCCTAGCTTTTTGAGGAAAGTCTCTGGGTCTTCCCCTGAGGTCAAAGTGAGTACGTCGGTGCCCTGTTGCACCATCAGTGAACCATCTGTGCCCCATCGGTATAGGACGGAGTGCTCTCTCAGTCTCTTAGTGACCGGTGCCAGTTGTCTCCTTGCGGCAAGCACAGCAAAAGGGAGGTCACTGTACATGGCTACCTCGCATCCTTCAAATTTCACTGACCCCAGTGGTCTAGATCCGGTCATGATGGCGGCTCTCGCCGCTACGTCTCTGGTGGTAGCTATCGTGTCTCTGGGGGCACCTGCGGGTGCTGCTGGCGATTTGCGTACACGGAAGGTGGATAGTATCAGTGGGGTGTCTGAGTTACACCTGAGGCCCATGGAGGAGGTTAGTCTCCGAACAAAGGGCAGTAGGTCTTCTCCGCCCACTGTTTCAGGGATGCCCCTGAGGCTTATGTTGCGGCGGCGGTGTCTGGTCTGAAGTGTTACCACCATTCCTTGTAGGCGTCGGACCTGCTCAGTAAGTCCGTCCAGTTGCTGCTTCGTGTCTTGGAGTTGGTTTTCTCTGGAAATTTCTCTGGTCTCCACCTCCTGGACTCTCTGCTGTAAGACCCCTATTTCAGCTTGGGTCTCCTTTAAATTGGCCTTCCAGACCTGTCTTAGGTCTGTCAGCAGCTTTCAGATGTCCCCTTTTGTGGATGGGGAGTCATCCTCCTCCGAGTCAGACCTGTGAGTGGGGCCTGGGAGTCCCTCTCTTCCTGGGAGTCATCAGAGGTCTCCAACTCACTCTGCGGTTCTGGCGCCATCTTGGCAGGCCGCGCCTGTGTAGGCCTCTGGAATGCAAGCCTAATGTCGGGTGCTGTGGGTCGCTCCATGTAGATTTGCTTTTTATGTTTGCGCCCCATGTTGTCAGCTGTCGGGTGGCAGGTAAGCTGTGTGGTTTTGGAGCGGATTTCTCTGCCGAAGCGGAGTTCCACAGATATGCGACTGTTCAGCTCCGTAGTCGGCCACACCCCCCGATGTGCATTTTGTTTAATGTATATATTGATATACAAAGTTATCAGACCAAGCAAAGGCATGATACCAGAAACAAAATGGGAATTTAATGAATAAATAAAACTTAAAAGTTAAAACAAGGGATACAAGTCGTCCAAAACTCACACAACAGTAATACAATCAACAAAACGACAAAGGATGGGCTACAGTAATGAATTGATGGGGAATAAAGGTAATGCCCAAAGATATCAAAGAAAAGATGAAAGCTATATTGCATTAAGTGCTGTAGCTATATCTTCCTTCCAAAAAACTACTAACCCCAATCTACAGCTGCTAATAAAGGTATATGAAAAGGTATGAGTGACTAAGTAAATCAGAATAGGACAATCTATGTTTGTTTGCAATAAAGCACTGTTCAGTAGGTATATCCTAATAGAGAGTATTGATATACTATTTTTGCTATTTCTGTAAATAATTTTTTTTATCCACAGAGGGAGTGAAAGCAGGGCCAGATTAACAGTCCAGTGGGCCTGGTGCTGACAATTATGATGGGCCTAATTACAGAATCGTATCGACCAAAAACACTAAAACACTCCCAAGCGTCATGTATCTGATGGAGATGGTGCTGGAGGGAGCGTGTGTCTTGTCTGTAGTGAGCATGTATGTGTCAGTATGCTTGTCTGTAGTGAGCATGTGTGTGTCAGTAAGCTTGTATTTAGTGAGCTTGTGTGTGTCAGTGAGCTTCTATTTAGTCAGATTGTGTTTGTCAGTGAGTTTATTTATAGTAAGCTTGAGTGTGAGTTTTGTCTGTCAGTGAGCCTATTTGTGTGTATCAGTGCGTTTGTGTCAGTGCACTTGTCTGTCTTTGAGCCAGTGTATCAGTGAGCTTGTGTGCTTACTGTATACCTGTATACTGTATCAGCAGGGAATTGAGATGGGAATTTCAAACTTTACACCGAAATAGTGCAGCTGAATGGGAGAATTTTTCCAGCACGGCCACTTTGGCCTTAAGTTTAAAATTACCATGTTAATTCCCTGTAATTCTCCCTGTAATCTGCACTATGATAAGTAAACAGAGATTAATTATTACATTTGGATCAGTGTTAAAGTCGCATTTTCAATATAGATACAAAGAGACAGTTATTTTCAGAGACTGAAAGACTGACAGGTAGAAGAGCTGACATTTTTTGGAAGCCCATTCGATGTTTGCAGAGATCTTTATAAGAAAGCTGATCTATTTAAATGGTTCCCAGCATTTTTGGAGCAAGGCACACTTCAATTAAAGGAAAATAATTTCACATTTGCTTTTTTTTAACCTTCATCAGCAGTTTATAGCTATCACAGCTACCTGAAGCCTAACTCAAAAGATATGCATACCTCTAGCCAAATTATCCTATTAGTTTTATCTAATTACCAGGTGGAAATACTACGTTTAATGCTGAATCTTACAAAAACTAAAAAGTCAAGATGTCAATGATGTCGAGATGTTTGAGGCACACTTTAAGTTGGCTTGAGGCTATGACTCTGGTTGAATACCACTGCTCTCTCTGTTCCCTTCTGGTAATATGAACTATTTTCCTGTAATGTGAACCTACTGCTGAATAGATCGCCATCAAGCTGTTGAATGGAATCTTGCTGTTCATTGGTTTCCTATCTAATTGTCCATGGCTGTTACATGGACACATCTCACTGTTACACTTGCCCATTGTGTCAGGACATGCAGGGATCCTTGCATGCAAAGTGTACACCTGAACCTAAATCATAGGAATACTCCAATCACCATCATGACCACTTCTGCTTTTAGAAATGGTCGTGGTGAAAACTGTTTGTATCACATACAGAAATATATTCACTTTTCTACTGGGGGCAAGTTGCACCCCCAGCACAAGTAACTTAGGCAGCCTAATGTCAATTCTGTGAAAAATGTATGTCTGTCGTCAGCACACTGGAGACAGATGTTGTCATAGTCTACCTTGCACACAGTGCACCTGCAAAGGGAAGCTTGATCTTCCTCTTCCCTCCTTCCCAGCTCTTTCCAACTCCCTCTGCCCCCTCCGTGCATCCTTACCTCCCATCTCCAGCTCTGAGCGCATACAAGCACTCAGAGCCAATGGGAAAAGTAGTATGAAAAGCTTCTCTTTATAATAATTGTAACGGAGCTCCCCGTACTCCGACCGAGTACCCTCCATTGATGGACGCTTCCTGGCTTGCACCGAGGACTACAAGCACCGCACCGGACACCACAACCACCGCAGACTCCGCAACCGCCGTAGCTTGACTGGAGTCTAGCCGTCTTCCTTCCACCCTGGATCATCTTCTGTCCTCCAGGACCGTGTGAGAAAAACCTCTTCCTTCCACCCTGTATGAACCTCCAGCATCCAGGACTGAGTGGGGAAGACCTCACCTCCAAGGAGAGCATATTAGGAACAAGCTCTTAAAAGAGCTAAGTAATTCAAACTCAGGGGAATATGCAGAGCATAGCAATCCCTAGTGTGATTATAACAGCTCCCTCCAATAACAAGAAAAGGCTACATTTTGAGGGAACAAGAAGAACTGTCTTCTAAAAATTTTTATTTTACTGGGGACTAGCCCATAAGGTCATTACATTAACATTGCTGTGAAAACTCAATAAAATTACAAACAGTCAAATCATACAAGGCAACATACAGTGACTTATTATAACACAATGGCATATATTTTTTTTTTGTAAATCTCTTTTTTTATTGAGGCGTAAAGGTATGTGGGTACATAAAAGAAGAGGGGAGACAATAAAGTTTCAAACAAGTCAGGGGTAATACAATGCAAGGCATATCATCTCTATATAGTGCTAGCCTCATTTTTTGTGTATAATATTTAGGTTACTTCAGACTGTTATTCAGTTGCTGGATATGTAAATACATGCTAAGACTAGGTTAAGGAATCTATGAGCTGTGTAAAGTCAAAATATACAAGCTGAACAGTGACACAGTACGACTTCTCCTATACAAGGCTGTCTCATGCGATGCCTCGTAGGCAGGCTAAACGATTATTGACAGGAGCAGCTTAGTTATAGTAGTTTCCGCGGTTCTGTGGTCTAGCCCAGATAGGGTGGCTGGGAGATTTAAGGCTAAGCTGTGGCCAACATGGCGCGTGTGTGGGTTTAATGTGCTTGTCATTAACAGGCTTTGTATCAAGGGTCATTTTATGTGAGCATAAGAAGACAATAGGATAATACAACAGTACATACCCCACTTATACCTATGGTATGAGGCCTATCTAACCACATAACAGGATTAAAACTTATATGAGGCAAGAAGGTAGTTATGTAAAGCCAGTTAGTATGGCTGGAATAAGCAGGCCATGCCCAGTTCTATAAACGTGTAATATAACATGCATAGTAGTCATAGGTAAGCACTGTCTCAGGACTGGTAATACAATCTAGGTTTAAAGCATAGGTAGCGAACTAAGTCATATAGCGAAGAAATACTGATAAGGTTCTATGTCCAAAAGATTCACAAGTGTTGTGCTATTTATGAGTCTGGCTAGATGTCATACTGGGACATCGGAGCTTCGCTGGGTCAAGGGGTCCTGACGGTGACTGTTTCGCAGACCTTGTGGATCAGTCCTGGCGGGGTGTACAGCTCCCGGCTTGGTCGCTGGCCCTGGCCCACCTCCTCAGCCGATCCCTTTCCGTGGCTTTGTGAGGTTTGAAGTTGGAAGGGTCCGCAGGGTGCAGGTGTGTTGCGCTGCTGTGAAGACCTCCGCCTGGCCCCAGGTCTCATGTGGGGTCTGCATCTCGGTGCCACAAACTCGGGTGTACATGTAGGCCGAGTTTTTCCCTGCTGGGGCGCCACGGAGGGCCCTGATGGTTCTGCGCCGCCAGCGGCGGTTGGGCCTCCGGCGATGTGGTCGATGCCGTGGAGATAATCTCCCCTTGACCCTCGGACCGGGTGATAGGTCGGTGGTCGGTGCTGGGCTAGGAGGGTGAGTAGTGCCCGGGGTAGGCCCGCTCTTCCCCTGCTTCTCTGTTTCCCCTGTCGGGCCTTCGGGTGGCAGGAAGGGTCTCGTGAGGAGTTGCTCCAACCTGTCCCAGAATCGCTGGAATGCCAGGTCCAGGCTTGTAGGCTGCGGGTTCGTGGGCTCTGGCCTCATGAGTTGGGTTGCGTCCGCCATGTTGCCGGTTCTGGAGCATTCAGAACCCGGGCTTGAGTGAGTTGAAGGTCGATGAGCAGTGTGTGTCAGCGTGGTAGGGACCGGGATAACCCCCGCCGGTCCATAGGGGGGGGAACGGGGACTCAGATTCAGCCTTGCTGTACTTGTGGACGGCGGGAGAGCGGCCGTCTCCCCCACCGCCGCCATGCTTGTAGGCCGCAACATTAGGAGGCACTGACCCGATGTCAAAGTCCACGTTTGTGGTGTCAATTTGCAGGTCTCAGATTCCCCAGTCGAGTGGGTTCCAACTTGAGTCAGCTCGCGGTCTCCGCTTGTCGGAAATCGGCATTAAGTTGGATCAGCTACGGGAGCAGCAGCGGCATGCGTCTGCTCCCTTCTGCGGTCAGGCCCCGCCCCCCACAATGGCATATTTTTAAAGGGGTGGGGGAGACAATATTTAAAAGAAAATATCTCACGTGCCTGCAGAATTAGCAATATGCAAATCTTCCCGAATATGCAAATGAACCAGTCTTGCTATTCAGGTAGTGCATATTGCTGTTGCTACCAACAGAAGGCACTAGACAAGCTCCATAGCCAAATCAACCTAGTGGTAGCAAACCTCAGCAGTACAGGAGAGCAGGCAATACATTTCACAGTACACACACACACACACTATAAACAATTACATTACACATAAGACTAAAACATAAGAGTAATAAAGCAACCTACATAAATAGTCTGTCTGAAGGGGGGGCGGGGCCGGCCGCCGAGCTGAACGGACGCACTGAGGAAGAGCTCCTGAAAACTTCCTAACTTTAAGCTCCTAATAAGCCTGCAAAACTATCACCCGACGACTGACAGCTTCCCACCGGTGCAAGAAGCAGCCCTGGTCCCGAGGAGAGGCTTGCCGCAAGGTTCTAGTCCCTCGGTGGGGCGATCCACGTCAAGGTAGATGGGGACCGCTCGGGCGGTGAGTGGGGTGGACGGCCGCTGCCCAGCTATCCTGCCCACCAGCGGAACGGCTGAACCGTGGAGCTAGGGGGTCCGGCCCTGTCCCCCCGCCCCCTGGGCCGGCGGGGGTGATCCCGGCCCTCCACCCTGTGATCTATCGGAGCGCCACGACACCAACGAGCACCCGCTCCCAAAATGGCGGAGACCGCATGGCTAATAACCCGGGCGCGAAAACAACCGGACATACCTTCCCCTCCTGATGCCGCATTCTGCATGAAACGGCTCCAGAGATTAACACATAAGGGAAGTGTCAGAGGGTGATGACCCCGAAACGGAACAGCGACCAGGCTCTGGTTTACCCTGCCATGCCGCTTCACCTCCTATGGGAGGGAGAAGCCAACAGCCTAACTCCCTACAGTCACAATGCTGGGACTCTCCCCTCGTCTGAGATAGAAAACGGAGGGGACAACACTCCCCCACGGAGGGAATTATGCCACATTCAGCAAACATCGAACAGAAGTATGCCTGCTACCGGATTCATCACGCCTTCTGTCCCATCTTGGCAGGCTGCACAGCATACGGATGGGCCGCCCGACAAGCCACCACGGACCATCAACCGGCTGATACTGGACTACCAGGGGGTGGACATTTTAGACAAGCGAAAATTGTCCTCAGGCTTGATGTCACTAACATGATCTGCTTTGTTGGTTTAAGCTGCGTAAAATTTACAGATAACATGATATGCACTACTTAATTTAGCTAATCAGCCCTGGCATACTTTGCTTATATGATCTTGGGGAACAGACCCTGAATAATGATAACTCTTTGGCATAACTTGGTTTCCCTTTTCATTTGATAGAAACAAGTCATTGCATCTTAAGCCTGAATAATGCCAGAATAATGCTACCATGTCTCTAATACTTTAATCTAAATGTCAAAGCTACAGTAATGTTTAGAGTACTAATCACTACCTTATGCAGGTCACATCTATTACCCCCTTTGTTTGTGAAACGTTGAATACTAGAAATTGCCTAGACCTGCAGCAAACGTGTTCAAATAGCTTGTTTATCTTTATAATTTAAAAAATGTGCAGAGACCAAACTGTCATACAAATGTACAACTATGTCAGAACTATGCTTGCACATGCTGTCGTGGCAGTGTAAGATGCATTGTTATTACTTGCACACAAAAATAAAGAATAAAAAAAAAAAAAAAAAAAAAAAAAAAAAAAATAAAAAAAAAAAAAATAAAAAAAAAAAAAAAAAAAAAAATAGTCTGTCTGAAGGTAGAATAGGGGCTTTAAAGCCAAATACATCAAAGAGTCATAGTCACAGGGGAGGAGGCTGGCAAGCAGGCCTCTCCAGGACCAAGTGGCGAAGGGCACTTCGTCACAATAATAATTAGAATATTCTTATCATCGGGGCCCAAAACAGCACTGTGACAGACCCATCTGTATAGACTAAGATTGCTGGTTCGTCTGTTTGCCCCTCTTCGTCTATTTGCTTGTCCGTATACCCCTGTTCGTTTGTTTCCTGAAAGAACCGATTAAAACTACCGAACGGACGACCACCCGGGAAACAAGTGTGCTGCTGGTTAACCTCTTGGTCCCAATTAGAACATTGTGGTTAACCGCAGACACCTCTCCATTCCAACCGTATTCAGGGTGGGAGTTTGGATTACACAGATGGACTTAACCCAGATAGCCGTCCCATGGAGTCAATCGCATACCGAAAGACTGTAAGAGACTTTGACTCCATGGCGATTGAACTGTACATATGGGAACTGAGCGCTATTCGCTAAGAATATGCACTCAGATCTAGGCTATCTGGGGATACGTTGCACGAATGTAATAGGTTCGGTAATTGTAAACTTATGCAATTTTACATGGTTTTTGTGTCTAATTTAAAATGTCGATTTGCCTCTGTCCTGGAGATAATTGAATTACTTCTTGATTATCTCCAGAGCAGAGGGGAGGAAACCGGGATGCATTGTGGGAATATTTTGTGCCTGTATGTCTAAAAGTGCCATATGTCTGTCTGTCATTACAGTCTCCCATTTGGTCCCCTAGGGGAGTGTCCACCAAGTGGGAGACCTGCAAAAATACGGGCGGGTAGCCCACAGTAAAGCCAGTTCTTATTTTACCCTCAATGCGGAGCTTGGTCTCGTTATTGGAGGGGAGATTTACTACATGGTTAGCGACTGATTACTGGAAACGTAAGCCGCTTGGATGTTATATTTGATCGGCTGTTAGCTGCGATTCGTGGATTTCTTATTCGTGAGTTTTGGGATCCGTATGGGTCCCGGTCGGGAGACTGGTACATTCCCCTGGTTGCAGTTCGTACGGTTGGAGTATACAAATGGAGTTTGCATTATTGCGAAAGGGGAAGCTTAACTAAACGGCGATTTTACTCCTTTATGCCAGAAGGGTCTTAACAAGCACTGACTGAAACTACAATTATCTATTAGTGTAGGATCTGGTGTAATTCTGCAATGTCAGATAGACAGAACTCTCACATACCTGTCTCTTGCTCTCTCCTAAATGGCAGCACTTTACTCTCTCCTCCAGCTCTGCATCACTCCCACCTTATTTGATCTCCTGTCATATTGTGTTTTATACCCCACCTCCTATAGACTGTAAGCTCGTTTGAGCAGGGTCCTCTTCAACCTATTTGTGACAAACTCCCCTTTCCAAGTGAGTTTGCCACAAGCTCCTGGAAGAGCCTGCTTGCCAGCCTCCTGCCCACAGACTATGGACCCTGTAAAATATAATGTAAAACTCTCAGTTCGTGTATTTGGACTATATGGTTCGGGAACCGAACAGCCGCACGAACCGGAGACCACTCTGGAGCTTGGGGAAAGGTCTATTCTTTAATCACTGTTCCAGCTTGCAGGGGAAAGTCCTTGTAAGGACTAGAGCTCCCAGGACTGAGTGTCGTCCAGTGCCTGGGGGTGTCTAGAGCAAATTCCCCATTCGGCTCCAGGAGGGAGCAGTTCCAGGACTCCAGTAAAGCCACGGCGACTGTGGGAAGAAGTGCTGCAGTTTGTCCCCTGTTCCAGCTAGGAAGCAGTCCTTGGTGGAGGTACCCAGCCAGGGGTACAGGGAGCTCCGTTACACTATTGTTCCTGTAAATTTTTTACAGTTGTTCTATTTATAGTTAAAAACCCCCTCTTATAATATTGTAAAGTTGGCGCTATATAAATGGCAATAATAATAATAATTTAAAAAGTGTGAATGCATTAAGAAGCGTTAAGAAAATCTTGGGCAACAAGGTTATGCGAAAGAGTGTCCAGCATAATTTGCTATGGAGTAAGTAGCAAAGTAACACCCAGTGGAAGCCGCAAGCCCATAGGGCCACCTAATGGGCAACTTTGAACAGGGGCCCAGTCAGTGGCCCTCAGCGCAACCGGGGACCCTGGTAAATGCACAATGCACTTCCTCCCTGTTTACCGAGGAAGATCAAGAGCGAGAGGACCAGAGAAAAGGGAGTCTGAGACCCTGGAGCAGACTCTACATTACAAATTGGACCAGACTCCCATCACTCTCCACCATATGCCACTGGACCCCAGGGAAGCCACTCTTTTGCACCAAAAAGGTATGGAAGCAGGTGTTGGATAAAATTTGGTAAATGGGGATCTTTGATCTGTATTTGTCTGTATGTGTATCTGTGTGTCAGTGTGTGCCTATGTGTGTCTGTATATCTGTTTGTGTGTCAGTGTTTGTATCTGTATGAGTGTCATTGTGTGTATCTGTGTGTCTGTGCATCTGCAAGTGAATCGTTGTGTGTGCCTGTGTATTTGCATGTGTGTCAGTGTGTGCATCTGTTTGTCTGTGTATTTCTATGTGTGTTACTTTGCCTGTGTATCTGCATGTGTGTCACTGTATGTGTCTGAGTATCTGCATGTGTGTCAGTGTGTGTGTGTATCTGTGTATTAGTGTGCCTGTGTATCTGCATGTATGTCAGTGTGTTTGGACATATGTATGTGTGTTAGTGTGTGTGTCTGTGAATTTGTGTGTGTGTTAGTTTGTGTGTCTGTGTCTGCATGTGTGTTTATGTGTGTTTGTATCTGCATATATATCAGTGTCTGTATCTGTTTGTCTGTGTTTCTGCAAGTGTGTCTATGTGTGTGTATCTGTGTGTCTGTGTATCTGGATTTGTCTGTGTGTCTGTATATGTGTGTGTATGTGTATCAGTGTGTGTGTGTGGTGGTGTATATGTGCATACATTTCAGCATTCAGACTCCAACACTACACATAAATACACCCCTACATTACACACACATTCTTCATATAAAAACATACCTACATTCCAACATACAAACACTGCTAAGAGCTAAATACAACCTTGCAAGTTCGGACAAATTGTAGATCCGCAGCTGGCAAAGCACCTTAGGAGTTGTTCTTGCACCAGGGCCCACTCTACTTTTCCGCCACTGGTAACATCACACTTTATAAATGAGAAGTCATGTTAGAAGTCATGCTACAAATTGGCACAAATGGATGGAATAACAAAAGCAATGGAGATAACACAAGTCATTAATCTCCTTCTTATTTTTCCATGGGCTGGACTCTCAAATAACTTTTGATGAATTCCTGTTGCATTGTTCCAGGGATTTTAATTGCATTCTTCCTTCATAGTGTTCTTTCGTATTCTATGTTTAACCCCTTAAATGGACACTATAGTCAGCAGAACTATTTTATCTTAATGAAGCAGTTTTGGTGTATAGATCATGCCCCTGCAGTCTCACTGCTCACTTCCCTGCAATTTAGGCGTTAAATCACTTTGTTTATACAACCCTAGTCACACCTCCCTGCATGTGACTTGCACAGCCTTCCTAAACACTTCCTGTAAAGAGTCATCTAATGTTTACGCTTCCTTTATTTTAAATTCTGTTTAACTCAGAATTTCTCATTTTCAGCTCTGTTAATAGTTTGCTAGACCAAGCAGGAGCCTCTTGTATATAATTAAAGTTCAATTTACAAAGCAGGAGATAAAAATTTTCAAAGTTTTTTTATGTATTAATTTGCTTACAAAATCTGTCCGCTCTTCCCTTTATTAAAATATACAGTTGCAAGAAAAAGTATGTGAACCCTTTGGAATGATATGGATTTCTGCACAAATTGGTCATTAAATGTGATCTGATCATCATCTAAGTCACAACAATAGACAATCACAGTCTGCTTAAGCTAATAACACAAAGAATTAAATGTTGCCATGTTTTTATTGAACACACCATGTAAACATTCACAGTGCAGGTGGAAAAAGTGTGTGAACCCCTAGACTAATGACATCTCCAAGAGCTAATTGGAGTGAGATGTCAGCCAACTGGAGTCCAATCAATGAGATGAGATTGGAGGTGTTGGTTACAGCTGCCCTGCCCTATAAAAACACACACACCAGTTCTGGGTTTGCTTTTCACAAGAAGCATTGCCTGATGTGAATGATGCCTTGCACAAAAGAGCTCTCAGAAGACCTACGATTAAGAATTGTTGACTTGCATAAAGCTGGAAAGGGTTATAAAAGTATCTCCAAAAGCCTTGCTGTTCATCAGTCCACGGTAAGACAAATTGTCTATAAATGGAGAAAGTTCAGCACTGCTGCTACTCTCTAGGCATGTGCATGGGGAAAATTTTCGGTTCGGCATTTCGAAATTCAGGATTTTCGCAATTCGGGACGTCGGCAATTCGGCACTTCAAGACTTCGGAACTTTGGCAACTTCGGCACTCCGGCATTTCGACACTTCGGAAATTCGGCAACTTTGGCACTTCGGAATTTTGGAACTTCGGCACCTCGGGACTTCTCTTGCAGCCGCTTGGTAGATAACTCTCTAATTCCCAATTTAGGCTGAAAGACCTAAATTGGTCTTTCAGCCAAATTTACTAATACTAAGTAAAAATTACTTAGTATTAGTAAATTTTGCTCCTACTCGCTATACCACGAGTAGGGGCATATCTAGTAAACAGTGAGCAGCCTGTGACTGCTCACTGTTTAAAAAAAATAAAAAAAATACTGCACCCCCAGCCCCTACCCCTGAGCGGCGGGTGGGGGCCCTAAAGTAAAATGATGGGGGGTGGGGCCTATTGTCATCGCCCTGGCTCCCAACCCTGAGTGGTGGGTTGGGGCCCTAAATACTAATAAGGGGGGGACCTAATGTCCTCCCCCCTGGCCTCCACCCCTGAGCGGCGGGTGTGGGCCCTAAATACTAATAGGGGGGACCTAATGTCCTCCCTCCTGGCCCCCACCCCTGGGCGGTGGGTGGGGGCCCTAAACAAGAATAAGGGGGGGACATAGTGTCCCCCCCTGGCCCCCACCCCTGAGCGGTGGGTGGGGGCCCTAAATACTAATAAGAGGTGGGCTTAATGTCCTCCCCCCTGGCCCCCACCCCAGAGCGGCGGGTGGGGGCCCTAAATCCTAATAAGGGGGGGACCTAAGGTCCTCCCCCCTGGTCCCCACCCCTGAGCGGCGGGTGGCAGCCCTAAAAAGAATGTGTCCCACCCCAGGTGACTAGGGGTCCCCAAACCCCTAGTCACCCCCTCCCCCCCAATAAAAATCATCCCCCTACCTACCCCCCTCACCCTAAAAACTAATGAGGGGGGACCTTTAACTAAGTACCTGTTCTTAAATTTTATTTTTTCAGCCCCAAAAAAGGCCAAATAAAAAAACATAATAACCGACGCAATTATAAAAAAAAAAAAAAATCCTTCTTCACCCGGCAAGGGCTCCGCACAGGCTGAGCTCTGCAGGGCGGGGGAAGGCTTATAAAGTCTAATTGCAGGGCGGGACAAGGCTTCATAAGCCTTCCCCCGCCCTGCAGAGCTCAGCCTGCGCGGAGCCCTCCATGGGTGAAGAAGGATTATTATTTTTTTGCGCTCGTTTAAAAAAAAAAAAATTATAATTGCGTCGGTAATTATGGTTTTTTATTTGGCCTCTTTTGGCGCTGAAAAAAAGAAGATTTTAGAAGAAAGAAAACATTGAATGGTAAGTTTTTTTTTTTTTACAGGTACTTAGTTAAAGGTAGGGGGATAATTTTTATTGGGGGGAGAGGTGACTAGGGGTTTGGGGACCCCTAGTCACCTGGGGGGGGACACACAATGTTTTTAGGGCCCCCACCCGTAGCTCAGGGGTGGGGGCCAGGGGGGAGGACCTTAGGTCCCCCCCTTATTAGTATTTAGGGCCCCCACCCACCGCTGAGGGGTGGGGGCCAGGGGGGAGGACACTAGGTCCCCCCACTTATTCCAATTTAGGGCCCCCACCCGCCGCTCAGGGGTGGGGTCCAGGCGGGAGGACATTAGGTCCCTCCCCCTTATTCCAATTTAGGGCACCCACCCGCCGTATTTTCCTTTTAAAAAAACAAAAAAATAAACCACCCATTTCCCAGTTTTTTTTTATTTTTTGCAATTTCTTGGTACATTACTATCACGATGTCTACATGAAATTTAATAACAGATAATACATGTACAATGGTCTGTGTCACCCTTTAACTAATAACCGTGACAAAGAACTCGCATTATTAAGTACAGCGGATGTGCTAAGTACATGTGACAAAAAACGGTCCTTAAGGACTGCGGATGTACCTAGCATGTCTGCGGCAAATATGAGAGCTGCAAGCAATCGTGATGGCTTCCAGACGCTCTAAGGGTATTGCAGTGATGCCTCGATGTTGAGGCATCCTGCAATGCCTCTCCTGACTGCCAGTCCCCACGTGGAGCCCGGCAGTGTCCCGATGCTCTTCCTGTGTGCTGAGTGCCTTGGTGGGTGGAGGCACTCAGTGAAGACTTAAATAAAATCAAGAAAATATGAAATTAAAAAAATAAATTTTACAAAAATTAAATTAAATAAAAGATGTTTCAAGAGGGGGCAGACAAAGGACACTGTCTTTTACTGTCCTGATTGCCCTGGACAGCCTGGACTCTGCGTTGGGGACTCCTTCAAGCGATATCACACACTAGTCCGTTTTTTATTAATTTTTTTACATTTGCCGTTCAGTTGTTGTTTTTTTTTTTGTTGTTTTTTGTTACGTTTACTGTTCCTGAGTTCTGTTTTTTTTACTTTTACTGTAAAATACTTTTGTATTTTTATGATCAAGTTCAACCTATGCATGGGGGTATGAGTGTACTCAGGAGGCCTTGCAGAAAACAACCTGGAGTGTTTTCTTGCAATAACCAACAATAGGCGCCCCTAAATCACACACAAATGTGTGTGTAAAAATGAAAATTTAAAAATTACCGCCACACATCAAAGGCATCAGAACACTTCATATACAATACCTTAGGGTGTCAACTTTTCAAATGTATGCACATTCATGGCAAGAAAATAAATTGGAATATGTAAAAAGGCCCCCAAAAAGAAGATAGGCAAAGAAGATATGACAAATTTGAAAAACAAATGTCAGAAGTTTGACATTTAACCCCCCAAATAACCCAACAAACCTATCCATAGGTGGTATCAGTGTACTCAGGAGATGTTGCTGAACACATATTGGGGTGCTCTTTGTCAGTAACACATAACAGAAACTGAGAATCCATGCCTAAAGTACAATGTGAAAGAAAAATAACACAAAAAAATTACTACCCAAAATTTTTACAAAGACTGGTGGTAGAATTAGTGCATGGAAAGTGTTAAAATACCACCATTTTAAATACCCTAGGGTGTCTACTTTTCCAAAATATATGGTTTGATGGGGGTAAATTACATTGGCAGCTTCAAAAATGTCTCAAATAGAACATGGGTGCATGATGACCAGCTGTGAAAATTCCATGTTGAAAAACTGGAATGTGCATCTCCAAATAAGGTCTTTTAGCCCCCGGAGAGCCCAACACATATATACATAATGTCATGACTACTAGTGTGGTCCAGCACGCAGAAACTATGTAACCATATACATATATAAGGAAAGGGAAATGAAAGGACAGAGCGTAAACCGGAGCTTAGAATGGCCGGACTAATACGCTAGAGACAGAGAATGGTCAAAGGGAAAGCCGAGGTCAAGGAAGCCAGAAAATACTCAATACCGTTTAAACAAGCCAAGTCAGGGAAACCAGAAATCAGAATAACCAGGGAAAAAGCCAAGATCAGGATACCAGGAAATCAGAAACACGAAAATAGCACTCTCAGGAAACCAGGAAACGGAAACCTCGACAGGGCAAACTACTGGGGTGAGTTAGGGGTCTAAATATCCCTCTCTATGCTGTGATTGGTCAGAGGGCGACCTCTGACCCCAAAACGCGTGTGTGCGTTGACGTCGTGACGTCACGCACACGGTATAATTCTCGGGGGCGGGGCTAGCCATAGACGCGACCACGCGGCCGGCGCCATGTTGGATTTGGGCGTGATGCCCGGAAGACCTGGGGGAGCGGTTCCCGGCTCGCCGACGAGCAGGTAAGCTCGTGTTGTCGGCGCGGTCGTGTCGGTCGGGCACAGCCGTGAGACTCGGCGGGCCGGTGACCGCAACACATAGTTGGTATCACTGTATTCAGGAGATGCTGCTGAAAACATATTGGGTTGTTCTTTGGTAGTAACCCTTAAAGTTCTCAGTACATGTATTCTTAAATTGCTATGTATGTCAAAACAATCACCAAGTATTGTGTTTTTTAATTTGGCATAGATTGGTGGTAAAATGGTTGCATGAAAAGAGTCAAAATACCTCAAGCTTAATACCTTAGGTTGTCTTCTTTTTTTTAAAAAAAAAATATACATGTGAAGGATTATTCAGGGATTCCTGACAGATATCAGTGTTACAATGTAACTTTTGTTAATTTGGTTAA
Source organism: Pelobates fuscus (assembly GCF_036172605.1). Taxonomy (NCBI): domain Eukaryota; kingdom Metazoa; phylum Chordata; class Amphibia; order Anura; family Pelobatidae; genus Pelobates; species Pelobates fuscus. Next base: position 169,001,643 of record NC_086319.1, read on the forward strand.
AATGGTTTGGAAATAGCAAAGTGCTACTTGTACATGTTAACATTGGGCATTTCTAAACTCAGGACAAAATTTAGAAACTATTTAGCATGGATGTTTTTTGACGGTTGTAATTGTTTAACAGATTTTGGAGGTCAAAGTTAGGAAAGCTGTGTTTTTTTTAAATTTTCTCATCACATTTTCTAATTTTTTTTTATAGTAAATTATATGATATGATGAAAATAATGGTATCTTTAGAAAGACCATTTAATACAGCCCTGGTCCTTAACGGTAAGAAAATTGAAAAATGGTCTGGTTAATGAATTGGTATTGCTGACATATTTGTTCCATGGATTTCCTTTTTTTCCCCTCTGAGTCTCACAATTCCCACCTCAGTGTTTGATGTATTCATATACTATTGTATTGTTTATTCCTGTTACAAACTGCCATTTGTAACTGGCCCTTTAAATGACAAATTGTCCTGCTTCCCTGGGTTGTGGAAAAGCCTATTTGCCAGCCTCCTTCCTCATGACTATGGCCCCTGGGAGATTGTGCCCCGAAAACTTATGGACTTTTATTGGGTGTGTATGGCCCTTTAAGAACCGTCTGGGGACATATTGTGACTTTGGTGAACAATACCCCTTTAAGACTATGTCCCCAGACCTGTAAAATAACTTGTCCCTGGCTTTCTCCCACTTGGTTCAGTAATTGGGGTTTACTGAACCAAGTACCACACAGGCGGACCTCCCAGAAGTGGAAGTGTGCAGGCAATTTACCTCCCAGGCTGTGAGGTTACTGCAGGTTAATTTCTGTCTGCTGGGTGGCCGCTGTTCGTGCAAACGAACATGTGGCGGCGGCCATCTTTGTTCATTCGAACGAGGTCAGCGGTATGTGTAGCCAAATCCATGGAACTAAAATCGGCTACACATTTCAACGGACACCGCTGACTCTTACCTTCTCCTACACTAAACTTTCAGCTGCAGAGACTAAGTCCCGTTCGAAGATTCGAACGCACGTTCGAATGGGACTTAGTCATTTTTCTGCATAAAATAGACTGACCGCACAGCCCAAATCTATGGAACTGTTTTGGGCAGGAAAATGTGCTTGCGGTCGGTCATAAAGGACTTCCGTCTAACTTTTTATCCACTGGATGGATTTGTGTGATTTTTCGTTATGTTTATATTTAAAGTGTGCTGATTCTAAATATGTAATCCAATGGAAATTGGATGTATGGTTTTAAAGTTACAGTGTATGTGTAAAAACTGTATTTTTCCTGCCTGTGATAATTATGTTAAGTATTGTGTACCATAATTATATCACAGGCAGAGGGGGAGGATTTTGTGTGTAATTGCTGTGTTGAGTGTTTTCTGTAATGTACGTGTGTGATTGGTTGTTTTGTAACACCCTGTGGGTGGTCCTATCTAAGGGAAACCTGCATAAAAGAAAGCCCTTTGGGTGCCAATAAACAGAATGACTTGACCCTCTAACTTGCAGCCTTGACTCATGTTTGTAGGGGACAGCTATAATCACTACAGGGATTGCTATGCTCTTCATACTCCCTTAGCTACTGAGTTCTTGTAAGAGTTCTTGTTCCTGATCCTGCTTCGCTCTACAGAAGGAAGAGGTTCACCTACTTGAACCTGGAGCCTGGTCGTATGTCCAGGGTGGATAGCAGACGGCGAGATCCTAGCCCAGCAGCAGCGGTTCGTGGAGTCTGCAGTTCGTATCGTGTCTATCGTGTCTACGCAGTAGTTATGGTGTCTACAGTGCTGATGTTCCTTTGGTGAGCGCTAGGAGCATCCTTTCTATGGTCCAACTTCCAGCCAGCCTGGAGGCAATCGTAACAATTCCTATCATACTTTTTTAATGGATACCTAAATATTTATTAATATATTGCTTGTTTCATGAATTTCAGTTTAAATATTTATTAATATATTGCTTGTTTCATGAATTTCAGTTTCATTGCTGTATGGGTTCCTGCTTTTTATTCCATGGATCACCATGATCCGCATGGATCAATCCAACACATTGATTCATAAATCATAAGTGTTAAGGAGTCTGGGCTTTAATCTTCCAAGTTCTCACTTTCAGAGAACGAGTAAACAGAAAAATCTAGTTTTGTAAATGAGTAGATGAATAATTACCTATGACAAAGTGGATGATGGTTGATGGTCTCTTTCAGTTCAAGTTGTTTACATATTAGAAAAAGACCCAGTCAGAAATCCTATGATCTGCTCAAATTTCAAAAAGCTACTTGTTATTTTTATTAAAGACGTGTATTGCGAGATTGTTCTCTATCCTTTTGCCAAGACGTCTGGCTCATAGCTCTTACTTACATAATTAGAGCATTATATACTATATTTACTGGAAGACTACTGCGTAATGCATGCTCTAGGCCACTTTTACTATTACAAACCGTTTTACATTTACTTTTAATTAAAGGGACACTGCACTGCCCAAATTACAAAATAAAAATCACTCTTTAGTAGATATACCTGATTGAAAACATGCATGTATTAAGCGCTGCATTTTTTTCATTGGGGTTATATCAAAAAACAGCTTGCTCTTGTCTGTAGTCTTTGAAATTCCTCCCCTTTTTCCACAGTCCACACTATCTGTGGCTGTCCAATCACATACTTTCCAATGCAGCTCAATGAGAAGTCTTTGCAAGGCAGGTTAATATTTGATATTTGTTGCCTCTTGAGTTTAGCTTCACTGAGCTAACCAAACCAGGAAGTAATAGGGAGATGTTGTCTGACTGACAGCCAGAGAGGTGTAACGAGGTTAAAGGAACACTATAGTCACCTAAATTACTTTAGCCAAATAAAGCAGTTTTAGTGTATAGATCATTCCCCTGCAATTTCACTGCTCAATTCACTGCCACTTAGGAGTTAAATTACTTTGTTTCTGTTTATGCAGCCCTAGCCTCTCCTGGCTATGATTGACAGAGCCTGCATGAAAAAAAATCTGGTTTCACTTTCAAACAGATGTAACTTACCTTAAATAATTGTATCTCAATCTCTAAATTAAACTTTAATCACATACAGGAGGCTCTTGCAGGGTCTAGCAAGCTATTAACATAGCAGGGGATAAGAAAATCTTAATTAAACAGAACTTGCAATAAAGAAATCCTAAATAGGGCTCTCTTTACAGGAAGTGTTTATGGAAGGCTGTGCAAGTCACATGCAGGGAGGTGTTACTGGATACTGGATAAATGAAGGCTAATTCCCATAATAAACACACATTAACTGTAGTTTGACTAAAATTTGATAGGTCGCATAGAAACGGCCCTGTCCCTCCTAATCTCTCCATATCTTTATCCCGATCCTGTAGTGTGTCATCATTTACCATTTTTTTTATCTCCCTCTATCTCTCTCTCTCTCCTGCTGCCTAATGTGCTGGTGGGGGTCCTAACAGGCACTCCTCACTGGATATTCTCATTTTTAGGTATAGGTTTATTAAGGCTCTATCGTACTGTTGATGTATATAGAATTTTGATAATATAAGATGTCTTCTTAGTTTTGGAATATGCCTCTTGATGCGTCCAATCTGCTAGACACTAAATCTGTCTATTGTTTAGTAAACATAATGTGTAATGTAATGACATAGACATGAAAACTAAAGATAATTTTTTTTTTTTAAATGACTTTGTGGTTGAAAGAGGATTTATTTTTCTTGCTAATGCTTGGTCCTACGTTTGTCATTTGTATCAAGAGTATGTGAAAATCCTTTATGCAGAGTTTCCCCATGTATTGTACTGGAAACCTCAAGGAGCAAATAACAAAACAGCATAAATAATAAGGAATAAATTGGATCTTTAAACATATTATTATTCCATGGCTCTATATGAACTGTGTGGGCATCCAATGAGGTTCCAGATCCAGTATAAAACTGGTCTCATGATATAAAAAACTACTAGCTACTGGCTGTTTTACAATATCTTCTCTAATCTCAAGATCATTACAATAGTAATGAGTCAACTTGGTCAACTCTGCAAGGATGCAGGAGTGGAGGTGAGTAGCTAGGTTGGCTTGGGACTGGAAAGCTATCTACCTATTCTAACCTTTTTTTCTTATCCATCATTTCATACTCTTATTTTTTATGCCACTCACACAAAATGTTCATATAAGGTTTGGGCTTGACCATAGTCTGGGTTGAATACCAGTTCAAGGTCAGATCATTGTAAAATGTTTAGTATGTCTGCCTTTACAGGATGATGCCCTAAGCTGTGTGGTGGACAGTTGATGATAAACAATAATTATAAGCATCCTTATACAGGTTTGGATGCTCTATGTACTCAATGTTCAATGTACAGTGGAACCTCGGAACTCAAACTTAATCCATTCCCGAAGGCTGTTCGAGTCCCAAAGTGTTCCAGACCCTCAAAATTACAGCATTCTACATTTATATGTATGCATTAAAAATGCAAAGATCACTCTAATAATAAGCACCTTACATTTATTTGAGTGGTTCCTGCCTTTCAACTTGCTAAAAATGTACTGTTGGCCATTATTACAATTATTTATAATAATTGTCTGACATGAAAATGAAACATGACTCTTTGTTGTATGTTAGTGTACCGAAGATCATTTTCATATCGAGACATTTGGCTCTTTGTTGTTTTTTCGGATACCGAAGATCGTTTGCGTACCGAGCAGCTTTTTACTCATGGCTCTTTGTTGTATGTTTGGGTACAGAATATTGTTCGCATACCGAGAAATGTTTTACTCAAAATTTTTGTTCGACTTCTGAATTGTTCGAGAACGGGACCGTTCGAGTTCTGAGGTTCCACTGTATATATTTAAAACTCTTCATCCAGATTTATCCATCCTACACCAAACATACAAAACATGCCACAATTTGGCAATATTTTTTTTATTATTATTATTTTTATTTTTTTTTGTGTAGTGCGTAAGCGTATAACAGTTGCTTGTGAGGTACCCCAAAGGCAATCCTCTAGCACAGTACTAACAGTTGAATATAGAGGTACAAGGTAGAACAGGCACATTTTTATATATAAGGATAGAAACAGTATAGCTTTACTTTTTGTAGGCTTTTGCTTAACATAACATAGAGTGATCTCACTTAATTTCCTAAACAGGTGATTGTTTTGCTGTGTCAAGAGCTATTCAAGCTGCGAGCGAATTACCACATGTTTTAGAGCAAGTCAGTGTAAGTCAGCAGGTTAGTTATTGCTAGTGGCAACAGCAAGGGGAATGGTTACCGAGTATGTAACGACATGGCTGGCATTGGTCAGTAGCGTGTTGAGTCGAACCTCATCCTAACAGGCTGATATGTCTACTTATGCATACGTGTTGAGCTAGTGATTTACTAGAGCCCTCCTGGTCGTTACGGCTATAGTTTAGTAGTCACACTGGTGAACGTGTCGGGCTAACCTTGGGAACAAGGTTCGGTATGTAGTTGCTCATTCCAGTGTAAAATTCCCCCCCGTGGCCCCTGCCGTGGACAGAGCTGTGCGACGAATTAAATTGTGTGCTGCAAGTACCCAGCGCTTATAAGGCATTGAGCTTAGTGGTTAGTTGGCGATTAAGGGTCCGGCAGTGCACGTGGTGCTTAGTTACTGTTACAAGGCAGATATACAGCTAAAAAAAGAAAAGAAAAAAAAAAGGAATAAAAAATAAATAAAACAATAAATGATTATCAAGGTACATATTTGCTCTCTTGCCGTAATTAGAGTTCTCCGTTGTCTGTCATTATAAGTAAGGTCAATAAGTGTCCCAGTGGAACCCGAGGTAGGTGTCGAACTCCGGTAGCCAGTTTTAAAGTTAACCTAGCCGACTCCAGATGGTGGGGACTGCAGCTTGGCGGTATGGTGCATCCGTCTTCTTCGGTCGGTGCGGGAGGTCTTTGCGAAGGTGAGTTCATAGCCCTACTCTTGTGAGGTAGACCCGCTAACCTGTGAAAGTCTGTGTGAGGTGGTTTGCTGCAGGTTGTGGTGTCGCCTCCGAGATATGCCTGGGTGCGGGTCCGCCTCTGTGTGGCGTCTGTAGGGGAGTTGCAGCTTGATCAGCCCGGGACCCCACGGTTTTGTCCGGCCCCTGTTTGCTGTAGTGTGTCGTTGCTGCAGGGTAGCCTTTTCATGCCTCTCATGTAGGTTTAGTTTTGCCGGGCCCCGGTATTGATGGGTCGCTGTTATAGGCAATGGTAGTCGTTTGGGCTTACATGCTTTTCGGTTTTGCCGTCCACTGGCTTTGTTTGCACGAGGAGGTGAGCCCTTTCGTTGGGGGATCGCCGGTAGGATTGTAGCAGGTTGGTATGCCTTGGCCTGTTGCTCCGTGGAGGCTATTGTCCTCCAGAATCTGGCAAACAGCTCGTCCAGCCTGGCCTCGAGCTCAGATTTCTTTGTGTCTCGAGCACACGTGGCGGCGGCCATTTCAGTCGCCATCTTGCCAGTAGCGGTTTGCTGGTTAGGGGTATGATTAAGGTCACTGCCATCTTCTGTGGTCCGTGTATGCATGTGGTACTCGCTGGTGTGGACCAGGATAACCCCCACCGGTCCTAAGGGGGGGGGGGCAATACTTCGGGTGCTGCAGTGTTAGGTGAGCCGGGAGAGCTGCCATCTCTTTCCCGCTCTGCATGGTGTAGGCCTCAAGCCTCTGGTCCAGTTTCCCAGTGGGCATTTGGACAGGTGATGTGTCCCCCGGTACCCCCGCCTCCATATATCAAGGTGAGGTGCAGTGGGATTCTTAATTAGGTGATTTTCCCACTGTTTTCCGCCGAAAATCGGGTTCAGGCTCGGGAGCTCACAGAAAGCATGTAATGTGTAGGAAGCATGCAGAGCTCTGGTGTAAAGTCACTCTTGTATAATCCTCCTACACACTGTTCAGCAGCAGATGTGTGTGTTCTAATTATGCATGAGTGGTCAAAAACAGGGGGAATACAAACCCAGCTTGCAGAGTGCTGATATTAACAGGCAGCCCATACTTATATCAAGCCCCAACGAATAGACAAGTTCACTGCAAAGATGTGCGACTTGGAAAGTGAGTCTTGACTGAGATTAAGGCCACAAGACTTTGACCTCTGAGAAAGTACAGATATATTTTGAATAGCCAATTCATATAGAGACACTAAAGGCACAGGCACATGCACATGCAAAATCTCTGCATATTAAAGCTCACGATAGAATAGTGCATGTTGCATAATAGAGAAGGAAGGAAGAGAATTGAACTTGCAATATTCGTCAACATGTGTATAAAATTCAACTGAATTGGGGTCCTGTTGGTCACTAGGCTACAGGGTGCTGCAGGGTTCACACCTACTAACTTGTGTAAAAGCACACAGTTAGGCATATGTATGAGGATGGTCTTCTGAGAGTGTCACTGAAGTCCTTTCTAGGTATATCTCCATCTGTCGTACATCTCCCACGATGCTATGCCAACAGGGGATCTCCATCCTCACACGCATTCAGACACACACACTGAGACATACACACTCTGACACACAGATACACACACAAAGTCAAATATCCACACTGACACACAGATACACACAATGACACATAGATAAACATACACACACTGACACATACACATGCACACTCAGATACCACACTGACACATACACACCCTGATACACAGTTTCACACACACACACACAGTCAATTATGCACCGGAGTTGGACTTTGTGCTTTTGGCATTCGGGAATGCTACTACATTCAGAGTCAGGGGCACCTGTCCCTGGTCAGAAGGCTTCATAAAGAGCATCACCGGGAGGAAGGAGTTTGAGTAGTGTGTCCACTATAAAAGCCACCCACTATGGTTTAGTAAAACACTCCCCTTACAAACCTCCCACTCCCCCCACCCCTCAAGCTTGGGTCATGGAGCACTATATCCAGAATACATGTTAAGAGACCAATATAAATAAACAATACAATATTACCCTTGTGACATATAGTGGAACAGGGGAATAAATAATGATAATAAATCAATCCTCAATGTCTTCGCAAATACAAATATATACGAAGAGACAACTGAAGGACACCAGCCTGATATCCCTGACAAAATCTGTGGACGAAACGCTTAAAGGACCACTCTAGGCACCCAGACCACTTCAGCTTAATGAAGTTGTCTGGGAGCCAGGTCCAGCTAGGGTTAACCCATTTTTTTTTTATAAACATAGCAGTTTCAGAGAAACTACTATGTTTATAAATGGGTTAATCCAGCCCTCAAAGCCTCTAGTGGCTGTCTCATTGACAGCCGCTAGAGGCGCTTGCGTGATTCTCACTGTGAAAATCACAGTGAGAGCATGCAAGCGTCCATAGGAAAGCATTGTAAATGCTTTCCTATGGGACCGGCTGAATGCGCGCGCAGCTCTTGCCGCGCGTGCGCATTCAGCCGAATGGGAGGAGAGGAGGAGGATCGGAGGAGAAGAGCTCCCCGCCGGGCACTAGAGAAAGGTAAGTTTTAACCCCTTTCCTCTCCCCAGAGCCCGGCGGGAGGGGGTCCCTGAGGGTGGGGGCACCCTCAGGGCACTATAGTGCCAGGAAAACGAGTATGTTTTCCTGGCACTATAGTGATCCTTTAAGGTGGCAAGAGTGCTTTCAAATTGCCGTTTTTTTATTTCCTATATTTTTGCTAGACGTCTAATCCTGGGGGGTTACTAGCCTCTCCAGAGGGATCAAATAAATATTGCGACTTTGATGGGCTTTTTTAACTACTTACCTCTTGTGAGTGCAATCAAATAAAGCATTTCTTTATATTATCCAGTTGTATACTATGTTTTGTGTTTCTCTTTTATCCCTTAAGTTTTAAAGTGGGAGAAGAGAAGAACAGAAGTATTCGTTCTCAGCATTACCTTCTCCGCCTATTTTACACATGTGTTTGTGAGTGCATCTTAGTTTTTATTTTTTTGGTATACAATTTTATCTGCACTATTTGTGGTCCTTCTCTGTTTTTATTTCATTTAGGTTTTGTATTTCTATATATATGTTAGGAGACCAGTTTAGCTTTACCAAATGTCCTGTATTGCATATATGCAGACTGACTTATTATTTTTAATAAAATTTGTTTTATTGTATATTTCTATATTCCATGTATGTACTTAAAAAGGGCTCTATTTGTTATATGTCAAACGTGCATACTTTTGATATATTGTTGACAACTACTTTGATGCTACTTGATGAGTCTTATGCCCACAAAAATAAAGAATTACATTAAAAAAAAGAATTTATCTCTGCAAACAAATGTGGTAATTCAGTTTCACCATACGGCCATATTGTGTTAAGCCCACCACTACATCACAGTACCCCAATATTGGTTGGTTCTACACTAATATGCATCCATTGTTTTGCATCTATTATTTTGGGTGTGTCACTATAAGTTTAATGTTATGTTGTTGAAGGCTAGTCTTCGTGTTCAATAAAGCATTCTGGGAATTCTGTCCCTGCTGATCATAAGTGTTGGCTCTGTTACTTGTTGGTGCAGGTCCATTTGGACCTGTGAGACATAAGTGACTTTGTAAAGTCAGTGTCAGGAACAACCAGAACTATTCATTTCTGCATGAAAGCTGTAGTGGTCAATGGTGGAAGATCTTATCCTAATAAATTGCGGTAGTGATCTCTGGTGCTAGAAGAGAAGGGATGGATAAAGTAGCTGGGCAGGTCTGGATTCCAAGCTGGGGACTAGTCAACCCTGTTCCTGTTAAAGCTATTAGTTGCAGTTAAAGCTTTTACCAGACAGACAACCTACAGGTTTAAGTGACCACAAGGGGCAATAAAATAACTTTAGTTTAATGGAGTGGTTCTGGTGTATAGATCATGCCCCTTCAGTCTCACTGCTCAATTCTCTGCCATTTATGAGATACATCACTGTTTACACAGGCCTAGCCACCTCTCTCCTGGCTGTGACTCACAGTCTTCCTATACACTTCCTGAAAAAGAGTCTACACTTTTTAGCTTCCTGCATTGCACCATGTGACTTAATGTTTTGTTTCCTGCTCTGTTAATTTCATGCTAAAGTTACAGCAACCTCTCATGTGTGATTAAATGGTTATTTCAACCTCCATGACCACTTTTGTTTTTACCGTAATCATGGAGGAAGTATCTGTATAAGCAGCATTTCTGCTTGAAACACTGTGCATGCAGAGCAATCTGTATTTGGCAGGGAAATGATCGTGGGGAACTGGATTTAAGCTAAGTTTTAATTTACTTCTTCTTGTTTGCAGCGAGATATATGCAGATATTTTGGCTATTTTTGTATTTTTTTGGTAAATTTATTTTTATTTCAATTTTTCAGAAGAAAAAATAAAAAACATTGTGAGACACACAGGTCCATAAACCATAAGCTTTGCATATGGACACGCAGGTCCTTGTTAAGAACATTCGTTTCGAAGAGCATGTCTTGTGGATATTTCAAATTTTTTTTAAACAGTTTAACCCTAAAGTTCCACATTCTCTTTCTTTCTCGGCCACCATATAGAACATTGTGAAAACATCTGCTGATCTGGAAAGAAAAAAAACCTTATGTAGTGGGTATAGTATTCCCAACAGGTTACACTTTTGTGAATAAACTTGGCGGAACAATCAAGCCCACTACATTACAGAGTGGTTATGGAATGACAAATATAGTTTAACTTTCACCCCCTTCACTACAGAGGTTTTTTTTTCTTTTCTTTTTAGTATCCTATTTTCTTTTTATCTTTCCCAGGTCATCTATTATACCTTGCCATTTCCTAATATGGTGTAAAGTTTGTCATTGTTTTAGCATACAATCAACTGGATTTGTCCATTTACAAACATTTTTCCACTGTCTCTAAAAATGAATAAAAGAAAAGGCTATAACATTTATTTGAAACATGGCACGAATAAATAAATGCAGAATAAAATAACTTTTCATGTATAGATTGCTGTTATGAATATCCATCATGATAGAATTATGTAAATTCACACCTTTCTGCTTATGTATTCAACCTTTGCAGAAATATAATAGATATTTTTTATATACCGTATATACTCGAGTTAGAGTATAAGACGAGTTTTTCGGCACATTTTTTGTGCTGAAAATGCCCCACTCGACTTATACTCGAGTCAGTGTCTGTATTATGGCAACTTACATTGCCATAATACAGACCAGGACCGCTGGGCTCATTACAAGCCCGGCGGTCCTGTTTGGGGCTGGGAGCAAGCTGTTAGTTACCTTTACAGCAGCTCCGTTCCCCTGCCTTCTCCTCCGTGCCGTTCAGCTCCAGTGTAAGTCTCGCGAGAGCTGCGGCCGTCAGAGCCACGCTCCACGCGGCACGCAGATTGTGAGTTTTTACACTGGAGCTGAACTGCACGGGGGAGAAAGGAGCTGAACGGAGCTGCTGTAAAGGTAAGTAACAGCTTGCTCCCAGCCCCCCTCCTGCACAGCCCATTCACTGGACCACTAGGGAATAATATAGCCCCCCCTCCCTGGCCATGTATCAAGCAGGGAAGGGGGACAATTATATATATATATATATTTTAAATATTATTATAATAAAATATAAATTTTATAATATTAAAATAAAAATAAAAATAAAATTTAATATTAAAATAATAATAACAAAAATAAATAATAAAAATGTCCTCCCCCCCACCAAGGTTACACACTCTGCATCACATACACAAACATATACACACACTGCATTCATACACACACTGCATTCATACACACACACACACACACACTGCATTATATACACACGGCATTCATACAAACACACACACTCTGCATTTTATACACACACTACACAAACACACACACACTGCATTCATTATATACACACACTGTAAATAAAAATTCAATTAATGTAATTTTATTGGTATCTAATTTTATTTAGAAATGTACCAGTAGCTGCTGCATTTCCCACCCTAGGCTTATACTCGAGTCAATAAGTTTTCACAGTTTTTTTAGGTAAAATTAGGGGCCTCGACTTATATTCGGGTCGACTTATACTCGAATATATACGGTATATGGTATCCCTTATTTTGCAAACTTTCAATAGGGCAGGAATTGCAGTTTTGTCACTTAAAGTAGGTATGACAACAAAATAAAAATGGTTTTATGGGTATTTGTAGTGACCTAATGGCATTTTTTTTGGAATGTAAGTTCTCAGTTCCAGCAGAATGTAAAACTAATATCTGCATGTAGTGTTCGACCACAAACAATAATTATAGTTGCAGCACCCTGTATTTTATGGGACATTGAAAGCTGTTATTGAAGCCTGTAAACTATTTTTGTAGTGTATTCAGTGATGTCAGAACTCCCATAATTATCTTCAAATATAACCAAGTAGCACGCTCACCCTGGTAATACAGTGCAAAATAAATTCCAAAGAATAATTACCAAATGGAAATAGAGTAGACAGCACAAGGATTCCTTAAAAGTTCCTCAAATACACAATATATAAAAAAAGGTGTAACTACAAAATATAAAAAGGACAAAGACCAAATAGGGTAATACGTAAAATACACTTAATGAGGGAAATTTCAAGGTTTATCTCACAAGTGCACGTTAAAAAACAGGCTCATCTCAAACTGATGATGTTTTCAGTGATTTTAATTCTTCAATTCTCCCAGAAGTGCATGTAAGAAAAACCAGTGGAGAAATATAGTGCAACACTGTCAAGTACTTAGCAAGTTGCTTTATTGAACACACTAACACTTACAAGATAAATGATAATAAAAAGCCCATCAGCAGAATCTCTGAAGTCACTGGATCAATGGTAAAGTGCTAGTACTAATTACACATGATCTTCCCAAACATCAGATGAAAAATGCAAAAAATGGCATCAAAATGTAATACAGATGACAAACACAACGCATTTCGTCTCATATGAGACTTCCTCAGGGGTGTAAAAAATCAATATGTCCTTAAAATCAAGTCAGTACAATATCTTTCATGCAAAAAGTTCTTTTAAATGTATTGAAGTCCACCCCCAGACTGCCGTCAGCCAATCCAGGTTTGTTCCAAACAGCTGTGCCTGTTGATAATCATAGATTCGCCCCAAAACGGGAGTCCTTCCAATTAGGAGATTAAGTAGGAAATCTGACGGTAAATAAGTCAGAGGTCAAGAATAAATGTAAATTCTTCGACATGTTCCATTGAGGTCTAAACATACACAGACAATTATCAAATAAGGTTTTGGCCCCTAAGATCCACCCACAAATGAGTAGAAATTAAAAAGATTTTACATTTATAAGATATACAAAGAAAATTACTAACAAATAGACAATCCAATATAAGTAAGGAGAAATGGTTAATTTCTACTATTATATTTAGTTGTATTATAACATTTATTAAGCTTAACATAGAATGTAAATGTGAAATGTCCATTATTAAGCCGGTGTTTACAAATAAACATGAGTGTTAGTAAAATCAGGATATCACATCTTTCCTCCAGATATTAAGGATAACTAATCACTATTACTTTATAAGTTAATTTGGAAAGCTACAAAGTAAATGATCTAATTAAGATTAAGTAAGGTATCGTATCCTACATAACGGTTTATAAAGTTAAGGCTTTTTCTGAAGCCTTACCAAAAGAAAGTAACAGTTTATCTCAAAAACTTGCTAGCTTGTCATTTTAAAAAACACTGGTTAGTTTATATGACATTGCAACAATGTGTTGTATAGTGTTTCTTGAAGGCCTTATTGAAAAAAAAGCATGTGTGGAATGCAAAAGCAGCCAAGAAGTAAACTGAAACTCCCACAGGGGACTTAAAGTGTCTAAAGGTCTGGGGTATAAACAGAACACAGGTGAAAGGAAGATCAGACAGGAACATAGACCAATAGGAAACTGAAACAAGGACTATATATATATATATATATATTTGTGTTAAGGGCTCATGATAGTACAGAAGATACAAACACTGATAAGTGTACGATGGTATTAAAAGAGCAAGTCGGTTGTGGTGTGCCGGAACCGACGATGAGGTAGGCCTGTAAATAAAGAGGGCCCACCAAGAAGAAATGTAAAGAGAAAAAGAGTTAATAATGAGGAGTGGGTGGGAGGGTGATGCAGCGCTGACCTCGAACGATATGGAGCCAGGTAAGGGGTGTCCCTTAAGTAGGGAAGAGGTGTGTCATACGCCCCTCCCACAATTACAGGCCAAAAGGCCTTAATACTTGTGTTAAGGGCTCATGATAGTACAGAAGATACAAACACTGATAAGTGTACGATGGTATTAAAAGAGCAAGTCGGTTGTGGTGTGCCGGAACCGACGATGAGGTAGGCCTGTAAATAAAGAGGGCAAAAGTAGAAAATCAAATTTATTACATACCAGCAAAATACATACTTTAACCAGACATGTCTTGAAAGGCATTTCTTACTTCTTGTACCGGGTTAGGTATGTATCTAGAGTAAGCCGATGATTTCCAGCGCCCTAGTGACTTGATAACATGAACTGGAATGTTTGCACTGGATGCTGTGGAGGCCGCTCCTATGCGGAAGGAGTGGCCCGAATAGTTAGCTGATTTGAGGCCCAGCTGTGCAAGTAAAGACCTGACGTGTGTCATAAAGGTGGAGGTAGTGAGTACCGAACCTTGTAGACTGAAAGTGGTTGAGATGGTGGTTCGTTGTTATGCTGGGTATATGAGTCCAGTAGTTTGACGGGGCTCCACCTGTTGTGAGTAGGATAGTACTTAACCTCTACTGAAAGTGCATGTTGACTGGTTTTGGAGTGAGGCAGAGTCAAGATATAATAGTCCATGTTTTGTTAAGTGTGAATGAAGTAGGATGTGAGTGGACTGTGTTGTGCGGATGGCGGTAAATTCTCTTGGTCTCAAGAAACCATAAACAAGGCTACGTATATGGCGGTTTTAACGATGAGGTTTGTGTTGTTGGCAAAGGGTTTAAATCTAGTGAATTGTATAAGTCTTTAAAAATATGGAAATCTATGGGTAGCCTCTGGGCCGTACGTGGGGGTTCGGATCTCTGAATACCCCTAAGGATGTTCTTAATTGGTAGGAGGACACTTGATTTGTCTGGTTGTAAAGTTAGCATGTGATGTTGGATGCCTGTCAGATATGGTTTGATTGTGTTGTTTGATAGTTTGAGTTTGAGGTGGCAAAAAGAAGCAAAGCCCAACCAGGATGTCACGATGAAAGGTTGTAAGATGTTGTGTTCAGAAAGGAATCTTTAAATCAAATGAAAGCTCTATCGTAAGTTTCCCGGGTATTAGTAGACAGTGCTAATTGGGACAATGTTCTGCTATGTTGCATAATAGCATCTAGTCCACTACTAGATGGTGGAATAGTGGGGTGTTCATGGCTGTGAGTGCGGCTGACGGGAGTATTTGACGAAAAGCCTGGAAATTAAAGCGAGACAAATTGTCCGCAGCAGTGTTACATACACCTGGAACATGAATACAAAACAAGAGAAAATTATGACATGCAGCCAGCCAAGTGAGTTTCCTCAAGAATCTCATAATAGTCAGTGATTTGGATCGGCCTTGTTTATAATGTGACAAGTTACTTGGTTGTCTGAGTAGCAACGTACAGACGAACCTGCCCATAAATGCACCCATGCCACGGCAACCGTCATGATGGGATATATCTCAAACAGAGCTGAGGTAGTGGAAAAACCCTCCAGGTCCTGAACTTCTGAAGGCCAGCTGCCCTAAAGCCATTCGTTCCTGAAAAATTGCTGTAAAACCTGTGGTAGACGCCGCGTCTGACCAAATGGTAGGTGAGGAGTCAGACAATTTTGGAAGGAACATGCTTTTACCATTCAAGGTGGTTAAAAATTTTCTCCACATAATTACGCCTGCCGTGGCTTGGGTATCCAGGGGTGACCTGTGTCCATCATGTCTAAAAGTGGGAAACATGTAAAGGAGTTGTGAGATGAAAGCCCGGCCTTGAGGTATGATGCGAATGGCAAAATTCAGTGACCCAAGCAGAGACTGTAATTCTTGCGGTTGCAAGTACCGAGTTGTATGTAGAGATTATGTTGATCAGAATGTTCTCTACCTTGGGCGTGGCAGGCTAGCTTGCATGGTGGCTGAGTCTAGTATGATACCCAGGAATGTGATGAAGGTATCTGGTCCTTCAGTCTTGGTGGAGGAGACTGGGACACCCACCTGTTCGAATAGACTGATGGTTTCTTTTAGGCTACTGGGAGGGGTAATATTCTCCTCGACCAGTAAGAAATCATCCAGATAATGTATAACTGTAGGGCATCTGGCAATATTTAATAAAACCAGCATAGGGTTTCGGCGAATACGTCGAAAATGGCCGGACTACTTTGGAACCTAAATGTTAAACGTGAGCAAAATAGTAGTTCCCTGCCCACTTGATACCATGCACGTGACACAGTGTAGGGTGGATAGGCAGTAACTTGAAAGCATTGTGATATCAGTCTTACTGAGCCATGCTCCGGCCCCTGCCTGCATGATAGCCGTAATCTATGGTGGAATATTGCAGTGAAAATTCCTCAGAGGGTATGAGGGAGTTCAGACTAGGAGTGGCAGAGGTGTGAGGTGTTGATAGATCAATGATAAGTCTCTGTTTGTGAGAAGATTTCCCCGTGACAATACCGATGGGGTTTGTCCGCCATGTGGTGAACGGAGGGGACTGGAAGGGCCCCCATAGGAAGTCCTCTGCCACTTCCTGGCTATGAGTGCCTCCACCGCTGTAGGGTTTGTTGTGCGGATTGTAAATTAGGACATTCCAGGATTCCGAAGGCATATGTATGAGGCCTGTGTGAATCCTTCTGATAGACCCGAGATAATGAATTCCACCAAATGATGTGGCAGTAATGTCGTAAGTACAGAAATGTTTATTGATGTTAAGTATAGTTTTGGGATACATTTTATTTGGACACAGATTTGGCATGTGCCCTGAAACAGATGGCTGGAGAAAGTGATTGCAACTCAACCAGTGCTGGAGGGGTCGCAGCGGCCGACCCAGCCATGGTAAGGGGTGTAGTGACCGATTCCCCAGGGGTGATACTGGCAGGCTAACTAGGCCTGAAAGGCGAAAAATTAATCTTGTTTGTGACAGGTGAGGCCCTGCTAGTTGCCAAGTGGCTATGAGAGGCTCTGTCTATGAGTTGGCGCGAGGGGTTATTGAGGCCACCCGTCGTAGTGGCAGGAATCGTAGGCCTCTCGGTGATAGTAAAAGAAAACAGGGGGAGGGAGTGACAGGTGAGGCCCTCTCTATAATATTGCGAGGCGGCTAACTCACGTGTGGCCCGATGGCGTTTGCCTCCGAAACGTTGAGGCGGGGTGTTGGCCTCGCGGACCACTAAACGATAGGCAGAAATGCCAAGAAGGGAGGTACCTATTTGGGCCTATACCCCTAACTTGCCAGTACTCTATGGCCTAGAAGAATGAAACGTATGTGAACTACAACGTGAGCAGGCTTACGTACCTGGTAGTATGTATGAAGTTTTGAGATTCGACAGGTATGAAAACCTGGATAAACCTAAAAAGGGATCGAGTGAGAATGGATCCTGTGAGACCTGTGTAATCTGTATAGGCTTCTAGCAGTATGTGTGGGAGGTGTAAAATCTATGAGTATGATAGTGACATGACTGCCCATGCTTGGTGACAAGCGTTACGCTGAGTCCGATACCTGGCAGCAGGGGATTGGCCGTGTAATGTGTATATATGGAAGGTGATCAGATGATATGCATGTCACTGAACTGATCTGGGAATGCAAGGGACTTTTTAATGTGAAGTGACAATATGCAGAATCATAAATGTTGCTGTAAAGTGACGTATGAATGTATGAACCAGAACGTGTGATTCAAAAACCGAAAGTCTTGTGAGACGTATATGCCGTGTTCTTGAATACTCGTGTTACGTCGCCTGAGTGTGTCAAGAAAAGGCCTGAGTTTGTAAATGCCATGTGAAATTATGTGAAATGACAATCTATGCAGAAAATGTTGTAACGTGACGTATGAGTGGTTGAACCAATGCGTGTGATTCAACCCGAAACCCTCTGTGGAATGTAGGACCGTGTTCTTATATACTCGTGGTATCGTATGAGTATGATAAGAAATGGCCTGAATAGTTAGTGCCATGTAATCGTAATGTACATGGTTGTAATAACATCATATCTCCATTATACTCTTTGAAAATAGGACCGTGTCCTTGAACTCGTGGTATGTCGTACGAGCATGACAGAAAAAGGAGCCGTAATGTAGGCTAACCATAACAGTAATATACATGTAATATCTGCATTGTAAAATAAAATAACTATTATTATTAAAATCATATATATATATAATAAGCAAACTGAAACAAAATAGACAACCTAAGATCGTGTAAAATAAGTATTTGAAAGTTTAACCGATAACTGTGCAGGAAACGTATGATTGGTTGGATCAGTACGTGTGATTCAACCCGAGTATGCATGAAAAGGAATTAAATCCTTGTGTCATGGTTAACAACAAAGAAATGAGGCCTGTAACGTAGGCTGATTTAATTGTAATGAAATGGATAATTATAAAAAAAAACTCCAGTAAGCGTGGGAGTCCAATGTCTATACAGAAATGTTAGCTGGTTTCATACCCTTGATGTAATAAGTGATACCTTAAAAATAGCATGAAAATGGTCTGTCTTTTTAACCAAGCAACTTTTTAACCAAATGTAAATACATGAAATGATGAAATGTAACTCACGAAAAAGATCTATGTGAATACATAGCAGAATAACCGAATCTTAGTATGAAGGGAAACAGAAGTTAGCATGAATAGCTTAACCGTATGCATTTTAATGCGAACAGCAATCGTGCATAGAATATACTATGAATAAGTGCCGACCAGAAAACACAAACCGAAATGACAATCGTTTAAATGAAGCAAGGTTGGTTTTTACATGAAATGCAATAATGTCTGAGAAGCCTGTAGTACACTGAATGACCGGTAGGGGTCAGTGTGTAGGCGAAAATGCAGTGGTTCGATGGTTTGTACATGAAATGCAATAATGTCTGAGAAGCCTGTAGTACACCGAATGACCGGTAGGGGTCAGTGTGTAGGCGAAAATGCAGTGGTTTGTTGGTTTGTACATGAAATGCAATAATGTCTGAGAAGCCTGTAGTACACCGAATGACCGGTAGGGGTCAGTGTGCAGGCGAAAATGCAGTGGTTCAATGGTTTGTACATGAAATGCAATAATGTCTGAGAAGCCTGTAGTAGACTGAATGACCGGTAGGGGTCAGTGTGTAGGCGAAAATGCAGTGGTTCGTTGGTTTGTACATGAAATGCGATAATGTCTAAGAAGCCTGTAGTACACCCAAAGACCGGTAGGGGGTTTAAACGAATGATATGCATGAACATGCAATGGTTTTAGAACAGACTTAGACAAAATGCAGCCGTAAAGTGAGGACCTGACCCGTGCATGGTGCCGTGGGACTGATGCCTGGCATAACGGGTAGGTTGACTTACAGTTTGTGAGTCACTTGGACACCATCCACGTCGATGGATTGAAGAAAGAAGGTGGTAGGCCGGAAAAGCCTGTGGCTGGATTCCTGACACAGCTCTGCTTAAAAAACCTCATGGAGTAATCAGGTAAAATGGCGTCTGGATGACCCGGAAGTGGAAATGATGCAGCGCTGACCTCGAACGATATGGAGCCAGGTAAGGGGTGTCCCTTAAGTAGGGAAGAGGTGTGTCATACGCCCCTCCCACAATTACAGGCCAAAAGGCCTTAATACATATGGACATGCGGGGTGGTTACATATTCTGATTTATAGCACTTATGAGCCTTTACTGGTTTTATTGTTGGTGGTGCCTGGGGAAGTCAGGATCGTTGGAAGAAACAAGTCAAACAACAATATACAGGTACTGCCAAGAAAAATGCTCCAAACACAATAGTATATAATAATAATAAGAGCAATAAAAAACACACAGGATATAAAAAGAGTTCACAATAAAAATTGAAAGAATAAAAAATACCAAATGGTACGGCACAGTCTCAAAGGTGGCAATAGATCTTCTAGTCCTGGTATGGGACTTTTTTGATAGCCTCGCTTAATAGCAGTATATGAAAAGGAAGCAAAAACAGAGGCAAACCAATCGTGCAATATGGTAATATGTAGTAGGACAAACAACACTTAGATAAGATGTCAACTCACATATGGTAGAGCTATAACCAACAGCATGCAGTGATATGCAGTCACCACTTGCAGGATGTCCCTGGTTTTGGTACACAGTAGAATGATACTAAATCACAACTCGATAACGTTGTGATTTATGAGGTAGATCATATGGAATGACAAAAAAGCAGCCAATAGTGCTCTCTATTTAGATAGGTAAGTATCAAAATAAACATATACTTACAATAGAGTGAGCAGACTAACCGCTCTATATATCAAACCTGGGTGATATAATCCCCACCAAGGATTTCTTTGGTTGGTTGTCCGCAGTAGGTAATGGGTCCAGATGTCAGGTAAAAGTATAAAAATAAATAAGTTCTAAAAATATATGGCTAAAAGGCAGGTAGTGAGGTAGCAAAAATACTTTATTTACCTACAGCATAAAACCATAAAGCGTTTCTCCCCTTAGGGCTTTCTCAAGTCTTGTTACCACTTGAGAAAGCCCTAAGGAGGAGAAATGCGTTGTGGTTTTTTCTTTCTTCTTTTCTTTCTTATATACAGACTTACTACCGGTATACTCACCTTCTCAGGCTAATAGATTGGCATGCTTAAAATACTCAAAAACTGTGAAGGGAGGTATTCCCTCTCTAATTTGGCTGACTGAGCCACTGAAAAACAAACTGATGCGAGAGCACCCTTTCATCAACGCAACGCTGAGGTTATGGTGTATAGATAACATGCCAACTTATGATGACCCTGACCCCTTTCGTGCAGAATCCACAAGTAGCGGGAGGCATATCACCCTCAGACATACGTGGCTTTGTGAAGTCTGATTGGGTATACCTCCAACGGTGGTGTGACAATCACACCTTAAAACCACTAAGGAAACTTAGCCTAGAAGAAGGAGCTGTAACTGGCCTGCATAGATTTCAATACCAATGAATCCAGCGATATTATACGTTTCTTCCAGACAGGCACCTCATCCATAGAGAACCCACATCATCTGAGAGTTTTTGTTCTTCCAGGGAACACATGCATCGGGGGGATCTAAACCCCTTTTTTTTATGATTTTGATTACAATGCAGAGAGCCCCAGCAAGATATATGGAAACAGAGTACAGGGACAGCATTGACCAAAAAGCAGTGGGAGAAAATTCACATCTTAGCTCATCCAGATATAAAGGACTCCAAGATCCAGGAACTAAACTATAGATTGATCACTTGCTGGTACAGGACTCCTACACTCCTGCACCACATGTCTATGGAGTCTTGAGAGATGTGTTGGAGGTGCGGTAATTCACAAATGAAAATAGCACTGTATTGACAACAGATTCACATGCTGATATTGGACATCCTAGACACTGATCTACAACTACAATCACTACTGATGCTGCTCCATCATACACGACTACCGCTCTCTGCATATAAGAAGTCTGACTAGACATCTATTGAATGTGGCTAAGGCCCTGAGTCTAGCAAGATGGTGCAAGACAGGCGTACTAGCGGTCAAAAACTGGATATGGAGACTCTCACAGCAGTGCTCCATGGGACTTTGGACCGATGTGGTCAACAATGGGCATCATGGAAAGATTCTATCTCACGCATGGCACCATACCATGCGGTTCGTGAAAAACAACAGAATGAACAGTAGAAATAAAGGAGAGATGCACTAATCTGGTTTAGTTTATGCAGTCCCATTTCTTGTCCATTGGGAGGCTGATGTGCAGGGGGTGGACTTGGGATGTGGCACTGGGGGAATGGGGGGGAACTGACATGGACTGGCGAACCAAAGGGAGTGGATGACCTATAGAGAATCGCAGGTAGTGGAAATTGGAATGTTGGAGCCCAGAATAGGGTCCCTAGCCCTGAGGTGAAGCGGTGGGTGCCCTGTCATACTCTAGGATTTCTAAGTGGACAAATAGAGCAGACTCGGATGAAGTCCGATTAGCTGACTACCGCAGGTAGTATGAGAGAGTTGCTGTTCACGGCACTGTTACACACTTGCAGGTGATGAAAGAATTCATGTACAGTTTTTTCATGCATGATTGGATGGGATTGTTTTTTCTGATATTTGGAACTTGTCATAAGTATTCATACTCAACAGTTGTCTTGGCCATATGTAAACATTGTATGTGGCGCAGAGCACCTACTTCTGGGAGAAAGTAAGATGAAGCATTGGCCTAACACAACTCTAAGAATGTGTCAGGATTACTGTTGATCCAGCACGCAGAAATAGTATCACACCTAGGACTTAGGATAACGTTTAACCAGACCTTAGAATGGCCGGACTTAACGTATCCGAGTCAAACAAGTAATGGGAATCCTAATATAATGGGACAAGAAGGAGAAACAATTACCTGAGATGTCATCTCTTCTTTGTGTAACACTCCTATAGTAATACTAATAGGCCTAGTTTCGTGGGTAATAAGAGGTTTAGAAAGCGGTCTCCCATCAATGGCCTCGAAGACCTGGGGTGATAATCTCTCCTTGATGGGTAGGTAGTACTTACTGACAAATTGCATATTGATAAAGTTTCCTGCAGCACCTGAGTCTATCAGGGCTTTGCATGAGAAACATCTCTTGTTGCATTGTTGCAGTAATATCCAGGAGAAATCTACTTTGGATAGTACCAGGGGACATATCCATCCCACCTAAGACTTGTCCCCTTATGGTTCTTAGGTGTGGAAGTTTTCCAGACGTATGAAACAAGATTCTCTCATATGTCCTTTCTTGCCACAATATAAACAAAGGCCCTCTTTTCTCCTAAACTGTTTCTCTGCCTCCTACAGTCTTGTAACTCCTAACTGCATAGGTTCAGGCTCAGACTGTACAGAAAGGCCAGGGACAACAGGTTTGGAGCAGCGAGGTGCCAGTGACAAATTCATACGTCTGGTTCTATTTATTGTCATCTCCCTATTCCTAATTCAGTCATCTATATGCATCACATACGTGAGGTATTCATTTAACCTCTTTGGTAGATCTTTGGCAGCAATTTCATCAGGGATAGCTTTTAATAATCCCTCTTTAAATGCAGATATTAGTCCAGTCTACCTCAGAAGCCAGTGTGCCGAATTCTATGGCATAAGACCGGTTCCCTTGTATGATAGGCATTAGGACAGTGGAAGCATCATCCTCCCTTCCTAATGGTTCAAACGTTAATTTAAATTCCGCAAGGAATTCATGGTAATTATAGGCAATAGTCCTATCACTTTCCCAGAATGGATTGACCCAAGCTAAGGCTTTACCTTTCAGTTGGTTCATTAAGTACTCAATTTTAGCTCTATCCATGGGAAAGGACCCAGGTGAGGCTTCAAAATGGTACTCAATCTGATTAAGAAATCCACAACATTCTTGAATATTACTAGGGATGCACAGAAATGAAAATTCTGGTCCGAAACCGAAACTTCTGGATGCCTTTGGCCGAAACCAAAAAGGACTATTTTCCCCAAATGATTTTAAAATAGTTAAAATCTTCAATGTAAAGAATCATGATAAGTACATACGATTAAGTGGTTTAGGACACATGTTACAACATTTCTTTCACATTTCTGGTTCATGGCAGGGATCCTGCTCGTTAGGCTCTGGTACCCTTCTGCTTCTACTGCCTTGTGCCTCCAGGTTGGCTGTGTGCACGAATCACAGGCGCGAATTTATTTTTATTTAATAAAAGAAAAGAGCGAAGACATATATAGAGATGAAAGTAAGTGTGAAGAGCGAAGAGGGTAGGTATGGGAGGAGAGGGAAAGGGCGGCGGGAGGTGGTCGGCCGGACACCAGAGCTCTAAGGTTTGATATCGACTGGTATGTGTCCGAGCTGGTCAGTATATCAGCGGTTGGTGTAGTCTTCCCGTGGTTCCCATGTTTTAAGGAACAGTGGGTAAGTGTCCCTAATTTGTGCTGTGAGCTTGTCCATGAGGTGCGCCTCTCGTATGTTGCTGACGACCCTTTCCATCTGTGGCATGTCTACGTGTAGCCATATTTGGGCCATTGCTCGTCTGGCTGCTAAGTTGATTTTGTTTACTAATCTCTGTTCTCTGTTAGTGAGGTCGTCTAGTGGTCTCGCTATCAAGAAGGCCCACGGGTCTGGTTATATTAGTCTTTGTAATATTGTCGTCAGTAGGTCAGCTATAGTCTTCCAGTAGCTAGTTTATTTGGGGCAGGACCACCACATGTGTAAATAGGTACCCTTTTCTCCGCACCCCCTCCAACAAGTGTCTGTAGGAGTTTTGCCCATTCTGTACTGCTTAACCGGTGTGGTGTACCACCTCATGAGTGTTTTATAGCACTGTTCTTGATGTATTACGCAGACAGAAGCCTTTGTTGCTACCTCCCATATGTCCTGCCACTCTCCTCCTTCTAATGTCAGGTGTAAATCTGTTTCCCACTGTGTGATGTATGTTGGGGTGTGTGTCTCATCTGTAGGTGCGCTGAGCTGTGAGTATAAGGTCGTGATAAGTCCAGAGCGTGTTCCTTCTGTGATGCACAGCGTCTCATAAAAGGTTGGCTTTGCTTTAGCAGCTGTTTTAACCTCTGGGCGCCCTGCAAAATCTCTAAGTTGCATGTACCTAAAGTAATCTTTTGTGGTCAGCGGTGCTAGGGATTGGAGGTCGGTGAAAGTTTTAAGAGTTCCTGTCTGATATAGTTGGTAGTATCGCTCTATGCATGTGTTCTCTATGCCCTTGAAGTCCCTGGGAGTCATTCCTTGTTCAAAGGCTTTGTTGCAGAGGTAGGGGGTTAATGGAGAGATTGGGTGGGAGAGTGCGTATTTGTGGGCCGTGGCGTCCCATATCCTGTTTGTGTTCAAGATTGCGGGGCAGCTGGATCCAGAACTGCGGGAGATCCGTATTCATGAGTAATGTTTCTAGGTCCACCCATCTGTGTGTGTCCGGTGGTGAGTGCCACTCTATAATTTGCGCCAGCTGTGCTGACAGGTAGTAGAGGTGGAGGTAGTCCAAATCCCCCTTTGCTCTTGGGTGTGTATAAGGTCTGTCTTGCTATTCTATGCCTCTTTCTGGCCCATATAAAGTAATCTATCATCGTTTGAGGGCTTTGAGGTCACCTTTGGTGACTCTAATTGGTAAGGCCTGAAAAAGGAAGTAAATTCATCTTTACACTGTGTAGTCTCCCTATCCATGAAATGGGCTTCTCGTGCCACTTATGTAAGTCTTTCATTAGCGTGGTTATCATACGCTGGTGGTTCTTTGCGTACAGGCTGGCGGGGTTGGGTGTTAGGGCTACTCCCAGATATTTTATGGGTTTTGGGCTAATTTTTAGGGCATACGTCTGTCCCAACCATTCTATGTCTAGGTCCCTCATTATTTTACAACAAAATAAAAAGATAACACACAGTAATAATATACTTATGAGTTTAGCATAAAAAGGTATAAGGGTATAAAGTAAGACACATTTGATTGCAATAAGAGCACATGTCAAACTGTATGTAATGTCACATTACAATTAAATTCAAAACTCCCTCAATAGACACACGTTTTATGCACATTGCAGGAAAATCAATTAGATAATGCAACAGGCATGTGTTATTACGGCCCTCCCACAAGTCATTAAACAAAATGCATTTCTCATTCAATATTTATTTATTTATTTATTACTGATATTTATAAAGCGCCAACAGATTCCGCAGCGCTGTACAATTAGTAGAGAACGTACAATATACACAGACAAATACAAGAGGTAGAGAGCCCTGCCCATAAGCTGATACCTAGCCATTGGAGCTCTTTTATACAAAGTGCTTAGCTAGATGGCTCGTGAGCTTACAATCTAAAGGATACAATGGGGATTTGAGACAAGAGGTAGCAGGGGACATTTGGAGGAAATGCAGTTCTTCACTGAGTTTGAGTGTGAAGTGAGGCATGAAGAACAGAGAAGGAGATTGAACAGTTATATGAAGGTATTTATTAATATATACTATTGAACAGTTTAGCAGCCAAATTCTATCACCCAAAATATTAATAACTGTCTACATCAAATATTGGTCAGAAACATTAAATGACAATAGTACAAACTGCATGCACAGAAAATTACAGTGGCAAACTACAGGTATAGATGGTAACAAATATATAGTAACACATGAGAATATGCATGGCACATGCTCTGTCTCTACAGGTGCATTCAACAGGCAGACGCGTTGAACATTCTGACATAGAACTTCACACCATGTTACTAATATTCTGAGGCAGAATGTTCTATGGACACTGGGAGTTGTGGAAAAGCAATTCCAGGGCAGAGTTTAGAAAATAGAACCGTCACTATGTAATTTAAATTAATGTCCCTGATGCTGATTTTTCATCTTTAGACGTTTGCCTCAGAATCATTTTTTATTTTTTTACAGAACCCCCAGTCTGTTACCATGGTAAATAGCATATGTTCTCCCTTAATGAATATGGTTGTCAGAGAAGGGCCATTCCTGCACTGAATACACGATATTAGACAATGGAGTAAAATGCCTCCCAGCCCAGAACTAATCACACACACTCTCCTTGCAGCCATGGGATAACATGGGGCCCCTGAGAAGTCTGAACGGGGAGCTGGCTGCTATAGAGGACTGCTATTCCTAGCAACTCTTGATAGGATTGCAGTACCCATCATGCTCAGCCAACCAAAGAAGTGCTCTGTGTCTGAGCACCATGGGAAGTGGAGTCCACAGCAGCCGGAGAGTTTCCTGTTCCACTCACGCTGCCGTTGTCGAGCTGTTTCACTGGCATGGTGCTGACTGGTGCCACAGACACTGGATTCACCTGACCGGACTCTCTGCACAGCCTTCAACCCCGCTGCCTCGCGCCAAAGCAGCTCCGGCGCTAGAGTCACATGACGAGGCAGAAGTCCCTCCCATTCTTTCGGCTCTCTTTGAAAGAGTATCTGTGCCGAAATAGCATAAGCCCATTTTCGGCCGAAGATTTCAGCGGCTCAAATTTTACCGTCAAAATGCGGTGGATGAAATAGGGAGATAGTAAGTGCCTTATATACTATAGGTGTAGATTAGTGTTGATCCAGCACGCAGAAATAGTATCACATCTAGGACTTAGGATAACGTTTAACCGGACCTTAGAATGGCCGGACTTTACGTATCCAAGAATAGTCAAAATATTTGCCGACGTCAGGGACACAGAATGAGACACATCAATTAGGAAAAGCCAAAAGTCAAGGATACCAGAAATCAGGGAAGTCAAAACAGAGCAAAAGTCAAAAAACAGAAAAACACGATCAGGAACACACTCTCCCAGCAAAGGGAAACCACGACAGGGCACTGATCAAAAGTCAATTTGTGTTTAAATAACCCTCCCAAAACTGTAATTGGCTGTATGTGGCCTCTGACCCCAAAACGTGCGTGCACGTTTATAATGTGACGTTGCATGCACGTAAGCACCATCGTTAATGTGGGCAAAGGCTATATCCCCCTTAAAACCTGAACCGCAGCGGGCGGCGTCTCTAGGAACGCCGCACATGCTGGCGACTGGGACGGAAGGAGGTCGGGTAGCGGTCTGCCGCGAGCAAGGTAAGTATTTATTTTTTCTGTCGGCGTGAACGCTGTTTTTCTGTGTGGCCACACCGACAGAATTCCACGGAACCGTGACATTATGCCAATAGTGATTATAATTCTCCTGTTAGCAAACTATTCCTACTGAAGATGGATACACCTTGATGCCCAATAATGTGTCGTGCTCTAATACGGCTGGTTTTATTTACAATTACGAAAAAAATCTGTGACTTTTTTAGTTTCCTCCATAAATAAGATTTCAAGTGGTTTACAGAATATTTTTGTGATTGCATGGTTACAATTTACTCAGTCAGACTCTTATTCCATAGACAAACCATGTAAACCCACTATTAATAATAAATGTTTCTCTGTAGTTCTGATGCTCTTGGGACAGTTTGATCCACTTGAACAGACTGTATTTCTGAGATGGTTTGCTTCATGCTGCAGCCAGGAAACATCAATAGCCTCAGTGATCAATAAACCCTGACAGACACCAGGGGACCACTTCTGCAGATGCTCATTTAAACTTTAAGTCTCAGATGGTAACTTACATCCGGGCCAGTATAGATTTAAATAATTTAACCCTTGCAGTCCAATGCAATAAAGTGCACACTTATTACCTTTCCAAAAATCTTTTGCACCAGCACCTGTAGTAAATATATGGAAGAGGATCGCTAGAACACACAGCACCTCTAGGAGCTGCATGCACTGTACAACAAAAATGTATAACTGTTACAAACTTACAAGCGACAGAGTATTTAAACAGTCCACAACAGTCCATTATTGCCTAGACACACTGCAAGAGCTGGCTAATGGAACAATGTCACCACCAAAGAAAAATGCTCAGATTATAGCACTCTCTAATACTAAACAGTGGTGGGATAGCGCTAATGGACTCCAGGCACCATAACCACTTCAATACATAAAAAAGGTTTATGAAACAGACTAGATTTCACATTGAGAAATCTACCAGCATACAGAAGAAGCAAACTACTATCCTAATAAAGGAACCCAAAAAAAGAAAGCTGGCCACAATTTTGTTTAATGCTGTGCTTACACTGATACTGTGTGACCTGCCTTCATTAGCTCAGTATACATTATTATACAGTGTTCAGCTTTGCACTGGAACTAAGAGCCTCCAATTTGGCTCCCTGTCAATCACCGAGCTCTTTTCATTGAACATGGCAATTGTTTGTTTCTATTTCTCCTCCTCCAAAGCAATGTGTGGCTGTGTCTGGATAGAAAATGCACACCATTATACACAGCCCACACACATCTGTAACATACACAATACCAAACACTGCTCACACACATACACAATACAGTATAACAAATTAAGCACAACAAAAACCCTACAGAGCAACTGAAGCATCCATACATAACAAAAGCAGAATATTGCAACATACACACGTCAACTTAAAATAGTGGGACCGGCACGCCAAAGGACTTCACTTGGCCTATGCAAGATAACCACTTCATCTCTATACCGTCAGGCATTCGACACTATAATTCTGTTCAGTGTCAAACCTTGATTAGTTTGACAATGAATGATGGTCCCCGGCTGCCCGTGCCTCTATTCCCAGCTGTAGGGTAATGTTAACGTGGAACGCAAGTAGGCTTTAGTCGTATTAAGTCAGACCAGCAATGAGCAGCAGTGATTGGCAGAGAATGCTCAGCTAACACTCTCATCCGATTGCTGCCACCCATTGTTGCTTGGACTAATGCTGTAGACGATAGGGGGACCATCATTCAGTGTCAAATAGTTTAACACTGAACAGCGGTGGGATGGCGCTAATGGACTCCAGGCACCGTAACCACTTTGACAAAATAGGGTAATTATAGTGCCTAGCATTTACTTTTAATTATGACATTTGTCATAACCAGTTGTAGCCACATTTCTTTATTTTGCTGCAATTCTGTAATTGTATTGACTATAGATACAGCTGGCAGCTCTCACTGAATTTCTGGAAAATCCAGTCAGTCTCTTGGCAATAGTTACGTTTCTGCCTTGTGCTTGTAAGAGAACGAAGAATGCGACAGATTAAAGACACAGTCTCTCTGCAGGGATGTCAAACACCCGGGACAAAAATAGGCCACATTAAGTTTTACACTGAAATAATTGGACATTAATAGAGAAAGGGTTAGATGTAATTTTTTTTTTTTTTATTGGGGAGTTACAATTGATGAAAAAAAGTTAAAAGTTAGAGATGCTGGGTACTTCAAATGATTGGAAACTGCATTGAGTCAAACAAGAAGGAACCAGAGTTCTGGCATAATTACAAAACAAAATGAACAACATTATCTATGCATCCATATTTTGTGCTAGTGAAACAGTATATATATATATATATATATATATATATTTGTGCTCAGAATTTTTCTAATACGTAATGGAATGTAGAAGGAGAATCAAAGTTGGTTGAGGTGTGCCGAAACCAACGTACAAGTAGGCCTGTGGAAGAGGGCAAAAGAGGATTCAAAGAAAGCACACTTTATTGCAAGTTTATACAGCTTGTGCACTGAAAGCTAGTAAGGAGCTTTTACTCTGATTGAGGTATATATGTAACTAAGCTGAGGATTACCTGTGGCCCCATCACCTAGTGATGTGGACTGGGGAGTAAGAGCTTGAAGCCGCTGATGCAGCGCTTCTGCGAAAAAGAGAGACCAGCGAAGGAAGCCATGATGTAGCTTACCTTAATGGAATGTTTAGACGTGAAGTAATGGATTAGTACTGATAGTGTGTGGCTGACCTTGGATACGTAAAATGGAGTGACAGCATAGGAGGTATAAATAGGATGCTTGATTTGTAGGTTTAGAGGAAAAGGCAAAAAGTACAATAGTTTAAAAAAGTCTTGAATCAAGCAAACTCTAATTGTGACATGGACCAATATACAAAGCCCTGGCGTGAGTGATGGAGTAGTCATGAAACTGTGTGAAGCATGCGTACCTGTATGAGTTGTAACTGTGTGCTTAGTCCAAGATTATCTCATGAAAAGGTGGTATCCTGGATGGTATGTAGTAGGTCGTAGGGAGACCTTAAACTGAGCGTGAAAGAGCTTCAGCGGCTGCGTTGTGGACACCAGGAATGTAAAAGCAGACTAAAAAGAGCTGAGAGGTTGCTGCCAGCCAAGTCAACCTTTGAAAATAGCCACAAAAATGGTTAGGGCATACGAGTGTACCTGTGGGAATGGCGATAAGGCACGTGTGAACCCCTGTGAGAAACCCGGCACCAGAATCTACCAGATGCCTTGCTGGGTGTAAATGCAGATAGTATATCAGGATAACAATGTTAACCTTAGTTGGACAGATCTTAGGTGACAGATGGGCTGCATATGTGGACTAGGTGTAGGTTCTGGAGCAGATGTGCAAAACCCTGCATTTAGTGAAATAGCATACCCCAGTATTAAAGTCATAGTGCACCCGAGCCTTCCCCAGAAATGAAATGTCCTTCTGGCCGCCTCCCTGACTAGTGTGTGGGGTGAAGGGGTGGTGAGAAGTGGAAGTAGCTGTCTCTATGCAAGAGGCAATGATAAACAGAGGAATGGAAAGCTTTGTTAAGTCGTAGGTGTCACTCTTTGGACTACTGAAATGTCACCAAGAACAAGCCCGTCGCTACCCGACAGGCAAACCAAGCAACTGTTTGGGGCCCCGAGCTGGCCCAGGGCCCCAAGCAGAGCTGGTGCTTCCTATAAGGCTGCAGCCGCCTGAGCGCTCTATAGAGAGCCTCAGGCAGCTGCAGCACTCCTCGTCATCACCTCCCCTTCAGCTCCTCTTCCTCCTCACTGTCAGTCCGGCCGGGTACCGCGCGGTACAGGAGATTCAGTTTCCTGTTCCCGGCCGGACTGACAGGAAGTGCACACTGAGTGCTCACTTCCTTTCAGTCCGGCCAGGAACAGGAAACTGAATCTCCTGTACCGCGCGGTACCCGGCCGGACTGACAGGAGGAAGAGGAGCTCGGCCACAGCCAGAGAAGGGGAGGTGAGAAGAAGATGGGGGTGGGGGGGAGGAGGGATGCCCGCTGTCCATAAAAAAAATTATTTTCCCCATGGGCCCGCCGGTGCAGCAGCTGCATTGGGAGCCCACATACTAAGAGGGCCCGGTCGGGCGCTGTGGCCCTTTAATAGCACGACCGGGCCCCCTTGTTTTACTGCAGCAGGCTGGGAGGAAGTGACTGCCGTGAGTCACTTCCTCCCAGATGGAATGAAGCCGCGTGGGATGGAGGAGGAGGAGGCCGTCAGGAGGGAGATGGAGTGCAGGAGCCTCACACTCCCAACTTCCTCAGCCTGCCACTGGACCCCAGGGAACCCATAAGGTAGGCTGGAGGGTTAGAGCACAGATTTTTACCCATCGTGGTTAAAGTTATAAAGTGTAAATGCTAAGTAGTTTGGAGGGTGTGAAGACTTGGGCTACAAAATTCATATTGCAATGTATTGATATTGTTTTTTTGTTTTTTTATACAGTGATCTGCTTTTCTGTGTGTTTGTTATATACAGTGCATTGCATATGCATGTGATGATGGCTTTACATATGGCTTTAATGACCAATTGTTATACATATTTATAGATCGTTTACAAATGTCCAATGTCCATTTTATGTTTGCATAAGGTTTTATAGATGCTCCAATAGCTTCATGATGTAATTATTTTGCATTGCCTTCCAATGACATTATGTATTTTTATGTTATGGGTGAAATTACTGTCATTAAAACCTCCAGCTATATTTCAGCACTGCCCTGTGCCCCATTATATCTATTCCTCATTTTACACAGCTGGACTGTCTGTCAGGGTTTCTGTGTGTATGTCTGTCAGTGTGTCAGTATGTCTGTCAGTGTGTCTGTGTGTGAGTATGTCTGTCAAGGTGTCTGTGTGTGTGTCACTATTTCTGTCTGTCTGTGTGTGAGTATGTCTGTCAGGGTGTCAGTATGTCTGTCAAGTTGTCTGTGTGCGTGTGACAGGGTGTCTGTGTGTGTGTCTTAGTATGTATGTCTGTGTGTATCAGTATATCTGTGTGTGTCAGTATGTGTGTCTTAGTATGTGTGTCAGTATGTCTGTCAGGGTGTTTGTGTGTGTCACTATGTCTGTGTGTCAGTATGTCTGTGTACGTGTCAGTATGTCTGTCAGGGCTATGCTGTGGTTCCTGTAGGCTTTGCGTGCGTGTGGGGGGTGGGGAGTTGGGGCTGGGGGGGGGGCCTCCATGTCCATTTTGCTTAGGGCCCCCAAGTTCCTTCAAACGGCCATGACCAAGAATATAACCTTTGTACTGTAGGGAGTCTTGTGAAGTTAAGTAGTGATGTTAGTTTAACGTCCTTTCCATCGAGAATTACTTTCTCCATGTAAATTGGAACAGGGTGGGCCGGTGAGACGTATGGAGTAGTGATAGTGGGTGGTGGGGGACAGGGAGGGAAATGAGGGGTAAGCCAGACTGTATGACCGAGATCGCCAGGTGAGCGCCTGCCGGGCTATATGGTGTGGCTATAGCCGATTCCATTTATCAGCCTGTTAATCATTTGGAAGTTGACCAGGATAGCGACTGGGGTCTCCTGATTGGAATCTGAGGAGTAAGCTGACGGCCCTTGTGAACTAGAGCCGGACCTGGGAACGTTGGGCTGAGCCGTTGTGAGCCAGTGTAGTTCTGCCTTACTGGCAGTGGCTGGGGAGGGGATACCCCTGTGTCAGAGCTCTGCTATTTTTTGGAATGTACCAGAATCCCAGGTAACTGAGGGTAGAAGGAGTGAGGGATTCCTATGGAGACCCTGGCCAGACTGGCGTGCTGGGTATTTCGTCCAACAGCAGACAGATTATCGGGATGGATACGTGTGACATTCTGAAAAAGAAATAATGATTTGGATAAGTAATGTGTCTTAGAGGTATGGATGAGACCTTCGGAGAACTGGCCTGCGAGCTAGTGCTGAGGCAAAGAATTTACCTAGAACCAAGTGCCAAGTGGCGGAGAGAGGCTCTACCTATGATTTGGGCCGAGGGGATTTTGTGGCCACTTGAACGTGGTGGCAGGATGTCGGCCTCTCGGTGACCGTAAGAGATTCAAAACGTGTGGCCGTGACATGGGAAGCCCTAACTGTAGCCCTAAAGAAGGGCGAGCGAGGTGGCTAACTATGATTTGGTCGTGGGGCTGAACCTCTGTGTTGAGGTGGGGTGTAGACCTTGCGGGACCGTAGCGCCTAACCCTCAATGCCAGTTCTCTAGCCTGATGGGGCTTGTCTCTTAGAATGGTGTGATATAACGTATGTAGATACTTAACCTTGAGTGTTTGCCCTCTTTATTTGGGCAACGCGCCGGAAGATTACAATATATTCTTGCTTCTGCAGGGAACGGGCCCGGTCCGGGAAACTTTAGGGGGAAAAAGATGCTAGTGGGCCTGAGGCGTTCCACTAATATAATGAGTGTAAAAATGTTACGTATGAGAAGGTGTGTATCAGAGATACTGTAACGTACGAACGTAGGTAAGCTGAGGGACCTGAACGTTGGTCCGTAAATTAGAGACAAGCCCCTGGGTTCCCATAAATGTGAATTTTTTGAATGATACGAAGGCAAAGTGAGGCCTTAAGGAGAACCTTAATCGTAGTGAGTAAGATTACCAATACCTGATACTGCAATGCAGGGAACCAGGTAGCCTGTAGGTTGTCAATGGCGTAGTACTTGGTGAGCTGCGGCAATGACACAGGTCTAAGTAATGATATGTAGAAATAAATGACAAAACATGTACCGTTAAATATAGTAGTAATATGGTGGATTATGATTATGAGATTGTTGTTGACATTTTGTGAGGAATCTTAGCCCAGGTATGTTTTGAAGTGTAGAGCCCACTTTGGGAGGTGGGGGGCTGTATGGGGCCGTGGAGGCTGAATGAGGCCGTGCAGGCTGAATGAGGCCTCAAGGGAAAACGTAAAATGGTAATCCTTCTTACCTGTTACTGAAATGCAGGATACTGGTTACCTCTTCTTGGAGCTCTGTTTGAAGATAAGTATAAGTAGTAGCAAGGTGGTGTAGGTTTGTGTGATTGATGTTTTAAACGCCGTGAGGAATCGCAGAACTGGCCTGTTAGAAGTTTAGAACCCACTTTGGGAGGTGGGGAGGCTGAATGAGGCCATGGAGGCTGAATGAGGCCTTGAGGGAAAAGAGAACTGGTAAACCTACTTACCTAATACAGTAATACAGGGTACTGGGATACCACTTCTTGAAGACTGATTGGAGGAAAGTGGAGGTGTATTATATACGTAAATTATAAAAGAAAGTGGCCAAACTGTGCCTTTAAGAAGATTACCCTGTGAAAAATAGGTGTCTCACAATTATGTGACCATGGACGGAAAATTTGTAAAACACATATATTTCACCCAGTGGTGACTTAAGAGCCATATAATAAACTTAACATCATATAGAAAAAAATTTATGTGAGTGCTTGGTATAAGTAAAGAGACATAACTAGATATTTTATAGTAGATTAGTAAATTGAAAGACTGTAGCCCCCTCAGTTAACCGAATGAACAAGAGTACTATAAATAGAAAGAACTCCCGCATTCGGTAAATGGAACACACGAAAGGATTTAAACGAAAGCCAATTGAATAATCAGCTGCAGGCTGTAACGTGTAAATTAACTAAAGGTTGCATGAAAAAGCCGTTTGAACGTGTTCGGCTGAACGAACGTACGAAAGAACAGACAAACGTAGGGTAAGTGTGCACGTACGGTACATAGAATTGAACAAAAGTAAATGAAAGCGTGTGTATTCCGCATTCAGCTGTTAGCCGCACGAACGCAGAAGTACACGAACAGCGTAATAGCACGAATAGGTAAGTAATGAAGGGAGCCTATGCCCGCGTTTTTAGGCCCGAACGTGGGAAATAGCCAAACGATATTTCCCACGTTATGCTTACGTGGACGTGCCGTTCTCGTGACCGGAAGCCGGGTAGCGAGTAGGGAAGTCTGGTAGAAGCCGGTGGACGGGCACGTAAGACGGAGGTAGGAGCTGCTGGCGACGGACTGTTTACTGGAGATTGACTTTGGCAGTAACAACAGACCGGAAGTGCTGGTTGCTATCGTGAAGACAAACAGCTTGCACAACAAAGGTAAGTAGGGGGTAGGGTTTATATAGGATCATAACTCCTCCCACAAATTCATGCCAAATGGCCTTCCAACATATATATATATATATATATATATATATATATATATAGTGTGTGTGTGTGTTTACATACATACATGGTATGTACTTTACAAGTAACACCAAGCCTCCATTGCAAGCCAGTAACCAACCTCATGCTGATGAGTTGCATTAACAATGAAACAGCTGTCCATGTGTGGTTCACTGGCTTTGCTTCTCTTCCTGAGTTGTGTTCAAAGCTGTTGTTTGCAGCAGACACATACTCCAAGGAATCCATATACCAGTGATGGCGAACCTTTTTGAGCCCGAGTGCCCAAACCGCAATACATGCCAACTTTTTTTCCTTAAAGTGCCAACACGGCAATTGCGTGTGTGTGTGTGGGGGGGGTGCGTGTGTGTGTGTGTGGGGGGGGGGGTGCGTGTGTGTGTGTGGGGGGGTGTTGTGTGTGTGGGGGGGGTGCGTGTGTGTGGGGGGGTGTGTAGGTGTTGTATGTGAGGGGTGCTGTGTGTGTGTATGAGGGGTGCTGTGTGTGTGTGTGGGGTGCTGTGTGTGTGTGTGGGGTGCTGTGTAAGTGTGTGTGGGGTGCTGTGTAAGTGTGTGTGGGGTGCTCTGTGTGTGGGGGGGTGCTGTGTGTGTGTGTGGGGGGGGTGCTGTGTGTGTGTGTGGGGGGGTGCTGTGTGTGTGTGTGGGGGGGTGCTGTGTGTGTGTGGGGGTGCTGTGTGTGTGTTTGGGGGGGTGCTGTGTGTGTGTTTGGGGGGTGCTGTGTGTTTGGGGGGGTGCTGTGTGTGTGTTTGGGGGGTGCTGTGTGTGTGTTTGGGGGGGTGCTGTGTGTGTGTTTGGGGGGGTGCTGTGTGTGTGTGTTTGGGGGGGTGCTGTGTGTGTGTGTGAGGGGGGTGCTGTGTGTGTGTGTGAGGGGGGTGCTGTGTGTGTGTGTGTGAGGGGGGTGCTGTGTGTGTGTGTGGGAGGGGGGTGCTGTGTGTGTGTGTGTGAGGGGGGAGCTGTGAGTGTGTGAGAGGGGTGCTGTATGTGTGTGTGAGAGGGGTGCTGTGCTGTGTGGGGGTAGGGGTACTGTGTGGGGGGTAGGGATACTGCTGGCGGGGTATGGGTACCGCTGTGGGGGGTAGGGATACTGTGTGTGGGGGGTAGGGGTGCTGTGGGGGGGTAGGGGTACTGTGTGTGGGGGTAGGGGTACTGCTGGGAAGTAGGGGTACTGCTGAGGGGTAGGGGTACTGTGTGGGGGGGTAGGGGTACTGTGTGGGGGGGTAGGGATACTGTGTGGGGGGTAGGGGTACTGCGTGGGGGGGTAGGGGTACTGCGTGAGAGGTCGGGGTACTGCTGAGGGGTAGGGGTACTGCGTGGGGGGTAGGGGTACTGCTGAGGGGTAGGGGTACTGCGTGGGGGGGTAGGGGTACTGCTGAGGGGTAGGGGTACTGTGTGGGGGGTAGGGGTACTGCGTGGGGGGTAGAGGTACTGCGTGGGGGGTAGGGATACTGCTGGGGGGGTGTAGGGGTGCTGTGGGAGGTAGGGGTACTGTGTGTGTGTGGGTACTAGGGGTACTGTGTGTGGGGGGTAGGGGTGCTGTGTGTGGGGGGGTAGGGGTACTGCTGGGGGTGGTAGGGGTACTGCGAGAGGGGGTAGGGGTGCTGGGGGGGTAGGGGTGCTGGGGGGATAGGGGTGCTGGGGGGGTAGGGGTACTGCTGTGGGGGAGTAGGGGTACTCTTGTGGGGGAGGAGGGGTACTGCTGGGATGGTAGGGGTACTGCTGGGGTGGTAGGGGTACTGCTGGGGTGGGTAGGGTGCTGCAGGGGGGGTGGGGTGGTGCTGTGGGGGGTAGGGGTGGTGCTGGGGAGATGGGGGTGGTGCTGTGGGGGGTAAGGGTACTTCTGGGGGGGTAGGGTGCTGCTGGGGGGGTGGGGTGGTGCTGTGGGGGGTAGGGGTGGTGCTGGGGAGATAGGGGTGGTGCTGGGGGGGTAAGGGTACTTCTGGGGGGGTAGGGGTGCTGTGTGTCAGTATCCCCCCCCTCCCTCCTTCTTACCTTTAATGAAGTGGGGGGGGGGGACACAGCCATCCCTGGTGGTCCGGTGGTGGCAGGCAGTGCTTCCATGTCGGGAGGCAGGGGGAGGGATCTGTGATGCTGATCCCCTGTCCTCCCGCGCGATGCTGTGGGGGGTAAGGGTACTTCTGGGGGGGTAGGGTGCTGCTGGGGGGGTGGGGTGGTGCTGTGGGGGGTAGGGGTGGTGCTGGGGAGATAGGGGTGGTGCTGTGGGGGGGTAAGGGTACTTCTGGGGGGGGTAGGGTGCTGCTGGGGGGTGGGGTGGTGCTGTGGGGGGTAGGGGTGGTGCTGTGGGGGGTAGGGGTGGTGCTGTGGGGGGTAAGGGTACTTTTGGGGGGGTAGGGTGCTGCTGGGGGGTAGGGGTGGTGCTGGGGAGATAGGGGTGGTGCTGGGGAGATAGGGGTGGTGCTGGGGAGTAAGGGTACTTCTGGGGGGGTAGGGGTGCTGTGTGTCAGTATCCCCCCCCTCCCTCCTTCTTACCTTTAATGAAGTGGGGGGGGGGGGGACACAGCCATCCCTGGTGGTCCGGTGGTGGCAGGCAGTGCTTCCATGTCGGGAGGCAGGGGGAGGGATCTGTGATGCTGATCCCCTGTCCTCCCGCGCGATGCTGTGTGGAGCGTTGCCATGGTAACGCTCGGCAACGCTCCACACAGCATCGCGTGGGAGGACAGGGGATCAGCATCACAGATCCCTCCCCCTGCCTCCCGACACGGAAGCAGAGTAGGCGCCTGCCGTTTCGGGCAGGCAGGTGCCTACTCTGCAGTGATGGCGGACCTGTGGCTGCGTGCCCACAGAGAGGGCCCGGCGTGCCACCTGTGGCACGCGTGCCATAGGTTCGCCATCACTGCCATTTACAGTATAAAGTTAGTATGAGGCAAAAATTTGGTTCTTTGTTGAGCTCATTTGCATATGCCTACCCAGAATCCCTTGTAGTAGTGAGAGCACCGTTAATGTGAAATTTCTGTGGGAAAAGCAAGAAGCAAGTCTTATGGCTTCACTGGTGTGTGTATTTGTATTTAGCAATGTATTAACTATTTAACTATATATATATATATATATATATATATATATAAAGCTTGGCGGCACTAATGAAGAGTGGACTTTGGTGTAAACAATTTGTTGAGCCCCCTACAGAACATGGGTGGCCAAAAAGTCGAGATCCTTTACTACTATACAGCTCACATCATTCCTTGCTAGCTGGGGATCTACTATTTGCCCAGTTTTCTCATGGTTGCATTTGTGTGCCGAATCTGTGTTTGAATGCAGTATCAGCTTCGGAACCAAAGAAAATCTGGTTGGACAGCCTTTCATATTGATTCCAGCCCTACATAGTAAGCAAAATTAAAGGAACACTCATCTACCTGAATAAAATAAATCCCTGTTTAGTAGGTATTCCCCAATTCCGTTCCTCATACGCACAGATATACACATTCTGACACTGACAGACACACAGAAAATACACATATTGCCACCCTACTGACAGGAGGATGTCTTCCTTGGGTTTCTGAGGGAGCTGGGTGTGGGAGGAGGAAGATGGCTAAGGCTGATGAGAGTGCATACCGAATGCTAGTAGGGTAAAAAGGGGAGTGGAGTGATGAGAACCACCACTGGCATTGCCCAAAAGGAGAAGACTCACCTGAAAAGGGAGTGGGGTCAGCCTGGTGTGAATGGGCTCTCTGTGTGGTCCTAGTGCCCTGAGTGTAGTGTAAACTGGGGATGGTGCAACAGGACCTCGAAACAAGTAATGTTCCCCTAAAATTGGGACATTTGGAGGCCTGAGAGTGGGATGGTCCAGGCTCTCTCTCCCCTCTTCCTCTCACTCCTTGCTCAAAGTTGAATAACATTGGTTTCATGCATGCACCCTGTGTCCTAAAGCATCTTAATGAAAAGCACTGGATTGGCTGGAATATCATCACTAGTGATTATCTTTTGAGGGAGAGAGTAGAACTGTGGGGAGGAGATAGTTTCAATCCTGGATTAGTTGTAAGTAAAGTGTTTTTGTTTTTTCTTTGAGGAAACCAGAGCACTCAACATTTACAAACAATATTTATTTCTAATGTTGGAATGCTCCTCTCAGAGCCATGCAATCATTGTTGTTGTTCCTTGTTATGGAGATGGATTCATTTATACATAAAGAATGCAATAAATATATCCACAGCTTAGTTTTTTATTTAAATACCGGTACATCAAAGTGGTAAAACATTATGGTAAATCAATGTCATACATGTATAGGTCTCTCCACCTTTTTGTATGAGCTTTTACATGACATTATGGCATTAGAAATACAAACCCGATATGATTCTTGACACAGAGAGCAATGGGTCCACGTCTGAATACCTAGCAAATAAACTAAAACAGAGCACAAGAGAATACGGAGAATGGACAACAGTTCAAACAGCTCGCCTTTTAGTGGGACTCATATTTTTCCATTACATCTTTTTCTGTACAAGAAATACAGCAACCCCAGCCTGCTGTAGTGGTTATGACATCAGGAGTGCCTTGGCGCCCACCTAGAATAATTTATGAAACCAGTTTAGAAAGGTTTCACAACTTACCCGAGTCCCACTTGACACCTTTGCCCGTACTCCCTGCGTCACAATTGGTAGGGAACCTAACACACAGACAGGACACAACAGAATGGCTGGGCTATGCAAAAGAATAGTCAAAGCAAGCCAAGGTCAAAGGGAAATAGAGAGATGGAATACGAAGAGACTAGCCGAGGTCAGGGAGCAGAGAAAACGTAAGAAAATGTAAGACAAGCCAAAGTTCGGTAACCAATTAATCAGACAGAGTGCTGCACTCTACTTGGCTAAACAAAGACCACAGCAGGCAGGGGCGGGCTGGGCCGGGGGGGCAGGGAGGCAATTGCCCCCCAGGCCACCCTAAATAATTAGAAAAACGGCCGCTGCAGGGCCGATCATGGGCGGGTGCACCGCGCACAGGCGCCAGGAGGTGAAGGGGGCTGCGCGGAACAGGCTGATGGCCTTTCACAGGGAGCCCAGAAGGTGGCCAGATGGCCACCTAAGGGCGCCTCCGTAGCAAGGCAGAGTAGGCACATGCTTGTCCCAGATGGCAGGTGCCTACTCTGCAGAAATATACTGGTCGGCTAAGGAAGGAGGCAGGCGGCGGCGAGGGAGCGCTGATTGTGCTGATGATCTTCCTGCTCCCTCGCGCGCC
The DNA here is from genome assembly GCF_036172605.1 of Pelobates fuscus. Taxonomy (NCBI): domain Eukaryota; kingdom Metazoa; phylum Chordata; class Amphibia; order Anura; family Pelobatidae; genus Pelobates; species Pelobates fuscus. Next base: position 169,042,477 of record NC_086319.1, read on the forward strand.
CTCTCTGGTGATGCAGAGGGAGCAGAGAGGAGCATGAAGATCATGAATGTCACTGGACCCCAGGGAGAGAACCCAGAGGACTCCTAAAGGTCGGAGCAACAAGGAAAACAATTAATTTGTGAGTGTGTGTGTGTGTGTATGTCTGAAAGTAAGTGTGTGTGTGTGTGTGTGTCAGTAAGGGAGTGTGTGTGTGTCAGTAAGTTTGTGTGTGTGTTTCTATCTGTCAGTGAGTGTGTGTCAGTAAGTGTGTGTATCTGTCAGTGAGTGTGTGTGTCTGTCAGTGAGTGTGTGTCAGTAAGTGTGTGTATTACATTTGGAGGTGCATGGGGGGGGAGGGGTAAGGGGGTCAGCAGTGTATTAGATTAGGGGGAGAGGGCCAGCAGTGAATTGGATTAGGGGGAGGGGAAAACACTGTATTAGATAGGGGGAGGGGGTCAGCAGTGTATTAGATTAGGGGGAGGGGAGCAACACTGTACTAGATAGGGGAAAGGGGGTCAGCGGTCAGAGGGTATTAGATAAGGGGAGGAGGTCAGCAGTGTGTTAGATAGAGGGGTCAGCAGTGTATTAGATTAGGGGGAGGGGGACAGCAGTGTATTAGATAGGGGGAGGGAGATCAGCAGTGTATTGATAGGGAGAGGGGGGTCAGCAGTGTATTATATAGGGAGAGGGGGGTCAGCAGTGTATTAGATAGGGGAGTCAGCAGTGTATTAGATTATGGGGGGAGGGTGGTCAGCAGTGTATTAGATTGAGGAGAGGGGTCAGCAGTGTATTAGATAAGGAGGAGAGGGATCAGCAGTGTATTAGATAGTGGGGAGGGGGATCAGCAGTATATTGATAGGGGGAGGGAGGTCATCAGTGTATTAAATAGTGGGGTCAGCAGCGTATTAGACGCAGTGACTTATGGGGCTGGCATAGATTTTTTTCCAGGGCTGCTTTGTACCCAGTCCGGCCCTGGACACCACACATTCGCATAATCTAGGAGCCTAGTCGGCCCAGATGCTCAGTCTCCTTATAAATATTCCAGAGGGACAGTTCAAGATTGTGCCACCAGGCCAAGGAAAAACCCTGTGCAAATACTGCCTGCTCCCCCACTCCTGCAGTGCTGTGCCAACAGACAATTAACCTTTATGTCTTTAAATCCAAAGAAGAGCTAAAACCCACAAAACAAACAAGGTATTGTGACTTGGATAGTATAGTCAAAGTCAGTGCTATGGTGACTGTGCCCTGGAGTTCTCCTTGCCAACCGAGGCCGAGGCCAGTCGGTCCCTTACCCTTAAAAGAAACCTGTATTTATTATATTGTCAATATCTTAAATAACTTGAAAAGTTTGGAAGGCTTTTTGGTCTATGAGTCAGAGCGCTGCCACCAGTTTGCCAAGCGGAAGGATTGTGTACTGTGGTCTGCTACTTCCAGAGATCCACAAAATCTGTCTCTCTAACATTTCCACATACAATCACACATTGTTAATTAATAGTTGTCAATATTTGATTGGTAATGGATTATACTCCCCCTAGACTCCCACTATTGTGTATGCCTTTAAATGTTGTGTTCTGTTTAATAAATATTGGACATTTTCTGAATCAAACTCCTTTGTATGGTCTCTAATTGAGTGTCCCCAAGTACTTGAGGGCGTGGTACGGTTTGGATAGATGGCAATGGCAGGTAATTCAGGTGATCACCAAGGACAGGACAGATGTTCCAACATTCCATATTTATATATATATATATATATATATATATATATATATATATATTTGTCATTATTTATTTTATTAAGTCAAGAGAATGGCAGTAGAGAATCAAGAGAATCAAGAAATCAGAGTTAAAGCAGTTATAACATATTAGTTAACCAGTTGTTATTCAAAATAACATAAACTACCAAACTGAACAGCCTCTTTTTTAAATAAAAGTAATCAAGCTAGACCTACATTCGTGATAATGAGTGACATATCAGGAAGAAGAGTGATGCAGAAGATTAGCTTTTACTAGAGAGAACCATATCACATTTTAACAAGAAGTGTAAGCTAATAACAGTTATTTATGTATAAAATATTTACCAGGAAGGATACATTGAGATTTCTCTCGGTTTCAAGTATGTCCTGGGTCCACAAATCATTGCATTGTTACAATAGGATACAATATTAACAAAAAATACAATATACAAACAATATATATATATATATATACACACACACACATATATCATTTTAACACATAACAGGTAATAAATATATTAAACCATGACAGGTGCATTATGTGCTGAGGTATATTGCCATACAGGGGCGGGCTGGGCCCGGGGGCAGGGAGGCAATTGCCCCCCAGGCCGCCCGAAATTCTTTTAGGACCGGCGCGGCGGGCCGGCCCTTTAAATGCTGCAGCCGCCGAGCGCTCTGTAAAGAGCGCTCAGACGGCTGCAGCTGCTTTTCCCTCCCTCCCCTCCCCTGTAGCGTGGCCGAGCTGGTCTCCGGTCCGCGGTCTCGGCCTGAGTGATGGGAAGGTGCACACTGAGTGTGCACTTCCTGTCAGTCCGGCCGGTTACAAGAAACAGAAACTCCTGTTCTGCGCTGAGTTTCTGTTTCCTGTAACCGGACGGACTGACAGGAAGTGCACACTGAGTGTGCACCTTCCTATCACTCCGGCCGGGCACCGCGGACCGGAAAGCAGCTCGGCCACGCTACAGGGGAGGGGGTAAGAATAAGGGAGGGGGGGTAAGAAGCAGGGAGGGGGGGAAGGGGGTGAATAAGAAGAGGGGAGGGGGGGGAAATAAGAAGAGGGGAGGGGGGAATAAGAAGAGGGGAGGGGGGGAATAAGAAGAGGGGAGAGGGGGGAATAAGAAGAGGGGAGGGGAGGGAATAAGAAGTGGGGAGGTAGGGGGGAATAAGAAGAGTGGAGGGGGGAATAAGAAGAGGGAGGGGGGATAAGAAGAGGGAGGGGGGAATAAGAAGAGGGGAGGGGGGAATAAGAAGAGGGGAGGGGGGAGTAAGAGGGGAGGTGGGGGAGTAAGAGGGGAGGTGGGGGAATAAGAAGAGGGCGGAATAAGAAGAGGGGGAGAGTAAGAAGAGGGGGAGAGTGAGGGGGGAGTAAGAGGGGAGGGGGGAGTAAGAGGAGGGGAGGGGGGAGAGTAAGAGGAGGGGGAGAGTAAGAAGAAGAGGAGAGGGAGGGGGAGTAAGAAGAGGGGAGTGGGGAGTAAGAAGAAGGGGTGGGGAGTAAGAAGAGCGGAGGGGGAGAGTAAGAGGGGAGGGGGGAGTTAGAGGGGAGGTGGAGAGGGAGGTGGGGAGTAAGAAGAGGGGAGGGGGAGTAAGAAGAGGGGAGGGGGAGTAAGAGGGGAGGTGGGGGAATAAGAAGAGGGGAGGGGGCAATAAGAAGAGGGGGGAGTAAGAAGAGGGGAGGGGGAGAGTAAGTAAGAGGGGGAGAGTGAGGGGGAGTAAGAGGGGAGGGGGAAGTAAGAGGAGGGGAGGGGGGAGAGTAAGGGGAGGGGGAGAGTAAGAAGAGGGGGAGAGTGAGGGGAGAGTAAGAGGGGAGGGGGGAGTAAGAGGAGGGGAGGGGGAGAGTAAGAAGAGGGAGGGGGAGTAAGGAGAGGGAGGGGGGAGTAAGAAGAGGGGAGGGGGGAGTAAGAAGATGGGGTGGGGAGTAAGAAGAGGGGAGGGGGGAGTTAGAGGGGAGGGGGGTAAGAAGAGAGGGAGGGGGGAGTAAGAGGGGAGGGGGGGTAAGAAGAGATGGAGGGGGGAGTAAGAAGAAGAGAGGGAGGGGGAGTAAGAAGAGGGGGAGGGGGGAGTAAGAAGAGGGGGCAGTAAGAAGGAGGGGAGATAAGAAAAGGGGGGAAGAAGAGGGGGAGGGGGAATAAGAAGAGGGGGAGGGGGGAGTAAGAAGGAGGGGAGATAAGAAAAAGAAGGGGGTGAGTAAGAAGAGGGGGGAGTAAGAAGGAGGGGAGATAAGAAAAAGAGGGGGGTAAGAAGAAGAAGGGGAAGTAAGAAGAAGAGGGGGAGGGGGAGTAAGAATAAGAGGGGGAAGGGGAGTAAGAAGAGGGGGGAGTAAGAAGGAGGGGATATAAGAAAAAGAGGGGGGAGGGGGAGGGGGAGTAAGAAGAGGGAGAGGGGGAGTAAGAAGGAGGGGAGATAAGAAAAAGAAGGGGGTAAGAAGAAGAAGGGGGAGTAAGAAAAATAGGGGGGAGTAAGAAGAGTGGGGAGTAAGAAGAAGAAGAAGGGGGAGTAAGAAGGAGGGGAGATAAGAAGGAGGGGAGATAAGAAAAAGAGGGGGGGAGGGGGAGTAAGAAGAGGGAGAGGGGGAGTAAGAAGGAGGGTAGATAAGAAGAAGGGGGAGTAAGAAGAAGAGTGGGGAGTAAGAAGGAGAGGGGGAAGTAAGAAGAAGAAGGGGGAGTAAGAAGAAGGGGGAGTAAGAAGAAGAAGGGGGAGTAAGAAGAAGAAGGGGGTAAGAAGAAGGGGGGGTGTAAGAAGAAGAATAAGAGGGGGTAAGAAGAAGAAGGGGGAGTAAGAAGAAGTCGGAGGGTTAAGAAGCTCTAAGGGACAGAAGGGACAGCTCTATAGGACAGGGGGCAAGACAGGGAGCTCTTTCACACTATGCGCACACACACACACACACACACACACAATGCATCCCTATACATACACAGAAACACACAATGCATCCCTATACATACACAGAAACACAACATGCTTCCCTTACACACAGAGAAACACACAATGCATCCATTACACACACACACAATGCAACCCCCACACAAAGACAATGCATCATTTGCACACATACACAGAAACAGACAATGCAAACACACACACACACACTGCTTTTCTTACATACACACAGAAACACAATGCATCTCTTACACTCAATGCACACACATACAGACACACACCTTGCATCCCTTTTGCATACAAACACAGATTCACACAATGCATCCCTTACACACAACCAGAAACACATAATACATCCCTTATACACAAATACACACTGCTTCCACTACACACAAACACACTGCATCACCTGCACAAACTGGTATCCCTATAAACTACATACCATAAGCACACATATTAGATCCTCTACAATAACTCATAACACATACCCTACACACTCCACTCCCTGTGAACGAACTCATGGGTGGGTGGAACATATAAGTGGACTTATGAGTGGGCCTTATGGGCATACCCACCGTCAGGCCCTGGGGCCCAGACCTTGAGCTGTGTAAGAGGCCCCCAAAAAATGGAGCTGCTTCTAATTCTCCCAGAACATTGAATTTTGTGACCACAGTTGCAAACAGCCTCCAGAGATCCTGTTCTACACCAGACCAGTGGAGCCAAACTGCAGCTCATCATCATCCTCTTCTAATTGTAAGTAGGCAATCTAGTATATTATTAGTGACACTAATCTATAATTTACCTCACATTAAAGGGACACTATAGTGGTTGTGGTGTCTATAGCTGGTCCCTGCAGGCTTTTTAATGTAAACACACACTGTGTGCAGCACTGGTGATAGTTCATATGGCAGATCATATGGGTGGGGCATTGTGATGTCACATGGGGGGGCAGCAAATTTATATTTTGTCTAGGGCGGCAAAAATCCTTGCACCGGCTCTGATCCTGGGCAGGTGCACCAGTCTACTGGTGACCCACAGGAGGGGAGTTCACTGATTGCACTGCACTCTCCTCCTGCCCAGACCCCTCTTGACCGCAGTGCAAGTGCCCTCTGCCCTCTGCCCCTAATTTACAGTGGCTCACACTCACAACAAGCAGTGCCTGGAGCCCTTTGCAGAGACGGAAACAAAGAGGTTCTGCGGCAGCTGCCCGTCCTGCAAGCATTACATTAAACAGCTGTTCCCCATGCAGCCACAGGTGGCGTTGTGCTGGGAGACTGTGATTACTCTTCACTTCCTCCCAGCCTACAGAGCAGCGCATGGGGGAGAGAGAGGAGGAGGCATGATTTAATCTTACAAAAAATCCTCTAAGCAAACCTTTCATAAATTTGGGGGGGGATCAGCTCTGTTTCCACAGTTTATTGGTGTTTACTCTGATGTCTGTATTAATATTGAGGGATGTCTAAGTAGTAACGTCAGTGTGTGTCAGCAGGGCCAGCCGTTGGGGTGGGCAAGCTGTGCGGTCACGCAGGGTGCCATGACAACAGAGGCACCCGGCGGCCAACACAGCTCACAAGTTGGGTACACCAGCATATTTAGTTTAAACGATTCGCTGGTAGTCCACTGGTGCGCACCAGCAGTAGGTGCAGTCAGATCATATCCTCTCCCTCGTGGTTCCAGCGCTCAGTTAGTGAGTCAGAGCACAGGCTCAGAGATTCTCAGCCTCAGAGAAACTGCTATGTTTACATTGCAGGGTTAATCCGGCCTCTAGTGGTTGTCTCCCTGACAGCCACTAGAGGCGCTTCCGCGATTTACACGGAGTAAATCGCACTTATTTGACTCTAGTTTTAAGCCTGCAGCTGTAAACATAGTAGTTTCAGAGAAACTTCTATGTTTACATTGAGGTTTAATCCAGCCTCTAGTGGCTGTCTATCTGACAGCCACTAGAGGCCGCTTCCGCGATTCTCAGTGTGAAAATCACACTGAGATGACGCTGGACGTCCATAGGAAAGCATTGAGCAATGCTTTCCTAAGGGTGGTTTGAAAGCGTGCACGGCTCTGGCGGCGCATGCACATTCAGCTCCACTCCGGAGCTGACGTCTGCGGGGGAGGAGAGGTCACCAGCGCACAGGGAGGATTTTAACCCCTTCAGCGCCGAGGGAGAGGGGCACTCCAAGACTCTATAGTGCCAGGAAAACGGGTTTGTTTTCCTGTCACTATAGGATCCTTTTAATATGTAAGAGGAAAATGATGGTTGAGCAGACATATAGCCAAATCCCATGTTTTGTTTTGGTTCAGAACTTGTACAATTACGAGCAGTTTTTACAAACATATATTTTTGGATTTTTTAATATTAAACAGTAGATATTATTCTGCAGTTCCATTGCTATCAATGCATCCCTATAATATCCATATTCCATATGTCCATCCTAACTAGTCATATTCCTACACCCAGTGTAGCTCTGATACATGATTGCCACATGTTTCTATCCCCTCTATTGTCTGTCAGTCTGTCTTGCTCAGTCTGTCTCTCACACACACTGGTCTATCAGCCGCTGTAATCGGCTATGCTGTTGCCGTGGTAACCGCGCTCTGTGTTCGATTGCTTTGTCTGGTTTGTGCTCTGCGCGCGGCGCATCGCGACTGAACCATAAGGAAAGGAAGATGGCGGCCTCCGGGAATGGTCTGCTCGGCCGGGGCCTGGACATAAGCTTAGCTGCTTTACAGCAGCAGGACCCGTACATTAGGGGTATCGTCGATGTGGCAAGTCAGGTGGCTCTCTATACTTTCAGCCACAAGGCCAACGAGTGGGTGAGTGACCCAGAGGGGGGGTCAGAGGGCTGCATGGGCTGCCCAGCATTACATGGTGTCAGTGGGAAGGAGCCCCATGGCAGGCTGGGTGGCTCACAGATCCCACAGATGTTGGAGGACTACATCTCCCATACTGCTTTACCAGCCGTAAGGAAGAAGAAGGCAGCATGGGAGTTGTAGTTCTGTAACAGCTGGGGATCTACATGCTGTCCATTGTTACCTTATGGTGAGGATAATGTGAAATGCCTTACTTTATCGTATGGCTAAACCTCAATACTGCATCATTATTTACCTTTAACATTATTAAGACTAGCTGCCCACTTTGTTTACCCGGCCAACCACTATTGACAGCCACACACAGTGTTTAAATAAACTGCAAATGCCCACAGTTTGGAGCAACTGAAACAATCTTAAACGATTAAGGGGCATATAGACTGTAAAATCCAAACATTGTTCACGCAACGTCTGGATTTTGCAATACTGGATCCAAATCAGCGAGAATCGAATCTGCTTTTCATACTGTACAGATGTATGTGACTGTGTGAAATAATTTATAAAGTCAAACTGTCTGCGCTAGCAGCCAACGAGCAAATGGTTAAAAAAATCCAAAGACAAAACACCTAACATCGGCGGTGTATGGGTTAAACGGAAACTCCATACTAGAGATGTCAGCAGTAAAGCAAGTAGTTAATGTAGAATAACATTTATGATGGAATTTTTTATTTTTCTCTCAAATACGAAATGTGTATATCGCACAGTGAATAACAGTAAATAACTTTTTTTTAGAATTTGTGTTAATACATGGGCTGCTAAATGTAAGCTCTCTAGGTATTACTCATATATAACGCACAATTATAAAACCTCATATAAACTGTATTTCTGTGCCAGGAAGAAGCTATATGTTGGCTTCTTAAAATCTCTACATTTAATAGTTTGTAACTAGTCCTATTTTATTTCAGGAAAAGACAGATGTTGAAGGAACATTGTTTATTTATACCAGGTGAGTGATGCATATAGCATTTACATTTTTAAGTTGATGGTATACACTGTGTGCAACTGTGTTTGCCAAAATGTTTTAGGTCTCTGTACTGGTGTTTGTTAGGTAATAAGCACAATAATCGTCTCTGCAAAGATGATAATTTAAAAAAATTTTTTTTAGTGGTTTTTATTCCTAGATTCTCTGTTGCATGTGATCTGGTTGCTGTGCTTTTTATTGCAAGAATGCTGTATGCATGCATACACACATGTGCCACTCCTCACAGTGTGCAAATTCAAAAAGAATTTATAAACAAATTAAAATATTTAGCACAACTGAACAATGACCGTTCCTCTTTAGTAAAGTAGATTTTTATACAATTGTTGTACACTTGGAAGTCTGCATGTTGCGTTCAGTCTTTAAAGAGTTCCTGTAGACACTAACTATTTCAGTTCATTGAATTCGGTATAGTGCCTGGAGTTGTCTGGCACTGTCTCATCTTAACTGTCTTACTCTAAATAAGGGTCCCTGGCCACTCACAGCCCATCCCCCAGAATCTTTTTGAAATACTCATATTGACTGTTGGAATTTCACTTAAGTTCCAACACAGTCAAGAGCTATACTGAGGTAATGTAGGGACTACTTTGTCTCAGTACTACTCCTACGCCTAACCCTTCTATACACTGGGTAGAGCTACCGCTGTCTAGAAGTGTGAATCCCCCTAGTCGTCATTTGTGATGGCTGCAGGGAATTGGCTTTATGGAGGATCCTGTGTCCTCCATAGAACTCAACGTTGCAGTGAAGTCTCCTGGCTCTGAAGAGGACTTGCTGGGAGAAGATGGCGGCACCCGCGAGGGACAGGTTCAGGTAAATAAAACTTGCCATTACCTGCCCTTCCCAGCCACCGGACCTTTAGTGGCGATGTCGCCATCAGGGATCCTTGCAGATTATGCAAAGTCCCCAGACGGTGATAGTGCCGCTTAACGTTTCATTAAATGTATATAATAAACTTTTAGATAAACAAGTGAAAATGTTATGACAGTTGTCCTTTTAAAGTGAGTCTGTTGTCTACTCCCCATATAGATAACCAATAAAAGTTACTATTTCTTTTTTTGCATTGCTGACACATGCTTCATATTTTACAGAACCCTGGTGTTTTGGTTACTGTTGACCTTATACTCATATTTTAGGCTCCATATCTCATCATAATCCACTATACAAGTTTCTTATTGTGCACTTGATACATTTACTGAAAATGCGAATTTGAACCATTGGAAAAGTATCTTCCTGCAGAAGAATACTGTGTTATTCAGGCAGCAACTGAAAATGAACATATTATATAGAGCTATTAAATTTCAGGTTTATAGGCTCTGAATCTTGCACAACCCTCTCATTGTCAAGCTAATGTAAATGTTAGTAGCCAAAGTTTTGCATTGGGTTATTAGTAATTAATTCCTGTTTATTGATATGTTATTTTATGTGCTTAGGTCTGCATCACCCAAACATGGCTTTACAATTATGAATCGACTTAGTATGGAAAATCGGACTGAGCCCATCACTAAAGATCTTGACTTCCAGCTTCAAGACCCCTTCCTGTTATACAGGAATGCTAGATGTGAGTAGTTTTATGCAATTTCTCGGACTGTAAACATCTCTCTGACTATACATGATTTTTGATGGCTGTTTCTTGAAGATATGTTGAAGAATTTTTAAGTGAAAACAATTTTTTTTTGTTGATAATCTAAAAAAACATGGGGGTACTTTAAAGAGAGCAATGTTATCCTTTTCATTTAACATCAGCGTAATATGTGAAACCTATTATATTTGATACCATGAATACATTGCAGAAGTAGTTGAGGTCCCAGAAGTATATTGATGTCGCAGTCTGAGGTGTGGGTTTTTGGTGATGTCTTCAACCATTTAAAAACAGTTTTACAAAAAATGTGGGATAACACCATAACCACTGTGACCAGATATAGTGGCTACGGTGTTTAACACCCGTTTAAGATTCCAGGCAGTAACTGTATGCTTTAACATCAAACTGGTCACTTCCTGGATTATAGCAAGGATTTTCCTTGCTAGAGCGTCGCTGAACGTCCTCACGCTGTGTGAGGACCTCCAGCGTCGCTCATTTCCCCATAGGAAAGCATTTAAATTAGTTTTCAATGCTATGGGGAGTGCTAATGCACGCCGCGCATGCGCATTAGGTCTCCTCGGCCGGTGGGCGGGATCAGTCTCGCCCGCCGGCCGACGGAATCAGAGGGAGGAGCGCCGCGGAGGAGGAGACAGCGACGAGGGACATCGTTGCTGCCTCAGGTAAGTGACTGAAGGGGTTTTCACCCCTTCAGTAACTGGGGATTGGTGGGTGGGAGGGAGAGGGACCCTCCAGTGCCAGGAAAACGGATTGTTTTCCTGGCACTGGAGTTTCCCTTTAATGACTTTTCTCCTTGATGCTCATCTAGCCTTACTAGCACTTTTTAAAACTTTTTTTAGGCTTAAAACGCTCTATTGGGCGAAACTTCTGGCGCCTATCTCCCTCCTCTGACGTACGCATAGGCTTTGCACAGTCCAATAAAAAGCTTCTCCTATAGAAGCCTGTGATTGGACTGTTTCGCCGGTTTAGAATGCATGTGCACACTCTGAGCTGAGGGAGGAGGTGTTACTAGTTTTATAACAAAAATAAAAACAAAACGCAATATAAGAAATGAAGGGAGGCAGGAGGAAAGCGCAAGCATCCCCTTACAGGCAGGATGCCTGCAAGGGATGAGATTGTTACTTATGTTGCCAGTGTGCAGTGCTCGCTGACGACAGAAGTAAATTTGCACAGAATTATGCAAAATTGTCCTTGTTTTTCTTGACCACCTAGGTCACATGGACTGGCAGCACTTATGAGTCTTGAAACCAATTTATACAATTGCACAAACCTGCATTTATTTCACATTTGAATTATGCTACATCTTGTTAAACATTTGATATCTGCATGTGTACTTGGTCCATGCTCTTATGCTTGTTCACATAGGCTACATGGTCTAGTAGACTTTTTTTTTCTGACCAACAGTCGCGAATTACAAAATGTTCTCCTTCAGAAATACAGATCACTGCAAAAGTTGGCACACTTTTCCACTGCTAGGTCGTTCACCATGGTTGTTAAACTCAATCTTGTATTAAGATAGTCTGTAACAAATGCAAGCTGATCAGGAATAGCAGTTTGAGTAGTGTTGTGTTGGGCGGGAGCGACTCCGTGTGGAACAATCCTTAGAGACAAACACCCCCTGACAGAAACAGAACCTCCCAATATCAAGGAAACACCAGCTGCCTTGTGGATGAACTGCTATAATTACTGAGAGCCTGCTTTAAACATAGGGAACACACCACACCACCTGCCCCACGTTCCCCAAAGAAATCAACTTGAAAAGCAAAAATGCCTGTAGATAGATGGATGCCCAAATATTTATTCAGTGTAAGAAAGAAAACAAAATCACTGATTCTCTGGTTACTGAGTAGATTTACTGAGCATTATTTTGTTGACTGCATATAGCAAGTTTGGGAATGAAGTTTTTTTTTTTTTTAAATAACATGCTATTTTACTTTTGACTTCATTACTGATATTTTCATGTGATTGTTCATAAAGAACATTATCAGCAGAAGATAATAAGTACAATAGGTGATACAAGTTTCCCTGTCAAATTCAGTAAATATGGTATGGTGTCACTTTCTCTTTGTTAGACATTAAAGGGCACCTGTCATGCTCCAAACAAGTTGAGCTTTTTTTTAAAGCGCATGGAATTTCATATACCGGTATATTGTTAGCTGTTTTACTAGCAAATGAATCGAGTGGACGAAAAACCCATATAAAAATTGTTTCTCTAACCTGTCAATCAATACTTTGCCATAAACTCTATGTGAGGCATTAATTGATCAAGGAAAGCAGAAGAATGACAGGTGACCTTTCGGTGCTATCGCAGCAGGAGAATGCTTACTGAGGTAAGTGTTGGCAGGTTCCTTTTAAATGTTTGAGATTTTATCTCACACAACAAATATTGCTTTACTTGTGTAAACGTCAAGTATGACAAATGCCATAAGTGATCTGGCTTCTAATGTAGGTGTTGGGAGAGTGCCTGGATGTACATAATCGAGGCAGAAGAAAATGGCCCATAGGTAAATCTGTGACTACAATTTACAGGGGTATAGAAATATTAAACAAATCTAACAGAAAATAATTTACAACGTTTCAGAACCCTGCTTAGACCTGAGCAGAGCTATTCACTAAACTGCAATTTCCAAGTTAAATCGTTTTGTTTATGCAGTCCTAGGCCAACCTTCCTGCATGTGCCTTGCACAGCCTTCCTAAACACTTCCAGTAAAGACACATCTAATTTTTCAACTTCCTTTATTGCATAGTCTGTTTAATTTAGAATTTATTTCCTGCTCTGTTAATAACCTTCTAGACCCTGTGTGTGTTTAACGGTAAATGTACAGAGCTTAAGATAAAAACTCCTAAAGCAAGTTAACATCTGTTTGAAAACAAAACCATTTTTTTCATGCAGGCCGTGTCTGTCACCACTGGAGAAGGTGTGTCTAGGGATGAATAAAAGGAAACAAAGGTGATTTAACTCCTGATATAGATATTTATAATGGATAAATCATCCCAGAGATAACCAGAGGCTCCTAATTAGATATACGAGCACTCAGGAGAACCGATAATAAAACCACAGACTCACTTCGTTTGTAGTTCAAAATCATCTCAATCTTTAATTGGGAGAGCATTGCATATATAAAATGGCATTAGTCTACTGCGCATGTGTACGTGTAAACAAGGGACAATTACTTTCTACTCTTATCCTCTACGCTTACTTTAACGTCTTATCTAAACTATGCGAGGTTAACAAAAAGTAACATTTCATGAGAAAGAGAAGAAGCAGCTGCTGACCCAAACAATTAATTTTTTTTTTTTATCCCCTGCAGACGTTGAAGGGCCTAAATAAGGCAAAGGCTTTAACCCTTTATTTACCTTTATCTATGACACTCCTAAATGGCAGAAAATTGAGCAGTGAGGTTATATACAAAAACTGCTTCATTAACCAAAAGTAGTTTTGATGCTTATAGTATTCCTTTTAAGTTGACAATCTGAACTGTACATGGAAATAAATGTCTCCAAACATGGCTAGTTGAATACAGTGTTCTTTTCTGTTGGTGTTGTGCATTTACATGATGATACTCTAGTCTTGACAACTAAAAACATGCATTTTTTTTTTCAATATATATATTTCTGTATTTTTAGGCTTATTCTACGCAATAGATCTCAGAACATATGCTGCAGTATTGGCTATTTAAGTCCCTGAATATTGCATTTCTTACACGTCTGGCCCAAAGCCGCAAAGTTTATAATATAAACGCGTTTTTCATCCTTTTGTTCTGTTTTTGGTCCTCTCTATACAAACGAACTTATCCTGTATCCTAGCTTGCGGAAGAAAATGCTGTATGGGTTAACAGCGAGGCTGCTGAGCCTTCTCTACTAAAACTGCTGATTTCTAGAGAAATCTGCTCTTTTGTAAATCCCTTTGACAGCTTGCTTTGAGCATTCAAGCAAAAGTGAGTTTTTCCTCATAAAGAAGCATTGTTTATCGTTGTACATGTGCTTGGTGTCCCCAATCACCATGCCTCTTTATGCTTCTGATTGAGCATAAGTGATCAGTAATGTTGATTTGACAGTAGGCAATTGGAGCTTCAGAGCCAGAGGCTCTTTTGGCAGTGGCATAAATGTGAGTTTTTAATAGATTTTTAAGCATATTAATGTTGGAATGGATGAGAGAAGTCCTACATTAGAATGAATAATATTTTCTTTATACTTGTATAAATATAAAATAGAAATATATATATATATATATATATATATATATATATATTTTTATAGGAATGTTTTTCTTTAAAATGTACATACAGCTCCAGCACAATAGGCAATGCAAAGTTCAGACCTGTGTTCACAACCATAACGCCGTATATGGGTATCCGGACCGACTTGGCTTGGAAATGTTTAGGATTTTAAGGCATGCTTTCCACTGCTAAAAATTGTTTTCAAAAGGCACAGATGCTGCGTATTAACTTCTGCATTACTTTGCTTGTCTGACTACGAGCCCCCTCCTCCAACTAAACCAAATACCTGCACAAACAGTTGGTACATTCCATTATTTGCATGTAATTATCCCTTTCGGGGTAATTGCCTATAGCAGGTTGTGGGTGCCGCAGAGCAGAAACGCACATGCTCAAATGTAAAAAGATGTGTACACTTCCAAACTTGCTGCTAGTTTTATGTACTGACAAACACCCAGTGGCTCTAGATTACATGTTATCGTGTATAGAATATCCCTTTCACATGTGTAATTAGTGGTGTTTGGTAAATGTGCTTTACTTACAGCAATAATTGTGGCATGTCAAGAGCACAATTTTTTGTCGAAAGAAGCTGGAAGACTACAAGTTTTCATTCTTTGTTTTAGAAAATATTTTCAGGCCTGAAAAATCCACGTCATTCGTTAGAAAACCAGAGGTTTATTCACTAAAATGGGAATTGTGCAGAATTGACAAATGGAGTGCAGATTTTAGGCCAAAATAATTTAGGGTTAATATTTATTTTTTAAATTTGCAATTCACTAAGTATAATCATTGATTTAGTGAATACAACTCCTAGGCTTTTATGGTACAATATAGCAAATAACAACATACACAGCCCCCAAGATTTACCTTGTTGCCCTACCCCTTAATTACACAACTTCTGGAATAAAAGGGAATCATGACGGAATATATCCGTCGTCTGTCCTTAAGGGGTTAATACAGAATATTAGCTACCATATTTACCCCAATGGCATGATTGTGTTTGTTATAGAGATTTGCATAATTTATATTTCAACTAATATCCCCTAACAATTGTTTTCTATCTTTTAATTGTAACAGAGATACTATTAAATACTAGGTTAAAGGTTACAAACATCTAAGCTCCAAAAATGCATTTGATCGTACTTCATGCAAGGAATTATCCAGATTTTATTTATTATGACGGGTACAGAAAATGTGAAAAACTGTTGGAACATAGCCCATCTATCAGGGAGTGTCTGGGGGTACCTGCTCAGTTGCAACTACTGTTTCCACTGGTTTCTAATGGATGGCAATAGCAGTCCATGCAAGTTAATGCCCAACTTCTGTTACAAAAGCTTTTATTATAATTATTATTTATTTTTTAATTAAATCCTTGAACATGCACTTGCTTTTCCTTATAGGTTTTCACTGTGGGAGTATAGGAATTGCTAAGGGATCCAAGGATATCAGTGGTATAGTTATAAATGCTGAAAATGATACACATGTAACCAAAAGGATGGCAAATCTTTTATACAGAGTCCCTTATAATGGCTTGGCTAAACCCTGGAGCACTTTAGTGTCTACAGCATGCTGCCCATATGTGGTTTTAATTGTTTATTGTATTTTGTAGAATGTGAGGACATTTAAAGGACCACTCTAGGCACCCAGACCACTTCAGCTTAATGAAGTGGTCTGGGTGCCTGGTCCAGCTAGCTTTTACCCTTTTTTTTTTTTTTTATAAACATAGCCGTTTCAGAGAAACGGCTATGTTTATACTGAGGGTTAAGCCAGCCTCCAGAGCCTCTAGTGGCTGTCTCATTGACAGCCGCTAGAGGCGCTTGCGTGATTCTCACTGTGAAAATCACAGTGAGAGCACGCAAGCGTGCATAGGAAAGCATTATGAATGCTTTCCTATGCGACCGGCTGAATGCGAGCGCGGCTCCTGCCGCGCATGCGCATTCAGCCGATGACGTCGCAAGGAAGAAGGAGAGGAGGAGGAAAGCTCCCCACCCGGCGCTGGAGAAAGAGGTAAGTTTAACCCCTTCCTCCCCCCAGAGCCCGGCGGGAGTGGGTCCCTGAGGGTGGGGGCACCCTCAGGGCACTCTAGTGCCAGGAAAACGAGTATGTTTGTTTTCCTGGCACTAGAGTGGTCCTTTAAGGTTAACTGGTAGTTGTCAGCACCAACATACAAAATTAAGCCTGTTGCTCAAACTCCCACTAACTCCTTGCAGCAATGACTATAGTACACATCACCAAAAAAGTGTCAAGTTGTCTGGAACAAAACGGAAAACCAATCTTAGCTGCCGATGCTGATGATACAGATGGTTCCACAAGACTTTAAAAAAAAAAAAAAAAGTAGAAATTAGGTAAACCCCAGCACTCGGCAAATCGTGGTATAATGGTGCTTTTATTCTGTCATCACAAAAGGGAGACGTTTCGACACACAATGTTTCGATGGCTTGGGAAAGACACCTAGTGTGTTGAAACGTTGCCTTTTTGTTTTAACGGAATAAAAATATAATTATACCCCAATTTGCAGAGTGCTGGAGTTTGCTTCTTTTATACTATAGTACAATTAACCAAAAATATACTGTATTTGTGTTACATAGCCATGTAACCGTGCTGCCGCCCACCCCTTGTGTTCCCTATTAAAGGTTAAGAAGTATGTAGGGGTTTAGAAAAATAACTCTCCCTGTCTCAGAGATTTTTGCCTTCTAGCTGAAGTGAATTGTTGGTGTAGGACTCACCTAAGAGGTTTTGCCTTGACGTGGCAGTTGAGCTTAAACTTTAATGGCCATTGGAGTGATACTAAAAAAAAAGCCTCCAGTTATTTATACGTGCACAGGGATTTAGGATAGTGTGTAAGTAAATCTTTGTATTTTTTTCTCCCCAGTTGGTTTTTATTGTTAATTGTGAGCAACCAACGTTACTATAGAGGAAATACCTATCCTTTTATCAGCTTAGTCCTATTTACATCTCTACAGTAGTCATAGAAGGAGAGCAGTTCCAGAAGTGGAACACTCAATAAGCACAGGCATTCCATTGGTTTTCATAGTGAGTGTTCTGCGTTTAGATCTTTCCCCAGAGTGGCTTATTATATATAATGGTATGTTCCGTTTCAGTTGCCACCCTCTGCTGGGTCTACCCACCTTACAAAATGCCAATATTATTCATTAATCACTTTGTATTCTCTCACATAAAACAAAAACAAACAAACTAACTTTTCAGCTAACTTTTAAGTTTTTGACTTTTTAATTTTGAGCTTTCACTAACTATCATGCAAACCTTACATTATTTCAGTAGATCTTCAGAATTCAACTAACTCAGAGGAGTACAGAAGGGGGTACCCAGGCACATTGTCACTTAGTCAGTTTGAACACTTCACATCAATTTATGTCTGAATAGTAAATGTATCTCTTCTCATTATTAATGCAACCAGATATACAACTGCCTTGTTACATATTTACCGCTACATTGTTTGATTGCTTTTGCTTGCATTAAAGATACAGTGACATAAAATCCTATTACAAAATACGAAGCACTTACCACCTGGTGGGATATGCACATAGCCAAGTTCTGTCTCCAGTATCATGTTGCCCTTGTAGTTCAGGCTGGGTCTTTGAGACATGTTCTTGGGCATTGGCCGGTAGGTTCCAGTCGCATTCCGAATAATGTTGTGGAACATCTTTCTGGTTGAAGTTGAAAGTAGCAGAGCTTAGCAAGGGAAGAAAGCGAAACCCAGTTATATTGCCTTATGAAGCGAAATGGAGGTACACAAATGAGCAAACTACTAGATCAACCCCATGTTAAGCTTTGAGTTTTCTAACGAGCGGTTTCTAACTTTTCCTTTTACCTCATCCAACCCCCCCTTCCTAGTTGCTAATATTCTGAGTATTTGGAGCTGCTTCCTCCTGTCCAGTGTAGTTTTACAGATTGTGACCTGTAGGGAGATTGACGTAGCCTGCCTGTCATCTGCCCACTTCACTTAATCAGGAGGCAGTCTGCTTTGTGTAACTTGCCACCATTTGCCCTGACACAACCTCTCACGCTGAAGAGGGAGAAAGAGATACATCTTTCCGACAACGCAAGAACTACGACCAAACAGAAATGGAATTCAGTTTAAAATATGCAAATATGGGCACCCTTCAAGCTATTTGGCCAAAGATGTATGTTTATTCTTATCAGTAAAGGGTCAATAGAATAGACTTGGATACAATGCCTAGGATATTTTCTGCACACTCACTAAACTTTGAACCTAGTAGGGTGCCTTGTGCTTTAGAATTTCTTGGTGACAGAAGTGTGGGGTGGGGGGGGTTACATTAAGGCGTGTGATTTTGAAGTGTGTTTGCTGTTGTATTTATTTATTTATTTATTGGGTTTACTGATTATCATCTTGAGTGAACACCAAACAAAACAAAATATATGTGTGTGTGTTAAACTAAGCTGCTGTTCTGCAGTGCTCCATCCAAGGCAAATACTAAGCAAAGGGTATCGGCTGCATTTCCCAATGACCCAACGTAAGTGTAAGACTTGGCTTGGTTGCTCTGCTATAGAGATCCAGCGGTGTTTAACTCTTGATAAGTACATTAGCCAACACTCTGGATTTGGAACTGCTAAAAAAACTGTCCCTTCAAAGGCATATTTTGATAGCTAAACCGTAGCTCCCCTCCCCCTTCTGTTTTTATTTAAAGGAACTTTATAGTGTAAGGAATACAAATGTGTTCCTGACACTATAGGTCTAAATAGCTGTTTATACCCCTCTCCTTCCCCCTCTTATGTCATGTTAAAAAGGTGATTTTATTAACTTTTTTCCAGAGCCGCATATGTCGGGTTGTGGCTAACCCCAACCACGCCCTGTTTGCTGAGATCATTAGTCTTGCTAATCACAGCCAATAAAATGCTTTACCGTAGGAATGCTTTGGGAGGCTATTTCGGATGTGTGGCAATATGACACTCTTTGCTTATCCACATCTTCTCATAGAGATGCACTAATTTAATGCATTGATATGTGGAAAGTTCATCGCTTCCATGCAGCACTAACCCTGGAAGCACCTTTAGTGACTGTCTGAGTACCACTTGAGGTGTCTCTATGTATTAATGTAGGCACTGCCTTTTCTCTGAAAAGGCTGTGTTTACATTAAAGTGCCTGCAGATATACACTAGACTCCCCCGAACAACTACATTATATAATGTTTCAGTGTATTCAGTGTGATGGGGAACTCACCATTAAGTGCATCAGTGTCTAGATGGGGTACAATTTGTGCACTGGCTCCTTCTGTTTTGTTGCTCGTCTTGGAGTGGAGCCACTTTGGATTGGTGGCACTTGGATTTCCCTTATGCTGATGCATGCCTTCTCGTTTCTGTATATTACCCCAGCCTACTGTCAAACCATTTTCTCGTTGCAGAGAGTGCAGGCTGTGGGGTACAATTATCTGTATTATATACAGGGCTCTCATGTTTCCTATTCATTTTTGAAAGTTACCAGAAATAGTACATATAATAACTGTTTTGTTGGTTTTCCTTTCCAAGCAAAAAACATTGTTAGCCAAACTCAAGCCGAAACCCTTATTTGAGGCTGGCTACTGATACATAAATGACGCTGCACAACTGGCAGCAAAGGGGTTGAACTCATAGCAAAAACACGGCACATACAGACATAAGGCACCATGGCCATAGCAGAGAAAATTCTCAATGCATTTGCATTTTATTTAATATAAGCCAAATGCTAATCGAGTGCGGGAAGTGAGCTAAATTTGGCATTTAGTGAATCAACCACTCACTGAACTATTGAAGATGCCTATTTCCAGTGTACACAAATGCATACCTCCCACTTCACAGGAGGCAGACAAGCGATGAAATTTGCACAAAGGGGCAGAACTGCCCATAAAGAGACTGGGTCCGCCCCTAGAATTAATATCTAAGCATGAAGTGAACGCATTCAAATAGGCCCGGCCCACTAAGAGTACACCATGCAAGGAGCATGGTTTCAGTGCTATCCGCATGGTCTTAATTGCAAGGCTTAGTGCTAGCGTATCTAATTATGTGCTTGAGCTATGTATGTTGGGGACAGTTCTCTTGTGTCCCCAAAAGTGGGACATCAGGGACTCTATATAGACTGTAAGCTCGTGTGGAGGATCCTCTTCGACCTATCGTTCCTGTAAGTTTTATTGTAATTGTCCTATTTATAGTTAAATCCCCCCCTCTCATAATATTGTAAAGTGCTACGGAATCTGTTGGCGCTATATAAATGGCAATAATAATAACAAAGTTGGGAGGGCGGGAAATGACCCAAAAATCGGACTGTCCTAAAGGGTATCCCTGAGCCTCATACTCCTCTTCATCAAATGTGCAGATGTAATGATCGTGGAAGCAGCAACTAAAGAGGAAAGAGAGTCTTCTTAGAAAGGTAACGTTAAAATTATAAAATAGGGAGAATAAAAGGGCAGTAAAAAAAGCTTACATACACCCTTTTAATAGTTATATTTTATATTGAACACTGCATTGACTTGGTTTCTTTTAGAAAGAATAACAAAAAATCTGTTTTGTTGCCAAAGTATCTGTCTGGACCCATAATCTACAAACAGTTGTCAACCCCTAATTTACTAATTGTATTTAGCTGACAGTCTGATTTTAGGGTATTCCTCCTGCCATTCTGCATCTGCCTCTGATATATATTACTTAATGATAAGTCTTTAATGTGTGTCTCTAACCTGCTCTGACTGCTTCCATGGTACAGTTCATTAAACAACACTTCTCTGCCATATGCTGTTCCTTTCTGCAATTAGTAGCTTTTTAATTTGGTGCATCCCAGTTACTATGTAATGAAATTAAATCCAGGATGTCTAAAGCAGTGGACAGAATGAGCAAACACTGGCCACATCATCGCACACTAGACATGCCCATTATTGCCACCACCTACGTTTAGATTTCGCACTCTGTATCCAAGTGCAAATGGAATCTGTGTCCCTGCTGAATGTGCAAACCACTGATTGTCCAGAGTTACTAGTCTGAGTGTAAGAGAAATGGAACAGCCAAATATTTATATAACTTGGCACCAGGTCGGGGATGTTGATCCAATGGAAAGAACAGATCATATAATAAAAACAGGTTTTGCAAGTTGTTCTGTTGATAATATTTGATAAGTGACCATTGTGTTTAAAGGGAAAGTTGTTCATAATCCCCTCCCCTTAAAGATGTATACGTTACTTTATTCTTTTTCACACTTTTGAAAAATATATTGTTAACTTTCTCCTATTAAATGGGCCTTGGGTGCTTGGGAAGTTATTTTTCTATGCCTCAAACTACTCACAAAATAAGACTGGTATACTGCACTCACAGAGCACTACTGCAGTGGTTGTGGTGCTTAGCGTGTCACTAAATTTAGGAATAGATGATCACATGTGTAATGTAGTATATATGCAATATGATTTGTTTATGAAAATGAAAGCCAGCACTTACTTGTTTTATGATCTAGAAAGGAATAAAATAGTTGTTTAGATTTGGCAATACCGTATATTCTGTGGCGCTGCACAGTGGGTTTAGATAACAATCTAAGAAGGCAAGGCTTGCCAAATTTGCTTTGAATCTAGGAGCCAGCAAAACAAGTTAGGAGCCAGGTTTTTCAACGTCAAAAATACAATTCTTAAAGGGACACTATAGTCACCAGAACCACTACAGCTTAATGTAGTTGTTCGCGTGTCTATAACCTGTCCATCTACACTTTTCTCTGTAAACCCTGCCTGTATTTACATTGTTGTCTAGTAACACTTCTAGTGAAAGTCACTCAGACGGCCTCTAGAGTGCGTCCTGCGTCAGTGCTGCACAGTACGCAGCACCTACGTTTAGCGTCTCCACGCTCTGCTGAATGTTCCCCATAGAGATGCATTCATTCAATTCATCTCTGAGGAGATGCTGATTGGCGCTGCATGGTATTTTGCCAAACATGCGCAATAGCCTCCCAATGCTTTCCTATGGATTGGCTGAGATCATCAAGATTGATGATCGTAGTCATGGAGACAGGGCCAGCTGTAGCAAGACCAGCACAGCGTGGGGGGAGGGAGGGAGGGAGGGAAGGTGAGTAAAAACCCCTTACACGTGTGATTGAAGGGGGACCAGACAAACTCACCCACTGACACACACACACACACACACACACTGACTCACCCACTGACACACTCACTGAAACGCACACTCACATTCACTGTCACTGCAATAACGACACACATTAAGGTGACTACCCAGCCTCCCTACCTGGAGTGGTTCGGCTTTCTCTCGGGTCCAGTGGGGCTTGGTATCTCCCAGCTCTGCTCCATAGAGCGCTGTTTAGTGATGCCTGGGCCGGAATGATGTCATATTCCTGCTCCCAGAATCACTGGAGGACGTGCGAGGGAGGGATGTTGCAGCTCCCTCGCGCGCCTGCCCGTCTGTCTCAATCCTCCAGGAGCCTCCCGTCGGTCCGCACACCACACTCTCTCTACCAGATGGCTGACTGGCCGGCCGACCACATGCCCACGCTCTTCATGAGCCGGCCAGCCGTCTCCACTTATAGGTGGCTGACCCCCTCGGGCTGAATGGGCCAACAATTCCCAGGTGCAAGGACTAAAATCCCTGGGATTTTTAAAAAAAAGCCAAACACAAGACACTACGTCTTTTTGAATATATATTGTTACTTAGGCCATGTCCTTGTAGGTATATATTTTGTCAAGGTCTTTACCTTGCATGTAAATAATGTTCTAACTGTTAACAGAATTACAACTAACTCGTACTTTGTACAGTGTGGCAATGCATGTAACGAGCTGCAGCTTTTGGGTTGCCGTCATTGTTCTGAAGACCTTTAAGAGCAAATTGAAGTAACTGAATGAGACCTTGGTAGTCGTCTAATTGGGAGATAGTAGAGCCTTGTTTTTAGCAAAATGTCAACCTTTTGATTTCTCATAAATGGCAATGTTTCATCTATACACCAAAGGAATACATTAAGATTAAGTGGTTTTGGTGCTTAGAGTGTCCAGTTAACCTCAGAGTAGAAGCAACAGGATGTTCTCTTTATTTTCAGTCGTGTGTCATTATAAGTTAGGGTTGGCTACTCCAGATGCATTCTTTTTGTCATGCACTTAGAAAAAATGTGCAAAAACAGTCAGTCCAAAATAATAAAGTACTGTTGGTATTCGGTGTCGCTGCCTTTTCAATACTACCCTATACTTCACATGTATTGATATTAGCAGTGCCCAGAACAGAAAGTGGTCAGCCAATTGGAGTGCTCCAATTTATTTTTTTAATTGAATTAATTGAATTGTCTGTAGTTTGTTGCATATATCCTTGCACAGCAGGGTGTTCTCTTTAGAATGAGAGCACAGACAGTAGCTGGATTTAAACTATAAGAAGGCACATGTCTGTATCTGTTGTCTCTGTTAATGTGCCTGAGCTTTCACATCCTGTGCAGTGATTCTGTAACCGCCAAGGAGGAAGTATTTTAGAATCGTGAAGTGGAGGAGGCAGGATTAAGATGTCATATGCAATAATATCATTCATTATTTGGGTCATAAGCCATGCGTTCCAAAAAACTATGTTGGTGCCCAAAGGTTTAAGTTTAAACAATAATGCTGTCTCTATAGCTAAACATGATCTATTTAATCTATATACCGTATAATATATGCTTGTTTCACTTTAGTTTTATTTGGTTTTGATGATCTAAAAATGACTTGCTTTTCTGACCACTTTAAAAAAAAATAAAAAAATAAAAAATTTACCTCCTTAACCCCTTAAGGACACATGACATGTCTGACATGTCATTATTCCCTTTTATTCCAGAAGTTTGGTCCTTAAGGGGTTAAAAGGACACTATAGTAACCAGTACAACTACAGTTTATTGCAGTTGTTTCGGTGAGAATAGGCAATCCCTTTAGGCTATTTTTGCAGTAAACAGAGAAAAGGCAGTGTTTACATCACAGTCTAGGGACCTCTCCAGTGGCCACACCTCAAATGGCTACTAGAAGTGCTTCCTGGAGACACTGAACTGCTAATTGGCCAGGGTAGTGTTTGGCTCTGCCCACCGACCCACCTCCCTTGCTTAGATCATCAGAATTGACGATCTCCTATTGATTGGCTGAAATAATCACTTCTGATGATGTCAGCCGAGGAGACAGATCAGGGGCAGAGCCAACACCAGCAGACTGGAATAAAGGTAAAACCTTACTATATTTAAGGGGGGGGGGATAGATAGTGATTTTAAAGGGAAACTCCAGTGCCAGGAAAACAATCCGTTTTCCTGGCACTGGAGGGTCCCTCTCCCTCCCACCCCCCAATCCCCAGTTGCTGAAGGGGTGAAAACCCCTTCAGTGACTTACCAGGGGCAGCGACAGGTCCCACGTCGCTGCTTCCTCCCCCCCCGCCGCTCCTCCTTCTGGTTACGTCGGCCGGTGGGCGAGACTGATCTCGCCCGCCGGCCGAGGAGACCTAATGCGCATGCGCGGCAATGCCGCGCATGCGCATTAGCGCACCCCATAGGAAAGCATTGAAAATTAATTTCAATGCTTCCCTATGGGGAATAGAGCGACGCTGGAGGTCCTCACACAGCGTGAGGACGTCCAGCGACGCTCTAGCACAGAAAACCTGTGCTATGAAGCAGGAAGTGTCCTCTAGTGGCTGTCTAATAGACAGCCACTAGGGGAGGACTTAACCCTGCAAGGTAAATATTGCAGTTTTAAAAAAACTGCAATAATTACACTTGCAGGGTTAAGGGTAGTGGGAGTTGGCACCCAGACCACTCCAATGAGCTGAAGTGGTCTGGGTGCCTGGAGTGTCCCTTTAACACTATAGGGTCAGGAATACATGTTTGTGTTCCTGACCCTGTAGTGTTCCTTTAAGGAAGGAGTCAATTGTCTAAGTTGTGAACCAAAACAAAATCTAGAATCTGAGCTATATGTCTGTTCATCCATAATTACCTCTTTCCTATGTGGTCCAACCACACTTGTATATAATTTTGTTCAGGAGGAACTGGGCTTTCATTTCACATATGAAATAAAATCTAAAAAAGTAGGATAGGGGCTTGACCACTTAGTAGAGCAGACGCATATTGATAGAGCTCCTGCACTTATCGTAGTTGATGCATCCTAGCGACTGAGGGTCATTTTTTTAAACGATGAAGACTTTTTGGTGGTCATGATGATACCATGTTAGCTGACCCTTCGAATAGAATTGCTCAGACATACCTCACAGCCTACAAGCATGGCTGGCACAGGAATGGTGGCTTATCTCTTGTTGCCATTACAGACCGGGGGTTTCAAATCCTCTTTTTTCAAGTTCTGCATGACATTTCAATTGGGAATGTCTTCATACTATTCGCGCTTATTGCAACTCAAATATTTGTAAGCTGCGATGTCCCACGATTACAGCAGTGTCCCAAATGTACAGGATTTATGTTGTTTTGGAAAGTTGCAGGGTGAAATAAAGTGCTTTCCCATTTCAGTTTTTACACACTGAAATTTTCCTGATTGGTTTGCTGGACTTTTGTTGCCTTTGAGACCATATGGGAGCCCAGGAATGAAAAGTAAGCCCATTATGGAATAGCATTTGGGAAATTAGACAACCAGGGGTATTTAAAATGGGGTATGTCCTGTCTTTTTAGTGGCCACTTAGTCACAAACCCTGGTCAGGCTTAGTGTTCATATTTTTTTTTTTTTAGTTTTTTTGCTTTGTATTTTTTTTTTTTTACATACAATCTGCACTTTCACTGATATCATCGTCATGTTTTACTGCTCTAAAACACTTGTGTGTTCAGTGATGCCTCACGAGTTCAATAGTACACCTGATGTACATGTTTATTGGATTCTGGAAAGTTACTGTGTCACATATAGAGCTTAAAAATAAATTCTCTGGAATTTCTGCGTTGGTTGTCAGGCCGGTGTTCCCCCAATATATATATGCAGGCCCCTGCTGCCAATCAAGCTGATCTGAGTCAAGTGATCGAGGTGTCATCGTGATCACACCACATGGATTGGCTGCACCATGGAGGGAGAGGCCGATCGTTAGGGTGCGCATTACGTGAAAGTGTTGAACTGTAACGCTCATGAGCATACTGCATTTGTTGCTCTGTAATTCATTTTTTTTTGGGGGGGTGGATTGTTTTGTTTTTAGTTCCTATATTTTATACATATGTGCAAACTCTAACTGCCTTCTAGAACCTGTGATTAAAGTTCAATTTACAAAGCAGAAGATAAAAATTTTCAATATTGTAAATATTGCGGAATAAGTTTGTAAGTGCCAGTAATAAAAAATAATGAATCTGGAGGGGCGGGGCCTGATAGCCAAGATGGCCGGCCGCATAATCTCAGAGCTCCTGCTACATCAGACCAAAGAGTGGAGATACTGAGCGATCCGAAAAGCGCTAACGACACACGGTGACCAGCAAAGGGCACAGGACGAAATAGGCTTTAAAACGATGCCAACCCGGCACCGGAGCGCCGAGGAAAGGCTGAAACCGGCCATGCGGCCTATGCCAGAGCGGGACCCGTGGCCCAGGGGAGGCGGCCGATCCCACGGCCCGGGATGCGCTCACCAGCGAGAAATCATAGCAGCCCTACCACCCCCCCCCCCCCATGGACCGGCGGGGGATACCCCCATATCGCAGAGAACCCAAGCGACGAAAACCTCAAGCACCCAGAACCATCAGGGCCTCACCAAGATGGCGGCTCAGCGGCAGCCTAAGACAAGGCACGCACTCACCAAGCCGCCCAAGCATGTCCCGGAATTCTATAACCAGATCTGTACCTACCTCTGGACGAAGCTGTGTGCCCGGAGACAACTCTTCAAACAGGCAATAAGAGATGTGGAGGCATGGATCCGCCCAGCTACCAGGCGTAGTCTGCGGGAAATTCTCACGCGCGACTATGGAACAGCATCCCGACCGAAATGGAGCCGTCAACCTACAAGACAGGAAACGGCGCCATGCTCCCCAGGCAGCACTATTCCTGTTCCCGGGCCTCAAAGCAAGACGCACTGCTGCACGCAACCCCAGCAACTGCTAAACGGCAGGGCACTTACTCACATGGGGGAACGCATGGATCACACCGTGATATCGCCTGCGACGCATCAGAATTGCTGACCAGTGAAGTGGAAAAGCAAAGAGCTCATCCACGACCGGCCAGTGAAGGAACCGATGGACTTTGGCTACTCAATGGGACTGGTGCGGTGAGAGTGGGAATAGGGTGATCTGCACATGGGAGACTCAGGCTGATGCCACTTTTGTCCCTTGCCACACCTGACAACACAGCCTGGCATGTGTCCCGATTGCTAGCCGTTGACATTCACTGCTCGTATACCCTACCACACATGTGATACTCATATTCTAAGACCTGTTTATATATTTTTTTTCGTTTTTAATGTTAAGCACTGCCTCTTACCACTTTGGCCCTAAGCATCAACTGGATCTCTGCTCTGCTCATTGGAGTACCGCGGGGATACAGATGCAGGGGTTACCATGATTATTGCTGAGACGCATAGCCTGCTGCTTTTTGTGTTTTAGTTTAGGCTCGTTGCCCACCTATGCTACACACCTTTTCAATGTAATAAATAGCAGTCGACTAACAACCTAATGCAGAGTACCTAGAACTAGCCTGTATCACACATTTGAATGCTAATATATGCATAATCTGAGATGCCCAGTAGATAAGCACAGCTATCAGTGATCTCCTTTGTTAACTCTACTACTTGTGGTATTTGATGTATTACGTTATCAGTTTAAACTATATTTGTTGATATGTCTATACATAGCTGCAGGCTTAAAACAGTCTATTTCTTGTAAATCTTGTTTAACTTTGCAGTTATTTCTTTAGGATAGCTAGTTAACGTTTGCAAAGTGTTCTAACCGGTCAGCTCTATTCTTAAAAAGCATAAAGCCTGTAATACTATTGCCTACCTTGGTAGGAATGTAAGCATCCTGGGACATATTATAATCCTAAATTGTGTAACCATAGGCTACCACTATAAGGACACCAAGCCCAATTACCAGGCACCGAGCCCTGCATGTTACGCTTTTTTGTTATACATTATTACTTCTCATTTCTGATACCTCCCCTCACGCTGCCTAATGCTACAGCAATGCGGCTTATTCCTGACGATCTAACTTGCACGTTAACATACCGTACACCTACTGTAACTTGTACTAATGTACCCAACATACCCTGTTTCTGGTATTACGCGTTCCATGTGAGCAAAACTCATGGCGTGTAAGGAAGGATAACGATCTTGTTTGCTTCTCTTAGTTACTAGCATCCATCTGTTTACTTATAGAAAAAAGCAGCTACTGTCAAGCTATTTAACACTAACTACACGACCAAACTGAATGTTTATTTTTTAACAAAAATGTGCAGTTATGCCAATATGTCTACTCTGTTAACATCATTGTTCACTCCTAATTTGCTTTTGCTGTTGTGGCATAGCAAGAATGCTTGTTACTCTTATGCACATCAAAAATAAAGAATAAAAAAAAAAAAAATACAAAAAAAAAAAATCTGTTGGACCACTTAGTATTTTTGAATTGACTCGTAGTTCTCATCGTGGATATTTATTTTCTCTTGCAGTTTTCATATATGGAATCTGGTTTTATGATAAAGAAGAATGCCAAAGGATTGCCGAGCTCATGAAGAAGTAAGTATCCTGTACCAGGGCTCAACAAATCCCAGGCACCAAGTTGCCATGGTGACCAGGAATTTTTCCTGCTGCCTGGGATTTGTGAGACCGTTCCCTCTGAGGCAGGCAGCTTAACGTACAGTAGGCAGGCGGCAAGGGGAGCGGTGATCTCCCTGCTCTGCTTCCTCGTGCCGCTTAGTAATGCCGGGGACAAAGTGACATCTTATTCCAATCCCCAGCATCACTCAGCGGTGCACACGGGGAAGCAGAGTAGAGAGATCACAGCTCCCTCGCCGCCTGCCTACAGTACACTCGGCCGCCCACTGGATCCCAGGAAAAGCCGATCCACTCCAGCTGTTCCAAAGGTAGAGAGGCTGGGTGGACTTGGATTGAATTAAAACATGTTATAATTTGTGAGTGTTTAAGTGTTTGCCTGGCTGACTGTGTGTGTCTGTCTTTCTGTCATGTTGAGTGTGTGTCTAGGTGACCTGACCCCTCCGATCACATGGGAATAATATTTTTCCACCTTTCTTCCCCACGTCATGCTGGCCACCCTCTATGGCTGAGATAATCAAGTTTGATGATCTCAGCTCTTCCAGTGCTTTGCCATAGGAAAGTATTGGGAAGCTATTGCGCATGTGCTGCAAAACGCTGCACCAATCAGCATCTCCTCATAGAGCAGGGCGTGGAGACACTAAATGTAGGTTCTGCACACTGCCACTTAGGTATGCTGGGACCGGAGTGACATCCTATTGCGGCCCCGGCATCACTAAGCAGCGTACACGAGGGAGCAGAATAGGGAGATCACAGCTCCTTTGCCTGCCTACAGTATGCATCGCAGGCTGCCTCCACTCTCCCCCAACTGGCTAACCCCCCAAGGAAAGACCATCCACTCAAACTCTCCCAAAGGTAGAGAGGATGGATGCACTTAAAACATTAATTTGTGTGTGTGTGTCTCTCTCTCTCTCTGGCCCTGCCCTGTGGCTGAGATAATCAAGCTTGATGATCTCAGCCAATCCAGTGCTTTCCCATAGGAAAGTATTAGGAAGCTTTTGCGCATGTGCTGCAAAACACTGCCAATCAGCATCTCCTCATAGAGATGCATTGAACAAGTGCGTCTCTATGGGGAAAGTTCAGCTTCTCCATGCAGGTAGTGAAGACACTGAATGTAGGTGCTGCACACTGTGCAGCATTGAGATAGGAAGCAGTTTAGTGGCTATCTGAGAGAATGTTACTAGAGGTGTTACTAGGCAGCAATGTAAACACTGCTTTTTCTTAAGAAAAGGCAGTATTTACATTGGAAAGTCTGCAGGGACAGACTATGGACTCTAACAGCAAGCTGTAGTGGTCCTAGTAACTATAGTTTCCTTTTAAAACATATTGTTTTTGTTCTTTGAGGGGGGAGGGGGAGGGGGGAGGGGGAGAGACACTAAAGTGGAGACACTAAATGTAGGTTCTGCACACTGCCACTTAGGTATGCTGGGACCGGAGTGACATCCTATTGCGGCCCCGACATCACTAAGCAGCGTACACAAATTCTCGGCGCTGTTACCAAGGGAGGGCTTCCAAAGGCAACAGACAAGAGGAATACGTGTTTTGTTAGCTGTTTTTAAATAAAATCACAAGTAAAGGCATGCCAGTTGGCATTGGGGTATATCTACTAAACAGTGATTTAAAAAAAAATATTTTGTATTTGGGAAGTGAAGTGTCCATTTAAGTTCAAATGAGTTGTTTCAGGCGTTTGCTCATGGTTTCCAAATAGTATTGCAGAGGAGATCTTGGAAACATGGACAATGTATTTTGGTCTTCCCTTAATATCCTGGATGTACCTTTTTTCACATTGTAATGGCTAACTAAATAATGATATATGATAAATAATTGGTAACAACATATGAAAGGAGAATAATACCATAGAGGATCAGGAGACCTCATAATACATTATGAAAACCTGTTTCATATTATTTGTTTGGATTCGTGTTCATTTAATCTTTGTCTAGCACTGGGTAATAAATATTCCAATGTGCGTGACATTGGTGGTAGATTGGACCCTTTATATCTCATCTCAGCACTGCACTGACAATGAATGGTGTTATCCTCCATGAAGTATGGTACTTGAAAACATGCATAGATTTATCCTATCTTTTTTATTAATTTGTTTTAATTTTTTAAACATTCACTGTTATAAATTCAACTGTGCAATATCGGGAATGCAAAGTGAATTTCAACTTTTAGACAAAATCAGTGTCTTAGAGAAGTGCAAAATGGTGGCAAACAAGAGAAAAATATCAAGATGTCATATTGCCTCATTAGATATCTAACTGGGTTTGTTGACAGCTCCTCTAAACTGGCTATCAAGATTGGATAGCTTGAATTTAATCATATACCATGGTATCTACCAGGGTTTTGATAGCATTCTATTTCTCTCTAGAAAATACCGGTTCTGTGCAGTATAACGTAATTTCTCATGTGCAAGTCCTGACCAAATGGTGATTTATCATTTTGTTTTGTTTATTTTATTTTGTAGCTGCAAACCCAATCCTGAAAAATGTTAACTGTTAAACCACAGATGCATGTGACTGATTATGTCTCACGTTTTCAGTGCCCTTTCATTCATGATTAGATCAGTATGATAATCTCTAGCCACAATCTCCCCAAGCACACCGCTTGCCACAGGAAAACAACTGCACTCCTCTGCTTGAATGCTATATCCGTGCATTTCATTTCTGGCAGTAAAAAAATGCATGTTTTAATATTTTGTAGAGGTTTGTACAGGGAGATTTGAGCCTTATATCTATGCTTGGCGGAGTTTCAAGTTTCCTCTGTATTTAGTCTTTTTACACTTAACTGCTTTCTTTTAAGCTGAACAGCGCTACCTGCTGGATGAAAGTTACAAATGCAAGCATTCTAGGTGTTTTTGAAGAAAGACTATACGCAACATAAACTTTTAATCTAATTGAATTGGTTATAGTGGCTGGAGTCACCTGGCATTATTCCTTCCATCAAAGACAATTAAAAAAGGTGTCTTGCTTCGTTTTTATTATTTAGATGACATAATGATTAGTCAATCAGGTGCTTACTGGGAGATATTTTCAATGCAAATGATACACTAAATATGAGTGCAAATACTTTGGTAAAAATAGAAATTTAGCAGTTCATGCAATTGTTAATATAGCAAAATTCTGCTGATCTTCTAGTCTGCAACACACAAAAAAAAAAATAATAAATATATATATGTGTGTGTGTGTGTATGTATGTATATATATCTATATCTCGCTCTCTCTCGCTATCGCTCTCTCTCGCTATCGCTCTCTCTCGCTATCGCTCTCTCTCGCTATCGCTCTCTCTCGCTATCGCTCTCTCTCGCTATCGCTCTCTCTCGCTATCGCTCTCTCTCGCTATCGCTCTCTCTCGCTATCGCTCTCTCTCGCTATCGCTCTCTCTCGCTATCGCTCTCTCTCGCTATCGCTCTCTCTCGCTATCGCTCTCTCTCGCTATCGCTATCTCTCGCTATCGCTATCTCTCGCTATCGCTATCGCTATCGCTATCTCTCGCTATCGCTATCTCTCGCTATCTCTCGCTATCGCTATCTCTCGCTATCTCTCGCTATCGCTATCTCTCGCTATCTCTCGCTATCTCTCGCTATCTCTCGCTATCTCTCGCTATCTCTCGCTATCTCTCTCTCTCTCTCAAGGTTACAATGGATATTTGAAAAAAAAAAAATATATATATATATATATATGTTTAAAAAAAAAACAGAACAGTTTGGGGCACAAGTTGGAGAATTTCTCCTTTTTTGAGTGTTTAGGCATACATTTTGCATGCTCTATTGTTTGGATAATATATTTTTCATACATTTTAAAGGAACACTATAGTGTCCCTCTGCATCCGTGGCCACCCCAGCCATGGATAGGGTTAAATGATCCTTTAAACCATTACCTGCTTCCAGAGGCAATGTCCCTCTGCCCTCGGTTGGGCTCCTCCTCTGAAGTCAGCCGATTGGAGAATCTAATGCTCATGTGTGTCAAGCACCGCAAGCATTAGGCCTTCCCCCGTAGTGCGCATTGACTCAATACTTTTCTATGGGGGTTTTCAACACACTAGATGTCCTCATGAGGATGTCCAGTATCATTTCATGGAGTCAAATACAGTGAAATTGCAGGATGCGCATCTAGTGGCTGTATGGTAGACATTCACTAGAGGCAGTATTAACACTGCAATGTACACAATGCAGGGTTAAGGGAACGGACACAGCAGCCAGACCACTTAATTGAGATGTAGTGCTCTGCATCCCTATAGTGTCCCTTTAATGCTCAAATTGCATACTAAACCAAGGATACTCTATTGGACTGTCTCGAAAATAATTATACAAACATATAAACACAAATTCAAATCTGGGTCCAAGTGCTGTGGACTACATCTACACAGTCGGAAACTAATGGGAGATGTTGTGGACGGCATCACAAATGGCAGACATTATTTAGGTTTGGTGTAAAACATTGTGAGTGTTTGTGCATGTTGTAATGATTTAACCTCCTCTTGTTTAGTCTAACCCAGCAAGAGCAGCTGAAAGCACAGCAAGGAGACCCCAGCGGAATATCCCCAATGTCCCTCAACTTAGCAGACACAAAGGAGGTGGACATCCTTCAAATGCTAACGAAAGCCAAGGATGAATATACAAAAGTAAGCAGAAAGAAAGTTTGTAATCTAGGATCCACACTGTATGTCATTTATATATCATGATGTTTTAAAGTAATCAGCAACCAGACTGCAGAGAACAAAGAGAATACAGCATTATATATTTACATTTATTTCCTGTATTATAGTAGTGAACCAGTTTTCCGTCACAAATATTTGTATTGTATTGATTAACCCTTGCTATTAAGTTAAACCCTTTTCAGTGCAATTAAAAAAACATTGTAAAAAGTTAATACCGTAGTTTTGAAATGGAACACAAAGCATCTTAACATTCCATCTACAGAAGCAAAGAGTGACACGCGATATGCATTAACAGAGTAATACAGTGTCAACAGAGATACACATACAGAGATACAAGACACGCAAACACAGGAACTGACAGACATCTCAAATAACAGATAGGTCTTCGATGTTTTCAACATTGATTTGCCTATCTTGGTACACACAAAGGAAACACGCAAAAAGAGGAAGCTCAGAGCACTATCATATGGTGGAGTAAAAGAGACAGCTGTTACTGACAAGCAAATACAAGAGACACCCGTGAATATGCATTGCACTCTCACCAGTTCTGTGTTTAAGTTTGGTGCTTCCCTAAGCCCAATAAGTATGTTATTTTTTTTTACTTTTCATCTTTTGAACGAAATATCTTTATCTTATTGAATGAACACACACAGACACACACTCGCTAACTGGCACATATACTCACAAACTGCCATTGACTTGTGCACTCACTTGCTATAGAAACACTTATAGAACACTTAACTATTGGACAAGATCCACCATGTGGCAAATGAACTGCATGAGATGGTAGGAATTGGTATACATGGGGGCTATCCCGGTGCATTCAGGGTTGCTTAAACCTGTCCAATCAGCACATTGAGGTTAACATGGTTCTCACTGAGAATTCACCTGTTGTGTGCTTGGCACTCTGTAGGAGATGTTGCTTGGCTAGTGGGTTTAATCCTTGCTTCTTTCAAGTGTTTTGAGGAAGAATCCGAAGGTATTCCAGCAAGGAACCAGAATAGGCATATCAGAAATGTGGGACCGCAGCTGAGGAGGATTTAAAAGTAAAATAGTGAAACATTTTGTTACCCGAGATAATATAACCATACGGTATTATAAGATTTGAAACATCACACAATGTTTTTTTGTTTTTTAAACACAATCCTTTTATTATGTCAACAAAAAGCCTTGCTCTTCTGAGTTTACTATGGTTGGTCAACTTACCTTCTGCCTATGAAGCATACACGCAGATGACACCAATGACACCTGCAGTCCAATACAAAAGACATACATACATACCCACCCAGCTGAATACTTAAAAATCTACAGACAAAAGACAAAATGGCAGGTTAACATTTTCAAGTAGAATCATGCCTTTTATATCATGCCTTATGCCTTATACCATGTACTTACAGGAAAAGAGAGGAAAAAGAGCGTGTCTTCCACTTATGGGTATGTTGACCAAGTGGAGTGAGGTGGTGTATATACCCATAAGAGGGACATATGTTCGTTTTCCACCCTTTTTCTGTGAGTGCATAGTATACATATAAGTAGTGATTCTACTTGACAATATTTGTTGAATGAGCCGTTTTGTCTTCTGTCACTTTTTATGTCTGTAGATTTTTGGCTTTAAGTATTTGATTTAATGCATTGGGAGGACTTCTCTTAGAAACAGACTGTAGGAAAAATGGTAAAGTACCGTTTTATCTCCTTTTTTTTTTTTTCTTCTAACCTTTTATTTTTTTAAGAGCTGTATAATAGTGTTCTTTGGTTTGTTTATACCCAGCTGAATGCACTAATAGGTAGATGCAAGAAACACAATGAAAATAGGTGCTGGCTCACATAAAAAGAGTACACAGACAGTCAGGGCAAAGTACTGGCAGAGAAATACAAAAAGATTTCAGTTTTTTTGCTTATCAGACACACCGGTCATATCAGGTTTCAGCTTTACTGTCTCAAATAATGTAGTAGTATAGCTTTTGCCAACATAACACAGATGCTGTATTTTAGTTTTGTGCTGCAGTATTGTTTGTATATTTCAAATGAACTTTTGTTTCTCTGCACTCTTCGATGACCCACCAGTAATATCTGTGCATTAGGCCAGAGACATTCCAAAACTCAGAAGTGTAGACCAATAGGCAGCCATGCCAGACAGAGTCTGGTTTTGATTTTTAAAGGAATGCTGTAGGCACTGCAACTTCTACAGTCTGGAGTTCCATGTCTCTATCTTAAATTCATCAGTAAACCATTTTTAATATTTTAATGATATACAAGAGTCCTCAGAAGCCCATCTTCCATGTCCTGCGTTGGCTAATTATGAAGCACTAGTCTGAGCAGCAATCATTGCCTTAGCATACCTTGCCATACCTCCAGAAGGGGAGGGACAGGGGCCCACATTCAATGTTACACTGCTTGAAAATGCTTTAACACTGAATGGAGAGACAGTACCCAGGGTACTCCAGGCACTATAACCAATTTAATGAGATTAGTTATATTTCCTACAGTGTCAGATTTAAGTATTCCTTAATGATAATCCATGACTGTATGCACACATTGGCCAACACTAATTCTTTCTTCTTGTCCATGCTTCTGTTTTTAGTGTAAACCATCTTCTGAGCCGAAGCTGATAAGTAGCTCCTCTGCCATATACAGCAACCCCAATCTTATCAAACCTATTGCAGTCAAACCTTCTGAGACACAGCTACAACCAGCAGGCATAACTTCAAGCACGGTGAGAAATGGCTATTTATATGAATTGGCTTGGACATTGCTCTGCAGATGATGTGGATGATGACCCACATTCAGTTTAGCCAGCCATTTGATTGGTTGAAGATCATGAGCAATGTATGGGCTGCAGTGCGACAGCTTCTAAATCAGTAAATACATTTTTCCGGGGTGGCATATGTCTAAAGCTGAGCAACTACTTCCATCTTGTATTCACAGAATTAAATAATGTAGACATGGATATATTGGCATTATCATTTACATAGCAGGCAGACTCATATTGTCACAGAGGAGTGGGCAGAATTTCAGATGCCAAAATACCAGAGTATTGCAGTATGCAGTATGCAATGATACCTTTTTTATTGGACTAACACAATATTTCAAACACAAGCTTTCAATACTGATCTATCTATCTATCTATATCTATCTATCTATATATATATATATATATATATATAATTTTTTTTATTTTAAAAAACTGTGCTTGAAACGTAACTTGAGGATGTATATGTTATCTCTCTGTATTTTACATATTGACAGCTGTGTACTTTCTAATCTACATAAGGAGAAGGCACAAATTGATCTATTGGTTTACTCCCTCAGCTTAGTAACCTGGAACCTCAGCATCTATCTCTCACCACTCTGTTTGGGAAGCCAGACAAAGCCCAAGAAGGAAGAGCACAAAATAAAGAGCATTCTACTGTGCGTCACACAGTAGTACGTTCACTGTCCTATGAGGAGCCATCTCGTGTAGCTGAGAGATGTGAGAATCAGCTATGCCCTGCAATCCAAAAACTTATGGTGAGAGGTCCTGGTCTGCACCCTGTCTCTGAGATTCCCGAAAACAGACAATCCCACAATGGCAACTTCCAACCTGGGGGCAGCATACTGACTGATCTTTTCCAACCAGTAGCACCCAATACCTCTTTTTCTATTCTGGACCATGAGAGTGGGGAAAGTATTTTACATACGCTTCATAGTGCACAATCATCTTTGCCCAAATCAGACTTGGGGCCTCATCCTCCTACACATTGTTTTAGTGGAGTGATGCCATCCCCCTCTGGCAAGGATGCAATACCTTCATTGATCAACTATTATGACTGCTCTCTGCAAAGCCAAAGGACTTCAACTTCAGTGCCTCAATTACCTCTCGCCTCCCAGCATCCCCCAGCTGGAACCATCTCGCCTCAAGAACTTCTGAGAAAACTGCATCTTGTGCGTCAGGAACAGCAGCTACCCTCCAGCTCCAGACCTGCCCTTGCAGCAAAATTTCCTGTGATTCCCCAGAGTGGCCCAAAGCCTACCTGGGATGATAAAATACCTGGAACAATGGCAGCTAAACCAAACTCATTGCTTCAGGTAGTATATATATATAACAGATTATTAAATGTTATTTTAGCATTTCTGATCAAGAGACTAATACCACATACCCATCTACATGCCTCTGTATCGTTCCAATGAATTTTAGGCTAATGTTGTTTTTCTGTGTTCCCTTAGCAGGTCATTTCTCCTCAGCGTATCCCTGCCACGGTCTCACCAGCACTACTTATGTCTCCGACGGTATTTTCACAACCAAATCTTCACAAAGCAACCAACACCACAAAAGCAACAATTCCTGTCAAGGAGCCGTTGTATGAATCATCCAGACTCCTCCTCCCATTGTTACTGCCAGATGCTCCAACCTGTAGCAGTGGTACTGGAACTCAGAGCACCATTCTGACTAAGCACCAGCTCCAGGGGACCCTGCTACATTTAATCCAGGTGAGTTCTTCTTAACATTGTAGCAAAATAAATATGTATTTAGGAATACAATTTATAGAAATTGTGTTCACTTGCTCCCCAACAATGAATCTGTTTTCCTAGAAGAGAGAGAGAGAAAACACACTTTGCACACAATTTAAATACAATTGCATCCAAAATACAAACTCACATTTTGTGTGAATTAACATTTTCTAGACCCCCCTTTCCGCAAGTGAACACCAATATTTTGAAGGTGAAGCACCATGATCTAATAGTTGCTTGGAGACTACTGGTGAAGGCCCTCCAGTTTTTCCAAACCATTATCATTTGGTTTCACACAAAAAAAAACACTTTTTCCAGCATCATTTGCGCACTCTCTGCTGAAGACTACATTATAAGAAGGTTCACACACTGTTCTCAAGTTATGCAACTAGAAGCTATGAGAATGTGGCCACTCTGTATCTTTCAGAGGACCAAATTGATGGTAATTTTTTGCTGCTGCCATATTGAGTTAATTTCATAATGGTCTCTGACAGGAGAGGGTGGGCTTACAGTGACTGGGACCCCATAACCCTGGGTTTTTGGCAAACCAAGAAAATAACATAACTTCATAACACTAACTTCTGCAGCTTTTTGTTATGAAGCTGTAGTGTGTGTGGTGCTTGGAATGCCCATTCAACTAAAGTAACCAGTCTTCATATGGGGAGCTTTGTACAGTTCCAGACTTGTTTACCCACACACCTATCTGTCAGGGTTTGTTCAAAATTTCCACTCTCCACTAGCGAATAATTATTATGGCGTGATTTGCATAGAACTTGACATTTTAAACCTTGTGTGTGTATATGTACATATGTCAATTTGCCAACAGATTTATTCTTTTGTGATTGAGGTATATAGTTTTGACATCTGCATCCCAAATGGCTCACTTAAAAGATTGTGTGAATTTCAAAAGGATCAAAGAGCAGTACCTCTGCATCAATCTGATATTCAGCTTCAACACGTTCTCTTGAGTGGGTATTTTTATGGCACCAGCATGTCAAAGCTTAGCTTAATCTTTGATCTTAATAAAAAAAATAATAATAATTACGTAACTGCAATATACTCTTTTGCACCAATATCAGAAATGTCTTTTTATTTTCTTGCAGAATGATGAGAGTTTCTTGAATACAATCTACGAGACCTACCTTTCTGTTGTTGCAAGGTGTGCTAATTCTGGCAGAAAGATATGATGTAACATCTCTTCCTGAGTCAACTACATTCCTCCACATTATTAGATTTGCAGGTGGCTAAAGTCGGTGTGCTGTGACTGGACTGGTTACATTTACTACACTGCATGATGGATTACATAACTGATTAATAATATTTCTTTTTTTTCAAACTTCTAGTCCTAAATGACATCAAATTATAAATTACATTTATTAAAAGAAGGAAGTGGATAAAATATTGGTTGGCTTAAAAAAGGCCACTCCACACTGGATCCCTTGTTATAAAAAAAAAAAAAAAAAAATTATTTTTTTAAAATCCCCCTCCCCTTAATGTGCTCTATATGAGCACTGTACAATAAACTATGTACAGCATTATGGGATATATTGTTCAGAAAGTGTACCGAACTTTGCACACCTTGTGAGCAGTTGCATAGCGGGGGGAAAAAACAACTATGCACAGCGATTTTATTACTTGCACAAATAGTTTCCTTTTTTTGGGTGTGTTTGTGCACATGAAACTACTCCCCAGACTCACAGACAGACTTTTTTTTTTGGGTGGGGGGAGAGGGATAAAATGCATTTGCCCTCCAACTTCAGGATGTTGCATTTTTGTACCATGGGTACCAATAGTTGTACCCCTTTATGGATAAGAAATATATGTAAAGACGGGTCGCTTTAGTGAATAGGCCTATTATGGTCTATTAATACTTGTATATAAATAATTTAGCCTATAGCTTTCTTTTTGAGAGAGTTCTTGTATGAGTTTTAATGTATTTTGGAGAAAAGCAGAGCATTCTATATTTTTTGGAGAATTTCTATTTTTCTTTCTTTCAGATTTCAACTTTTTGAATGAAAATCCTCTTTTTAAACCCTGTTTTGGTGGAAGGATTTGAGCAGCCAGATATTTTTAGATGTTATTCAAGGAATGCCCTCAAGGTGGCTCTTTGGCCTTTTGTTAATACAGAGTTCTGTTTGTCTTATCAAACAACCTATTTTGAGATTATGCACGTTTACTGAAATCATTTTACTATAAATTATTCCTAATTCTTAATGAGATTTTTGAAGGGAGCGGACTGTTCTTTGTAATAAAACATATTATACAGATTGTATAATAGGCTAAAATGAAACATTTTTAAATGTTAACAGTACACACTGTACTGTGTATATTGGTACAGATTGCTTTGTGAAACTGTTAAGCTGTTTTTTTTTTTGTTTTGTTTTTTAATATTTGTTTCTGGTATGAGTTGGAGGAATGGCCTGCAGATTTGATATTTAAATATGAAACTTTTAAGGGGGATAGTTCAGTACTTAATTTCTTATCACCAGTAAACGCAATTAAAGTGCTTGATGTGGTGAGTAGTGCAGGAGTGGTAAGTTAAAGACACATCCTCAGCACTTCCATGTCGAAAGTGGCATCACCTCATGATACTCCAGATGTGTCTCTGCATCTTGCACGCCCAGGCAATTCTTCTGTCTGCGTTAATTTAATTTGCAGGGTAAGCTATGGATGCGCCAGGACAACCAGGCATTAAATGTAAATTTTAAACCTTACAGAATTTAGAAATACAAAATAGCAGAACCCATTGCTAACTTTTACTCACCAGGTTGTGCAAAACTCCGTGACATCTCCTTTTAGAATTTTGGCTAACTAAAGTGCCTACTTTTTTTGAACCACTCGCAATTAAGCTTCAATGTTTCTACCTTATTCCTGGTATGATTAGCATATTCCCACATAAAAAATAAACACACCTTTTTCTCACATTGGTGAGTTAAAGGACCACTATAGTGCCAGGAAAACAAACTTGTTTTTCTGGCACTATAGGGTCTTTGGGTCCCTCCCACCCTCGGTGTCCTACTCCCGCCGGGTTGAAGGGGGTTAAAGGCTTACCTTTCTCCAGCGCCGGGCTCCCTCGGCGCAGGGGACTCTCCGACATCATCTGCCGAATCTGCATGCGTGGCAAGAGCTGTGCGCGCATTCAATCAGTCCATAGGAAAACATTTCTCAATGCTTTCCTATGGGCGTCAGCGTCTTCTCACTGTGATTTTCACCGTGAGAAGCGTGGAAGCGCCTCTAGCGGCTGTTAATGAGACAGCTACTAGAGGCTAGATTAACCCTAGTGTAAACATAGCAGTTTCTCTGAAACTATGTTTACAGCTGCAGGGTTAACACTAGAGGGACCTGACACCCAGACCACTTCATTGAGCTGAAGTGGTCTGGGTGCCTATAGTGGTCCTTTAACGTCGTACTAGGCAGGTGTGTGTGTGTGTGTGTTTCATATCCATACACAGCAATTGAAGGGCTCTCTTTCAGAGTTTAGTTTTCTTATTTGTGGTTTTGGTAGGAGCTAGAGAGAAATATAAATAATTTATTCCCCCTCTCCCAAACTTCAATGTGTTAGCACACTACAATTCTAATGAATTCAGTCAGTTGATTTTGGCTCTAAACAG
Organism: Pelobates fuscus; assembly: GCF_036172605.1. Taxonomy (NCBI): domain Eukaryota; kingdom Metazoa; phylum Chordata; class Amphibia; order Anura; family Pelobatidae; genus Pelobates; species Pelobates fuscus. Next base: position 169,084,143 of record NC_086319.1, read on the forward strand.
TTTCTGCCATCATGCGTTTGATGTCAGTAGCCAATAATAATCTGTGATGTGCTAACTCAGAGCATTCCATTGCAATTGATAAGATAATACTGCCATTTGAATTTCTCAAATACTTTTTTTTATTAAAAAAAATTATAACAAAACCAAAGCAATTTTAAAAATTATCTACGTGAGTTATAGTCACTTTTAAATTATGTGTATGTGATGATGCATATAGCAAATCTGATGACTCCCACATTGTACTAGAAAATGAAGAGATGGTAATTAATGTGCTTTTTTTCTGGTATTTCTGTGTTGGTGCGTGGCAATTATCTTGCAATGCTTTATATTCTATTTTAATTTTTTTGTCTCAATAAAATAGAAAATTGTTCCAGGGTGTGGTTATAGTGTAACTTTTTGGGAAATTTTTTTTTTTTAACACACACATAACATAAAATTAGCTGTAAATGCAGTCAGTGGCACAGAAGCAAACTGCAAATTAAATAATCTGTCTCTTACAAGAAATAAAAAAAATCAGTATGAGAGAAAAAAAAGCTGTCGGTTTCTACCAACTGCATCTGTGGAGATAGCAGACGTAGCAACACTGCAAGACTCCACTACAATGATAGGCATTTGATAACATTACAACTACCACCAGCATCACAGTTTAGGATACTTTTCTTTTCTACAATTTCTACAAAGAGTTTAAATAAAGAACTGTCACACTCAGTGAAAGCAGGGTTCACGTCTGCAGTAAATTATCACACACTCTGTTAATTACCCAGAAGCACACTACATCATATAATCATTCCTACAAGAAATAAATTAAATCACAAATCCAACCTGCTTCTGTTGACTAGTGGCACTTTCCTTATCCTGTGCCCCTAATCTGCCTAAGGGTGGTGGTAGTTGTGATGGAGTAGAATCAGATACAGTACCAGTGGACCTGCTGCCTGCCTTGTGGTTTTTTTTTTTTTCGTTCTACTTCTTCCCTCCGTAATACAGACTTTAGTGTCCTTAACCCATTAAGGACCAAACGTCTGGAATAAAAGGGAATCATGACATGTCAGAAATGTCATGTGTCCTTAAGGGGTTAAAGATGTTGCTTTATACCACTGAAGATGAAGATCTGCTGAAGCACGTGCAGGGCAATGGAAGGCTGTCTCAACACTATCCCTGTACAATAGTATTTGGTTTAATAATGCTAATGGAAATCTGTATGGCGCTGGTGATAGTAGTGCTGTTGCTGGTAATGGTAACATTGACACTGGGTGAGGCTACTTGTTCCAGTTGCAGCATATGCAGGCTCATAATTGTCTCCATTGGATGAGGCAATTCTAAAGCAGATAAAGATAGACTTGGAGGAGATGATGAAGATGCAGGAGACGAGTGCACACTAGCTGTCATAGAAAATTCTGGGCTTCTCCTCTAATTCCTCTGGCTTATCGTTCCTAGTCTAGTACCTGGGCCAGAAGTAAAAGTGCTGTGTCTGTTTTCATACTCTACGCTGTCTTTATTAAAGAGGTGCTCTGATGACCCCCACAAAGAAGACTCTGCTAAACTTTCTCTTAGTTGCTTTAAGAGGTTACACCACTTGAACTAGCTTTGGTAGAAGGAGCTGCAGTACCAGTAGAAACAGCATGAAAAGGATAGGAAAAAACAATTTCATCCTGGGAGATGAATCGTACGTAACAGGCATGCTGCTAATCCCACTATCTTGAGGCTGAATACTATTCATGGTGGCGGAGGTGACGGTAGTCTTCATGGCCGCTAAGAGGTATTCTTTCAGAAACCGTGACTGTACACCTGATTGGAGTTGGGGTGTTGGATAACATTGGTGGAGAAACCAACACTCATGATAGTAGGTTTGGTTTTGCTATAACAATAAATCTGGGATGTGATAGGGTTGCCTTCTGGCCGGTATTTTACCGGCACAGCGGTATTTGATGCTGTGTGGCTGGTGCCGGTATTGCAAAAATACAGACAATACAATTGCCGGTATTTTTCTGTGAGGATAAAGTTCTGCAATATTGGCACCGGCCACCAGGGTGCGTGGTTGCAAGGAAGACTCGGTGCCTGAGTTGTGTGGAGAGGGCACAGCATGTCCCTGCCCTCTCCACAGATTTAATGGAATTCGCATGGGCGCAGCATGATCTACAGTGCATGGAGATGGAAGCATCATTATTCTATTATTTATATAGTGCCGTCAGATTCCGAAGTGCTGTACAATGGGTGGACTAACAGCCATGTAATTGTAACTGGACGTACAGGAACAGAGAGGTGGAGGGCCTTGCTCAATGATCATGGAAGCATGGCAGAAGGAGTTCTGACAGCCGGTACCTGTGTGTTCTTTTTCAGAAGCCTGTGTGTGTGTATTCAGCAGTCTGTGTATTTAGCAATGTCTGTGTGTGTGTGTGTATTTAGCAACATGTGTATGTATGCAGACGTCTAATGGGAGATGGGTGAGAGAAATAGAACCAGAATATCCATCTGTGTTAATAAGTAACTTGTGCACACAGTAACAGACACACACTCACAGTACATAGACACTGACACACGCTCACACAACAGTATGCACACAGTTATGCACATTTAGACGCATATATAATTAATTTTGCAAATTAGCATGGCCAGTATTTCCCCCCCCAAAAAAGGTGGCAACCCTAGATGTGAATGTGTAAACGAACACTACAGGATAGACAGAATGCGGGGTGTGCATTAGCTCAGCACCAGGGCCGTCTTTAGCGCGGGGCAAACGGGGCAGCTGCCCCGGGCCCAGTTGCTCCTGGGGGGCCCCAGAGCAGCTGCTCCGTGGGCCCCGTGATTTGCGCAGCCACCCTTGGGCCAGGCTTTGTGCATGGACCATCCCGCATGCTAAAGAGGGCCCCTGGGTGGCCCATGCACAAAGGGCCACCCGGTGGGCATGTGCCAGCAGGGGCCCAGTCGGGCGCTGATACGCTTAAACAGCGCGACCGGGCCCCTTCCTGTTCGGCAGCCGGATGGGAGGAAGTGAGTGCCGCGCGTCACTTCCTCCCACCGGAGATTAGAGCCGCACAGGAGGAGAAAGGCAGGGAGGGGGGGAGTTTCAGAGTGGAACTCCCAACTGCCTCAGCCTGCCACTGGACTCCAGGGAAACCACCCTCCAGAAAAGGTAAGGGTGGTTGGAGGGTGGCTAAATGTATGTTAGTATGTTTGTGTGTGTGTGTGTGTGTATGTCTGTGTGTGTGTGTCAGTATGTCTGTGTGTGTCAGTATGTCTGTCTGTGTTTCAGTGTGTCTGTGTGTGTGTCAATACTTCTGTCAGTGTGTGTGTGTGTGTGTGTCAGCATGTCTGTGTGTGTCACTATTTATGTGTGTGTCAGTATGTCTGTCTGTGTGTGTGTGTCAGTACGTCTGTCTGTGTTTCAGTGTGTCTGTGTGTGTGTCAGTATTTCTGTCAGTGTATGTGTCTGTGTATGTGTCAGTGTATGTGTCTGTGTGTGTGTGTCAGTACATCTGTCAGTGTATGTGGCTGTGTGTGTGTATGTCTGTGTGTCAGTATGTCTGTGTGTATGTCAGTATGCCTGTGTGTGTGTCAGTGTGTCTGTGTGTATGTCAGTATGCCTGTGTGTATGTCAGTATGCCTGTGTGTGTCAGCATGTCTGTGTGTGTGTGTGTGTCTGTATGTGTGTCAGTATATCTGTCAGTGTATGTGTCTGTGTGTGTATGTATGTGTGTCTGTGTGTTTCAGTATGTCTGAATGTGTGTCAATATGTCGGCCAGTATATATTTGTGTCAGTATGTATCTGTGAATGTTTTAATATGTCTGTCCGTGTGTGTATGTGTCAATCAGGGCCGGCGCGTCCATAAGGCGGCACAGGCGGCCGCCTTAGGGCGCACGGGCTCTGGGGGCGCAAGATTTCAGTGACCGGCAGGAGGGAAGCTCTCCCTCCTGCCGGGCCACCATCTCGGCCCCCGGTGCGGCGTGCGGCTGTGCCGAGATCAGATGCGGCGAGGGAGCTCTAACCTCTCTGCTCTGCTCCCTCGCGCGCTGCCTGTCTGCTGATACCGCGAGAGCCGGAATATGACGTCATATTCCGGCTCCCGCGGTATCAGCAGACAGGCAGCGCGCGAGGGAGCAGAGCAGAGAGGTTAGAGCTCCCTCGCCGCATCTGATCTCGGCACAGCCGCACGCCGCCCAGCAGCCCCACTGGACCCCAGGGAAGGATTCCTCATCCACACCAGCTCTCCAGGTAGGGAGGCTGGGTGGAAAATATGTATTTGTAAAATAATTAGTCAGTGTCTGTGTGTGTGTGTCTGTGTGTCTGTGTGAGTGTGTGTGTCTGTGTGTGAGTGTATGTGTCTGTGTGTATGTGTATGTGTCTGTGTGTATGTGTCTGTGTGTGAGTGTCTGTGTCTGTGTGTGAGTGTATGTGTCTGTGTGTGAGTGTGTGTGTGTGTGTGTGCGAGTGACGGCGTGTGTGTGTGTGTGTGTGTGTGTGTGCGAGTGACGGCGTGTGTGTGTGTGTGTGTGTGCGAGTGACGGCGTGTGTGTGTGTGTGTGCGAGTGACGGCGCGTGTGTGTGTGTGTGTGCGAGTGACGGCGTGTGTGTGTGTGCGTGTGTGTGCGAGTGACGGCGTGTGTGTGTGTGCGAGTGACGGCGTGTGTGTGTGTGCGAGTGACGGCGTGTGTGTGTGTGTGTGCGAGTGACGGCGTGTGTGTGTGTGTGCGAGTGACGGCGTGTGTCTGTCAAATCAGTGAGAGTATGTTTGTCATTGAGTCTGTGTGTGACTATCAGTGTGTCTGTCAATGAGTCTGTGTCTGTCAGTGTGTACAGAGTGTAGCGGAGCGGAGCGCGGTACAGGAGCTTCTGTTTCCTGTACCTGGCCAGACTGACAGGAGGTGCTCACAGAGAGAGCACTCCCTGTCAGTTCGGCCGGGTACAGAAAACTGAAGCTCCTGTACCGCGCTCCGCTCCGCTACACTCTGTACACACTGACACACCAGGAAGAAGAGTGTGACCACTAAAGGGGTGTGGGGTGCACCAAGGGACAGGGAGGGAGTGGGAGAGAAACACCAAGAGACAGGGAAAAGAGGGGGGAGGGGAGAAGAACACTAAGGGACAGGGAAGGGACCAGGGAGGGGCTGGTTAAGAGGCACATAGGTGAAGATGTTTTTTTTTGGGGGGGGGGGGGGGGCGGAAAAATGCATCTTCGCCTATGTACCTAAAAATCCAAGCACCGGCCCTGGTGTCAATATGTCAGTGTGATTGGGGGTTGGGCGTAATTGGGGGGTTGGTGGATTGAGAGGGTCGCAGGGCCGAGGGGGCCCAACAAAATTCTTTGCCCAGGGTCCTATTCATATTATAGACGGCCCTGCTCAGCACTCTTAGACTGTCACTGCCGTATATGTTGGACTGCATGCTAATGAAGAAATGTAAATGTATAGTATAAATGTATCACATCAACATTGTTCTCTGGATGCTGGTGAGTAAACCTGGCTTTTGTCAAACTATTCCCAAACAGTAAATTGGCAGCATAACTACTACATTGTATTGTGGTGGTAATGTTGTGGAGATTGCCCTTTTAAATTGACATTATAGTACAGGGATGAAAGTTTAGGTTCCTGGGTCCCCTCTAAGTGGAGATGAAAGTGTTAAAATGTGCCTTTCAACCGAAGCCGCGCCGGTCTCTCACAGCCTGATCCTGCACCATGACTGAGAACATCAATCTCATAGGAAGGCTTTGGGAGGTTATTGCACATGCTTGCTGGGCCAATAGGCATCTCCTCATCGAGATGGATTCAAACTGCATCTCTATAAGGAACTTTCAGTTCTATTTTAAAGACCGATACAAAATAAGACATCATGGCGTTATTACAAATAGATTAAGGACAGCTTTCTGCTTACAGATACATAGCTAAAATATTTAGTCAGTTTATTGGCAATACATATTTTGTAATTTATTAATTTAACCTTTTTTTTGCAGCTACACATGACAATCCTATTCGTGAAACTATTGCCCAAGTTTCTGTATTTTTTTTTTTGGTGTATTTGGAATTTGTGACGTTCCTTCGTTGCATGGGATGTTTTCAAACATAAAGAAGAAGAAAAGTTTAAAGTCTTTATTTTCAAAGGCTTATTTTTTTCTTTTCTTTTGAGCTTAAATCAAAACAAGAAAACATTTTGTAAGGATGCTTCTTAAATGTCCTTTTAATGGTTGACAGGAAGCCACATTGAATTCCATAGCTGAGACTAATTTAAATAATCTGTTTCTTTTCTCATGTGGTTACATAACCCAGCTACTGCTGTGGGTGATTTTTGAGAATGTGTAACTCTTTCCCAGCTTTGTTTGTGTTTCAAAATGAGTGAATCTAGGGCTAGGAGATGGTGAAGAATTGCCCCTATACTTGCATCATGGTAGTCGAATGAAGCTGGTCAGGGCCGTCTTTAGCGCGGGGCAAACGGGGCAGCTGCCCCGGGCCCAGTTGCTCCTGGGGGGCCCCAGAGCAGCTGCTCCGTGGGCCCCGTGATTTGCGCAGCCACCCTTGGGCCAGGCTTTGTGCATGGACCATCCCGCATGCTAAAGAGGGCCCCTGGGTGGCCCATGCACAAAGGGCCACCCGGTGGGCATGTGCCAGCAGGGGCCCAGTCGGGCGCTGATACGCTTAAACAGCGCGACCGGGCCCCTTCCTGTTCGGCAGCCGGATGGGAGGAAGTGAGTGCCGCGCGTCACTTCCTCCCACCGGAGATTAGAGCCGCACAGGAGGAGAAAGGCAGGGAGGGGGGGAGTTTCAGAGTGGAACTCCCAACTGCCTCAGCCTGCCACTGGACTCCAGGGAAACCACCCTCCAGAAAAGGTAAGGGTGGTTGGAGGGTGGCTAAATGTATGTTAGTATGTTTGTGTGTGTGTGTGTGTGTATGTCTGTGTGTGTGTGTCAGTATGTCTGTGTGTGTCAGTATGTCTGTCTGTGTTTCAGTGTGTCTGTGTGTGTGTCAATACTTCTGTCAGTGTGTGTGTGTGTGTGTGTCAGCATGTCTGTGTGTGTCACTATTTATGTGTGTGTCAGTATGTCTGTCTGTGTGTGTGTGTCAGTACGTCTGTCTGTGTTTCAGTGTGTCTGTGTGTGTGTCAGTATTTCTGTCAGTGTATGTGTCTGTGTATGTGTCAGTGTATGTGTCTGTGTGTGTGTGTCAGTACATCTGTCAGTGTATGTGGCTGTGTGTGTGTATGTCTGTGTGTCAGTATGTCTGTGTGTATGTCAGTATGCCTGTGTGTGTGTCAGTGTGTCTGTGTGTATGTCAGTATGCCTGTGTGTATGTCAGTATGCCTGTGTGTGTCAGCATGTCTGTGTGTGTGTGTGTGTCTGTATGTGTGTCAGTATATCTGTCAGTGTATGTGTCTGTGTGTGTATGTATGTGTGTCTGTGTGTTTCAGTATGTCTGAATGTGTGTCAATATGTCGGCCAGTATATATTTGTGTCAGTATGTATCTGTGAATGTTTTAATATGTCTGTCCGTGTGTGTATGTGTCAATCAGGGCCGGCGCGTCCATAAGGCGGCACAGGCGGCCGCCTTAGGGCGCACGGGCTCTGGGGGCGCAAGATTTCAGTGACCGGCAGGAGGGAAGCTCTCCCTCCTGCCGGGCCACCATCTCGGCCCCCGGTGCGGCGTGCGGCTGTGCCGAGATCAGATGCGGCGAGGGAGCTCTAACCTCTCTGCTCTGCTCCCTCGCGCGCTGCCTGTCTGCTGATACCGCGAGAGCCGGAATATGACGTCATATTCCGGCTCCCGCGGTATCAGCAGACAGGCAGCGCGCGAGGGAGCAGAGCAGAGAGGTTAGAGCTCCCTCGCCGCATCTGATCTCGGCACAGCCGCACGCCGCCCAGCAGCCCCACTGGACCCCAGGGAAGGATTCCTCATCCACACCAGCTCTCCAGGTAGGGAGGCTGGGTGGAAAATATGTATTTGTAAAATAATTAGTCAGTGTCTGTGTGTGTGTGTCTGTGTGTCTGTGTGAGTGTGTGTGTCTGTGTGTGAGTGTATGTGTCTGTGTGTATGTGTATGTGTCTGTGTGTATGTGTCTGTGTGTGAGTGTCTGTGTCTGTGTGTGAGTGTATGTGTCTGTGTGTGAGTGTGTGTGTGTGTGTGTGCGAGTGACGGCGTGTGTGTGTGTGTGTGTGTGTGTGTGCGAGTGACGGCGTGTGTGTGTGTGTGTGTGTGCGAGTGACGGCGTGTGTGTGTGTGTGTGCGAGTGACGGCGCGTGTGTGTGTGTGTGTGCGAGTGACGGCGTGTGTGTGTGTGCGTGTGTGTGCGAGTGACGGCGTGTGTGTGTGTGCGAGTGACGGCGTGTGTGTGTGTGCGAGTGACGGCGTGTGTGTGTGTGTGTGCGAGTGACGGCGTGTGTGTGTGTGTGCGAGTGACGGCGTGTGTCTGTCAAATCAGTGAGAGTATGTTTGTCATTGAGTCTGTGTGTGACTATCAGTGTGTCTGTCAATGAGTCTGTGTCTGTCAGTGTGTACAGAGTGTAGCGGAGCGGAGCGCGGTACAGGAGCTTCTGTTTCCTGTACCTGGCCAGACTGACAGGAGGTGCTCACAGAGAGAGCACTCCCTGTCAGTTCGGCCGGGTACAGAAAACTGAAGCTCCTGTACCGCGCTCCGCTCCGCTACACTCTGTACACACTGACACACCAGGAAGAAGAGTGTGACCACTAAAGGGGTGTGGGGTGCACCAAGGGACAGGGAGGGAGTGGGAGAGAAACACCAAGAGACAGGGAAAAGAGGGGGGAGGGGAGAAGAACACTAAGGGACAGGGAAGGGACCAGGGAGGGGCTGGTTAAGAGGCACATAGGTGAAGATGTTTTTTTTTGGGGGGGGGGGGGGGGGCGGAAAAATGCATCTTCGCCTATGTACCTAAAAATCCAAGCACCGGCCCTGGTGTCAATATGTCAGTGTGATTGGGGGTTGGGCGTAATTGGGGGGTTGGTGGATTGAGAGGGTCGCAGGGCCGAGGGGGCCCAACAAAATTCTTTGCCCAGGGTCCTATTCATATTATAGACGGCCCTGAAGCTGGTCATTATGTACAAACTTACATAGCTAATGCATATGTGTGTTTTGTCTTTTTTTTTTTTTCCTGAGTCCTCATTGTTTCCATATTTGGTTTAGTGGGTTTGTATGCAGTGGTGTAGGGGATAAGTCCTGGGGGAAAAAGTGTGGGAGCTCACTTAAGATCCACCCTCACCCCCAAAAAACCTTATACGCTTGTATGCATATATATTTCTCAGAAAATAAAATTAAAATGTGAGTGCAGGACTGTCTGTATCAGGGTTGGCTCTCTAATTAGGTGATTTAGGCGGCTGCTTAAGGGCTTGCGCTGATTGGGGCCTCGCGGGCGTCTAATTCCCCTTAGGCAGAATGACGTCGGGTCCAGGAGGTAGCTGTGCCATAACACAATGCACAAAGGCCACAGCCAGCCCCCATAAACACAACACACACCGCAAGCAGCTACCCCACACACAAAGGTCACAGACACATGCTCACAAAGACATACATTCACATACAAGGATACTCTAAGTCAGACACAAACTTTTAGGCACATACATAGGGAGACAATGCCAGACACACTCAGAAATACACACACCGGCACTTATGTATACATACCTGCCAGTCATGTATAAATGATTAGCATAATTACTAATTAAATTTGTTTATTACAAATTAATTTAGTTTGAAAATTATGCCATAACTTCAGTCAGAGAGCTCACAACGCAGCGGCACAGGGATCTGTGACACTGCAAGCCTCTGAACAATGAATACATAGATTAGCTCTCTGTATCCAGCGCTGCAAGCCTATCCTTCAAATAACTACAGCACCTTACACAGACAATGCAACCCCTATTTATTTTCACTTTGGGTGTTAGTGGGGCCTCACATTTGAGTTTTGCCTAAGGCCTCACAAAGTCTAGAGCAGTGTGTGGCTGTGAGTGCAAGACAGTCTCTATATAAAGTGCAGTGTGTGGCTGTGAGTGCAGGACTGTCTGTATATAACGTGCAGTGTGTGGCTGTGAGTGCAGGACTGTCTGTATATAACGTGCTGTGAGTGCAGGACAGTCTGTATATAACTTGCAGTGTGTGGCTGTGAGTGCAGGGCAGTCGGACTCTGTATATAATGTGCAGTGTGTGGCTGTAAGTGCAGGACTGTCTGTATATAATGTGCAGTGTGTGGCTGTGAGTGCAGGACTGTATATGACGTGCCGTGTGTGGCTGTGAGTACTGAGCATATATCGGCATACAATATGTTATGGTTGTGATTTCTGAGAGTCAGTCTCTATACAATGTGTTGTAGCTGTGAGTGATGACAGTCTGCAGGCAATGAGCTGCGGTTCCAGCCGGGCTGACCTCTAGCGCTCCCACCAGGCAGACTGAGCTCCTCCCGGCGACAGTGGCTGCACATTGAGCTGGGTCTCGCTGGCTTAACGTTCTCTGCGAGTGGATTGGGAGCAGCTGCAGGGGGGATCCGGAGCAACCCCGCAACTCCCAGCACAACTAGACACAACAAAGGGCAGGTCCTGCAGGACTACTAATGGGAACGGTGCTCCTGCTGTGGAAAAAGTGCAGGAACACCGTTCGTGCAGGACTTGAGCCCTGCAGTGGTGGCGAAAGAAGCTTTAGGATTGTGGGGTGCCAGAAGCCACCCACATCATTTGACCATGCCCCCTCTGTTGAAACTCTATCCTTTGATAGACTGGACTTATGAAATATTAAACTAGTTGTCAAACTGTATAAATATTGATGATTGAATGATTACATTATTTTAACCCTTTGCCTGCAGAAACTATGAGCAGCAAGCAAATGTGAGTGGCACAGCCTCCTGCATTAAAACCTGTAGTTACATATTGCTTAGTGTGCAGGCAATTACTTATGACAGAGCTTGATAAATATGTTTGGAATCTAGGAGCCAGCTAAAAAAGTTAGGAAACAGTAATTTTCAACATGAAAATACAATTCTTAAAAGGACACTATAGTCGCCAGAACCACTACAGCCTAATGTAGTTGTTCTGGTGTCTATAGCCGGTCCCTGCATGCTTTTCTGTCAAAAGGCAGTGTTTACATTGCTGCTTAGTAACACCTCTAGTGACAGTCACTCAGACGGCCACTAGAGAGTCATTGGTCACTGCTGCACTATGTGCAGGACTCGGGTTCAGTGTCTCCAAGCTCTGCATGGAGGCGCTGAATGTTCCTCATAGAGATTAACAAATTTAATGCATTTCTATTATGAGATACGGATTGGTACATTTACTGCGCATGCACAAAATCCTCCCAATGCTTTCCTAAGGGAAAGCATTGGCTTAGCTGAGATCATAAACATTGGTACCAGCCATGGCAAAAAACACCTTCCTCATGCGATTGGATGGGGCAGGTATCTAAATTAGGCTCTCTAATTAGGTGGTTTAGGCAGCCGCCTAAGGCCTCGCGCTGGCTGGGGCCTCGCGGCCGCCTAAACTGCGTGAGGGAAGACTGTCGGGTCCTTGGTCACTGACAGAGGACCCGACACCAGGAGGGGACCCGGCGGCTTGCCCGGTATACCACCGGGTGCGAGGCCCCTCCTGGCTGCCTGGCCAGCCACCGCAGACACTGGTCTGCAGCTCCGCAGTGAGCAGAGCGGCAGACCATGGGTTACCACGGCAATGCTCTGATGGTCTCGCAAGATTACATGGTCTGCAGCTGTGCAAAGCTGCAGACCGGAAACGATGGCCACCGGACCACCAGGGAAGAAAAGGTGTGTTGACCCCCCTCTTTCAGCATCACCCCCTCTCACCACCCTCAGCATTATTACCCTCCCTCAGCATTATTACACCCCCTCACCACCCTCAGCATCACCCTCCCTCACCACCCTCAGCATCATCACCCCCTCTCACCACCCTCAGCATTACCCTCTCCCTCAGCACCCCCCCACCATAACCACCCCACCTCACCATAATCCCCCCTCACCACCCTGAGCATCACCCCCCTCCTCACCATCAACCCCCCTCCACATCCATCAGCCCCCTCCCTCAACATCCGCCCCCTCACCCTCACATAACCCCCCCTCACTATCAACCCTCCTCCCTCAACATCAACTCACCATCACCCCCTGTCACCATCACCCCCTCTCCCATTCACCATCACCCCCTCTCACCATCACCCGCCTCTCCCTCTCACCATCATCCCCCCATACACACAACACACTTCAAGCAGCTACCCCATACACATAGGGTCCCAGACAAAAACGCAGACATGTTCACAGAGACATACATTCACTCACACACACACTCTTTCTCTCTCTCACACACACACACTTTCAGGCAAATACACAGGTGAACTGTACATCAATGTGTATATGTGACAGTGTGCATGTATTGCAACTCTATTTTTTCATTTTTTTGTTAGTGGGGCCTCATGTTTGAGTTTTGCCTAGGCCTCATAAAGTCTAGAGCCACCTCTGCTGGAGCCTGTGGGTAGGATGTGGCGTCGAGTGTGGAGGTGTTGGAGCGGCTTTTGCATCGAGTTTTTGAGCCATTCTGGAAATTGTTTGCAGTTGTTTGGGGACTTTTTTTTTTTTTTTTTAAATTCTTTATTTATTTCAAGGTTAAAACACCACTGGCAACACAACAGTTAAAGTACAATATGAAAAAGCGGAATACTTTTAAGTACAATGTCATTGATAGGAACACTCAAGATATCAACACTGACAAGACGAAAGCATAGAGAGCCTTAATAAAAACCATTGTGGCTAGTCCATATCAAATGAGCGTTCCTTAGCCATAGGAAGTCAAATGTTCATGGTGTCTCACCCTGTCTTTTTAAATTATAAGTAAACAAGAAAAATTTCGATCATCTACAACATACCCAGCAGGCTCATATATCTCCTACGTTTATTGGGCTATGGAGCAATTACTCTTAACCAGTATAACCCGCCCTCACCAGTCAAAAGCACGGGGCTACCTGTATAGATGGTTTTAGCTGGCCCTGGATCAGCAATAGGCTCAACATCACCCACCACATGAAGACCTGGGGGGGTCGTTACTTGATACGTGAACCGGAAAAGGCAGTCCAAGAAGGAAGCTTAGTAGAGAGGGGTACGAAGGAAAAATATAGATGATCGTATAGTAGAAAGAAAGAAGAAGAGTAGAGAAGAGAAGATGGAATGACTATGGGGTTGGGAAAAAGGGATGGGAGGGGGGGGGGTATAACACACTGCCAATAAAATAATATAATGAGCATTTCCGGCGGACTAGACTCCATATAGCCATGTAAGATGGCCAAGACCATGGTATCCAAAGCGCGGACCATGTTCCGAAAACCTCCCGGGAACCTGAGAGTCCCACCCTAGGAGATCAGGTTGAGAGAGTAAATCGAGGCTAAGAAAAATGGTGGCAGAGGCATGTGCCCGGGGGGATGAACCTGTCTTCCCCGCCTCCTAATCGCCTACTCCGCTATCTATCCATGGGGCCCAGACCCTATCAAACTTCTTAAATGTGCCCCTAACCCGCGCTGTTAGCTTATCCATGATGAAGGCGGCTTTGATCTTCTGTATCACTACTCCGAGTGGGGGGGTCTCCCTATGTAGCCACACCTGTGCGAGGGCCCTCCTGGCTGCCAGGTTCACTTTATGTAGCAAATTTTGCTCCATTCTGGACCAATCGTCCAGAGATCTGGCCAGAAGGAATACCCAAGGGTCTAATTTAACCTCCCTATCAAAGATATCCTGCAAGAGTCCCGCCACTAGTTTCCAAAATTTTTGTGCCTCAGGGCACCCCCACCACATGTGTAGGTATGTCCCCTTCTGACCACAATCTCTCCAACACAGATCTGTGGGCAACTTGTGCATCCTCCATAACTTTACCGGGGTGGTGTACCACCTAAAGATAGTTTTATATGCTTGTTCCTGCATGGAGACACATATAGACGAGGTCGCCGCGGCCTCCCAGATCTCCTGCCAATCAGCGCCTTCCAATTCCTCGCCCAGGTCAGCTTCCCATTGAGAGATGTAAGTAAGCTCCCCCCATTCCGTCGTGCTCGTGCTTAGGTGTGTGTACAATATGGAGATGAGGCTCCTAGGGAACCGCTTCCTAAGGCACATACCTTCAAAGAAAGTAGGCGGCATTAGGGCACTGCTCTTAACCGAAGGAGTCCGGGCGAAGTCCCGAATCTGGAGGTAGCGGAAAAAATCAGCGGGGCGTAGAGTAGCCCTGGTTTTCAATTCCTCAAACGATACAAGGGATCCACCGTCATATAGGTGACAAAGACGTTGGATCCCTGTGCTTTCAATACCTTTAAAATCCGTAGCTACTAGTCCCGGGATAAAAGCTTTATTTCTCAAAAGAGGGGCCAAGGGTGAAAGTCGGGGTGACAAACTGTATTTAGTCGAAGTGGCGTCCCACAGTCTCAGGGAGTTCGCAATAGCTGGACAGTCAATGCGAGTCGATGGCCTATGGTCCCTCGGGACCCACATAAAAAATTGGGGCAAGTCGGAACCCATGAGAGATGACTCTAAGTCTACCCACCGCCTCTCTTCCGGGGGAGAGTGCCATAGAGCTATTTGTGTTAGTTGAGCTGCCAAATAGTAGAAGTATAGATTCGGGAGGCCCAAACCCCCTATCGTCTTAGCCCTATAGAGAACATTTCGGGAAATTCTTTCTCTTATTTTGCCAGATAAACTTTCCTATAGCCTGCTGGAGCACGCCCAGGTCAGATTTAGCCAACCTGACCGGGAGGGCCTGGAACAGGAATAGAATTCTGGGGAGAACGTTCATCTTTACTGAATGAATTCTACCGATCCAAGAGATCGGCTTATCCAGCCATTTCTCCATATCGGTTATCAAGGTGCGAATCAAGGGTGCGTAATTTTGTCGATATAGACGGGTAGGATCCGCCGTCAACCAAACCCCTAGGTATTTAACGTGGTCTCTTGTTATACAGATCATGTAGGTGTCACCGATGAAGGCTATGTCAGGAGTGGGCATGCAAAGAGGGAGTGCGCTAGACTTAGGCATGTTCACCTTATAACCGGACAGCCCGCTGTAGGCGTCAAGTACAGCCGCCAGCGCCCCCATTGACTTGACCAGATCCGTCAGGGTCAGCAAAATGTCGTCGGCGAAACCCGACACTACGTATCGCTGGCCCCTAATCGAAATCCCCTGAATATCTGAGCTATTCCGTATCTCCTGCAAAAGGGGCTCCAGGGAGAGGATGAACAGCAAGGGAGACAGAGGACATCCCTGCCTAGTACCGTTCCCCAAGCTAAAAGGTGTCAAAGGCCTTCTCCGCATCAAGGGATAAAAGCAACGTCGGGATCTTTTTATCTGTCTGCCTCCAAATGAGGTCAACGTTCCGCCTAGTGTTCTCGAACAGTTGCCGGCCGGGTACAAATCCCACTTGATCTGGGTGTATCAATCTTGTTAGCAGGGGATTCAGTCGGCCAGCCAATACTTTCGCCAGAATTTTCGAGTCGTGATTGATCAACGAGATCGGGCGGAAGTTGCTCGGGATAAGGTCATCTTTGCCCGGTTTCGGTAAAAGCACGATATCCGCCAGTGACATATCTCTATCTGGGGCGCCCCCCTCCATAAGGTCATTAAATCATGTTTCCAGGTGGGGGGTGAGTTCCTCCCGGAAAGTCTTATAATAGCCGCCCTCAAAACCGTCCGGACCTGGAGCTTTAACTGTGAGATTGCATCATCTATCTCTTCAGCAGAGATCCGAGTTCCAAGGGCGGCAGATTCTTCTCCCCGCAATGTTGGTAAAGATAGGTGGGACAGGAAGGCACGAGTGTCGTCAGTTTCGCGTTGGTGGTCCAAGGCGGTCCCATTGGAGTGATTGTATAATTTGGTATAATACTCCGTAAAAACCTTAGCAATTTCAGTAGGATCCATACAAAACTTACCTGAGGCGTCCTTAATCCTTGTAATGTGTGAGTGTCCCTGTCTCGGGCGGAGAGATCTGGCTAAAAGTGTGTCCATTTTATTAGATTTTTCATAGAAAGTCCTCTTGGACCATGTTATAGCTCTGGCGGTATCGTCTAAGAGCGTTTCGCGGACCGAGGATCGCAAATTTCGTACAGCTGACAGAGTGCCAGGTGATGGGTTAGCCTTATGTTTCTCTTCCGCCTTTCCCAGAGCCTCCAATAATGATGACAATAGTTGTGATTTACGTTTCTTCTTCAAGGAAGCTTCACGGATCAGTACACCCCTAATAACCGCTTTATGCGCGGCCCATACCGTAGCCGGTCGGATGCCAGCTTCCGCATTCCTTGCGAAATACTCCAACAGTTCCCTGCGAACAGTGTCTACCACAGCCGGATCTTGCAGTAAGGAAGTATTTAATTTCCAAGACCACGGAGAAGCCGCACACAACCTATCCAAAGTCAGTGTGACCTCTGCGTGGTCTGACCATGTAATAGAGCCGATCGCAGTGTCTGAAACTCTGGATGCGGACTGAGAGTTCACCAAGAATAAGTCAATCCTAGAGTAGGTGTCATGGGGCGCCGAGTAAAAGGTGTAGTCGCGGTCATCCGGGTGTTGCGCCCTCCAGATGTCAATTAGGCCCGTATGGTGCATAAAGAAGCGAAGCAACTTGTCTTGGCCTCCTCTCCTATGCGATCGCGGGAGTCCACCGCACAGGCCCCTGTCCACCGCAGGGCATGGTGTAGCGTTAAGGTCTCCCCCGACAATAACCATGCCGTGGGGTAAGCTGTTCACTATGTGAGTCATGTTATCCCAAAAGTCTACAGAGGGGTCGTTGGGAGCGTAGATATTCAAAAAGTGTATTGTGTGAGAGTACAAACTCCCGGATACTACTACATAGCGACCACTCGGATCAGCGGTAACAGTTCCTACTCGGAACGGGCATCTGTGATGTATAAGCCATTCCGTTTATTTAAAGCCCTCGCTTCATGTACAGCTCTAAATGTATGATCTTTGAGAGCAAATTTCGCTGAGATCGGTATATGTGTCTCCTGCAGGATTGCTATATCCGGGTTTAAGCGTTTGAGGTCCCTGAACATAAGGCGACGTTTCCTCGGAGCATTTAGGCCCTTAACATTCAGGGATAATAATTTTAGGGGCATTGTGGCCAAACAAGAGGTAGGCCCATCCTCCCGACCAGTCTCACCAGGAGCTGGTATAAAAAGAATAATAAATGATGCAGCAACGGAGAACAACTGCCCGGTCTCCATTGACCAGAACAGAGCAATATTGCGCAGCAAGTTATACCAACATCCCCTCCCAAAGGGAATCTCATAAAGGGGGGGGGGGGTGGAAAAAAGGGGAAGAGGAAAGAGAAGAGAAAAGGTAAGAGAGAGAGAGTAACACAAAGAACAAACACCTGGTCTTACCTATAGCCAGGGTAAATTGGGGAATATGTCGAAGCGCATCGAGAGCCCAGAAAAGGCTCCAGATTCGCCGAGACATAGACCAACGAAAAACGAGCAGCCCCAGGGTGCCCATATAAAACCTTACATGAAATACGATGCGCTTTACGAAACCGCCAGGTGCGGCCCCTCCCCCAGCCCCCGTGCCGAGGGGCCATCTTCCCCATCAAGTCAGCGCAAGGCGGTGCAATTCCCAACGCCCCTTCCCGCCCCCGCTACCCAGGAGGGAAGCCCCCCCTCCGAGACCGACAAGCGGGCGGAGGGGAGGGGGGCAGCATCCGTACAAACAAAAAACTTTTTTCAAAGGGAGGGGAAGACCAAGAGAAGGGGGGGGAACACCCCCCCAGATCGGGGCCCCCCAATCGAGAGCCGGATGCTCCGGGGAACATCCGCAAGGATGCGGGCACCCAACCGGCTGCCCCCCGGAACATAAACAGGCAAAAAAAATTTAAAAAAGCAAAACACAGGATAAGCAATAATATAAGGAGAGGGGTAAATCCAAGCCCACCCGCAATCCCAGAGGACATGCCGCCCCCCACATAGCCCACCACAAGCAACCCAGGGGCGGTAAATAAACGAGCATATAAATAAATAAGTAGAAACACCCAAGAAAAACCTATCACACGTATCACCTAGTGAAGGGGGGAAACACAAAAATCGAGGGCCCGCTCCCCGCCTCAGTCGGCCTTGGAGGGCATGCCCGGATTAGCTACCGCTGAACCCCTCCAGACCCGGATCTAAACCCCTTGCAAAGCTAACCCCCTACGCATAGCAATCGAGAATACAGTGCAATATTAAACAAGTAGCACACAGTATATAGCAATCATCCCAACCATATAAGAAACCCCCGCCCGCCGCCTAAAGTATTCCCGAGGCCCCACAGAAGAGGAATCGAAAGTCAGTCAAACGGCAAAGGGTAAAAAACCAAAACAGACAAAAAAAATTGTTTTCCTTTCTGTGTCCGCTGCCGCCCCGGACTCACAAGGGCAATGAGGGACAGCCCTCTTCGCAGTGCCGCAGATCCCCCCTCAAGCCCCCGGACGTAGAAGCGGGCATGAGCCGAGGGCCAAACCAAGGGGATTGCAAGTAAACGGCAGCGAAGTCAAGGACAGTGATATAACCCCTAGCCCGCCCCAAACATAGCGAACCCGCCCGAGGAAGGGAGAGAAAATTAACCGGGGCAATTCCCGGAACCCCAAAGACCCGGGCCAAAAAAGGGGTGTAAAAAGAAAAAAAAAGGGGGGGGGGGGCGCCTTACCCCGCAACCCGCCCTCCCAAGCAACAGGGGCCCACCCGGAGAGGCTCACCGCCAGGATCCGCCGACAGCCAACCCTCATCTGCGTTGGAAGAGTAGACCTCAATCATCAGCCGCATACAACTCGCGAGGAAGGGCAGGAAGGACCGCCGCCGCCACCATCGGAACCGCAAAACCCTCCGGGAGACGGATCCCCAGCTCTCTCAGGAAACCCGCCGGATCGCCATCTGCAAACAGAATTTTTGTGCGGCCATCCTTAAAGTTTGGGGACTTTTTGGTGCATTTCTCAAGCTGTGGAAAGGTACGGAGCTGAGCTTCATCGTTTGCATGCCTTTTATTGTGTGTTCTGCATTGTGGGTTGGTTTCCATGCCAGCTCATTTTTACTTTTTTCTGACCTCCAGAACTGATTAATTGGTTTTTAATGCATTCCTATGGGAAACCACGTTTCGGTTTACAAACTTTTCGCAATCCGAGGTCTCACTGTATATGTAAAAAAACAGATAATATTTGTATCTTGGTGTGCAATTACAATTTCTGATGGCAGCCCTGCATATTAAAATATCTCACCTGGGCTGAAATTAATGTAAAAGATGTACAATTGTGACCGAGTAAACTTACAGAAGCCAGACACAGAGAGATGGATGCAGGTCTTCAGGAAGTAAGAAGTCTTTATTAACATACCGATCGGGCATCAGATGAACTAACATTCCAAAACAGATCTGAGAGACAAATACATGGAGTACATTCCTTTTATAATACTATAACTCCTCCCATTAATAGCTACGCCCAAATATACCTTTAACCAATCAATGAGCAGACCACATGGCTCATCCAAGACAAAGGAGAGAGAAGTGTAATTTCAGTTCCTGCATTCCTGCACACGCTCAGTACATTGATGGCAGTATCCTAGCTACGTGTAGCTAACTAACTGATACAACATACACATATGCCATGTGGAAATCTCGGCCTACTAAATTTACATTTCACTGAAATTCCACCACACAATTCCTGCAAAAAGAACATTAAATGTATGTTTAAAAAAATAAAAATGTCGCCTAGCTTCTACCCATTATTCTCTCGTTTCAAGAAAGGTAGCTGCCACAACTGCCCTCATTCTCAAAAGTGGTCTCCGTGCTCTTTGTTCTGGAGCTGTATTCAACCATCAGTGTGCTTCCAAGGGAATCGGCAAACAGGATCTCCCTTATAGAATCTGGCAAGTTTGTTAAACTTTATTTGAATTGTACACTAAAATATTTGAGATGGAAACCTAGATGAATAGGCAAATTTGACCAAACTGGCAAGGTGAGCCCCAAGTTTCACTAAAGTGAGAATTTAAATTTAATTTTACATTTTAGGCCAAAGTGCCCGAGATGGAAGCATAAACTTCCGTTTTGGTTTTGAATTTAAAATTCACTTGCAAATGTTCCTTTATTGAATTACCTGTATTAATGCCTATTTTAGTAACTAACCTTGGTACTTTCATGTACTGAAAGCAGCCATGGATTTATGACATACTTTAGACTCCTGGTGACCAGAGCTGTAAGTTTGACCATTAGCATATTTTTCTAGATTGTAACGAGATCAATAAAAAAGAAGATAGGCTATCAGGAAAGCAAACAGCCACATCTGCTAACGGAAACTGGATGGCATTTCCTCTTTATGGGGATATGTTAGTGGATAATGAAAATATAGTGATCTTGATTAAAATATTGAATCAAAAGCAAATTAATTGTTCCAAATACTTATATTGCTTATTATCTGGGCCTAGATATGTATGATTGGACTTATCATAATGAATCACAATAAATTAAAACCTGAACATGGTGTTATGTGTAATAATGTTACACATGGTTTATATTTAGAATTTCTATGTCATGGAACAAGGCAGGCATCCAGGAGCCATACTTGCTTGCTAATTATTATTATTTTTTTGTAATTAATACCATGTGATAGATTTCTTATCCAATGCTCAGATCGTTTAAAAACTAGCACATGAGGCTTCCATTGCCACAAATCTTGCTGTGTTTCAAAATTATTAGTACTTAGCAAAATCTCATGATTTCCTATATAACTGGAAAACTACTGTTGCTTTTGGCTCATTTAATAGTAACAGGGGTTAGGGACTGCACATGTCTTTAAAGGGACACTATAGTCACCAGAACTACTTTTATTATTGAATTTGTTCTGGTGAGTAGAATCATTACCTTCAGGTTTTTTGCTGTAAACACTTTCTTTTCAGAGAAAATGTAGTGTTTACATTACAGCCTAGTGATAACTTCATTGGCCACTCCTCAGATGACTGTTAGAGATCCTTCCTGGGTCATGGCTGCCTAAAATGCATCCAAACATTCAGTTTCTCCTCCCTCTGCATGCAGACACTGAACTTTCCTCATAGAGATTCATTGATTCAATTCATCTCTATGAAGAGATGCTGATTGGCCAGGGCTGTGTTTGAATCATGCTGGCTCTGCCCTTGATCTGCCTCTTTGTCAGTCTCAGCCAATCCTATGGGAGAGCACTGTGATTGGATCAGGCTACCACTTCTGATGATGTCAGCAGACTGTTTTGTTTTATTTTAGGCAAACAGCATGCAGATCTACAGCTTACAGTTCCACACTGGCTAATGTCAGTTATGTGCTAATTGTGATGCACAGACACTCGTTCACTGGGTGAGAGCAGTTAGGTTACACTGTCATCCAATGAATGAGTGTCAGAATCGGCTTTTAGCTTTTGCTGTAAATTTGCCTACATTGGAGATCCAGCACCACCAGGACCAGGTAAGAGGGCAAAACATTGCCACATTACTGGGGAACAGCGCCAGAGTATTCCTACCATTATAACCACCACATAGGGCTGTAGCGACCCTTTAACAGAACACTATAGCGTTAGGAATACAAGCCTGTATTCAGACGCGTAACTACAAACCACAGGGCCCTGTTGTGAAAATTGCACTGTCCCCCCCCTCCCCATACATCTTCCCTCCCCCCTTCCGTTTGTATAATATAACATGTACAGATACATACACACATGCTAACACACACACACAGAATGACACGCATACAGATACAAACAGTGACACATACAGATACATAGGAGCACACACTGACACATGCAGACAGATACACATACAGACACATATGCAAACAAACAGATACACATATAGATACGCATGCAGATACACAGACACACTTAATGACAAACATTCAGATACACAGAATGATACGCATACAGATACATAGGGGCGCACACTGACACACATACAGACAAACATATACACATACAGACAAATATGCAGACAAATAGATATACATACAGACAGATACACATACAGACACACCTGTGGCTACACAGGCACACATACAGACAGATACACATATAGACATGCATGCAAATATACAGACACTCTTAAAGACACACATTCAGATACACAGAATGACAAGCATACAAATATAAACTGTGACACATATACAGATACATAGGGGCACACACTGATACACATGGAGACACACACATACAGATATTCACACATACAGACATAGATATACAGACTTTCAGACACACACACACACACACACAGACATTCACACACACATGCAGACACAAACTGTGAAAAATTTTAGTCAACCTCCTGTTTCCTACCTTTAGGTGCAGGAGGGTGACTTTCCTGGGGTCCACTGGCTGCCTAATGCTGATTGGAGTCAGAGCTCCCACTTTGACTCCCTCCTCTCCTTTCCCTGTGTTCTCCTCCCGCGCGGCTTTGTGTATGCAGGGAGGCAGTGATGGCTTCCTCCCAGCGTTGCTCTGACATCATCAATGGGGCCCGGTCGTGTTCTTAACCCCTTAAAGACACATGACATGTGTGACATGTCATGATTCCCTTTTATTCCAGAAGCTTGGTCCTTAAGGGGTTAAAGCGCCACAGCGCAGACCAGGCCCCAGGAAATTAATTGCCATTGGGTGGCCCCAACAGCATGGGCCACCTGATGAGTCCCTTCTTTGCGCCCCAGACAGTTGCTCCGGCGAGCACCTCGGTCGCAGAGGTCGGCAGGGCCCCCTGAAATGATGGGCCCGGTCGCAGCTGCCTGCATTACTAGGGCTAAGGTGCCCCTGCTTCTATTCATATACAGGTGCCCCCACCCTTTTTTCCATTAAAATTTTAAAAAATAAGTTTTACTTACCTTTTCAAGCATGAAGACTACCTTAGGGCTGCTCACTTATCTGCCTCCCGCAACGTAATTGAAAGGCCTCCTCGGGCAATGGTTCAATTGGGGACCTGATGCGGATGCTCAGCTAACGCAGCACATGCATCCATGATTTCTCATAGGAAAACATTTTATTTCGTGCTTTCCTGTGCACTTCTGCATCACATGACTAATTTTTTCTTGGTGCAGCAGAAGCTCCTCTAATAGATGTCCAGGAGAGAGCAACTAAAAGTGGATTTAACTCTGCAATGTCTCCCCCGCCATAAAAAGAAAAGAAAACTGCACATTTTTACATTGATAACCTTAAAAGGACAGGGCCACTTCATTGGATGACTTTGGTGTCCATTTAACCTCCAATGATACCGCTTCTTTACACAAGATGTAATTGATTACATTTAGGTTTGATATAGGGCAGGGTTTTTAGAGAAATTTACCCTTTGGCTGACCACCCAGCAACTCACCTGCCAGGAGCTTAACATTTTTTACGTAGTATAGTACGAGCCAGGCCATGCCACTGCAAGTCTATGGCACACTCATCAAGGCAAATGTTCCACTTGCCACTGTCTTGTTCTGAATGGAAATTTTGAGCCCTTGCATAATGCACTGTAGACGATACACTGCAGCAGGAAGAGTAACTGAGTATTTTGCTGGTGTAGTTCAGTTTTAAAGCTTAGAAGGATCTGGGTTGGGACAGAGTACTAGAGATTACCTGCTATGGTCAAGCATTGGACACATTCACAGTTGTGTTTCTTCCCCACCCCTCCAACCGCCTTTTTTTTTTTTCTTGTAATGGGTCACTGGTAATGCATGCTGCATTACTAAAGATATAAATACTCAGTTTAAATCATTCCTCATAGTGTTTTTCATGCAAAACATTTTAACATTTGCACTTGTTAAAAGGTGGGTAGATGGTAATACAGGTGTTGGATATAATCAGTGGTGTATTTTGAAATGGTGCTGCCCTAGGCATGACAGATCTCGGGCACCCCCTAATTTTAATTCACCTGCCCCTTCCTGCAAAGGCCACACCTCTTCCTGTTAACTAACACACATTTTGACTGACAGACACACACTCACAGACCAGCACACACTCTCAGATACACTGAAATACATACACACATACACTCACTGATTTGACACTATCTGACAAACACAATTTTTCAGACACACACTGACAGATGCATACACTCACTGACAGACACACATAAGCACTGAAAGACATGCACAATCACTCAGACACACACATTCACTGGACACACACACTCACAGATATACACATACATTCACAGACAGACACAAACACACATACACACACACACTCACTCAAATTCACTGACCCACACACATATTTCCCCCAACACTTTTAGGAGATATACAAAAGAAGGAAACAGCACTAAATTAGACCAATCCTATAAATAGGTAAAGTAGGAAGCAGCCCTATGAACAAAGGTAATATACAAGACAAGACAGAAGAAGGTTGCGCCAAAGCTGACTAAAGTGCAGCTAGAGAATGAACAAAGTCCAAAGTGTAGGTGGTGCCAAAACAAAGTCTTTAGTAGGGCCTGGTGGGGCACCGACGGCCTATGTGGAGGGGTATTCTCTCTAAGGGTCACGTAAAGATGGCTTTTCAGGATCCGTATCTAAAGAAAGAAACAAATAATGGTGCAAATACGTCTGATAAGAGGGAAGAAGAGATCTATGGTAATCCTACTCACGTGTAGTAGAGCTGAACTAGCTCTAGTGTGGATGGCATACAGCGGTACAATCCCTGCTTATAGGATACGTAGAGAAGTATTGGTCTTTTACTCCATAT
This sequence comes from Pelobates fuscus, assembly GCF_036172605.1. Taxonomy (NCBI): domain Eukaryota; kingdom Metazoa; phylum Chordata; class Amphibia; order Anura; family Pelobatidae; genus Pelobates; species Pelobates fuscus. The sequence continues at coordinate 169,108,781 of NC_086319.1, forward strand.
GTGGAAGAGAAATACAGATGATAAGGCAGTACATCTGGTAAAGACGGTGTATATAACAACAGAGTCTAATACAGTTTTGCTCACGTTTAGTAGAGCTTAAGCCAGCTCTAGTGTGAATACCGTACAGCGGTATAATCCCCGCTTGTAGGATACGTGTAGAGGGTTAAGTCTTTTGCCGATATGTAGATCATAAGGGAGAAGAGAGACAACTAATAGTGCTCGCTGTATAAAATCTTATATAACGAGTATACATAATAAAATGTACTCACATGTGTGTGAGTGGTATAATCCCCACCTCGGATGTCTTTGGAGTAATACTCAGCAGGAAAGATAAAATCAGGATACCAAGCAAAAATAAAAATAATAAATAAAAGAGTAAAATGGCACAATCAAAGTGATTTAAAAGTATCCAAAATACCTTTATTTGCAATACAGAGTAAAATTATAAAATATCCACTTTTAGGAGAGCTGGGTAAATTTTTCACCTGGGGTCCAGTGGGTCTGCTGGGCAGGATGGCGTGCAGACGTGCAGGCAGGCCGCGATTAGCTGTCAGCGAGGGAGCTGTGATCTCCCTGCACAGCTCCCTCGCGCGCCACAGAGTGATCCCGGGAACTGTACTGACGTCATATTCCAGCTCCCGGCATCACTGCAGGTCGCGCAACGGAGCTGAGCAGGAGAGCTCAGGGGAAAGTTCTCCCTCGCCGCCGGCACGGGAAACAACTGGCTGCTTGCCCCGTGATGGCCCAAAGGTGGCCAGCTCTTGAGCCCCCATAAAAAGAGGCAAACAAGGCATTAGCCTGGGCCTGAGTTTTTTTGCCACCCCTTGGAAATTGCCGACCAAGGCAAATGCCTTGTTTGCCTTGCGGTAGGTACAGTCCTGGATATAATGTAGTATACACAACCAAGTTTAAATTAAATTAATGTAATTTTAAAAACTGTGGATCTTGCCTGTTCAGCAGGACAGGGCATATAATGTAAGTGTAAATCAAGCTTCAATTTAACGTAGGAAGCATATCAAAAAAGTACATATTGCAGCCCTGGATTTAGTCCAACTATTACTGCACTGTGCATTTTCCATCAGTTTCAAGCATGAATCTAGCTAAGCTTCATATAGAAATGTCACATGCATTAACATTTCTTCGAAAGATTGAACATTAAAGTTGTGGAGTTTGTTTACTAAAATAAGTCATGAGGGGGCGTGGCTGACCGCCGAGCAAGATGGTGGCTTAAAAATCTGCTCCGGCACATGGGCTCTAAAATAACAGAAAATTAATTCAGCAGAAATCTCCAAAGCCATAACAGACCATGTCTCAACACGAATAAGAAAGCCTCCTCCAAAAGCGGCCACAAAACAACCACCTTGCCGGAGCTGTGACAGACTAATCTAGCAACATCATGGCTGCACTGAATACACCACCGCACTCTGAAAACCTCACAAAATATTTCTTTGCAAATGCTATGGAAACTATGTCCACAAAACTAATTCCCTCGTGGCAGACCAACTAAAAAATGAAGTCTTAAACCTCACCATCTGAGCGTACCGCGTGGAAGCAGAATACAAAGTGCACACCATGGCTCAAAACTAAATGGCTGACCAAGTGCAGGCCCTAGAGCACCGGCTAGAGGTGATGGAAACCCGTATGACGGACGACGAAGACGGCGTGACAAAACAACCTACGCCCCAGGGGGTTCCCAGAATCTGTCCTACCAAGTGACCTCCAGGTATATGTAAGGGGCCTCATGCACGCCTACGCCCCGGGAATCCCTGCGGACATGCTGGTGATGAATAGGGACCACATGGTCCCTAAACCGACTTACCACCCCGCACCGTCCCTCTCTGAGCCCATTAGTTCCACATCAAGGAGCTGGTCCTCCGATCATGCAGGAGCAAACCCGACCCACACGAAGAGTACCCTGGCGTGCGCATCATGGCGGACCTGTCAGCGGCGACACTGCGCAGAAAACGAGTATTCAACCCAGTCATGACAGACCTATGGAACCACAGCATCAGACACCGATGGGGGTACCCAACGAAGCTGCTGATCACCAAAGGCGGAGAAACCATCATCGTCCATACCCCAGAAGAAGGGATAGCTCTGCTGGACGAATGGGGCCTGGGGAACAAGCAACCTTCGAGTGCTGTTCCCTCCCCGCAACGCTCCACACCTCCTGGCACGGCACAAGCTCATGGACTGTGCCGCACTGTGGCTCTCACCTAAGCCGCAAGTATTATCTTGCTAATATATGTTGTTAGCCTTTCACAAAGCTATTATGGCTAACGAGTTGCACACAGTTCAGTGTTAAATTATCATTGCATGTACATTTATGTGATATAGCTATGCTTTATGTAGTTGACAAGGGGACTGACCTAGGCCCAAAAAACGACTATTTGCATATTGATCCGCAGAGACCTTTCCACAAACAAAGGGGTAAAATATACCAGCTCATGACAGGCACCCAGCCAGGCACTTTGCCTCTGATCTCACTCCACCCTCGGCCACTCCCGGATCTTTACCTCCGTCGGTATCTGGCCTGGGGGGGGGAGTGGTTGTGGACAGGGGAGGCCGCCAGGCGACCGAGCTCCACACCACTCACGAGTCTAGAGCACTGGACTATGCGACCAATACCATGTGCAAATCACCAGAGAGACTGCCAATGCGCTGGCGCAACCCTAACCTAAAAGAGACACACTAACCCCCATACGTGGGAGCAACATAGCAGCCATGGGACCTGGCCGTACGGCATCACTGGCACACATCAGGACCCTACTGATTACACTGCACAGCACCCTAATGCCCACCCCAGAGGCTGAAACCTACTCGTGCAAATTAAAACAGAGAACATACTCCCAAGTCAATAAAGCCGGGAAAACCCTAGCTCAAATGCTCCGCCAAAAACAGGCAAATGCCAGAACATAAATGACGAAATGGCGGCATATTATCATAAGCTCTACAACCTCAAAGAGGACAAAACCCTCCATCAACCGACCACACAAGACATCACCGACTTCCTACAACGCACCTTACTACCGACCCTGACACCCACACAGGCAACAGCGATACAACACCCCATCACCGCACAAGAAATCCTAGACGCCATTCAAGCACTCCCACCTGGGAAATCCCCAGGCCCAGACGGACTTTCAAACTTGCATTACAAGAAATTCGCCCTAGCACCGCACATAGAAATAACATTCAACCATATCCTAAACAAAAGCACAATGCCCCCAGAAATTCTAATGGCTCATGTGGTAATACTCCCGAAACCGATCAAACCCCAAACTAGAAGCCAGAACCTCAGACCCATATCTCTGTTAAATACAGATGTCAAATTATTGGCCAAAATATTCTCCAACCGCATAGCACCCATAATCCCTTCGCTCATAGGTGAGGACAAGGTGGGCTACGTTGGAGGACGCCAGGGGGCAGATGGCACGAGAAAACTACTGGACATACTACACGGAACACGGGGGAGGGGAAAACCTAGTGTCTGGCTGTCGTTGGACGCCGAAAAAGCTTTCGACAGACTGCACTGGCCCTTCCTTCATGCGGTCCTATCCAAATTCGGCTTCCCCCTCCCCCCGCTTATCTCCCTTGTCACAGCACTATATTCCACCCCAATAGCTAAAGTGGTCAATGGTTGCTTCACCTCCCGCCAATTTGAAATTTCCAACTGATCCCGACAAGTATAAAAAAACCTAGAGTTAGTCAGAAAATTTTAGCAAAACAATTATCTAACAGAGGCCTAAATTTTCCCAGTATTGTCGATAGTTATCATGCAAATATTATTAGACACGTATATACTCTACAGGATCCTAAACAGGCCTCTGAACCTTTGTTTTTAATTGAATCGGAGGTAGCCCACACTGATAAATTACACTATTATATGTGGGCAATTACCAGGGACACCTTAATTAGTTCATCCTCAACATACTTAACTACACTGATTCAAACTTTAGATGATTGGTTGGAAATCAAGAAAAAAATAGGTTTTAACAACCTTATACCTAAGACTTGTAAACTCGACATTGTACAATCTATCATAAAAGATTTCTCCTTAAAAAGGTGGACCAATATGGATAAATTAACGATTGCTGACATCATGCAGGGAGAAACGATAGTGTAGCCCCATGTAGCTAGAGTGCAGCTAAGCGGAAAAAGGCCTTGACAGGGGTTAGGAGGCGGGCTTAGGAGGAAGTAAGCAAGGGTTGGAATTATGGGTAAGTAGGATTGGCTATTTAAATGAGCAGCCATTTTAGGTGAGTCATTCTAACTTTCTACCTGGTTGAGTTTGTGTTCACCTCGGTGTGCGCGGACTTGCTTGGTCGGATTTCTTTTGTCTCCTCTGCAGGGCCAATGGACGACGTGGAGCGTTTGCTGGAGGGGATCAGGTCGGCAGCACGGCATCAGGGTGTGGACTGGCTACGGGCACAGCTCGGCCCTGCCCTGGCGGAAGCGGCGGATCGGGACGGTGATGGCGGGAGACCGGTCAGGGCCCGGAGGCCCCCGAGGAGGCTAAGCCCGGGCGCGGGGCCCGGTGAAGTTGTCCCCGGAAGCAGTGGAGTTTCGGTTGCGACCGGCAGCAGGCCCGGGAGCCGCGTGGTCGAGGCCTTGCGCACTCGGCGGCAGAAGGATGTCGCGGACGGGGGCGCTGCTGCTTTCGGGTCGGAAGTGACCGGGCGGCCCCCTGGTGGTGCGGGACCCACGGAGGGGAGGTCTGGGAGGGTGACGATGCTGATGAGGCTGGATCCGGGAGACCGCATGGCCGGCCTAGGAGGCAACAGGCAAGTGCAGAGGGCTCCGGCCAGGGCCCTCTTGGCGGGAAGGTCGCTAGGGGGAGCTCTGCCACGGAGGGGGGCGGGAGTAGGCCGGTGGGGGGCGCCCAGGCTACAGTCGTAAGGGGGGAGGGTCCTGGGGCCCCTAAGCGAAAATGCGGTTCGAAAGGAGTGAGTTCCAAGGGCGGGGGGGGTTCTCGGGATGCGGCCAGGTCAGAGAGCGGGTCCCCCGAAGGGGTGGTGGGTAGGTCTGGGCCAAGGGGGTCCGGTAAGAATGGGGGAGAAGGTAAGGGGGCAGTGGCGGTAGGTGCGGGAAAGAGGGTCCCGGAGGCAGTTAGGCAGAGGAATAGGGGAGGCCGGGGACCGGGATCCTCCGTAGTGGTTGGGCGGCGGGGGGCCCGGGTTCTGGGAGTAGTAGCGGCAGTCCCTCACCCGTTAGATCTCTGGGGTCCCGGGATGCGCGGGGGAGGTCGGGTCGGCACTGCTCCCCCTCGGACAGCTCGGCAGGGGAAGGTGCGGCAGCCCCTAGGTATGGTCGGCAGGGGCGGCCTGCTGGTAGAGACGGGAGGAGTCGTAGCCCATGGGGTTCCCGGGTGCCACGTGGTGGTAGAGGTCAGCAGGAGGCTTCGGTGCAGAGCAGGCGCTCCCGGGGTCGTGACGGGAGGGGTATTGATGTCCGTTACACCCTACCCAGGACTTCTTCTCCTTGTCCTAGATCTCGGAGCCGTTCTGCCTCCTCGCAGGCTGGTCACCGGGTGGGCTCCCCGGTCGGCGAGACAGCAGCGGAAGTTCCTCTTCCTGGACGTCGGGCGATCTGCACTGCAGCCCCCACCGTTCCGGTGTCGGGGGGCTTGGCCGGTGAGTCCAGTGGGTCACTACCCTCTAGCGCTTTAGTTACCACACTTCAGGCACTACTCCACTCATTGGGGGCGGGGGGTGACACTAGCGGCATTGGTCAGGTGTGGGCTCCGGGTGCTGTGGCTACGGGCTCTTGGGTTGGGAATTCCACAGGGCCTAGTTCGGGCGGGGACATGGTGGTGCCGCAGGAAGTTGGGGAGACTGGGAGTGAGCGGGCTGAGTTGACTGGGGGTATCCCCGACGCGGCTAGACAGCACGCGTATGTATCTTTTGCAGGACCGCTGGGGGTTCATTTGAAACAGGACGTAAAGGATAAGATATGGAAGGGTGAGTTCTGTGAGATCTTCTCCCTCCTCCCATTAGAGGACTTTATAGACCTCAAAGAGGAGGATAAGAAGGACGAGAAGAAGGAGGAGGAGGAGAAGAGGAAGCGGTATCGCAAGATTCCGAAGTCCTTTGGTAATTGGTTGAGGGCCTTTTGTGTGCTGGCTAGCGTGCTCGGCGAGAAATCGCCGGGGTTATGCTCCTCTCTGTTTTGCTATTTGGATGGCATTTGGGAAGCGTACCGGACTTACGGGGGGTTGGCGTGGTGGCGGTATGACGAGCAGTTTAGGCAGCGGCTGGCGGCTAACCCGGGTATGCGGTGGGACCAAATGGACCTGCCGCTCTGGATGAAGCTGATGATGGCGCAAAAGGCGCAGCCCTTTCAGAACTCGGCCGGCGCTAGGGGGCAGTCCGCCTCGTCGGCCACCTTACCAAAGGGCTTATGTTGGCTCTATAATGAGGGCCAATGCAAATGGGGGGCCACCTGTCGTTTCAAGCACGAGTGCTCCGGCTGCGGAGGCGCTCATGGGCTCAACCGCTGCTTCAAGAAGGGTAAGTCCGGTGGCGCCGGTGCGGCTGTCGCGGCCGGGGGAGGGGGTGCATCCGCTTCCCCTGGGCTTCACCCCAGTGAGGCTAAGCGCGATGGAGCCGTGGCTAAGCCGCTACGTTAACAGGGCGGATGCCGCTGTGCTCCTGGCGGGTTTTGCGACGGGGTTTTTTATTCCGTTTCAGGAGCGGGAAGGGGGATCGGGGAGGCTGCGCAACCTGAAGTCTGTGGCCGACTTCCCGGACGTGGTTAGGGAGAAACTGGGCAAAGAAGTCGGGCTGGGCCGCATGGCGGGCCCGTTCGCAGTGCCTCCGCTGGAAGGCCTGCGGGTTTCCCCACTTAGGGTGGTTCCCAAGAAGGAGCCGGGTAAATTTAGACTCATTCACCATCTCTCGTACCCGAAAGGGGAGTCGGTGAATGACGGTATTCATAAGGACTTGTGCTCGGTGTCATATGCATCTTTCGACCGGGCGGTCGATCTGGTCCGGCGGGCCAGGCGTGGGGCTCTGATGGCAAAAGTGGACATTGAGGCCGCGTTTCGGCTGCTGCCGGTCCACCGGGACTGTCATCACCTACTGGGGTGTTTCTTCGAAGGGGCCTACTTCGTGGACTTGTACCTGCCCATGGGTTGTTCCATTTCGTGCTCCTATTTTGAGAAATTTAGCACTTTTCTCGAATGGGTGGTACGGGTGGAAGCGGGGAATCGTTTTATTGTGCATTATCTGGATGATTTTCTGTGTGTGGGGCCAGCTGATTCTTTGGATTGCCTGCGCCTGCTGCGGACGGTTGAGTGGGTGGCGGGCCACTTCGGGGTTCCGCTGGCGGCGGATAAAACTGAAGGCCCGACCACGTGTCTGAGTTTCCTGGGTCTGGAGATTGACTCTGGGTTGGGCGAATGTCGGCTGCCCCGGGATAAGCTGGACAGGCTTCGAGGGGCGGTGGCTGCTGTGGCCGGGGCGCGCAAGGTTACTCTGCGGCAGCTCCAGTCTTTGATTAGGCTGCTCAATTTTGCGTGTCGGGTCATTCCAATGGGAAGGGTCTTCAGTCGCAGCTTCTCGCCCGCTACCGCGGGGGTTCGGTCCCCGCACCATTTCATCCGGGTGTCGGCGGCCATGAGAGCGGACTTGGGCATTTGGGATGCCTTCTTGCGGGACTTTAATGGGACGGTGTTGTTCCGACAGGAGGGCCAGTCGTCGGCCGAGCTTGAGCTTTTCACGGATGCATCGGGCAGCGTGGGCTTTGGGGCATATTTTGGTGGCTGCTGGTGTGCGGAGAGGTGGCCGGACTCTTGGGGTTCGAGCCCTCTTATGCGCAACTTGGCTTTCCTTGAGTTGTTCCCGTTGGTCGTTGCGATGGCACTGTGGGGCGACAGGCTGCGCGATCGGAAAGTGGTCTTTTTCTCAGATAACATGGCAGTGGTTCACGCGGTGAATCGTCAATCTGCCGCCTCGAGGCCGGTGGTTAAGCTGCTTAGGCGACTGGTATTGCTGTGTATGTCTTGGAATGTTGTTTTTCGCGCGCGGCATGTTCCCGGTTATTTGAATGAGGTGGCTGATGCTCTGTCTCGTTTTCAGTGGTCCCGATTCTGGCTGGTGGCGCCGGGGGCATCGAAGGAAGGGCAGGCTTGCCCGGACGAGATTTGGCAGCTGGGAGCATCCTGCTTGGAGGACTTGTGAAGGCTTCTCTGGCACCGGCCACTTGGGCCTCGTACAGTAAGGTTTGGGGCTTGTGGGAGTGGTCGCTGGACGGGTTGGCCATCGACAACGGGGATGCCCTGCGGGATGCTTTCCTGTGGTACACCTGTCAGTTGCTGGCTAAGGGGGCGTCGCCTGCCATGGTAGACAGGTCCATGGCGGCGATGGCATTTTGGTTTCGGTGGCATGGGAAGGAGGACTTTACCAAGACCTTCGTTATCAGGCAAGCCCTGAAGTGTTATCGTAAGGGACGCAGGTCGCCGGATACCAGGCGCCCGGTGTCGGTTCGGCTACTGGGGGATTTGGTGGGTTTATTGCCTGAGATCTGTTTCGATGGGTTCGAGGCTTCGCTGTTCAAGGTGGCGTTTATTTTGGCGTTTTTTGGGGCATTCCGAATTGGGGAATTGGTGTGCGCTAATAAGATGGTGCAGGGGGGCCTGCAATTTTCGGGGGTTCGTGTCTTGGGCCGGGACGTGGCGTGGGCCGGGACGTGGCACTGGGGGCCTTGCCGGGCTCGGCTTTGTGCCCGCTGGCTGCTACGGCAGAGTACCTGGCGCGGAGGCCAGCGATGGGGAACATGCCGACGGATCGTCCCTCTCTCGGTTCCAGTTCACGAAAGTTTTTCGGTTGGGCTTGGGCAAGTTAGGGCTTCGTGCTGAACGATTTGGAACGCACTCGTTCCGTATTGGGGCGGCCACGGAGGCGGCTCGGTTGGGATTGGGGGACGAGGTGGTGAAGCGGATCGGGAGGTGGGAATCGGTAAGATTCCGTTCCTATGTCCGGTTGGGTCTGTTGGAGTAATGGACTTGGGGACCGTTTTATGCAAAAAAAAAAAAAAAAAAAAGGAAATGGGACTAATAGACTTGTAACTGGCTGTACTGAAATGGTTCACTGTGTTGTTTGGGCTGGGGTGGGGGTCTCTGTCGGACTTCCCTCATCATTTGTTTTTCCCCCCCAGGGCGTGAGGCATGGATCGTCGGCCATTCGTTTGTCTTTTTGTCTTCTGGGCCGAGAGGAGGGCCGCAGCTCGAGCGCAAGGACAGCAGCTGGGTTTTCCGAGAGGCCAGTTGGCAGTTCGCTGGTTTGGGTATCGGGGTTTTTGCTGGGGGGATGTTTGTGGTAAACTGTTTGGGATGCTGGCGGCGGGATGCACGCCTGACTTACTGGTCCTACATATTGGGGGTAATGACCTGGGCCTTACGCCGCAACGCCGGCTGGTGAAGTGGATGAAGCAGGACATCAATAAGTTGAGGGGCCTGCTTCCGGGGGTCATGTTGGTCTGGTCGGAGATTGTCCCGAGGCGCCGGTGGCGGCACGCTCGGGATCCGGTGGCTATGGATAGGTGCAGAAAGAAAGTGAATAGCTTGATGGCAAGCTTTGTCCGGAAGGTAGGGGGTGTGGTGGTGAGGCACCTTGAGCTGGAGGAAGGGTTGCCAGGATACTACCGCTCGGATGGTGTTCACCTCTCGGAGGTGGGTTTGGACCTGCTCAACTTGGGTTGGCAGGATGGTATACGGATGGCTCTTTTTTTTCCCGGTGGCGGAGCTCAGACAGCTTAAGGGGTCAAGGTCTGAGCTTGTGGCGGGACGGGGAGCTGAAGGAGAGGAAATAGGCTCCCCTGGATGAACGTGAGGTGGAATAAACAGATTGTGGTCATCGGTGGTTGAGAGGTTTCGAGTCCTGGAGGTGGCTCAGAACCTGGTGGGGCAGGGGTATCCGGGTATACCCCTGCCGTGGTTAATGGATGGTTGGCACTTTGGAATGTTGGTGTATGTTATAAATATGTTATAAATATGTATATGTGTCATTATATGGGGGTCATTGCCTTTTGTATGGTAGCCGAAGGAACAGGATGCGAGGGGGCGGAGTATGGGGGGCAATGACCCATGTTTATCTGTTAATTTATTATTGTTATTATTATTATTATTATTATTATTATTAATTATTGGTTAATAAAGCTGTGGCCAAATTTTCCCATATTACGTAGTGTCTGTGTGTTATTGGGTTAGGATATGGGGGTGGTTTGTCCTGGATTCCGACTGCCCAAATGGCGACTATACACCTGTCATGTAGCCCCATGTAGCTAGAGCGCAGCTAAGCGGAAAAAGGCCTTGACAGGGGTTAGGAGGCGGGCTTAGGAGGAAGTAAGCAAGGGTTGGAATTATGGGTAAGTAGGATTGGCTATTTAAATGAGCAGCCATTTTAGGTGAGTCATTCTAACTTTCTACCTGGTTGAGTTTGTCCCACCCACCCTCCCTTTGTTTGTTATGTGTTTATTTAACCCGTTTCTTTCACAGCGGCGGGACGGGGAGCTGAAGGAGAGGAAATAGGCTCCCCTGGATGAACGTGAGGTGGAATAAACAGATTGTGGTCATCGGTGGTTGAGAGGTTTCGAGTCCTGGAGGTGGCTCAGAACCTGGTGGGGCAGGGGTATCCGGGTATACCCCTGCCGTGGTTAATGGATGGTTGGCACTTTGGAATGTTGGTGTATGTTATAAATATGTTATAAATATGTATATGTGTCATTATATGGGGGTCATTGCCTTTTGTATGGTAGCCGAAGGAACAGGATGCGAGAGGGCGGAGTATGGAGGGCAATGACCCATGTTTATCTGTTAAATTATTATTGTTATTATTATTATTATTATTATTATTAATTATTGGTTAATAAAGCTGTGGACAAATTTCCCCATATTACGTAGTGTCTGTGTGTTATTGGGTTAGGATATGGGGGTGGTTTGTCCTGGATTCCGACTGCCCAAATGGCGGCTATACACCTGTCATGTCCTTTCAATACATTATGGATAAGTTTCATATTCCACGTAGATACATTTTCACTTACCTACGGTTAAAAAAATTTATTCAAAAAAATATTATTAATTCCACTGTCCTATTTGCTAAAAATTGGAATTTATTTTTAATTATCATACTATTAATAAGGTTACATCTACCGCTACCTCTCTCTTGCAATGTTTTAAGGCGCCTCCCCATAGACTAATCAGGACTTGGGATCACGACTTAGAACTTGAGATTTCATTAGATGATTGGCATTCTTCTTTAATTCAGCTAAACAAATATATACACTGTTTAAGCTTGACTGAATGCCACTTCAATGTTCTTCATAGATGGTATTACACTCCGACCAGATTAGCCAAAATGTATGATTCCTATGACCCTACCTGCTGGAGATGTGGCACCCACTTGGGTACATATATCCATATTTGGTGGTCCTGCCCCGCTGTCAGACCGCTATGGACATGGGCGTTTAATATTTTTACTACTATGACAGCTAATAAAATTCACGAAAACGCTGTCTATGCTCTTTTACACCTTAATTGGAACCCTAAATCACAGAAAGACATTTGTTTTGCCACCCATTGTCTAGTCGCTGTTAAAATTATTATTGCGTGACATTGGAAATCAACTAACCTGTTCCAAAAATATTTACCGATTAATCAAATTATGTTTCAGATCACGATGGAATATGAACTTATTAATAACATGACGATTTCATAAAAAAGAAAAAGACTGGTACTGTGACTGGGTAAACAAATATCAACGTATATATGGCCAGTCTTTGCTTTAGACATATTCCTCTCAAAGACTCGACATTATTCTTAGTGATTAAAATATAAAACAATGTTATTCCATAGAAACTTCATATGACCCATAGTTAATAAACAGAAGCGGTGAGGGGCCGTGTTAACATGGGCATAAAGACACCAAAAATGTTGCTGTAATATTCATTGTTAATTTTCTTTTTCTTTTTTTTATACCTTAAATATATTCTCCTGATCCGAAAGGGTGTTGGGTTTTTCTTTTCTTTTTTTTTTTTTTTTTACGCCCGCTTGTTTATTTATGTATTTGTTTGTTATATTCTATTTCTTTCTTTCTGGGCTTATGTCTAAATTAATCAATATATTGATGTAACATGTTTTTTATGATATCTAATTATTTATATGTTTTTTTTCATATGACTCGATTTTCTGCATAAGATACAGATAAGTTGTTGTATATGAAAATGTTGTTTCAATAAAATTATATCTATTGTAAAAAAAAAAAAAAATACCTCCTATACCATATACTCATAGCTGCCCTCACGGTAATTTGCAGACAATGGAAGAACACAAAACCCCCCACAATAACACAATGCATACAAACAGTAGAAACCAATAGCAGATACGAACTGATGGCCAGAAGAATGCAACCCTAACACAGAACACTGGAGTGAAGCATGGAGCACCTGGAAAAGCAAATGCCCCACATCAAAGCCCTCTTGAACAAGGTGGGAGGGAAACAAGACCAAAGCCTGAACCCTTCCTCGCCCCCCCCATCATCTGCCCCCCTCCTATCACAAACTTGCCCACCAAGCAACACTACTAACGCTAGATACCAACAAAATCCACACAGCATAACTGTAGGGCCACTCTCTAGGATTACCGCTCACGACCAGCCAAAATTTAGGCCGAGCACGACCTACCTAGCATCATAGACGAACAACTACTGTAAAAATACTGTAACCTGTTATAATTTTTAAATGAATGCTGTATCAAATCTGTCAAACTTGAAGGATAATGTGTATTGTAGGCATGTGCATGGGGAAAATTTTCGGTTCGGTTAGGCATTCCGAAATTCGTGACTTTCGCAATTCGGGAATTCGGCACTTCGGCATTTCAGGACTTCTATTGCAGCCGCTTAGTAGATAACTCCCTAATTCCCACGGTATTAGGGAGCTATCTACCAAAAGGCTGAAATACCTAAATTGGTCTTTCAGCCAAATTTACTAATACTAATTAAAAATTACTTACTAGGGGCCCTAAATACTAAAGGGGGACCGGGGGGGGGGGCAATAGTTTAGTTTAAAAATACCCGCCGCTCAGGGGTGGGGGCCGGGGGGAGGACATTAGGTCCCCCCTTATTAGTATTTAGGGCCCTCAACCGCTGCTCAGGGGTGGGGGCCAGGGGGGAGGACATTAGGTCCCCCCCCTTTTTTACATTAGGGCCCCCACCTGCCGCTGTTTTTTTTTTGTTTTTTTTTTACAGTGAGCAGCCACAGGCACTGTTTAATAGACATGCCCCTACTCGCGAGTAGGGGCATAATTTACTAATACTAAGTAATTTTTACTTAGTATTAGTAAATTTGGCTGAAAGACCAATTTAGGTCTTTCAGCCTTTTAGTAGATAGCTCCCTAATGCTGTGGGAATTAGGGAGTTATCTACTTATTCATTCCTGTCATTACATTGACAGGCTAAGTAACTCACATTTTATATGAATGTATTTTACTTGATTGTTGTAAGTGTTGCAAATGCTTACAGCTGAATCCTAGCTATGTTTGTATACTTTTTATTTAAAATTGTATACAATGTAACATTCTTCTTCTTTCACTGGGTAAGTTTATCAGTACTTAGGCAATACTGTGCTTCGGAACTTCAGCACTTCGAGACTTCGGAAATTCGGTAATTTTGGAACTTCGGCACCTCGGCAATTCGGCTATTCGGACATTCGGAAGTACCCGAATTGCCCGAAATTCGTCCGAATTCATATTCGGACCGAAACGCATTGCACATGTCTAGTGTCTTGGGAAATATGTCACGAATAAACCTGTGGCGGAACCAGCCCCGCCACTTGTGCCTGGAGAGGACTGCTTGCCAGCCTCTTGCCCTGTGACTATGGCCCTGGGATGTATTGCTCTTCTAGGAACTGATTTGGGCATATGGTATTTTATTATGCTGCTGCTGGCCCTTTAAGAACCATCTGGGGACATACTGTGGAGTTACTGGGTGGCCACCATTTCATGTATCAGAGGCACATGGTGAGAACAATGGATGAAGCACATGGTGAGAACATTGGATGGCGGCCATTTTAACTCACAGACACTGTTTGGACTTTTCTACATGGTGCCATCTCGCCTATATTTGGTGCACAAAGACATTGTGGAGTAGTTTTAAACTATACTACAGGGGACACAGTATACAGTAATTATTTTTCATATAGCCTGTATATGTTCTGCGGAATCTGCATTAAACTGTATCTTCCAAACTACTGAGCGGATCTGGGTGAAGTTTGGATATGTGGTTCACCCAGATCCCCCGCTTCTGAGGATATATATTTTTATGGGGTTATTGCATGTTTTGGGGTCCCTGTGATATGTTTTATAAAACTGTATTTCTCTGCCTGTGATAATTATATTACCCATTGTGTTCAGTAATCATATCACAGGCAGAGGGGAGGATTTTGTGTGGGAGTGTCTGTGTGTATTGTACGGATTGATTGGTTGTATTTCAAAGCCCTGTGGGCAGTTCTATGTTTGTGGATTGTGAATAAAAGAGGCTGTATGTGCCAATACAGTCAGTTCTACTTGACCCTCAAAACGAAGTGTCGTCTCGTTATTGGGGGAATTGGATTGTATGCTGATTGCCAGGAGTGTAAGCTGATTGTATGCTTTTCCTGTTCAGCTGTTTACAGCATTTATATGCTTGAGCATTTGTGTGCTTCTCCGGTTCGGTGGTTGTGGTGTCGGCTGCAGTGCTTGGAGTCCTCAGGAAGCGCTAGGGGCATCCTTCAACGGAGGTACCCAGCCGGGGTGCACATCGATCCGTTACAAAACCCTTCTTTTTTTCTTCCCCCTATAACCATCCCTTTTCTTCTGTACCCTGAAAAAGCAATACAAACGGTCAAATAAAAAAAAAATAACAGTCATGAAAATTCTCTAACTCAGCTATTCTTAAAGTTCAGTTATTTTGGCCTAAACCTTGATATTCCCTTTTAACCTGGCTAGTACAAATGTCAGATCCAAAAAGGATATTCACTAAACACAGAATTGGCCCACCCACTGCCTACAATGCCTGTGTCCTCTCCAGCTTCCACCCATGGACAGCAGGATATATATGGGGGGTCATACCTGTAGTTCATCCTATTAAAGTTCTCTTGTATTTTGAATCAAAGGACTTTAATTGGCATCCAGAGCATTCGGTATCCCTTTAGTTGACATATGGTGGGTGCAAAAAGGAGGTTTAACCCTCTGCATAATTAAATGGGGGCAATTGGTGGCCAGATGCCAAAACCCTTGCACCACTTTTTTTTTTTTTTTTTTTTTAACTAAGTGCCCAATGACTGTTAGCACTACCAGTGGGAAAATAGTTCAGACTTTTAAAAGACAGATCTGTATGTTATCATTTGATTCTGAATTTCTGTTGTTTGGTCGGGCTCAAATCCCAATCCATTTTCAGGCTTGTTTGGAGAGTCTTTTGCTAAATCCAGACAATGTTCAGATTTGTCCCAGATTGGACCACAGAGGAACCTACTAGATCACCATTAGCTCCTGCAAGGACGTCTGTTTCTCCAGATCTGACAGGGATTTAACTTGATGGAACTTTACTAATGTTTTGTTAGCTTTAGATTTGATTTTAAAGGGAAACTCCAGTGCCAGGAAAAAAATCTGTTTTCCTGGCACTGGAGGGTCCCTCTCCCTCCCACCCCCAATCCCCGGTTACTGAAGGGGTGAAAACCCTTTAAGTCACTTACCTCAGGCAGCGACATGTCCCACGTCGCTGCCTGCTCCTCCCCCCTCCGCTCCACCTTCTTCCTCTGTCGGCCGGTGGGCGAGACTGATCCCGCCCACTGGCCGAGGAGACCTAATGCGCATGAGCGGTAATGTCGCGCATGCGCATTAGCGCACCCCATAGGAAACCCCATAAATTTCAATGCTTCCCTATGGGGAATAGAGCGACGCTGGAGGTCCTCACACAGCGTGAGGACGTCCAGCGACGCTCTAGCACAGATAATCTGTGCTAGGGACCAGGAAGTTCCCTCTAGTGGCTGTCTACTAGAGGAGGACTTAAAGGACCACTCTAGTGCCAGGGAAACATACTCGTTTTCCTGGCACTAGAGTGCCCTGAGGGTGCCCCCACCCTCAGGGACCCCCTCCCGCCCGGCTCTGGAAAGGGGAAAGGGGTTAAAACTTACCTTTTTCCAGCGGTGGGCGGAGAGCTCTCCTCCTCTGATCCTCCTCTTCTCCTCCCCGTCGGCTGAATGCGCACGCGCGGCAAGAGCTGCGCGCGCATTCAGCCGGTCACATAGGAAAGCATTCATAATGCTTTCCTATGAACGCTTGCGTGCTCTCACTGTGATTTTCACAGTGAGAATCACACAAGCGCCTCTAGCGGCTGTCAATGAAACTGCTATGTTTCTGAAAAAATGGGTTAACCCTAGAAGGACCTGGCACCCAGACCACTTCATTAAGCTGAAGTGGTCTGGGTGCCTAGAGTGGTCCTTTAACCCTGCAATGTAATTATTGCAGTTTATAAAAAACTGCAATAATTACACTTGCAGGGTTAAGGGTAGTGGGAGTTGGCACCCAGACCACTCCAATGAGCAGAAGTGGTCTGGGTGCCTGGTATGTCCCTTTAAGGTGTGTTGTTGACCGATTTCCATTCATGCCCCTAGGTCTTACCTTCATGCTTTATATGATAAGATGCTCTTTTATTCTGTAGAACACCTCTCTTCAACAGAAGACTTTATATGTCTAACGCCCAACTCTTTTACATATGGTAAAACATGCAGTATTTTCCTGACACATAATGGATATTATTTGTATGTCTTCATTTGACTGCCAATAAAAGATCAACAACTCCACTTTTTTTTTTTTTTGTTAACCTGAAGGTTTCAATTCACTGTTAATGTGTATTATTGGCTGAATATTTAATGGCAGAGCTATGTATAATGCTGTTAAGTTTGTTTCCTGTAGACCACTATCTGAATGGCTGACCAAGCTTCATAGTACCAATATTCCACAACAACAGCTATGTGTTACTAAAATGATAATCCCTGTGGGATTGTTTCCCACAGTGCAGTAAGGTAAGGATGTGTTATAGTTATAATATGTTTATTGAAAGGTAATATATTAACCATTTTAATGATTCAAAATAGTGTTTGGGACATCACTGAGCAACAGGAGGCACAGTCCGTATGTTGCTCAGCAATAAAGTGCAATAATAGCCCGTGAAAATTGGATGTGTTTACAATCCAGTGTTCATAAGGAAAGAGGCTGCACAAATGTGTTTGGAGAACACTAGAGGATGAACAGACTGTGCAAAGGCAAACTTTAATATGGAAATACTGAAGGGTGCAGAGTGAGCAGTCATGTGAATTGTAATATATAGCATTGTATCGTCTGTGCTGATGGTTATATGGGAGGAAGCACAGGTCTGTGCCTTAGCTAGAATTAACCTTTAAAGTATTCTCAGGGATACTGCCAGTACTATGAAACCCTGGTTACATAGGTTATGGTGCAAACAGGGACACACTGACAGCCATCCATATTAAGCCCTGGGTCCCCCAAAGTCCAGTACCAGCCAGGAACCAGTCTGATGAATGACCGTACTGATTGAGCTTGTATACAATCAGTCCTCATCAATGCACAGGATATAGGACTTGACGAGTGTGTTGTGTCTATGTCTTTCTGTGAGATGTCAGCATTATTGTCTCAATGTTGCAATGAGTTTTCATTGTCAGTGTGTGCTTGGGCTTTTCTTATATACATTATCAGTTTTTCTCTTCCCTAGTGACAAATGTAGGGATGGAGTTAACTCGGTGGTGGGGAGCTACATGCGGCCTCTACCCGCTGCTCGGTTACGCTGCACAATGAGGGGGAACTAGAAAGGAGTTCCTGCTTCCCCAACTGCTAGACATAGACTACAAGCCTCCCCTTCTCCCCCCTCCAGAGCATAATGAGGAGAGGTACATATGTGTGTGTGTGTGTGTGTGTGTGTGTGTCTGTGTCTCTGACTGTCTGTAACTGACTGTCTGTAAGTGTGTGTGTGACTGCCTGTAACTGTGTTTGTGTGTGACTGACTGCTTGTAACTGTGTGTGTATATGTGTGTGTGTTTGACTGTCTGACTGTGACTGTATCTGGCTTCCTGTAACTTTGTGTGTATGTGAGAGAAAGAGACTGTCTGCCTGTAACTGTGTCTATGACTGTGACTGTCTGCCTGTAACTGTGTGTGTATATGACTGCCTGTAACTGCGTGCATGTGACATTCTGTCTGAAACTTTGTGTGTGACTTTCTAACTGTGACTGTATTTGGCCGACTGTAACTTTGTGTTTTTGTGTGTGAGAATGAGACTGTCTGCCTGTAACTGTGTGTATGACTGACTGTGACTGTGTGTGTGACTGCCTGTAACTGTGTGTGTATGTGTGACTGTCTCTGATTGTCTGCATGTAACTATGTGTGGAACTGTCTGCATGCAAACTAAAGACTGTAATTATGTGTGACTGTCTGTCTGAGTGGCTTTGTGCGTAACCGTGTGCGTCTGACTGTGACACTGCAAAAATACACACTAGCATCCGCACATGGGCCTACATGCATTTTTTAAAATCTGAATTAATTCCCCCTATACAAATACTACATTCTTATGGATGAGCGGGTGTAACCAGGGAGGGGCGCTGCACAGGGTGCATAAAGACCTAAGGGCCTACGGCCAGGTGCAGAGCATGTGGTAGAGGTCTTGCAAACTCCAGCACTCAGAGTGTCAGAGCATTGCTGTGGTAACCCTTGGCTGAGCTTGCGAGATCTCTATCACATGGCCTGTAGCTCTGCACTCAGCAGAGCTGCAGACCCCAGGCTGTGCTGAGCTCTCTTTCCTCCAGTGCAGACTTAGTGGAGTAACCTGGCACCCAGCAGCATACAGGAAAAGCAGTAAGGCCCTTGGTCGCAGACTGAGGACCCGAAGGATCAGTCTACCTTTCTTCAATGACATGGATGGGCTCTGTCTCCACAGCGAATTAATGATCAGTTAGGCAAATATGTTACATTTTAGAAACAGGTTCACATAATCCCACCACAGGATAAAATACATCATAAGAGATGACTTCACCAAGGTTGCAGCAGTTTCAGAAAGGAGTATGTCCACGGTTCTACCCCTTTAGATAGAACCCTAAACTGTAATATAACAAAACAAATTAACTATTTGGTAACTTATAAAACAACACGTTTCTGGTCAGTATTATACATAGTTGTATAGGGATTACAGGTTAGCTTTACAGGGATTGTTTAGAAGAGCCCTGTAATGTAAATGAAAATTAACACTAAACTTGAATCTTTTTATTGGGTATACATTAAAAATGATCGATGTTTCAGCCCCAGTTTGGGCTTTCCCTGGATCCTGAGGAAAGCCCGAAGTGGGTCTGAAATGTTGATTATTTTTAATGTATACCCAATAAAAGGTTTTCGATTTTAAAGAAGACCGTGGAGTGCCGCCTTCATTGTGGAATTTCTATATACACATATATATAAAATAAATATATATAAAAGAAATATATATATATATATATATATATATATATATATATATATATATATATATATATATATGTATATATATATATAGGCTAGGCCTGCAGTTGTGGGAGGGGCATTGTCCCCTATTTAAACCCACTACTCACCTCCCTCTGCCTCGTTCGTGCTTTAGTGTTTGCATGACGCTAGTTCCAGTCACATTTCCTCTTTCATCTGGTTCTCGTGGCTTTCGTTACCTGGCCTGCCGTTCCCCCGCTATCTGCTTGCCTGTGGTCATTCTGGGCTCTGTTCCGGCTCTCCTGTCGTCCCTGGCGCTCCAAGCCTCAGCTATCCAAACTGACAACTCCTCTGAGCTGTGGTCGCAGTCCCTCGGCATCATCACGGTTTGGGTCTATTCTCAGCACCGTATTTCGTATCACATCACGGCAGACCCCCCTCTACGTACTTATCTAGGCATGATATACTGCTGGAAAAGGTATATTGACAGCGTGTTCATTGTCTGGACAGGATCGAACAAAGATTTTGAGGATTTTGTATGACTCCTTAATGTGAATGATTATAATCTGAGATTTACTAATGAGATGGGTGGCAAACAGCTTAACTTCCTTGATATAACTATCTTAATACAACCAGGAGGAAAGATAGCAACTACCCTGTACCGGAAGAAAACCGCTACCAATGGTTTATTAAATTGGACAAGCTATCACCCTCGACCACTAAAAGCAGGTATACCTATAGGGCAATACTCAAGGCCTAGGCGGAATTGTTCTACCACTGAGGATTTTAAAACTAAGGCTTGGGACCTTCAGAAACCCTTCAAAGAGAAGGGCTATCCAAATAGGGTCCTCCGGAGGGCTTACTCCAGAGAAATCAGACTCAATAGAGATTCACTACTCACTGACGACCACAAACATCAGACCAAAAACATCAGACCAAAAACTGATCTGATGTATAGCTCCATATGACGCAGGCTGGGATTATATGATGGGCACGTTTAGACGGTTTTTGCCGATTCTAATGTCAGACCCACACATTAAACAGGTGATTACTCCATTCCCATCCGTAGCTGCATGTAGAGGTAGGAATTTGAGAGACACCCTAGTACAAAGTCACCTAGCCCTCCTGAAAAAACAATCTAAGCGTTACCTACCTAAAGGTACATACAAATGCGGACATTGTAGCGCATGTGAGCACATAGAGAAGAACTCCAAACAGTTCACTGATAGTAACGGAGAAGAAACATTCCCGGTTTGTTCTTTTTTCAACTGTCGGACGGAGGGAGTGATCTATCTACTCACCTGCTTTTGCGGAATAAAATATGCGGGAAAAACCTTTAGACCGTTCAAACTTGGGATTAGGGAGCATGTTAATTCCGAAAGAAGACCCTTGGAGACCCCTGTCTCACGCCATCTTAAAATACATCACGCAAACTCCTCAAAGAAACTTAGATTTATGGGAATAGAACATATCCCACAAACTCAACGAAGAGGAGATTGGGACCAAAGGCTGAGACAGCAGGAGTCCTATTGGATTTATAAATTGAAGACCCTCTCCCCAGGGGGACTGTATGAGGGCTTTTCCTTCTCTGCCTATCTATAGCCCTTACCGCTCTCTTCATTAGATGTAAGGGGAAAGAAGGGATACTCTTACACTGGTCCTTCTATGGACAGTAGGAATTGTTAATAGTTGTAAATATTATTTCGCTAATGTTGTAAATATTATTACACAATATATGACCCAGATGACTCCCCTCGACACCATGGACGCAGGGTGAGACTTCATCCGCGTCTATCCGCTCCTACCTCCGCATACCGGGGATCCTTGCCTCACAACACGAGGCCTCCAATATGGCGCCGTCCTCCCTGGGCTCCACGATATCGGAAAACAGCCAGCAGCCGACGAACTCCTGCGCCAGTGCCTGCAGCCCACCGGACTGGTATGCACTACTAGTGGGGAGCAAATCACAGACCTGCGGCTCCATGTGGAAGATCTGGATAACAGGAGCCGCAGGCATAACATCAGGGTGAGAGGGCTGCAGGAATCACAAGGCCCTAAAGATCTAAGGGAAAAATGAATCCCCATCTTCAACCACATCCTTAACAGGCCCCCAGACGCAAGGCTATATATAGACAGGGCTCACCGTGCCCTCCGTCCTAAGCCACTGCCATCAGCACCCCCGAGGGACATCATATGCCACATGCAAGACTTCGAGCTGAAAGAAGCCATAATGAGAGGGGCAAGGTCGAAGAGGTCCTGGAGGTTTGGGGGGCACCGCGTGGAGCTCTATAATGATCTCTCCCACATAATTTTTCAAATGAGACGGGCCCTCCGGCCAATCACTATTGCATTACAGGACCAACAAATCCGATACCGCTGGCAGTTCCCATTCGCACTAGTAGCACGCAAAGGCAATATGGAAGCTACCATCAGAATACCAGCTGATGTCCCAATCTTCCTAGACGCACTAGGGCTACCACCCATCCAGATACGGGACTGGTCTGATTGCCCCCTCAACGACAGATTCATGGGCAGGCATGTAACTCACACATTCGCAACCGACGAACAGGACGTGGGTACGGCCCCACCACACCAAGTTGCACCCGAGGAGTAAAGGAAGCCAGAAGCCGGAGATACCTCCCGACCTCTCCCACACCCGAAGACACGGGGCCACGACACGCGGACTTATGGACATGACCCAAACTACCGCACTCCCGCCTTGGAATACTGGACTCACAACCCCAACGCCACCACTGCAAGCAAGGAAGAACAGACTAGAAGAACACCCACCCCTGGGACCAAGAGACAGACATAAACAGTAAACATCATAGACAAAGACTTTTTTTTCTCTCTCCACTAGCAGGCCACCAACGCTTCGTAGTTTACTACATGAAGAAGTGGCTACATAATCTAGCTGATTCCACCCTGCTGACTATACCGAGTTGCCACCTGCTGACACTTGTGCCTATGTAGGCCAACATCTGTAAGCATGTATCACAATGCCTTAAATTCATACAATGTATGCATTGGGGGGACAGGGGTACATGAGACAACCTCAAGACCTGGTCTGCACGACTTTAATAACGGAGCCAGGGCTCGCCCCATACACTGCTACTGCAAATGGTCTTCTCTCACGCTACACATGGGGGGGGACTGAAACACAACGTATTTCGCAGGGACAGCCGATGACTCACCGCTGATTTCCCCCCTGATATTCGTAGGAATATACGTGTGGGATCATCGAGACCCACTGCCCACACTGTGCTGTCCCCTCCCTACTTCGACTTCACCCAACCACCCTCTACTCATTGGACGAAGGCGTCCCTGCGACTGAGTGATACATCCCCCTCCCCTCGAATCTGTCCTGACCAGAGACGCGCTACCCATGACAGGGTCTTTCGGGCTGCGAGTATCAGGTTGATCACTTTGGTGGTGTTGTCTCGTGCTTCCCTGTTTCTAATAAATCCCACCTGATCAGGGTGTATCAGTTGTCGGTTGTCGATCAGAGTGTATTAGGGTCGGTTGTATGCGGAGCGCTAGGATCTTTGCAAGTAGTTTTAGATCTGTATTCAACAGGGAGATCAGCCTGTAGCTGGGGCATGCGGTCGGTTCTTTACGTTCCTTTGGTAATACTACTATGTGCGCTAGTAGTGTGTTCTGGTCTAGGGTGCCTCCATCTATCGTTTGTTGAGCATATTGAGTAGGGGTGTGGCGAGGGTTTTAATGAATGTCTTGTAGTATTTGGTGGTGAGGCCGTCCGGCCCAGGACTTTTCCCATTTTTGGCCAGTTTCAGGGCTAAGGATAGTTCCCCTGCTGTTATCGGTTCTTCCATGGAACGTGCACCTTCATCGTCCAGTTTTAAGTGGATGTGGATGTCTAGATAAGCCTTTCATTGGGTGTGGCTGCTGGGTTCGGTGTTGCCTAAGCCTGTGTCCAGTGGAGGGATGTTGTTTCTTGCGCTGCGCCCCCTGGCAAATTAAAGTGCCTCGTATTGCACTTTTTTATTTATTTATTTTTTAATGTTTTATTCAATAAAGAAGTAGATACAACAGTGCCTGTATCGCCACAAGAATGTTACACTGTATACAAGTTTAAATAAAGTATATAAACATAGCCAGGATTCAGTTGTAAGCATTTGCAACACTTACAACAATCAAGTAACCTACATTCATATAAAATGTAAGTTACTTAGCCAGTCAATGTAATGACATGAATGACTAAGAAGATAACTCCCTAATTCCCACGGTATTAGGGAGCTATCTACTAAAAGGCTGAAAGACCTAAATTGGTAAATTGGCTAAGTAAAGATTACTTAGTATTAGTAAATTATGCCCCTACTCGCTATACCAGCCTGTGGCTGCTCACTGTAAAAAAAAACAAAAAAAAAAACATATCCCCCCTCCCAAGCCCCCACCCGTGCCGCGCGAGTGGGGGCTTGTAACCTGAAGGTGGGACCTATTGCCCCACCGGCCCCCACCCCTGAGCGGTGGGTGGGGGCCCTAAAGTAAAATAAGGGGGGGGACCTATTGTCCTTCCCCCCGACCCCCACCCCTGAGCGGTGGGTGGGGGCCCTAAATACTAATTAGGGGGGGGACCTAATGTCCTCCCCCCTGGCCCCCACCCCTGAGCGATGGATGGGGGCCCTAAATAATAATTAGGGAGGGACCTAATGTCCTCCTCCCTGGCCCCCACCCATCAGCGGCGGGTGGGTGCCCTAAATAAAAAAATAACCCCCCCCTCTCCCCCAGGTGACTAGGGGTCCCCAAACCCCTAGTCACCCCGCTCCCCAAAAAATTAACCCCTACCTACCCCACCCTAAAAATAATGAGGGGAGACAATTAGCTAAGTACCTGTAAAAAAATAAGATTACCATTTGATGTTTTCTTTCTTCTAAAATCTTCGTTTTTCAGCCCCCCAAAAGGCCAAATAAAAAGCCATAATAACCAACGCACTTTAGAAAAAAATAATAATAATAATAATAATAAAAAAAAATAATCCTTCTTCACCCATGGAGGGCTCCACGCAGACTGAGCTCTGCAGGGTGGGGGAAGGCTTATAAAGCCTTGCCCCGCCCTGCAATTAGGCTCAGAGCACTCTGGTTGGTTGGTTTAAGCCATCCAATCAGAGTGCTCTGACAGGTAAATGAAGAGAATGTAAAGTTTCTACATTTACCCGTCACAGCACTCTGATTGGTTGGCTTGAAATCCACCAATCAGAGTGCTCTGTGTCATTTTACACAGCGTGGGAAAGTTCTTTGGAATTTTCCCAGACTCATAACACTCTGATTGGTGGATTGAAAGTAACCAGAGAGTTATGAGTCAAATTACACAGCGTGAGAAAATTCCAGCACTACCTAGACAAGAAATTATCTAAATTGCAATGTGCCTTACCCAGACTGCCACATCATGCCTCTGCGTAGGCAACAGTACACATACTTCTGTTAAGACTTAGCCCAAACTCTTGCCACCAACATACGCAGACTGGATATTAGGATGTTACGAATTGCCCACTATTACCTATGTCAGATTTGATGTGTAATATGTTATTTGCATTATCTTTGTTTGATGTACTATACCTCTGCGTAGGCAACTGTGCATCTATTTCTTTTTGCAAACCGGTTCATTGTCTGCTATCATTTTGCATACAATATAAAAAAAATAAAAACTTGGCTTCTAATTTATCTATCCTAACTATCTAATTCTGTATATTTTGCTATGTGGCAGGATATTGGGAATATATCATAATCCCCCCCCCCCCTTTTTTTTTTCTTAACCATAGGATTGAAAGCAAACACCATCTAACAAATCAGCTACTTTATAAACAAGCTACTAATATGAATCACACAGTGAATAATTAACTTATGGGAACTTCGCAGACTTAAGATCTGAGGGAAGTATCCCTTTGAACAAATGACTGTATAAGATCAATGATAAGCGAGCTAAAGAGAGACACAGTTTTCATTGTATCTTTATATTTATTTATTTTTCTTCTCCTGTCATCGGAAGGAATCCGGTTAGTTTGTGATAAGGGTGGAGGGCTAAGCCATTAGATACACAACCAATCTGGGTTGTCTAAGTGGGAGTGCATGGAACTATTAACCAGTAATCGTGGAGACGAAGTGAGGTAGCCACACCTCCCGATCGACACATACAGATGCATGTCAACAAACCCACCCCACGTGGGCAGAGCCCAATTACCATAGTGAGGGTGTTTTAGCCACACCTCCCGACCGTCATGCATACATGAGTGCTAAAATACCCGCCCCACATGGGTAGCGCCCAATGAACAGAGAGGAGGTGCTTTTCCGATTGACAACTCCCGGATCCAGTACCTCCCCTCAGTGGACGAGACCAATTAGCAACATGGAAATATGCCGATCACAGGAAGGTGGTATCTACACCCCCTCTACACAGTAATTAACACTTAATGGTTGATTGCCAATAATGGACTTATAAAACAGATACAGGGACCAGTTCACAGAGATTGCTCCTGACACGCCGAAACGTGCGTCGAGCTATTTCTCTCTTTTTTTGTTTTCACCTCAGTACTTGGTAGCGCTTATGCACTGAATTAGCTAAGGCTTATTTATTTTATTTTTAGTTCAGGAAGGGAGAGAGGGTCAGGTAGGCATCTGTGGCCAATCCACAGTGCCAAGGTAATAGGGACAGACCTACTCTAAGAGTTTTGGTTTGGGGCTGCAATGGGAATTCTTTTGGGGTAATTAACTCCTTCCTCTTAAGTCCAAGATCCCATATCTTACCTCTAGTTATACCTGATTTTTCTGTCCAATTGCTGAGACATTGCACAGTATAGGCTTAGACCTGACTAGTGGAAAAGCTGAACTTGAATTACCTAGCTGGATATTGATAGGTATCTGTGTATGTGGGCAAACATACACATTATATATATACACACACACACACACCTTTTTTTGTCTCCCTCTCGCTGTCCTGTTTTATATTCCTGTTCTCCCTTAAGACTATTAAAGGTAGGGCCCCACTTCCCCACTTTCAATGTTAACTCTCCCATTTAGGACTTTTTAGTCCACTCTCGTGTATTTTGTATCTGTTGGTTTTTCTCACGTGTTGTTCACAACTTCCCGAACGTGTCTCACCGTTTTGCAGTTTTTTCACATGTTCCTGTTGCTTGGTGTTGGCCACACAAACTGCGTTCGCATACGCATGGTGTGCATTTTTCGCTAATTCCAAGGTGTTTTCATGGCTGGGTGACCTTCGCGCATTTTCCCGCGAACGCCCCTCCATTTTGTAAGGTTTCGTTTTCTACACGTAAGCCCTTTTAGTTAGATTGTGTCTCTCACTTTGCATGTTTGCGTTAGAATTTTCCCCTCTACTCGTGGGTTTGTTCGGGTGTTTGTCTGACCACTAGTGGTGGGTTTTGATATTGCTCCCTATGTTGAAGAAAAAAAATACATGGTTCTGGGTAAGGCAGTGGCTGAGTGACAGGCAACAGAGGGTTGTAGTCAAGGGAGTATATTCGAAGCATAGGCTTGTCACCAGTGGGGTACCTCAGGGATCTGTACTTGGACCCATTCTCTTTAATGTTTTTATTAGTGATATTGCAGAAGGTCTTGATGGTAAGGTATGTCTTTTTGCTGATGATACTAAGATATGTAACAGGGTTGATGTTTCAGGAGGGATAAGCCAAATGGCAAATGATTTAGGTAAACTAGAAAAATGGTCAGAGTTTTGGCAACTGACATTTAATGTGAATAAGTGCAAGATAATGCATCTTGGACATAAAAACCCAAGGGCACAGTACAGAATATTTGATAGAGTCCTAACCTTAACATCTGAGGAAAGGGATTTCTGATTACTTAAAGGTAGGCAGATAATGTAATAGAGCAGCAGGAAATGCTAGCAGAATGCTTGGTTGTATAGTGAGAGGTATTAGCAGTAGAAAGAGGGAAGTGCTCATGACATTGTACAGAACACTGGTGAAACTTCACTTGGAGTATTGTACGCAGTACTGGAGACCGTATCTCCAGAAGGATATTGATACTTTAGAGAGAGTTCAGAGAAGGGCTACTAAACTGGTTCGTGGATTGCAGGACAAAACTTACAAGGAAAGGTTAAAGGATCTTAACATGTATAGCTTGGAGGAAAGACGAGAAAAGGGGGATATGATAGAAACATACATAAAGGGAATCGACACAGTAAAGGAGGAGGCCATATTTAAAAGAAGGAGAACTACTACAACAAGATGACAAATAAATAAATTAGAGGGGCAAAGGTTTAAAAATAATATCAGGAAGTATAACTTTACTGAGATGGTAGTGGATGCATGGAATGGCCTTCCAGCTGAAGTGGTAGAGGTTAACACAGTGAAGCAGTTTAAGCATGTGTGGGATGGGCATAAGGCTATCCTAGCTAAAAGATAAAGCCAGGGACTAATGCAAGTATTTAGAAAATTGGGCCGACTAGATGGGCCGAATGGTTCTTATCTGATGTCACATTCTATGTTTCTATGTTCTAATTTCTGTAGTTGGGTGTTCTTTCTGTGGTTTGTTTTCGTAATCTTCTGGTTTTATTTGTGCTTTCTCTCATGTTATATGGGTTCTGTACGCAGGTTTGCATTAATTTATGTTCAGGTTTTGGGTTTCCAATTTATACCAAGGCTCTTCACCCCCATGGCTATGTCTAACCCATGTTCTTCTTTCAGGTTTATTACGCTGCTTCGCTGGGCTGCATTTTGCCCACCATTCTTCTCGTGCTACTCTATTTCTGGAAGGTAAGTTCTGTGTTTCTGTTACTGGGTCCACGATCTGGCCCATACGAGCCCTGTGGGCCATACACCAATACGCATTCTATTACCTATTTCCAGGCACTCTCTATACGGCCTGACCACCTGGTCTGACGTGCTTACTCAGCATTCCAGATTCGGTCTGCCTTACATTGCTGCCTCGTATTCCCCTATGTTTCGTTACACATTCCCCAGGTAAATCCTGTCTCGCACTCGCTACCCTCCCCTCTTAGGCTGGATGTGGCTGGCTGTCAGGGTCTTAGGTGTCAAATAGTGGTAGTCTCCCCTGGCTTCTTCGCCTTAGGTTAGTGGTCCCGCAAGGCCAACACCCATCCTCATACTCGGAGGCACTACGCCCCTCGTGCCAAATCATATTTAGTCGCTTTGCAGCGTGGCATAGTGAGGGCCTCACCTGTCACTCCCATTCTATCTTATGTTACAAGTCACCGAGAGGCCTACACCCGGCCACACCGTTCGGTGGCCACATTATCCCCTCGCGCCAACGCATAGATAGAGCCTCTCTCGCTGCTTGGCATCTAGCAGGGCCTCACCTGTCCCCAACCTAGTTTAATTGTTTTGCCGCTTTTCGGCACTAGCTAGCAAGCCAGCTCACATTGGTCCTACATATACATTGGTCCTTTTTATGCTCTAATTTGTCTCTTCTTTCTATTTAGCACCGCTCAAATACCAGATGGTGGCGAAGACTTGTTCCTGCCTGGCACTCCAGCTAAGTCTGGTACTTCTTCACGCAGGGGAGATTCGTCTACGCCTACCCCCTTCAGATCCTGGTCTATTCCTCGCCTCATGGCGGAACTTTGGAGATCTCAAATTCCAATTCCAGCATCAGCTAGTAAGTCCGAACTTTTCAAGTTGCTGCATGCCTCCTCGGTTCATGCGGATGCAGGAGAGGGCCCGAGTGGTGCTAACCCCTCTAATGTTCACTCCATGTTGTCTTCTCTCATGGCATCTATGAGGCAGATCAATCAGAGGTTGGAGAAGCTCTGGCCGGCCCGGGTAATTTGTTTTCTAGCATAGATACTAGATTGCTCCTTAATGTTAATAGATATCCTGCAGTCATCTACTATCTGGACGAATTCCTTATGATTGAGGAGAGCACATTTCCCCCCCATAGTCTTGAGGAAGCCGTTGCCCCTTTCCAGTTATTGGGTGTACCAGTGTTGTACCAAGGTTCTTGCTCTCCTGGAACGTGAAAAGTATGTTACTTCCCGAAATTTCAGAAGAATCACCCATGATATGGACGGATGCAGCGGCCACTACCGGTTTCTCAGCCATTTTCGGTTCTGAATGGCTTTGGGGTGCTTGGCCATCTGGGCATTGAGGGTTTTTCCACTACCTTCGCTCTTTTTGAGATTTAACCGATTGTAGGGGCTGCTGTGGCTTGGGGTCTGGCATGGTCGGGTTGTCCGGTTCACCGTTTCTCGGACAACCAGGCCATGTGCCACATCATTAATAAAGGGCGTTCTTCATCTCTTGTTATTATGAGGTTCCTCAGGAAATTTACATGGCTGCTAGTCATCATATCTTTCTGATCTGTATTCATGTAACAGGTGTTACGAATATTGCTGCTGACAGACTGTCTTGATTTCAATTTCAGGCTTTCCACCCAGCTCTGCCTACAGCCTCTCCCATAGCCACTGCCGCCTCTACGTTTCAGGAACTGATCATGGACTGACCGCCTTATTATCTCACGGCCGTCATCTTTCCCGCCTGTCTCTTTCCTCTAACACATGCAGAGCATATGAAGGGCTTTCTCCTTGTTTAAGAGGTTTTTATTAGAATATGACGTTACTGACTCTTTTGCAATGTCGACTGTGGTAGGTTTTGCTTCTTTTTGCCACCTCAAACTTGCATTATCCCATAGTACTATCAAATTATACCTATCAAATATACATCACATGTTGAATAGATTTCCAAACAAACACAGCTTCATGTCTTCATACTCCGAGGCATTCAGAAATCTGGACAACACTCAAACACATAGAAGATTACCTATCGATATCCAACTATTTAATTCTCTTTCAGACCTATTAGATGCTTGTCCCTTTGATCCATGCACCAACCCAGTAATTAAAGCTGCAATATATCTGGCTTTTTATGGTTTTCTTAGGCCCCGAGAATTTACCACAACTACCACGACCAACTTCCAATATTGTCTCAGGAGGTCTCACCTAGCTAAACTAGGAGACTATTATGTACTTACCCTTCCACACACAAAAACAACCCAGGATGGACAAGACATTAGCATTCCTTATTACCCTACATATAATGAATGGTGCCTGGTTAAAGTCCTAGATTCACATTTACTTTCTCTTAGTATCCAAGCCTCCCAACCACTGTTATCTTTACACGGCTCAGTGCTTACTACAACAAAATTCATGACTAACATCAGATCATTGCTCAGAAAACTTTAATCAGGACAATAACAGAGATTTTATCACATGACAGGAGGCTTCATATTTTTTTTTTTTTTTTTAATTCTTTATTTTTGGTGTGCATTAAAATATAACATGTGGGCTCATCATGCCCCAAAAGCTATGACAAGCATGCAAACAGATATTTAACAGTTGGTTGGCATGTGGAATATTCTGCACAATTTTTGTATAGAGTAATAACTGATTAAACTTCACTGCAGTACACATAGTATGGCAGGTTAAGTATAACTGTTGCTTTAGATTAGTTACTGAGTGCTAGCACAAGTTTCAAGCTTAACTAAATAGTTATTCCATCAGAGTGGGAGTTAACCTAAGTTACTAGCATAGAGAAAAGACATGTAAGATTATCAGGCTTAGTTACTTAAATCATACTTTAAGCTATGCAATCGAGGTAGACTTCCCACAGTCGGTACCTGAACTGGCATTCAAGAGTTTACTAACAATGTGTACCTTTAATGTTATAGTATGCATTCTCTCGTATGGTGTGACTATATGATCTTGAGCATGCCAGGTGAGCATACCCATTAGCTAGTAGTGTCCATAAGATATATCGCTATAACCGTTTGGACGTGTGAGTGTCCCCTGGGTTTTCCCCAGTGTGAATGATGGACAGGACAGTCCCGGTTGTGAAAAGTCCCTTGTTAGGTGAGGAAGAGACGTCCTCTGCAGCTGCTGGGTAGATTTTCTTTGCTTTTCAGTCGCATGTGAGGATCTCTATTTCAGGAATGATTTGCCTCCCCGTGTGGCGGTGGTTGCGGGCAGTTGATGCCTCTGTGGGGCGTCTTGTTTCCCTGCTTGGAGGAGGGAGGAAATACCGGAGCCCAGTGGAAGACCCCTGGGGGTCCAGTGTTAATGGAGGTGGGTGGTTTGCTGGGGTTCTGGGATGTGTGTGCAAGTGGGTGGTTGCAGTCCGCTCGTTGCACTGCTGCTGTTGGGTATCCTGTGGAGGCTCTGGACTCACCGCTTTCACAAGTGGCCTCCGCCATCTTGGGGACAGTGCCTGAAGCGTGGGTCTTGGCGGCAACTTCGCCTGTTGTGCTTTCGGTCATCGGGTCTCAAGAGTGGGGACCGGGATCACCCCCCCGGTCCAGAGGGGGGGGTACGGGGCCAGATCTCCGCGGGTCTGGCTCTGAGTACCGCATGGTGCGCGGCAGGGCAGCGGCCGTCTACCCCGCGCGCCTCCACAGCAGGCCTCAAGAGTATCAGTAGGATTCCGCCTCCAGGGGACTGAAGCCCGTCTGGCCAGCCTCACCCTAGATCCAGAGTTCTCTGCCCGCTGAGACCCACCGTTGCCGGTCAGTTTTGTGCCAGAAATCCGATTTTTATTGCTTGTCAGGCCTTAAGTTGCAGGAGCTGGTCTCTCCTGCGACCAGCCAGCTTGGCGGTCCGGCCCCGCCCCCAGGAGGCTTCATATTTTGCATAACTTTCTTTACTTTATGCCTCCAGCAGCACAAGTCAATCAATAAACTTTAAACCAATCAGTAACAGGTATCACATCCATATATAAAGCCCTGACAGACACATGACTTCCTCTTTCTTTGCTGCTTACCAGCCAAGACACAGGTCAGAGTATTTTGCTCCAAACTGTTTTACTGATATTGCAAATTGTCATTAGTTAATCATTTATTGTTTAACATTCAGTTTGCTCCAAACAGTTTTTTATTAATATTGCTATGGTCACTGTAGTTAGACACTTTATGCTAGACATTCAGTTTTAATCCAAACTGGTTTTCTGGATATTGCAATGGTTACTTTAATTAAACTTTATTACTTGACTTTCAGTTTGCTCCAACTGTTTTTATTAATATTGCTATGGTCACTTTAGTTAGATTTTTAATGCTAGACATTCAGTTTTGCTCCAAACTGTTTCTGGATATGCATGACCACTTTAGTTAAACTTTATTAGCTTGTCCTGCATTTTTTATCTAAACGGTTTTCATTATTTTGCACTTGCCTTCCATTTGGACTTGTATAGTGTGATATTCTCCCCCTGTTACCTTTCCCCTGAATTAACCCTGTATTTTCTGCTTTATTAGCCTGTTTGGTTTTCATGGCGTTTTACCGCGACCGTGCTTTTTTACCACGATTGCGGTGTTTTACCGTGAGCACGCTTTTTTATTCACTGGTGCTGGGACTTCAGGGTAGGTCTCTGGGGGTTGGGGGTGTCGGGGGGACTCTGTTCCATACCAGCACTTTTGCGCGCAAACGGCGGCCATCTTGAGATTCACGTTGGCCATGTCGTTTAGCCAGTTCGTGATTCCCACGAACTGGCAGCTAGATCTGTACTGTTTAAAATATTTTTCCTGCAAAATAAAAGTTTTACAAGTACTTTTGAGCTCAATACTAATACATATCATGGGCATGTGGAATAAAGGTTTTATATGTACCTTTTCTTGAAGATTATGAATGGACTGTTCACTGCTGATCTCTACTATCATATTTCATTGGCATGTGAAATTAAAGTTTTATATGTAACTCTGCATGAATATGTATGGACGGTTCCCTGCTGTGTGCATATAGGGGATGCAGTACTCATGTCTGCTGGCAGTTTGCTCTATTCTGTTCTATACAATTGACATGTTGAATAACAGTTTTATTGTACGTCTGGAGGATTATGAATGGACTGTTCCCTGCTGTGGGCATATAGTGGCTGCATTACTCTATCTGCTGGCAGGGAAATTAAATAGAGCTGATAAACTTACTCAGCTCCCTACTCCCACTGGACCTCACAACCACTGGATACACTCCTTCCCCACAGGGATACACCTCCCAGGACACCGTAGTGGAGGCACATAACGGAGTGATTAACAGGGGTGACCCCCCCTTACGCTGGGTGACCCCCAAGCGTGGCAGACACCTCTCCAAAGTGACATTGTGGTACAGGGGTGACCCCCCCTTACGCTGGATGACCCCCAAGCAAATCTTATTCCGGTACTAGTGACATACATATACTGGGGGGAACCCCCACGGCCTAGGACGGTCTCATATCCACGGAGTACGATCTGTTACTGCATGCACAGACCGGGACACACTGGATACATGTATATCGACAGAGCCAGTAAAGAGTGCTAACGGTGCTGCCAATTCTCCACAGTTCTATGTCCCATAAGGGTGACTCCTTGGATAATTTGGAGGCTACCATACCTCCCCATACACGGGCTACGTCCCG
Source organism: Pelobates fuscus (assembly GCF_036172605.1). Classification (NCBI taxonomy): domain Eukaryota; kingdom Metazoa; phylum Chordata; class Amphibia; order Anura; family Pelobatidae; genus Pelobates; species Pelobates fuscus. The sequence continues at coordinate 169,142,658 of NC_086319.1, forward strand.
ACCTTACTGACCGCTCATCCTGGTCTTATTGAGGGTGACCCCCTCCTCAGACCACTAGCAGGAAATCTCTAAGTGGTACTGATTGAAACAATTCTGGGTGACCTCCAGTCGTACAGAGGCCCACTAAGTGGCAATCAGTGTACTACCGTACCTGACACCTGTTTGGTACCCCACAGACCAAAAGAGTGTCCCAACATGCCATAAGAGACATACATTCAGGGGTGACCCCCCTACGCTGGGTGACCCCCAAGCGAGTCTTATCCCGGTGCTAGTGGCATAGGTACAAAGGGGTGACCCCCCTGCCAGATGGGGTGACCCCCCGTGCCCTTTCTAGGGCTTCTACCTTCAGAGTACGCTCTGTCATTGTATGCACAGACCAGGGCGCACTAGATGCATGTATTCCGACACCTCTATGATTCAACTGAGGGATTCGTACGCCCTTCCCTTAACCGAGAAGGAAAACTCACAGTGCTGCCAAAACTCCACAATTCTAGGCCATATAAGGATGAACCCCTTGGATTATACATATTGAGGCTTGTACATCTCCCATACTCGGGCTACATCCCGACATTGCAGACCGCTCATCCCGGTCTTACTGAGGGTGTCCTCATTCTCAGACCACTCCCCGGATCCTGCGAAAGTGGTACTGATTGATAGAAATTCTGGGTGACCCCAGTTATACGCGGAGGCCCACTGAGTGGTAATAAGTGTACTGTTGTACGATGCTGTCTCCCACAGACCGAAAGGGTGTGAACCAACATGTCGGACTTCCCTCAATACCCCCACCGATTTTCAGGCGAGGATTAAGGCCGCCATGGCAGCTTTGGCGGAAGAAGTCCTCTCCAATATGCTGGATAACAACCCATCCGACAGAGCGGGTGCAACGGCACCAACACCAATGGAAGCTAGAGATACCGACAACGTTAGGTCGGACACATTATCATCTAAACACCATTAGAAAGGCTCCAACTCGGCTTCTCCAAAGGGGAAAGGGAACACCCTGACTTAGTGGACCCGTCTCTCAGAACGTCCTGTCCATAAATCATCTCAGGCTCCATCATCAGGGGACGAGGACTTCATCCCTACCCCTTCTCTGGAGATCATGAAAGAATGGAGAGCAGAAGAGTCTCCATCTGTAGAGGTAAAGTGACAAGACCCGCCTAGCAAAAAAGGTTTTTCTTTGGCACAATGGACACGCTTGTTTTCACTCACGCACCATCCGACATCCAGGGTCATCCGAATGGGGTTTACCGGAGCGCCAGACACACTTTGCCCACTTCTGGCTCAGGAGGCCCATGGGAAAAGAAGTCCGAGACAAGCTCAGGGTGGAAATCCCACGCCCTCTATGACCGAACAAGATAGTCCTCACCATGGAGCTCGGTATCACTGTGGTGATATTTGTGTCCCGATCAAGCCGGGGTCCATGTAAAGGTGTAGGAGAAGGACTCAAAACGAGTTAGGATGAAATACTGGACATGATCAGCCCCGGGAAAAAAATTCTATACTTTGCGGACCTGACCCCACCCAAGTCTTACCTCTAGAAGCTCACGATGTGAGGGAATGGGTGCAAAGGGCAATATGTAGACAGGTGCACAGAATGGCACAAAGCAGCCAGATTAAAGATGGATTTTAAACTATTGAAGTTAGGGACGAAAGAGCGAGGACCTCAGGCGGATGGACTATTGTTTGGAGAACCATTTATCTCAGCAATGGTTTGGTAGTAAGGAAGAAGACAGGAGACTATCGCCCAGTCATCAACCTACGCCAACCCAACGGTTTTGGGGCGTACCGACAACTCAAGAAGGAAGGTATCCATCTCTTAGGGGATCTACTCCTCGAAAGGGGTTCGCAAGGTTGGATTTGAAGGGCACTTACCTACTAGTTCACATGGTGCCTCATGAAGTTTCTGAAGCTGGTCACGGCGCTCTAAAGAGCAAAGGGTATCCACTGTCGCATACCTAGACAACTTACTGACCTTTTGCAAATCCAATTCCTGACTACGTTTACAAACGAGACTTATGTTTACGGTTTCGGGAATTGTTGGGATTCATAATGAACAGAGAGGAGTCGGTTCGATCCCAGTTCCGAGTCATTCAGTTCCTCTACTTCGGAATAGATTCCACCTTGGGTGGATTACACCTTACCACATCATTGATAGCGACGATTCGTAAGGAAATTCGACGGGTACGGCGGAAAGGCACCATAACCCTTTGACTATTTCCCAGGACCGCTTCACTACCGGACCAGACAGCGGCTGAAAGCTCGCTGTCTGAGAGCCGAACACACCTATGAAATTGGGATCAGAATAGCGAAGACTTCGATAGTACTCATTACCGCGGTAAAGGAGTCAAGCGTGGAACCCAGAATGGTTGTCCTTAATCGGGATCATCCTCTGCTCCTTCAGTTTTAACTTGCCTTCGGGCAGATCTTTCAGGGGAGACTGGTATGTCAAGTGACTATCGCAACCAACTAGAGACCTATTATGGGACTCATGGACACCAGGTATTCCCCGAAATAACTTATCCGCATGGAACACCTGGAGTTCGCTGGTGTATGGGAAGGGACTGCGATCCCTTTATTACCCCTATCTCCTCGATGCTGAATCTTTATCATACCTTTTCACTACGGGCCGATCAGAACGATCGGACCATTCCATTAACGGGATACGTTCCGCGATTTCGACGATGGTATTTCGACTGGTATTTGAATTCCCTGACGTTATAATAGACAGTTTTTCGCATCAAAGAAAGAGGAAGTCATGTGTCTGTCAGGGCTTTATATATGGATGTGATGCCTGTTACTGATTGGTTTAAAGTTTATTGATTGACTTGTGCTGCTGGAAGCATAAAGTAAAGAAAGTTATGGAAAATATTCGCCTCCTGTCATTATTAAAATTAAGATTATAGGTACACTACATTAGCATAACCTACAATTAGATATATATACATATATATATATATATATATATATATATATATACATACATATATATATACACACAGTATCTCACAAAAGTGAGTACACCCCTCGCATTTTTGTAAATATTTTATTATATCTTTTCATGTGGCAACACTGAAGAAATGACACTCTGCTACAATGTAAAGTAGTAAGTGTACAGCCTGTATAACAGTGTAAATTTGCTGTCCCCTCAAAATAACACAGGCATTAATGTCTAAACCGTTGGCAACAAGAGTGAGCAGGGGCGGACTGACCGGTCGGGCACTTCGGACATGGTCCGAGGGCCCGGCCGGGAGGGGGGCCCGCCCCTTTAAATGCTGCAGCCGCCTGAGCGCTCTCTTAAGCTCCTCAGGCGGCTGCAGCTTCTCACCTCCCCTCCCCTGTAGCTGTGCGGTCCGCGGTGCCCGGCCGGAGTGATAGGAAGGTGCTCAGTGTGCACCTTCCTGTCAGTCCGGCCGGGTACAGGAAACAGAAACTTCTGTTCCGCGCGGAACAGGAGTTTCTGTTTCCTGTACCCGGCCGGACTGACAGGAAGGTGCACACTCAGTGTGCACCTTCCTATCACTCCGGCTGGGCACCGCGGACCGCACAGCAGCTCGGCCACGCTACGGGGAGAAGAAAAAAAGGTAAAAAGAGAGTGGGAGGGGAGGGGAGGGGGGGTGTTAAAAAGAGAGTGGGAGAGTGGGAGGGGGGGTTAAAAAGAGAGTGGGAGGGGGGTTAAAAAGGGATTGGGGGGGTTAAAAAGAGAGTGGGGGGGTTAAAAAGAGAGTGGGAGGGGGTTAAAAAGAGAGTGGGAGGGGGTTAAAAAGAGAGTGGGAGGGGGATAAAAAGAGAGTGGGAGGGGGGTTAAAAAGAGAGTGGGGGGGTAAAAAGAGAGTGGGGGGTTAAAAAGAGAGTGGGGGTGTTAAAAAGAGAGTGGGAGGGGGGGGTTAAAAAGAGAGTGGGAGGGGGGGTTAAAAAGAGAGTGGGAGGGGGGGTTAAAAAGAGTGGGAGGGGGGTAAAAAGAGAGTGGGAGGGGGGTAAAAAGAGAGAGGGGGTAAAAAGAGAGAGGGGGGTGTAAAAAGAGAGAGGGAAGGGGGTAAAGAGGGAGGGGGTAAAAAGAGAGAGTGAGGGGGGTAAAAAGAGAGGGGGGGTAAAGAGGGAGGGGGTAAAAAGAGAGAGGGGGTAAAAATAGAGAGGGAGGGGGGTAAGAAGAGAGAGGGAGGAGTAAGAAGAGAGGGAGGGGGAGTAAGAAGAGAGGGAGGGGGAGTAAGAAGAGAGGGAGGGGGAGTAAGGGGGAGGGGGGTAAGAAGAGAGGGGGGAGTAAGAAGGGGTAAGAAGAGGGGGAGGGGGGAGTAAAAAGAGGAAGGGGGGAGTAAGAAGAGTGGGGAGCGGGGTAAGAAGAGGGGGTAAGAAGAGGGAGAGGGGGGTAAGAAGAGGGGGAGGGGGAGTAAGAAGAGGGAGGGAAGGGGGTAAAGAGGGAGGGGGGTAAAAAGAGAGAGTGATGGGGGTAAAAAGAGAGGGGGGGTAAAGAGGGAGGGGGTAAAAAGAGAGAGGGGGTAAAAATAGAGAGGGAGGGGGGTAAGAAGAGAGAGGGAGGAGTAAGAAGAGAGGGAGGGGGAGTAAGAAGAGAGGGAGGGGGAGTAAGGGGGAGGGGGGTAAGAAGAGAGGGGGGAGTAAGAAGGGGTAAGAAGAGGGGGAGGGGGGAGTAAAAAGAGGAAGGGGGGAGTAAGAAGAGTGGGGAGCGGGGTAAGAAGAGGGGGTAAGAAGAGGGAGAGGGGGGTAAGAAGAGGGGGAGGGGGAGTAAGAAGAGGGAGGTATTAGAAGAGGGGGAGAGTAAGAAGGGGGGTAAGAAGAGAGTGAGTAAGAATAAGGTGGGAGTAAGAAGGGGGGTAAGAAGAGGGGGAGGGGAGAGTAAGAGGAGGGCAATTGCCCCCTCCCCTGTCCGCAGGCACCGTGCGGGCAGCCGGCAGGGGAGGGAGGAAGAGAGGACCCGGGAGCTCAGCCTGCAGCTCCTCTGGGTCCTTCTTGCGCGAGCACAGATCGTTACCGCGGTTACCACGGCAACGTTACGGCTCTTGCGAGAGTAAACTCTAGCCCTGGAGCTACGGGCTAGAGTTCACTCTCAACACTGTGACCACCAGGGATTCCTGGTGGTCGCAGTAGTGAGAGTGAACTCTAGCCACATAAACACACTGCCCCCACACACCATACACATTCACACACTGCCCCCCATACACACACACACACTGCCCCCACACACACCATACACATTTACACACATTGCCTCACACACACATACACTGCCCACCCATACACACACAGCCCCCATACTAACATTGCCACACACATACACAGCCCCCTCATACACGCATTGCCCCACACACCCTACACATTCACACACTACACCCACTCACACACACTGAACCTTTCACACACACTGCACCTATACCCTACTACAGCCTCATATCCCAGCAGACCCCAGGTAAGTTGTCAAACTGTTCTTAAACGGTTTGACTACTAACTCTGGGAGGGGGGCCCGGCCCTCCTGGCACCATAACGACTACACAGAGCAGTAGTGGTTATTGTGCATGGATTATTTCTTTAAATAATCTACAAGTGCCCCAGTAGCCAGCAAGCCAGCCAGCCTACAGGCCGGCCAGCCAGCCAGCCCACAGGCTGGCCAGTAGCCAGCCAGCCCACAGGCCACCAGTTAGGCTTACAGCCAGCAAGCCCACAGCCTGCCAACCGCAGCCAGCAAGCCACAGCCTGCCAGCCAGCAAGCCACAGCCAGCAAGCCACAGCCAGCCAGCCGCAGCCAGCAAGCCCACAGCCTGCCAGTCGCAGCCAGCAAGCCCACAGCCTGCCGGCAGTAGCCAGCAAGCCCACAGCCTGCCAGCCGCAGCCAGTAAGCCAACAGCCTTCCAGCAAGCCCACAGACTGCCAGTAATTAAGGTAAGAGGAGCCAACTTGGCCTAGGTATCAGCGAGCTATGTTGTGTTGCTATATTGTGAATAGGAACCAGAGTGTTGGAGACCCCCCTTCCAGGCCCCATTAGACTCCATTGTAGTCTTTAATGGGACTTGGAGGAAATTCTTTCTAACACTCTCTAAAGGACACTGAGATAGCCTCTGCTAGAATGCTCCCCCCCCCCTCCATGGCCCATTAGCCCTCAATTGTAGTCTCTACTGGGGCCTGGAGGCGACTGTTTCCAGCAGGGACACTGAGATGGCCTCTGTTAGAAAGACCCCCTTCCAAGCCTATTAGACTCCATTGTAGTCTCTAATAGGGCCTGGAGGGGATTCTTTCTAACACACTCTCTAAAGGACACTGAGATAGCCTCTGCTAGAAAGACCCCCCTCCATGGCCCATTAGCCCTCAATTGTAGTCTCTACTGGGGCCTTGAAGGGATTATTGCACTTTTGTTCCTTGTGTCTAAAGATTGTGTAGGGTGTGGCTGGAGGCGGTGCATGGAGACGGGACATGGGTGGCGCTTGCTGCGGAGTATAGGTGGGGCCTGTAAGGGGGCCCTTGATTTATTTTGCCCGGGGGCCCTGAGGGTTCTCAGTCCGCCCCTGAGAGTGAGTATACCCCTAAGTGGGCCCAATTAGCCATTTTCCCTCCCCAGTGTCATGTGACTCGTTAGTGTTACAAGGTTTCAGGAGTGATTTGGGAGCAGGTGTGTTAAATTTGGTGTTAATGCTCTCACGCTCCCTCATACTGATTACTGGAAGTTCAACATGGCACCTCATGGCAAAGAACTCTCTGAGGATCTGAAACAAATAATTGTTGCTCTCAGGGCCGGACTGGGAAGAAAATTAGGCCCGGGCATTTTTCAATCAGAGCGGCCCCCTAAAAAGGTGGCGTGGTCAGAGAGGGTGTGTTTTGTCATCACTAATGACAAGCACGCCCCCTCTCAAAGTGAGCATGTTGGTTCAATGCGCAAAGCCCCGCTGAAGAGCTCTGGCATTAGAAAAAGGCCCTGAATTTGTTCTGCGCAGCGCAAGCAAATTTAATAACATGAGAAAAGAAAATGTTACTTGCGCTTTCTCCTTAATCCCTATGTATATTTAGACAAATGGAGGTCATTTAGTTGCTCCAATGGCCATTGGAGGGATGCCCGCCTGCCAACGTCAAGGCAGACCCCCCTAAGCGGGTCCTAACACTGACCCTTCAGCCTGCTTCCTTGAGCTTCTGGCAAAGATATCTCTAATGAGACAGAAAGGGGTATTTTTTATATACACCCCTTTACTTATTAACCCTTAATAGGGAACACATGGGATGGGTAGCAGCATTGTAACCAGGCTGTGTGATACAAAGTAAATACAAATACAAAAAGAGAAGTCCTGCGCTTAAGCAGCAAGGACTACAACACACATCAGCCCCAATATATAGTAAAAACCAAAGAAAAGAAAATGTTACTTGCACTTTCTCCTTAATCCCTATGTATATTTAGACAAATGGAGGTCATTTAGTTGCTCCAATGGCCATTGGAGTGATGCCCGCCTGCCAACGTCAAGGCAGACCCCCCTAAGCGGGTCCTAACACTGACCCTTCAGCCTGCTTCCTTGAGCTTCTGGCAAAGATATCTCTAATGAGACAGAAAGGGGTATTTTTTATATACACCCCTTTACTTATTAACCCTTAATAGGGAACACATGGGATGGGTAGCAGCATTGTAACCAGGCTGTGTGATACAAAGTAAATACAAATACAAAAAGAGAAGTCCTGCGCTTAAGCAGCAAGGACTACAACACACATCAGCCCCAATATATAGTAAAAACCAAAGAAAAGAAAATGTTACTTGCGCTTTCTCCTTAATCCCTATGTATATTTAGACAAATGGAGGTCATTTAGTTGCTCCAATGGCCATTGGAGGGATGCCCGCCTGCCAACGTCAAGGCAGACCCCCCTAAGCGGCTCCTAACACTGACCCTTCAGCCTGCTTCCTTGAGCTTCTGGCAAAGATATCTCTAATGAGACAGAAAGGGGTATTTTTTATATACACCCCTTTACTTATTAACCCTTAATAGGGAACACATGGGATGGGTAGCAGCATTGTAACCAGGCTGTGTGATACAATGTAAATACAAATACAAAAAGAGAAGTCCTGCGCTTAAGCAGCAAGGACTACAACACACATCAGCCCAATATATAGTAAAAACCAAAGAAAAGAAAATGTTACTTGCGCTTTCTCCTTAATCCCTATGTATATTTAGACAAATGGAGGTCATTTAGTTGCTCCAATGGCCATTGGAGGGATGCCCGCCTGCCAACGCCAAGGCAGACCCCCCTAAGCGGGTCCTAACACTGACCCTTCAGCCTGCTTCCTTGAGCTTCTGGCAAAGATATCTCTAATGAGACAGAAAGGGGTATTTTTTATATACACCCCTTTACTTATTAACCCTTAATAGGGAACACATGGGATGGGTAGCAGAATTGTAACCAGGCTGTGTGATACAAAGTAAATACAAATACAAAAAGAGAAGTCCTGCGCTTAAGCAGCAAGGACTACAACACACATCAGCCCCAATATATAGTAAAAACCAAAGAAAAGAAAATGTTACTTGCGCTTTCTCCTTAATCCCTATGTATATTTAGACAAATGGAGGTCATTTAGTTGCTCCAATGGCCATTGGAGGGATGCCCGCCTGCCAACGTCAAGGCAGACCCCCCTAAGCGGGTCCTAACACTGACCCTTCAGCCTGCTTCCTTGAGCTTCTGGCAAAGATATCTCTAATGAGACAGAAAGGGGTTAAGCGCAGGACTTCTCTTTTTGTATTTGTATTTACTTTGTATCACACAGCCTGGTTACAATGCTGCTACCCATCCCATGTGTTCCCTATTAAGGGTTAATAAGTAAAGGGGTGTATATAAAAAATACCCCTTTCTGTCTCATTAGAGATATCTTTGCCAGAAGCTCAAGGAAGCAGGCTGAAGGGTCAGTGTTAGGACCCGCTTAGGGGGGTCTGCCTTGACGTTGGCAGGCGGGCATCCCTCCAATGGCCATTGGAGCAACTAAATGACCTCCATTTGTCTAAATATACATAGGGATTAAGGAGAAAGCGCAAGTAACATTTTCTTTTCTTTGGTTTTTACTATATATTGGGGCTGATGTGTGTTGTAGTCCTTGCTGCTTAAGCGCAGGACTTCTCTTTTTGTATTTGTATTTACTTTGTATCACACAGCCTGGTTACAATGCTGCTACCCATCCCATGTGTTCCCTATTAAGGGTTAATAAGTAAAGGGGTGTATATAAAAAATACCCCTTTCTGTCTCATTAGAGATATCTTTGCCAGAAGCTCAAGGAAGCAGGCTGAAGGGTCAGTGTTAGGATCCGCTTAGGGGGGGTCTGCCTTGACGTTGGCAGGCGGGCATCCCTCCAATGGCCATTGGAGCAACTAAATGACCTCCATTTGTCTAAATATACATAGGGATTAAGGAGAAAGCGCAAGTAACATTTTCTTTTCTTTGGTTTTTACTATATATTGGGGCTGATGTGTGTTGTAGTCCTTGCTGCTTAAGCGCAGGACTTCTCTTTTTGTATTTGTATTTACTTTGTATCACACAGCCTGGTTACAATGCTGCTACCCATCCCATGTGTTCCCTATTAAGGGTTAATAAGTAAAGGGGTGTATATAAAAAATACCCCTTTCTGTCTCATTAGAGATATCTTTGCCAGAAGCTCAAGGAAGCAGGCTGAAGGGTCAGTGTTAGGACCCGCTTAGGGGGGTCTGCCTTGACGTTGGCAGGCGGGCATCCCTCCAATGGCCATTGGAGCAACTAAATGACCTCCATTTGTCTAAATATACATAGGGATTAAGGAGAAAGCGCAAGTAACATTTTCTTTTCTTTGGTTTTTACTATATATTGGGGCTGATGTGTGTTGTAGTCCTTGCTGCTTAAGCGCAGGACTTCTCTTTTTGTATTTGTATTTACTTTGTATCACACAGCCTGGTTACAATGCTGCTACCCATCCCATGTGTTCCCTATTAAGGGTTAATAAGTAAAGGGGTGTATATAAAAAATACCCCTTTCTGTCTCATTAGAGATATCTTTGCCAGAAGCTCAAGGAAGCAGGCTGAAGGGTCAGTGTTAGGACCCGCTTAGGGGGGTCTGCCTTGACGTTGGCAGGCGGGCATCCCTCCAATGGCCATTGGAGCAACTAAATGACCTCCATTTGTCTAAATATACATAGGGATTAAGGAGAAAGCGCAAGTAACATTTTCTTTTCTTTGGTTTTTACTATATATTGGGGCTGATGTGTGTTGTAGTCCTTGCTGCTTAAGCACAGGACTTCTCTTTTTGTATTTGTATTTACTTTGTATCACACAGCCTGGTTACAATGCTGCTACCCATCCCATGTGTTCCCTATTAAGGGTTAATAAGTAAAGGGGTGTATATAAAAAATACCCCTTTCTGTCTCATTAGATATATCTTTGCCAGAAGCTCAAGGAAGCAGGCTGAAGGGTCAGTGTTAGGACCCGCTTAGGGGGGTCTGCCTTGACGTTGGCAGGCGGGCATCCCTCCAATGGCCATTGGAGCAACTAAATGACCTCCATTTGTCTAAATATACATAGGGATTAAGGAGAAAGCGCAAGTAACATTTTCTTTTCTTTGGTTTTTACTATATATTGGGGCTGATGTGTGTTGTAGTCCTTGCTGCTTAAGCGCAGGACTTCTCTTTTTGTATTTGTATTTACTTTGTATCACACAGCCTGGTTACAATGCTGCTACCCATCCCATGTGTTCCCTATTAAGGGTTAATAAGTAAAGGGGTGTATATAAAAAATACCCCTTTCTGTCTCATTAGAGATATCTTTGCCAGAAGCTCAAGGAAGCAGGCTGAAGGGTCAGTGTTAGGACCCGCTTAGGGGGGTCTGCCTTGACGTTGGCAGGCGGGCATCCCTCCAATGGCCATTGGAGCAACTAAATGACCTCCATTTGTCTAAATATACATAGGGATTAAGGAGAAAGTGCAAGTAACATTTTCTTTTCTTTGGTTTTTACTATATATTGGGGCTGATGTGTGTTGTAGTCCTTGCTGCTTAAGCGCAGGACTTCTCTTTTTGTATTTAAATTTAATAACATGCTTTTGCTTTTAAATTGTCTCTGGCTTTTAAATTGTCTCTGGTGTCTCCACAAGTGGGATACCAGAGGACAAAAGGGCCAGGAAAGTGTATGGTGCATGTGTTTGGAGCCCGCTTGTGGGATTTCGTGTGTGTAGAGTGTGGTGTGGTATTGTGTAACTAGGTCAATTTAATTTGTGTTTGTGGTGTAATATATGTGGCTATGGGCTGTAGAGAGTGTGTGTATAGGGGGCATAGTGTTATAGGGGATGTAGCGAGTGTGTGCATACGGGCTGTAGTGTGTGTGTATAGGTGACGTAGTGTGTGTAGGGGTTGTAGAGAGGGTGTGTTTAGAGAATGGTGTATGTGTTTGCTGACAAGGAATGTAGTGTGTGTGTGTAGGTGGTGCAGTGTGTGTGTGTGTGTAAAGGACCCAGAGTGTGTATAGGAAATTGTGTGTGTGTGTGTGTGTGTGTGTGTGTGAGGGTGTTTTTATCTGCCGTCACATTCTAGGTTTCAAATTTTCTTTGTCTGTTAACTCACTGAGGGTTATTTTATATATTATATATATATTATATATATATATATATATATATATATATGTGTGTGTGTGTGCGCTGTATATGTGTGTGTGAGCGAGGGTGCTGTGTGTGAGTGAGGGTGCTGTGTGTGTCTGAAGGTGATGTGTGCTGTGTGTCTGAGGGTGCTGTGTGTGTCTGGGGGTGCGCTGTGTGTCTGGGGGTGCGCTGTGTGTCTAGGGGTGCGCTGTGTGTCTAGGGGTGCGCTGTGTGTCTAGGGGTGCACTGTGTGTCTGGGGGTGCTGTGTGTGTGTCTGGGTGCTGTGTGTGTTTGGGTGCTGTGTGTGTCTGGGTGCGGTGTGTGTTTGGGGGTGCTGTGTGTTTGTCTGGGGGTGCTGTGTTTGCCTGGGGGTGCTGTGTGTGTTCTGGTGCTGTGTGTGTCTGGGTGTGCTGTGTGTGTCTGGGGGTGCAATGTGTGTCTGGGGGTGCAATGTGTGTTTGGGTGCTGTGTTTGTCTGGGGGTGCCTCTCTACATACCTCAAAACAGAATGCACCTGTCATGGTTGATTACATATTTCCTACCTGTTCTATGTTAAATTTTGTATATATTGTATATTAATATTGTTTTTGTGGGGGGGGCGGCGCCTGACTTCCGGTACGGATGGCCGCACACTGAAAGAGCTCCGTAACACAGGGCCCTTAACAAGCAATATATAGCACGCATCACCACCCGAAACCGACTGGAACCTACCTCCCTACCTCCCCAAACCGCCGCCAACATCGCCATGGGACGAAAAACGAGACCGGACACGCTGGTAGCACCGATCTTCAGAAGCCGCGCTGACAAAGGGCGCGCAAACGCGGGCGAAAGGCGGGAAACGGACTCCGAATCAGAAACCAGCGAAACGGACAAAAGCAGCAGAGACCTTACCCCTATCACCAGGGGGGACCTGAAGGGGCTCCTGAGGGACATCAAATCCAACATGGCTGACGAACTGGCCAAGCATCTGACTCCCATCAGGGAAGGCCTAGAAGATTTAACAAGGCGCACCCTGGCTGTTGAAGACAAAATGGAGGATGTCTCCAGGACGACTAGCAGGCATGACAGAGCCATACAGGATCTCCAGGAACAGGTACAAGCCCTTGAGAGGGCACAAGAGGACCTGAACAACAGGTCATGCAGAAACAACGTCAGGATCAGGGGGCTCCCTGAAACAATCACACCTGACATGCTAAACACCACCCTCAGAGAAACATTTAGCAGCATGCTACCTGAGGCCCCCCCGGCTGAACTCATTATCGACAGGGCGCACCGGGCCCTCAGAGCCCAGCCTCCCACAAACACCCAGCCCAGAGATGTAATAGTGCGCCTCCACTATTTCCACGTGAAAGAGGCGCTGATGAGAGCTGCACGGGACACCCCCGTCCACATAGACGGCCACCAGGTACAACTATTCCAAGACCTTGCCCCCAGCACGCTACTCAAAAGGAAGGCCCTCAGACCCCTGACTCAAGCCTTAACGAGACGCAATATCAGATACGCATGGGGACACCACTTCAAACTAATGGTCCGCAAAGATGACAGAACCTACACACTTCACGACGTAGCGGACGCTGAAGACTTTGCAGCCCAAATAGGTCTACCTCGCATCGAACCAGACTCAGTCCGACAGAGAGATCAGAGAGAACAACAACCCACCGCAAGAGGGCACCAGCAATCCCCACAGAGGAGACGCAGACCCTCCAGACGAGAGCAACTCCAACAATAAATCCGAGCACCGCCGCATGACCTCTACCCGGCCGCCCAGCCAACCACCCTGGGACCCCTCAGCTTGCAACTGCCCCTCACACATCTGAACAAGCACCATCAGAATGCCCCAAAGCCGCAAGACGTTGCAACATCCCGAACAAGAACCCAGAGGATACCAGCACAAGATAAGCACACAACCTACCACGACAACCAAGACCCTATGAACTATCACAACGGCACCATAAAGCCGGGACATTAAAGCACCAAACTATTGCTTACGGGGAAGGCCCATTACTAGGGGCGGGAGGGAGAAGGGGAGGGAGAAGGGGAGGGGAAGGCCAACCAACACAACAGGCAACCTCACACCTGAGACAGAGCCTCACCAACCTCCCGACCACAGAGGGAAAGACACCACCCCAGGTCGTCTCAGGCCCAACGACCACCCGTACACCCTGAGGCCCCTAGCTTCAGGAGGAGAGGGGGGGCACCAGCACCACCAAGCAACCACACACCAGAAAATCACCCACCCTAGCTGCAGCCTGAGCAACGACAAACCCCGTCCACACTCTAGCGCTGGGAGGGGCTGCCCCTTGTGAAGGGACCGTCCCACCCAGACGTGACCCAGAGACACAGACACAGGGACATGGAACGACCCAACCCGATCTGGGGGACACCGCAAGGGCCATGACCCGAGAACCCCCCGAGCATTGATATTAGCTCACCGACTCCCCTGCCAGACCGACCCCTAGGCCCACAATACACCATCAACCAGAAAACCCCTTAGGGAATATATGGCCCACGCACACCTCACCAACTAACATACCACAGCACAACCCACCAAGGACCGAACTCAACAGATGTCACAGGGGGGAGACGAGGCAGACTCCACGCAGCTCACGTCCCTTACTGACAGCCCAAGAACCAGAGCACCAACACCATGTCAGGCAACGACAGCAGAAGCACAAAGAAACCTGGGGGGGGGGGGGTCCGGGCGGGGGGCAGGCGACGGGCTATGGAATGTTAAACCTGTTGTACAAAAGTTATGTTAATGTCTACAATATGTTCTAAACCTACCAATCAAATGTATGTTACTCTTAATGTTTACAACTTTTTGTTCCCATAAAGGGGGAGGAAAAGGGAAGACCCAGATGGACAAAAGACAGACCAGACAAGCAGGGGTGCCCGACAAGGCCCTACGGAGACTCCCACTGTGGACGACACACCCACTAACCCCACCACCCCACCGCCGAGGACAACCCCAACTGCGCTTCCTACGAAGACGTTGGACGATACCCCCCACCGCCTGCTGGCCTAAACTGTAAGTCCAGCAGCAACACACACACACACAGACCCGGCTGGTCCGGGTAGCTGGGCCCCGCGCCCCTCCACACCCCCTTCCCCTCCCTACCAACACCTGCCCAACCCACCACCCCCTCAGGAGTTGCACGCAGACTGGCAGTCACCATGCCACTCCACCTCAAATGCACCTCCATCAACGCAAAGGGCCTTAACTCACCCAAAAAATGACAGGCGCTGCTGAGATGGGCCCAGAGACAACAAACAGACATCCTCCTGGTTCAGGAGACCCACTTTACAACACACAAAAACTTCCCACTCACGAACCGGCTATACAAGACTAGCTTCCTAGCCAACTCCCCAGAAACCAAAAACCAAAGGAGTAGCCATCATCCTGCGATCCACATGCCCTCTAACAGAGATATCTGCGAACCCTGACCCGTCCGGCCGATTCCTCACAATCACGGGGAGAATAGGTACCAACCACTACTCCATCTGCTCCATATACGCGCCAGCCCAACCAGATCCAGACTTCTGGAACAAATTCTCTGCACACATAGCCACGCTTTCTAACACTCGCCTCATCATAGGCGGGGACTGCAACGCGGTACACTCCCCACATCTAAATAGGTCACATCACGCGCAAGACCCAACCCGACCCGCCAGAAATGACACACTGTTCCAGCAGTTCCTCTTCTCTCGAAACTTGATAGACATATGGCGTGCCCAACATCCCTCCACCAAAGACTTCACCTTCTACTCCAACCCCCACAATTCCTACTCGCGAATCGACCACTTCCTGATCACCCCTAATGTCCTATCCCAGACAAAATCCACAAGCATTGGTACGATTTCATGGTCGGACCATGCCGACATCAATTTAACACTGTGCATCGCAAACATCACACGACCATGGACGTGGAAATTAAATCCCTTACTATTACATGACAGCCTCCTCACGGACACCATCTCCAAAGACCTATCAGACTACTTCGAACTAAACTTGAATACACCGCTTAGAAGCCATCCACAAGAGGGACAGGGACCGCGATACCTTAGACCAACTGACCAAAGCAAGAACCCTTCTGAAACGCCTAACCATGGAGGACACCGCAAAAGCCCTCCAATGGCTCAAACAAAAATATTATGAAAAGAGCAATAAAGCCGACACCATGCTAGCAAGGCGCCTAAAACGCCGCATCGAAGCCAATAAAATAACTAGCATACGCGACCCAGACGGAAATAAATGTATCCGACCTGACCAGATAGGCAACATATTCCAAACCTACTACCAACAGCTCTACAACCACGCGACACCACACCGAGACCCCATGCAGGATATCTCTGCCCTCACACAGACATTCCTAAACACACTCAAACTCCCAACACTATCCGAAGAGACAAGCCAGACACTAATAGAGGAGGTGACAGTGGAGGAGATGACCATAGCCCTGCGCTCATTTCAGCCCAACAAAAGCCCAGGACCAGATGGATTCGGGGCAATCTACTACAAATCCTTCAGCCACCTCCTACTTAAACACCTCTGCCCGGTATTCAATGCCATGATACGAGGCGAGAAGCTGCCGACAGACATGGTAGCAGCAAATATATGCCTCCTCCCAAAACCAGGCAAGGCACTAGATGAACCAGGACACTTCAGACCCATATCCCTTTTAAACGTAGACCTCAAAATCCTCACAAAAGTCATGACCAACCGCATAAACCCCCTCCTCAAGGCCCTAATCCACCCCGACCAAGTGGGCTTCATCCCCCACAGACAAGCAGCAGACAACACTAGAAGGGCCATAGACCTCATATGGTACACTACCCACAGACATATCCCTACGACAGTACTCTCCCTAGACGCCGAAAAGGCATTTGATCGCCTACTTTGGCCCTTCCTCTACCAGACCCTGACCCGCTTCGGCTTTCCCACACAGCTCAACTCATTCCTAGAAGCGGCCTACGCACACTCACAAGGATCCCTCCTTCTACCCAGCATCATCCCTCCCACATTCACTATCTCCAACGGAACGAGACAGGGATGCCCACTTTCACCTATACTATTCGCCCTGTCACTAGAACCCCTACTAGAAGCGATACGAGCCGACCCGAGCATAACGGGCATCACTATCAGGGACCAGACCTATAAAGTATACGCCTATGCGGACGATATCCTCCTAACTCTGACAACCCCCAACACATCCATCACCCACCTAATGGCACTGATCCACTCTTATTCCCGCATATCAGGATATAAATTAAACATTACAAAATCGGACCTAAGATAAATTCCCTTTGTGCATTCGCACAACAGCCATAGACTACTTAGGCATAAAACTCACCGCCGACATCTCCACTATTTACCAAACAAACTACACCCCCATACTCGAACGGGCACATGCAGACCTCCAGACATGGGCCCCACTAGGGATCTCGTGGCTAGGCCGAGTGGCCTCAATCAAAATGAACCTCCTGCCACGACTACTATACATATTTCAAACACTACCCATAGCAGTCCGAACGTCAGACATAAAAACCTTACAAACCGCAGTCAACAATTTCATATGGAACCACCGCAGGCCCAGAGTCCGACGGGAAACACTATACGTTCCCAAGCGATCGGGTGGCCTAGGACTACCCAACTTCCTACACTACCTCTACGCAGCCCACCTATCCCAAATCCAAATGTGGCACCTCCCGCCCATGGAAAAACGCTGGGTGGACATTGAACACTCGATCTTCGGGCGTGACCACCCTTCTCAATACATGTGGACCCCCAGACAACATCGACCCCTGAAACCGCACCCACTATTTCGCACTCCCTCGACCTCTGGGACAAACTACACCTAAAATATGACCTCTCCTCTGAACTCTCCCCAATGACCCCGATCCTCCGAAACAAACTCTTCCCCCCAGGAATCACTGCCCAACACTTTGCCCAATTCGAGAGGAGAGGAATAGTCAGACTAAGCCATCTATTCACAAACAGCCAGACCATCACCTACGAGGACATACCTGAAGCCACCACGCTCACGACATTTGACTACTTCCGCTATATACAGCTCCGCAGCCTAGCAGCACTGCCATGCATCCAACAAGCAGGCAAATCACAGCTCACCAAGTTCGAACGAGACTGCACCACAGCCCCAACCAGGAAAGGCCAAATATCCGACATATTCCTCACAATAGCAACCCACACTACTCCTATTTCCCTCCCATACATCAAGGCATGGGAGACCGACCTAGGTGCACCGACAGACACAGGCGACTGGGCAGATATCTGGGAAGCCACGGCATCCCTAACGATATGCGTGACATATAAAGAGCAAGCCTATAAGATGCTTTTCCGCTGGTACCTCACCCCCCAGAGACTTGCATGCATGCACAAACTGCCCACAAACCGGTGCTGGAAGCAATGCGGGGAAGAAGGCACTTTCCTACACTGTTGGTGGTCGTGCCAAAAACTCCGACCCCTCTGGCACTCCATAGAAACAATCCTCACTAGAGTTCTGACCAACCCCTGCCCCCTAGACCCATGGACCATGCTCCTGTCCAAACCAATGGACACATTCACAAGAGCTGAGAACAAACTAATAGCAAGAGTAGCCCTGGCCACACGCAGAGCAAAAGTGTGGTCCACCGCCACAATACCTAAACAGCAGACGATTCTCCGGAAAGTACAAGACCATATAGACATGGATAGACTCACAGCCCAAATCCATGAAACTCCCAAACAGTTCCACAAAATATGGGACCCCTGGCTCACGAATGACACATCCCTACCTTGGTAAGGCAATCCCAGAATACAAACAACAAATCTCCACCGATTGGACACAAACTAAAACTCTAAACTAACTCAAACACACGCCCCCAGGCCTAACCCAAGCAACACACCGCAACCCTCCCCCCCCCCCCACCCCACCCCCTGGAGGGAACGCGGGACCCTGCAGAAGAACACACAACCACCACCTGCAGCTTACCCCCACCAGAACGAATATCCCTCCCCTCACAGACCAGACGAGGACACTCACACCCACCCCACCCCTAACGAACAAACCCCTCTAGACAACTCCACCTCACAGCCCCCACCACATGGAACACGGACAACAACTCCTTCGCTGTCTGGCAAAGGACGGCAAACAACCCGCCTAGACTACCAGGACAACCCTTGCCCCCATCCGTATACCTAGACTACACAGATCTACCTCAAGACAGGACCACCACTCACCAATCGACTATTAAGACCTACTCAAATTAATCCTGCAACTACGAGAAAACCGTGACACGACATAACACGCCAATACTGACGAAACCCCCCCACGAGACAGCCACTACCCACCCCCGAGGACCTACCTGACACAGTGACAGAGGGGGCCCTACACGGCCACAGCAACTCAGAACAAAGCAAAATCAGCATCGAAACCAAATCTATGTAAACCTTTGGATGCTACTCCGAAATACAATGCCGTAATGTATGGACCCTCTAACCCCTCCCTCCTTTTCTCATTCTGTATCCCCCCCTGAACACCAAAATTCTACAAATAAAGAATTAAAAAAATATATATATTGTTTTTGTATTTTATTGTACACTAACTGTAACAATGCAATGATTTGTGGACCCAGGACATACTTGAAAACAAGAGAAATCTCAATGTATCTTTCCTGGTAAAATATTTTATAAATAAATAAATAAGACTCAGTAATTAATTTTATTTTCTAAATTTTACAAGATTCCCATTGTAAGTGAAAGGTGAGACTGAGTTTACAACTGTCATTTTAGAAATTACAGCAGGAATTGCCGACACAAAGACTGAGGCAAATGCTTTGAACTGACAAGTAAACTTAAATTATGGCAGCCATATAGATAAGCCAAATTACGTCAAAATCGTCATCAGGAAAAGTTAACTGTAAGTGGTATCATTGGAAATTTGAAGCATTTAGGAACAGGAGCAACTTAGCCACAAAGTGGAAGACCACATAAAGTCACAGAGCGAGGTCACGGATTGCTGAGGCACCAGTTGATTCCACAGCTTAAGAATTCCAAACTTCCATTGGCATTAATATCCGCATAAAAAATGTGCGTTTGAAGCTTCCTGGAATGGGTTTACTAGCAGTTGCATGCAAACCTCACATCTCCAAGTACAATGCCAAGTGTCAGATTAAGTGTTGTAAAGCATTGCCACCACTGGAGTCTGGAGCAGTGGAAACGTGTTCTGGGGGGTGATGACTCGCGTTTCTCTGTTTGGCAGTCTCATGGGTGAGTTTGTGTTTGGTGGATGCCAGGATATCTGGTGGAGGGATAATGCCATAAGGCTGTTTTTTAGGGGTTGGTTTAAGCATGTTACTTCCAGTGAAGGGAAATCTTAATGCTTCGGCATGCCAAGTTGGTGATGACTGAAGGATGAGTTTAATTTTCATTTATATTATATATAT
Source organism: Pelobates fuscus (assembly GCF_036172605.1). Lineage (NCBI taxonomy): Eukaryota > Metazoa > Chordata > Amphibia > Anura > Pelobatidae > Pelobates > Pelobates fuscus. Next base: position 169,162,664 of record NC_086319.1, read on the forward strand.
ATATTTATAATTATGTTAATATCCTGATTAAAGTTTTTGGAGAAAAACGGAATCGTTGACACTTTTTTATTTGACTAAATGTGCAAAAAGTGACGAGTGCAAAAACATTGACTAAAAGTGCAAAGTTACGATTTATAGTTTTTTCAAAGTCCTGAGAGTGCTATCTTTTTGTTTTATATTTGCTGACCAGCACCAACATTAGTATTTGGATTTAGAATGCAGGTTCAAGTACTTTATATATAAATATATATACACACACATACATACATACTTTTTTTTTCCCAAACCATTTTCATTGTGAAGGCATGGTTCAAGAATATAGCACAAATGACATTATCATTTATGCTTTTAAGCTATTATTCGGTCAGTTACATTCATAAGAGTTACAAAACCAAATAGGTCATTGTTAATAAGTAAGAGGTTGAGCTTTGACAGTTACCTTTTGATGCGGGTGTCCAGCAGGCTCAGCCACTGCCAATTCTCCCGAGATACCACTTGCATGGATCAGGAACTATGAGCTGTTGTTGCTCAGGGCAAGGAAACTTACAATAGTTTGTGTTTTAACAGTATAGAGCAGGAGAAGGTCTGCGGTTCAAGTGCTCTGCTATCAAAGCATGAATTGAAAGACCAAACTAAAGTAAACAGAACATAGTAAACTAATTACTGGTTTTCCTACCTCCAGAAACGCCAACGGACGTGATGCTTCGCCTCCACTACTACCACGCCAAGGAGGAAATACTCAAACAAAGCCGTTCCCGCAACAATTAGCCAGAGAGGTTCCAAACCGTATACGTGTACGCCGACCTGTCCTCGTATACCCTGAAACACCGCAGAGCCTTCCAGCCAGTCACGGAGCGCTTGAGAGCACACCACATCATCTATGGGGTTTCCCAGTGAAGCTCCTGGTGCGACGGGAAAACCACCGTGACACCCACTCCGGAAGATGGCCACCGCATCTTGAGCCAATGGGGACTTGAGCAGCAAGAACCGCTGAGGCCTCCAGGGAACATGCCGAGACTCTCCCCGGAATGGAAGAAGGCCAGACGGCACTGATAGCACTCTGAAGACGTTAGAGACTGTTACCCCCGGCTGCAGTGAGCCACAGCAAGTATAATCCCTAGGAAAAAAAAAAATGGGGGGGTCAAACTCGACTGCCTTAGCGTTGCTGACCCGCTGGGGTATCCCTCGGGTTAGCGGGCATGGCAAGTCCACACGCACCACTCTTGACACTCAGCTAACACCACACACTGAGAGGGAAAGTGGGAAAGCCACAGGGGGAATACGCTGAGGTTTTTGTGTATGTTCACCACTGTAGTGGAACATACCTTGGAGTAAAAAAAGAAAAATAATAATAATAAAATAAAAATAAATATATAAAATAATAAAAATTAAAAAATTAAATAAATATAAATGAATACAAACAATGTATGTGTATATATATATGTATGTAGGAAAATAAAAAATAAATAAATTCAAAAATAAATAAAAAAACAAAAGGCAAAACAACAATGTTTCTGTATATACTTCTAACAAAAAAAACAAAAAAAAATGCCCCCCCTTTTGTTTTTGTATTGACTGCATGTGGTCAGTCCTTTAAGTTGTTGCTGGGACAAGGTCTGTGACCTACTGATCCCTGTGGCTCACCCTAGAAGCCTACATGGTGGCTTCCCTCCCTACGTAAGGGGCTGAGATATCTAGCTTGGGTGGGGGTCCCCCTGCACCAAGGGTTGCAGCTACTGGAGTTGTGGTAGTTAGAGGGTTGCCCGGGTGGGCACACAGGACCTGTAATGAATCTAGAGGCTGTTTCACTTTCCTATCTCCCCCGGTGCACGCTAATTGCTGCCTGTCCAGATATCTGCTTACAAGGGGGGCAGGACGGTCCACCCTGACCCCACTGCCGAATGTGCAAGGGCAAATTGGGGGCGGGATGTATTCGACCGTCTACTTATAAACCCAGTTACTATGTTTTGGTTTTACTGTAATAATCTCATGCTTGTTCCCATATTGTGACACTACCCCTGAGCTCAGGTCCATCTCCCACCACAAGGACTCTCAAACGCAATCACTGCTACCCCCCTGCGGACACTGAGACACAGGTTCCTCCAACTAGATCCTTTAATATTTCTTGCTCTGCAATACACTGGGCCCTCCGAATTCCAGGACTGGAAGCCATAAGCTAATAGCCAGCACCTAGCCACACACTTGGCTCTCTTGTTATATACCCCCTGGACTCTGGTTATAGTCCTCTCGCCAGAGATCTCCTTGCCCCTGACCCCTTCACCCCTTCCCCTGTTTCCAAGTTCTGCTACCCACGACCGAGTAGACGGCCCAAAGTGCCTGCTCATTGCCACATTGAAAAGTCCACAGATCCCCCGTCCCCCTAGCTCATGGGCTGGGCCGCAACGGGTGGTCCGATACTTCACGGGGTTTTTCAGCTTTGCTTGATGGAGCTGGGAAAAGTGGTGACCCCAAACACACATAATGATTATTCTAATAAACTGTGATTGTTTATATATGACCCACTGTGAAGTTTTATACCCACAATGTCAAGGGACTGAACGTTCCTGTGAAATGACATTTGTTGGGTCGGGAGCTTCGAGTAACCAGCCCAGATATAGTGTGCTTACAGGAAACCCACTATAGAACAAACAACTACACCCCTATGTTGACTAACGACTACCCCACTCAGTTTCACGCCACCTCCCCATCCAAATCCAAGGGCGCATCTATACTTATCAGCAAGAAGGTTACACAAGAGTTGGACACAAATGGGAGATACGCCATAGTTGTGGGGATTATAAACGACATCACATACACCATTGCAAATATTTATGCCCCCAACTCAAATCAACGGAATTTCCTTCACAAGATTTTACAGACACTGACAAAACTGCAACAAGGGATAACAATAACATGTGGGGACGTAAACCATGCCCTAGACCCAGCATTAGATACCACCCTTTCGCATCTCAGGGCCAGGTTTAGGACCTTCAAGCGCCAAAGCAGAGCATTACAGATACTCCTTTCCACGCACCACTATTATGATGCCTGGAGGATCTCCCACGGGATGGAAAGGTCATACACGTTTTACTCGCCCATTCACAATTCCTATTCTAGGCTAGATACCTTTCTAGTGAAAGGATCGAATCTAAACCAACTTGTTCGGTGCGATATCAACCACATCACATGGTCAGACCATGCCCCTGTCACCCTAGAAGTTAAAGAACTATATGATTTCAAAAACCGCAGCCCTTGGAGAATCAACGACTCACTCCTACAAAATCCGGCCTTCACAGGCCAAGAAGAGATGGCCCTCGAACATTACTTTGCGGAAAACTCCACCCCTGGTATGTCCCCAAACACGTTATGGCAGGCGCACAAATCGGTTGTGAGGGGGCTACTCATTCAACGAACAGCCATATTGCGTAAAACCTCCCGAGCCCAATTGCAGAAGTGGCAGACAGAGCTGTACGCTTTAAATGTGCAAAACCAAATGTCACCTTCTGCCTCTCTAAGAGACTGCATACTAGCCCTAAATAGAAACATACATCAACTGGCCTTACAATCAACAGGGTTTCAGCTTAAACGCCTTAAAGCTACATACTACGCACAAGGTAATAAAGCAAGCAAAATGCTCGCAAACAGATTGAAATCACGCCAAGCATCCCAGAAAATTGCGTACCTAATGACGAAAACCGGCACTAAGGCCTACACGCCACGGGATATTAGCAAGGAGTTTGCACGGTACTATGCAGACTTATATAATCGTAAACATGATGGGCAAGTACACCAACCCCAAAGTGCAGACATCAATAATTACCTGGAGGGCCTTCACCTGCCGGAATAGACCCCTACACAAAAGACCGAACTTGCCCAACCGGTGTCGGAAAGCGAGGTTATTTCAACTATAAATACCCTGCCTCTGGACAAATCACCTGGACCTGATGGTTTTCATAATCTTTACTATAAAAAATTTAGCAGCACATTAGCTCCACACCTAGTACAAACATTCCAAGATGCAATTGCCCACAAATCCCTATCCAAAGACGTGCTATTGGCGCACATTATTACACTGCCCAAACCCGGCAAATCGCCCACACTCACCCGAATTTCAGACCTATATCACTATTGAACACGGACGCCAAAATCTTCGCAAAACTGCATGCAACCCGATTAAGCAACATCCTTCCCCACATTATTCATAACGACCAAGTGGGATTCGTGGCGGGCAGACAGGGATCGGAAAATACGAGAAAAGTACTGAACATAATGCATGGCTATAAGACACGACAGAAGGGTGGGTTACTGATATCATTAGATATGGAAAAAGCCTTTCTAGAGGCAGTTTTGCTCAAATTTGGAATACCTGACGGGTTCCTGTCGGCGGTGAAGGCCTTCTATAGCCATCCTACCGCACATGTGCTCAATTTGGGGTTCCTGTCTGACCCTTTCTTGATCACAAACGGGACGAGGCAGGGGTGCCCACTTTCCCCCTTGCTCTATGTCTTGGCGTTAGAGCCCCTGGCGCAATCCATTAGAGATCATACCTCTATACATGGAACCACTGTTGGCCAAAAGGAATACAAAGCAAACCTGTTCGCAGATGATATCCTGCTCACTCTTACGCAGCCGCAGATTTCCCTTCCTAATCTCCTGGAAGTAATCACAGACTATGGGACCCACTCCTACTATTAGCTTAATGTGGCCAAGACTCAAGCCCTAGGCATAGGGAACCCAGACCAAATACTACACACACTACGGGCACCATTCTCCTTTGATTGGAGATCAGATTACATTACCTTCTTAGGACTTAACCTCACAAAAAACCTGTCCGAACTACTGAAATACAACCATGAGAAACTTTTAAGGAACGTAACTGAAACATTAAAGGGGTGGGGATCTAAATTCCTAACCTGGCTTGGCAGGATAGCTGCAGTAAAAATGTCCATCCTCCCTAAACTCCAATACCTGCTCAGAACGCTACAAATATCTATCCCCAAGACCTACTTAGAAAAAGTTCAGGCCATATTAACCCGATTTGTATGGGAAAACCGTACGATCCGCGTCTCCTCTAAACTTCTGTATAAACCCCTAGACCACAGCGGACTTGGACTGCCAAACATTAAAGAGTATTACAGGGCTGCACTGCTAGCCTCAGTTATAGCCTCCCACGCAGCTACCCTCCCCCGCAATGGATTGAAATTGAGTCGCATTGGTCGTGCCCCAAGGGCACCTTCTCTTCTGGATACCTAAACATAAACGCCCGAACATGCCAAACATGTTGCGTACCACTGACCTGCTCCTCCATACATGGGACAGACTAAAACAAAACATGGGCGAGAAACATATGTGGCTCCCAGCTGCCCCCATATCTTGCGTGCATGCTATTAACCCATCCTTTGACTACAGGCCTTGGCAGAAAGGAGGCTGCGCCTCCATAGGCCAACTGTTTGGAGACAATGGAATATTGCCATTCCCAGTCCTCCAACATAAATTCAAACTACCGACGAGGGCGTTGTTCTCATACCTCCAACTAAAAGCGCTCCTCACACACAACCCCCCATTCTCACACTCTCCAACCATGGCCTTTTTTGAAAAAGCATTCCTAGCCTCTATCACACCGAACAAGTTACTAGCCTCTATATACAGAGTACTGACAGTCCCGGCAGCACGCAGCTACGAAAAATTTATGCTCGACTGGCACAACGACTTAAACCAAACATTTGACATCACAAGCTGGAAAAGAGCAATGTTAGCTCACAAGGGGAAGACAAGCTGTGCGTCACACCTAGAACTGATGAGAAAAATCCAGTATCGCTGGTACATGGTACCACACAGACTGGCGCGAATCTACCCAAACACTACCAGCTCCTGCTGGAGGTGTTTACAGGAAACGGGGGCGATGTACCACATTTGGTGGACTTGTCCCAAGATCGAGGGATATTGGCGTATGGTGGGAGACGTATTATCAGACGCATTGGGGATGGGCATCACACTCACACCTGATTTATGCCTCCTATTCATGCCACTGGAAAACATCTCTAAACCGGCCTCTACTCTGCTTTTCCACGTACTCATGGCTGCAAATTTGCTGATAGCCAGAGCATGGAAATCTACAGAAATGCCGTGTCGTACTGCCCTTACAGCGCAGATTACCCTGAACCTGGACTACGAGTCAATGGCCCATAAACATATTAGCCCAAGAAAACATATACAGAGAGCGGGAATCATGTGGGACACCTACATTAAAACCCAAACACACACGGAACATACCCACACCCCATGCACATGGGACCAAGGGGGAGAGGCGGGGGAAGACGTAACAACACGGGACGCTACCTGTAGGGCTCTTGTTACATGACAAATTAAACATGACAAAAAACCTCTGGTACGGAGGTTCACCACTGGGGGCAAACGAGGAAGGCGGGACAGGGCGATAGATGAGAGGGGGGGACGGAAATCTGGGCTGGACTCGGGGCTCTCAGCCCAAGGTTCACAACAGGCAACTAAACACACTCGGCAATGGCAATCAACAAAGACACTGGGCACTCTGTGGCTTCCGAACACGGGGGCTCCACCCTAAATAGTGGAACCACCCTGAAAAGAGACTGAAGAAGCAAGCCTCCATTGTAAATAGTTACCCCCCCCCCCATACCTCTTCCTTTAAAATCCCCACCCCCCCAGTTTAAAAAAAAAAGGAAAATGAGCGGTCGGGCGAACTTGAGGGAGGAACAGGGGGGAAACGGATAAATCTGAATACCACCTTTAGAAGGGAGGCACAAAGGCATAACTACCACTATGCAAACACACAAAATTTATAAAAAATAAATTTAAAAAAAAAACTCTTAGTTAAGCTACCATAACTAGAAGCCCGCCTGACCTGCCAATAGTAAGGGCCTGTGCAGACACCTGAAGTGGGCGGTGCAGCAAGACAAGGCACAACGCAGACACGATAAGAGGCACAAGGTCTGAGACCAAACCCTGCATGGCACCACTCGTACAGACAGGCCACCCCGCACCCGGCCACTAGGCCCAAGACGATATGCACCCCATTAACATTACGTATAGCATAAGGATTGAAAAAATGTATGTATTGCCGAACAAGAATTGTCATGTGTGTATACAATGGTAATGTAATGTACCATCTTGGTTATGTATCCGCCCCTCCCTTTTTTCTTTTCTGTACCCAACTGCCTTCTCGCTGACTCAATAAAAAACTGTCAAAAAAAGAAATAACTCCATGCTTGGTGCGAGCGGCTGGTTCCAGACCTGCAGGATGGTTTTGCCTCCCACCGCTGCTACGATAAGGAGGAATCGTTTGTTAGGAAATGGGAGTCCTGGTAAGGGTCCCAAAAATAAAAATTCAGGGGTAAGCAATAAGATAGGCATGCCCCCGCTATCTAAGTTATCGTTTAGCCTGGTCCAGAAAGATTGGATTAGAGCGCACTCCCACAGACAGTGATACAGATCAGCCTTGGTATGTGTGCGTTTGAAACAAGTCACAGTCTCCCTTCTGGCCATGAGATGGAATCGTGAGGGGAGTAATAAGCGTAGTGTAGAGTTTTAAGGAACATGTCCCTATAAGACTCCATTGGTGTCTGGCTATGGGTAAAGTGTGCAGTGAGCATGTCTCCCAGGCTTATGTTCGGAAAATGTGTCTTTCACTTCCCTAAGCCTGTTTGTAAGGTGCTCCAGTCTGGGATATATCGCAGTATCTTATAGAGTTTGGAAAGTGAATAGGAAGTGGAGTCAGAAGAGCACAACATTGTGTCTAGAGGGTTCTCTCAGTCAACAGGCGTGAAGTGTTGAGTAATGGTGTTTAGTAGTGTCATGTTTGAAGGTAAGCAAACCATGGAAGAGGAAGGCCTGCAAAACGCTCCCCTAGTTCAGCAAGGGAGAGAAACCTCTGGCCGACATGATCTACAAAAGGCCAGAGGGTGGCAATCCCACTCTCCGACCGCACCTTGAAAGGGTGGTGAACACCTGGAGAAAAGTCCGGATTATGAGTTAAAAGTACGTCAGTGGTGGGGTCGGAGCTTGGCAGTCAAGCTGAACAGACGCACTTCAGCCGAGCTCTGGACTATATAGCCCTAAAAACAAGCAAAACGACCGCAAAAACTGCAAATTCTAAGCATTTCAACCCCAAAGTCAGGGGTCTACTATCGAGATGATGTACTGCCGAGTCCAGGACAGAAAAAGGCGACCGCTTCCAGGGAATGGATCTGAGGCCTACCTGCGGCCTACTCAGAAAGCATGGGGGAGACGGCCGATCCCTCAGCCAACTGCAGCCTATTGTAAGGGAGGTCTACCCGGAACAATCTTCCTCCCCCCCCCCCCATGCCGGTGAGGGATATCCCGGCAACCAAAGCAGGCAGATCAGGACAGAGGCACCGACCCCAGCTCACTTGTACTGCCAGACCGCCGACACACAGCATGGCGGACACCACGTGGGTTCCAGCACCCGAGCCCTGTTTACCCCACTGTCGGAACGGCTAGACCGCCTATTCAACGACTTTTGGGCCAAGATCACCAGACGCAGAGACACCTCGGCGAAAGCCCCACCGACACTAGGCACAAAGGATACTGCACGGAAGCCGGCAACACCGGTGCGGACACCGAGAGGGACCGGAATAGCGGGGAGAGGAAGGCAGAAGAACCGTCGAAAGATCTGGTGCCCGACTCATAGACCACTGGTGAGTTGCCTAAAGCTTCAACAGAAACGCTCTCCAGGGCTGCCCCCTCACCACCCCTCTCTCCCGCGTAAAGCTCCTTCTAAGAACCAGCCCTGCACCAGCAGGCAGGACTCATCCCAGAAAAGCACCCCTTCGGGTTTACAGTATCACACAGGACTCCCTAACACTCACCAACCTAACCCACCAGGAGACCCAGGGACAGTACAGGGCCAACGCAAAGCTCAACGATCAGGGACACTCGGTCACCTAACTCCCCCAAACGGTGGTTCCAACACCAGCATGACTCCAGGGTCACCAGGGAAAGGCCCACCAAACGGGCTTGAAAGCACACCGACCCCCCCAACGTCTGACATACCATCATGGGAATCAACTGCTGGGACTCTCCTCACTGGGCCAGCTACCTAATCCCACCGGACGGGACTTGAACCTACCCCTGAAGGGCATTGGCTGACGGACACCGGGACTGCCCAAATGTGAGGCATCAGGCCCAACACCAGGCCACAATTCTCAGCATACTTACATGCAAACGTTACCATGCCTATCACATGGGACCTCATGCAGACAAGATTCCTCTATTATATGCATTTTCTGTTTTTCTCCTGCAAAGTGTTGCTACACCTTCATATAGTAGACCAAACAGAGCCTGTACACATACAACAGACACATATGCAACACGAACATCTAGCTGCAGCACTCTCCTTTCAAAGGGTAGGCCACACACCTATGACTAAGCACAACCTTTATTAGCATAAGCCCATATAGCCTAGCACAAACGCTACTGATCAATAATGACTCAAAGCTTGTTGTCCTCTATTCATATAAAAGGTGTGCTTACTCTCCATGTAAAAGGTATGCCACACACCTACGACTCTAAGCATAACCATTATTCTCCTAAGCTCATGTAGCCTAGCACAAACACTACTGTCTACTAAGGTTTCAGTTCTTGTTGATCTCAAAACATATACAATGCGTAATTACTCTCCTCACAAAGGGAATGCCACACACCTATGACTCCAAGCATAAACATGAACTCACACTACTGTCTACTAATGTTTCAAAGCTTGTTGTTCTCGATATATATATAAAAAAAATGTGCTGTTCACTCTGCCACGCATGTGAATACTAATGATAAGCCTTCATCTGCTGTCGTGGCTCTGTAGAAATGTATGTAATCTTACCCTATGCATATGAAAAATAAAGAATAAAAAAAAAAAAAAAGTACGTGAATGGTGCATATTGGGTCGAGACTGTTTCCATGCCCTAATAGGGGTAGCCAGGAGGGGATTAGATAAGATAGAGTCAGTGAAGGAGAGCCACGAGTGGGTTCGGTGATGCCAGATAGGACTCCAAGGACAAGTTAGAAAAACTGTATTCCCTGGCATTAGGCAGGTTTAGACCACCATCAGCCCTGTGTTGGTATAATTTAATAAGGCTAAGGCGTGCTCTACGCTCTTGCCAGATAAACTGTCTGAGATATTTGTTCAACAAACACTCGTCATTTTTCGAGAGGAGTATTGGGAGCATCTGGAGGGGATATAACAGTTTAGGAAAACTGACCAATTTGTATAGATTTGCCCTTCCAATGTAAGATAAAGGCAACTTGTGCCAGTGTTCAAACTCTGCAAAGATGGCCGTTAAGATTGTCAGAATATTTAATTTATATATGAGGGAGAGATCTCTAGGGACCTTAATGCCAAGATATTTAAGCGCCCTCGATTGCCACCGCAGAGGAAGTCCTCCACGGAGTGGTGGCGGAGAGCATCCACTCAAGTGAAGGGTACATGATTTGGCCCAATTGACCCTTAGGCCTGCCATGTCGCGAAATGTCTCTAGCAAGTCAACAAGGGGTGGCAGGGTGCGTCGTTGTTCAGTGATAGAGAGTAACAGGTCATCCGCAAATGCTGTGACTTTCAGTGTAACGTCACCTATCGGTATGCCCCTAAAGGTAGCTTCTCAATAGCTCTCAGTAGCAAGTCGATAGCAAGATTAAACAGCAGAGGCGAGAGCGGGCAAACCTGGTGCACACCCAGATCCGACTTCTCATTCTAACTACCATCTCATTTACCTATTCCCCTTCACGTCTAAGCTTCTTAATGAATTTACCTATGTTTATCCATAATACTATTTTTCTCAATACTTACTCCCTCCTTGACCCTTTTCAATCTGGCTTCTGTTCTCTCCATTCTACTGAAACCGCTGTCCCAATGTGACTTAATCTCTGTTAAATCTAAAAGTCATTGCTCTCTCTCAATTCTTCTCGACCTCCCCCAACTCCTTGCTGTTGCGGTAATGATGCTTGGAGTAAGCCTTTCATATATAGAACTGCCTGTCTTGAATTAAGAATCTAAAAAATAATAAATTCACCTACAGCGGAGTGTCCCTTTAACAAAGTCAAGCACAAACAAAGCTATATAGCCTCAGAGAAGACCCATTAAACCCTTTTCACTATCATTTTTTTGTTTAGAGAAAAAGTAGCATAACATTTATTTTGAAACTTGTTATACTATTACTAGAGCAATTGAAAAGGTAAGTTGACTTTTATAGTTTAAATAAAATTTAGCTTTCTTTGAAATGAAAGTATACATGATGTTGAAAAATAAGGTGTTAACTCCATAAGTTAGGTGTCCCTAAGTAAAGTAATTATGCCCCTTAACAAGATGGTGGGCTTCTCTTCTACTGCAGTAGAAACCATATTTTTTCCTTGCCTTGTCTTAAAGGACCTCTCCACAAACATGAAGCACTTCAGCCAGTTGAAGTGCTTTACGTGTACTGAGTATCCCATTATAACCACACTTTATAAAAGTGCCTATTTCTTTGAGAAATTAGAACCTTAATAAACAGATTAAGAAACGCCTCCCCAGCAGTCAGCCAAACAGCCAGGGAGGTTCTCTTCCTCTTCTGTTAGCTCCATTGAGCTAACATAATTGCAAGTGTGCTTGGCTAGAACGTGCACACAATTGCCTCCCCCAAGGCAGTCTGCTCCCCTGCGTTCTTCTCTGCTCCTCCACACTCCAAAGCTCCCCTTCCATGCTGCGCATGCTCAATAAGAAGTCTCCGATTAGTCATTTCCATAGAAAAGACTGAGTTCTGAAAAAAACAGGGAAGGGCTTCAAAGGCTGCAGACATACCCCCAATCACAGCTACACTGGCGTGCCCAAAGTTGCTGATTCTCTCGTGCAGAGGGAACTTGCTGGCATTTCGATTTTGGACTGCCCTTATGGGTGGGACCAGTCTGATATGTTCTCTCTGTAATGGCACAAGTGAGCAAAAATTACTTTCAGACCTGAGCGGGGATTTACCGAAGGGCAAGCTACCGAGTTTCTCTAAGCAGTTGTCCGTTCTCACATTCTTTGCTTTTGCGTAAATAAAATCATGCACATTTTCATTAGGGATATATACCCATAAATGTAGATTTAAAAAAATAAATAACATTTTTGCAGTTGAATGTTCCTTTAAAGCAGAAATCTAGTGACTAGCAGTTCACACCACGTTGTGCTGCCGCTTTGGCCAGGTTCCTTTTCCCTGATGGGTTTGCCTGAAGTTTCACTTGAGGTCCCACTGCTGACAGGTCAATGTGGAATTTTAACGAAGATTAATTAAAGCACAAGTGGGATGTAATTGCTGCAGTTAGAATGATTCTTAGCGCAGGTCTGAGTAAATAAACCATGCTAACCACTGGGGACGCAATTAGTCAGGGCATTTTGCCACACATCACCTTACATGAAATGCAAGAACAGAGCCAGGTCTTGATCGAAATAATTTCTTGAAGATTCACTTGGCACTTGAAAGCTCAAATACTTCTGCAACTGGACTGATCCACGCAGGTAACAGACCTTGATAGTATGGCAGTGACATATGCAAACAAAAGTCTATATATAAATAATATTACGGTAAAGCTTGTACAATCACAAACATTGTCAGAATGGCAGCCTAAAAACAAACCGAGAACAGAAAATTGAAAGATGGTGTTGAAATTAACCAATTAAATGCTGGAGTAATGATAAGTTGGATGACCACACTGCTGACTTTAAGATGCTCCCAAAAAATAACTAAACCCAGTACTGCATTGCATGAAACAGTCTCAGGCTGCACTTTACTGTTAAGAGCCCATTGTATGCATAATTATGCCTGATAAAATCAGCAAAGTCATCATCTTAATGAGCAGTGCTCTTCCCTTTCCTCCTCTCTTGAATTGCCCACGTCATGCATAGCATGATGTTCTTTTACAGAGCATAAAACGCAATCTGTGCATTATGCTAGCTAAACTGTTAACATAGATTCATTATAGATTAAATGTTACTGCTAGCTCTACGATTTTAGCTTATACCGCTTTACCATTGATCTAAATGTAAAGGTATAGTGGCAGCCGTGGTTATGTGTTCCTTGCGGATTGTTGTATCACAGAAGAAATTGTCTGATGCCACGTGTGGCGTTACGGAATCAAATGAATATCTGATTCCCTTATGGCCCACACCAGTGACCTGGCTCTAACTCTATCATTCAATCAATGCATTTTGTGGAGATTTCCCTAGTACAATTTATTGATTACATTTTATAGCTTAACTGAAGCGGATTTCATCACGCACGCAGTTTTCAGTTGTCAGATCCACTTTAAATAATTAGAAAACAAATTAGAAAAAAAATAGTTTTTTAGTCACTTGCTTGGAATTTTATTGCTGCCCAAATGATTATTTACGTAAAACTAATTTACCTATAGAATTTACTGGAAAGTTTGGGCAGAACCCATTAAAGCTTGCATAGCCTATTCAGCATCCCACCTAATCATCCTATACACAACTAAAGTCTGTACCAGTGATTAGATAGACGAGACAGAACATGAAACTGTATATGTATAGAACCTTTTGGAATTTAATGCGGCACTGTCATGCCGCATACGTTTTTTTTTTTCCGTTTTTTTTTAACCCCTCTCCCGACTCGTCAACATTTTATTGTCACCCTAGTCACCCCCAAATGTCTCTAAGTCTACCATTTTTTTTTCACTCCTACTTTTCTTCTCCTGATCTATGTCCTAGGCGCTGTGATCTTAGTGTTCCCGAATGACTTGTATCGCATGGCTTTATCTGCCCACTCTAGCTCACACGGTGAAATTCCCACGCATGCCAACTTGTAGACTTGGGCATTTGCTTTTGTTCAAATTTAAAACTTAAATTGCTAAATTAGAGTATGTACTACTGATACCGGAGAAACTGACGGAAGCCAAGCACAGAGAAGTGGACACAGGTTTCTTCAGGAAGGAAGAGATTCTTTATTCGATTCACCGACCGGGGCTCAGATGGACTAGCGTCACCACAACAAACAGTCTGAGCCCAGAACTGACTGTGTAAATGCATAATATAGACATATAGCTCCTCCTATAGTTAACTCTACCCACATATACTCTTTACCCAATCAGCTGAACAAAGCCTAACTTCCCTTACCTGTTAGACCACATGGCTCACCCAGAACAATGGAGGAGGGGAAGTGTTTTCAGTTTCTGCATTCCTGCACTTGCTCAGTACACTGTTGATTGTATCTTAGCTACGTGTAACTGACTAATTGATACACCAACATACACATATGCCACGTGGAAATCTCGGCCTACTAAATGTAATTTCTACCGAGCTTCCACCACATTCCCCCCTTTGATGCTTCTGATATATATAATAATTCCAGATGCATCACCTAATCATCGCTTACTTACACCTCAAGTTGCCATGAATCAGAACAGACCTCGTAAGCATCTTAGCATCCTTGCAAACAGCCATTACATGCGCAGCTGTTTTCCTTTCTGTCGTGCTCTCTATGACACTCTGTATGGACCTAATTACCAATGGAACCAAACATGGTAGAAAGAGACACAACACTATAATCAACATGACTCCTCCTACCAATGTCTTGATCCCTCCAAGCTGCTCGTACCTACTTCCAAACCAACTACTAGAATTGTACCCGTTCCAGGCTTAAGTCGGTACATGCGTCAGTTTAGCCATGTGGCTTGTGAGATCAGCCACTGCCTGCCCTTCATCATCTATGTGCAGACAACAGTTGCTGAGATTGAACTTTCCACATACACCTCCTTCTATTTGCACTGGAAGTGAATGGAGGACTTTATCAACAGCCCAACTGGTTTACCTGGTAAGAAGGCTATGTGCTTTACAGAGGAATCCATAATTGCCTAATGGTAGAATGAGGCTTGAATCCCTGTATTAGAATACAATAACACTTCATGGGCATACAGTTTGGCTGTTAACCAGTTCCCTCACATATTACATCCCTCCTATTGGCAATGAAGCGCGCTAAGGTAGCCAGTGCCACTCATTATCTTCCCAGCTACCTACATTCAAGGATGCTAGCTTCTTTTTATGATTCACATCATAAACCTTAACTTCCAAGGTCTCTCCTGTTTCAATTGGCAACAAGAAGAAGGATGGTCTGAGCATACCTAATACACATGCCCCTTCCCAGTCCTGTGGTAACTCCGAATAGGCTTTCTTACCACAGATCCAGTACAAATTTGCTGGGGCTTTCCAACTAGATGTAGCAGATAGGTCAAACCACACATCCTTTAAATTGGTATAAATTGCAAATGGATTAGGTGGTTCTGAGACATTTTAAGCTGACCACCAAGTTGTATCTTTTGTACTATCATTATAAGCTTTTTGCCTTTTTGCTTTTTCGCATTATGGGGGATCTTATTTTCCACACTCATCTCCTCATAGAAGGAATGAAAGACCTGATGAGTCTGGGTTGCCACAGTATCGGTCTCTATTCATATAAATAATATTGTCCCAGGATCCAAACCTGTTCCATATATCTGGAACCCAAATAAGTTCCCAAACCTATCTATGAATCGTTCTGGGTCATTGATAAGCATATGGACTGGGTTACACTCCCTAGACTTACAATATGGCTTGGTAGGCAACTTAGTGACGATCATATCCTTATCTACTGTCTGTCCCCAAGTTGCCCACCCTACACAGGACCAATACGGACAATAATTATATCTTTATTTGGGCACTTTGGATCCATATATTTGTACTTACTACTGGGGCAAATATATTTATCATTAGACCCATACGTTCTTTCCCATTTAAGATCAACACATCCATTCCACGGTTTCCTACCACCTGATATCGCCTTACATGCATCAAATAGCAGAACACCTGAAGAATGTACGGTTTCTAGTATGGTCTTATTTATCAGGGTCCCCTGTGAGTCTCGATTCCGAATAGTCAACCAAATTGTACGGGGTTGATACTCTGGACTAAAACACCTAGGTTCTCCTGCTCTTAGATGGCATACACTATAATCTATACTCAAGTATCTACACTTAGATACATGTCCTTTACACTCATATTGTGAATGCCAAATAAGGGTCTGGGAAATATGATTGCCTGTTTTCGTAGTCTTAATGCAAACCTCACAGCCTGGTGTGTCGGTACCTCTACCTTCCTGAATAATTAAAAAACACAAATATACACATTATCAAACACATCACTCCTGACATCTTTGTCCTGACTCTTCGACCATGCGATGGCACCTCAGCTTCCAGGATGTGAGGGCTGCAGGGAATGGAGTCCTTCCTGATCCTCACTTTTCTTCACAGAGGTTTTTCCTCTGGCTTAACGTTGATAGGTGGTCAGGCTTTATTGTGGCCGTCAAAACACCTACTTGTAGATCTTTGTTGATGTTCCCTTTTAACAATATTCTCTTTGCAAAAAACACTTTTAATCCAACTGGGTCACACGCTTCAACCGGATCTTGCAAGGATTCTCTGGATCTATGGTAGCTTGTCAGGAATCTGCCTCTGGTTTTTACCCTAGAGTGATGAATCCACGGAGTCACTTCTACAACCTTTACAACTGTTGGGGTAGATAAAAGAACAACATAGGGACCTCTCCACTTGGAACCTAATGGAACAGTGTTCCATTCTTTTATCCACACTTGATCCCCTGGATGGTAAGAATGAACAGGTGGATATATGTTCACAGGTAACCTATCTTGCACCTATTTCTGTACTTTCATCATAGTTTTACTCAACTCAGCCACCTACAGCCGAGTAATTCCATCATCAAACTGACATAAATCTCCTCCTAAATTACTGAGTATGGAAGGTAGATGCCCATACATAATTTTTCAGCAGTAACCCAGAAACAAAAGAAAGCATCTTTGAGGTCTAGGAAGCTATAGTAGGTTGCCCCACCTGGTATTAAAGCAAGCAGATAATAGGGGATGGGTACCACTGGGTGTATATTGACTACTGCATTATTAACTGCTTTTAGATCTTGTACAGGATGATACTCAGATATCTGATACCGGCTTCTGAACAGGTAATAATGGAGTGTTCCAAGGGGAGATACAGAATTTTAGGATGTCATACTTTACACACTTATCCACATAGGTTTGTATATTTTCCTTAGCCCTCTATAATATATGGTACTAACTAAGGCTAACAGGATACGCTCCAAGCTTTAATTCAATGTGTATTGGTGGAATATTGCGAGCAAGTCCTGGAGGATTAATCTCTGTCCATATTCTTGAAATGTCAAATAAGGATTCATCACTCTTAGGGTCTGTATTTGTTATTATAGAGTAGAAGTGCCATTCTTCTTCCCTTTGCACCAATACTGATATTATGCCTGGTGATCTATTAAACTTCAGAGACGTTGATCCGTTGGGTTTAAAAGTTATCTGGGCTTGAAGCTTTGATAATAGATCTCGCCCTAGAAGCTGAACTGGACACTCCAGCATATATAGGAACTGGTGCTTAACAAAATGGCCTCCTAGAATACAAGTATGACTCCTGAGAATTGGTCTAGCAGCGCTTTTCCCAGTAGCTCCTATCATAGTTATAGTCTTCCTGAAGGAGGAGCAACTAGGTTAGTTACCACAGAGTACTCAGCACCAGTGTCAATCATGAAAGAGCTCCTCTTTCCCTCTATTGATACATCGACCATAGGCTGCACTCGGCTAAAGGGGATGGAGCCCAGTCGGTATCAATAGTCTTCCATGACAGTGTCAGCCAGACCGACAAAATCTCTATCTTCTCTATCCCTTAATCTCTGGGTAGGGGAATAGTATCTACTTCCCTGAACACCTCCTCTGTTACTACTGTCATTCCCTCCAAGACTTTCTCTATAGCCACCTCTGTAACCATCTCGTAACCTTCTCTCTTGTCTTATCTATAACTTGCTTTATATTCACTCTGTGGGCAGTCACTTTTCCAATATCCTTCCTCTCTACAATACGCACAGTGATTCCTACTTCCTCCCTTACTAAGCCTATTCTCAACTCCTCTATTCACCTCCCTTCTCTGTATCTCTACACTTATGATAGCTACAGCCTCATTTTACGTTCTTCCTCCTGCTTTGTTTCAATCTCCCTGTTCATATACACCTGACTTGCAATTTCCATTAACTATGATATGGACATTCCTACAAATCCCTTTAACTGTAGCAATTTTCTTTTGATATCACCTTGGGTCTGGCTGACAAATGCTGAGTTGTTCATTCGAGAGTTCTCAGGGGCCTCTGGATTAAAAGGAGTATATAATCTATATGACTCCAGCAATCTCTCACAGAAAGCACTAGGTGACTCGTCGGCTTTCGTAAAGGAATTATGGGTCTTCCAATTAAACAGATCAGTCATGGTGAAAGGGACATAAACAAATACAGGGTCTTCCAACTGTAATTGACCATTAATATCAATGTGTGGTGGACCAGGGGTAAGCTGCAGTGGCATTTGTAAATGTCAAAGTTGGAGGGCACCGGTCATTTGTCAGGTTAGGGTGGAACTTAGATAGGGTTGTTTAGTCATAGGTTCCAGTCGAGGGAGTGGTGAGGTAGGTGGAAATGGATAAATTAATTTTACTGGTCAGTAACTCGGTTAACAAAATGTTTCGGACAGGGCTAGGAGGAGCCTGACCAGTAACCAAAAATGGTAAAAGTGTATTCCAGCGTCCTATACCATTGACCATTTCATCCAGTTGTATTTCAAAACGAATTTACTGTTACTAAAGGCACACAAGGCTCAGTAATTATAGGGTTATGTCAGTGGTTATGGTGTTTTCAGTGGTTATGGTATTATCAGTGGTTATGGTGTTTTCAGTGATTATGGTATTGTCAGTGGTTATGGTGTTTTCAGTGATTATGGTATTGTCAGTGGTTATGGTGTTTTCAGTGATTATGGTATTGTCAGTGGTTATGGTGTTTTCAGTGATTATGGTATTTTCAGTGATTATGGTATTGTCAGTGGTTATGGTGTTTTCAGTGATTATGGTATTGTCAGTGGTTATGGTGTTTTCAGTGATTATGGTATTGTCAGTGGTTATGGTGTTTTCAGTGATTATAGTATTGTCAGTGGTTATGGTGTTTTCAGTGATTATGGTATTTTCAGTGATTATGGTATTGTCAGTGGTTATGGTGTTTTCAGTGATTATGGTATTGTCAGTGGTTATGGTGTTTTCAGTGATTATGGTATTGTCAGTGGTTATGGTGTTTTCAGTGGACTCAGTTACTGTTATTAAGAATTTTGACTGCTAATAATACAACTGAACAATAATAAAAAAACACTAAAATACCCTTCCACCAAAAAGGGCCTCAGGGTACAAAGAACCAGTTGGGGGGTAGGAAGGCACAGAAATAGGAGGGCTTAAAGCACAGGTGGACATACCAGCTGCACCAGTTCTTGCTAAAGAATTTAGTTGAGGGATGGTCAGATGGGTCAGATTCCATTGGGGATGGACAAACCAGTTTTGGTAACCATCTAGTAGCACAAACTGTTTTAACAGTCAAAATATGGAAACTGGTCATAGAATTCAAGCATAATAGATACGCCACATGTACACGCTGCACTAGATTTAAATCAAGACAGATTACCACAGAGGCCATTCTCTACTACATAAGGTAGTCAGGTGATTTGGAGCCAATTTAACCCCAAAATCACACACATTATATCCCTTTTTAAAGTTTCTTTGAATCCGACGCACCCATACTTAACAACGGAGTGTCTAATTCAAAGAAACACAACAAACACACCTCCAACAGTCACACTCATTTCCTTGGCAACAGCACCACGTGGTACAGTTGCTCGGTCAAACGCACACAACAAAACACTCAGGGAATTCCCGTACACACACAGCTGTTACACCAGTCACTAAATAACTATTACTGTGCCCTTTGGCGAAACTATACAGTCACCCACGTTATAATTCTCAGTATCTGAATTACCCGTCTATAACACACCCTAGTAACATCGTCTTTACAAACAGTAGTTATAGTACGGTTAGCATTGGTTAGAGTACAATTTAAAGTCACAGTTCAGTTAGTAGTGGTTATGGTGTTAAACATACAACATAGACAACAGTTATTAGTAGTTATTTACAGTATCAGTAATTATACATGGTTATGGTACCGTGCGCTATAATACAGTTACACACTATTCACACTCTCGCTAGACGGCAGAGCTCACGCTATCTAGCAAGATATACACGCTACTACAACAATCTTTAACACATTTACAATTCCCAACTAATCTATTGGCCAGTACCTCGATGGACTACCTAAAACTATTTACATCCGTTTTGGTTAGCCACGCTGCCCAAGCACCACATATAGCGAACTAGAGGGCGGAATTTACAACAGCACCCTCTTAGTCTATATACTCTATCAAAAATCTAGTGGGTTCCAAATTTACACGCCTTCCCACTTAGCCAAGATAGGTTGAGATCTAGCGGACCGAATTTACCCAGACGCCGCTTAGTCTCCCGGTCCCTCCGACCTAGCGAACGTAATATACACCCTAGAACGCTAGTCTAGACAAGACACCGGTGTCCTGCTTGGGCTATTTACACAGAACCCAGCCTGACTCCAAACCAAAATTAAACGGGCTGACTACAGGGCGTTTAATAAGAGCGGTGTGCCTTCGCTCCTTCCCTCTACTGAGGGGGAAGATTCCATACACAAATAACCCCTTATGGGCCTACCGCACAATCGGTATCCAATACCCCTAGTGGGTCCACCGTCTAAAACAGTAGTCGTCTTACCTCCTCGTTCCTGAACCTGGGTTCACACTCATCGACGAGGGCACCCCAGCACTTACTACGTAGAGGCCGATGATCTCATGGACAACAGACCAGTGGCGCCGAGCCGTAGAGAACGTGGGCAAAGATAGACCGTCTTACGCCTCTGCTTCTTAGCCACCGGTAACGATGAGCTTCCCGGCCAATTGCACCAAATGATACCGGAGAAACTGACGGAAGCCAAGCACAGAGAAGTGGACACAGGTTTCTTCAGGAAGGAAGAGATTCTTTATTCGATTCACCGACCGGGGCTCAGATGGACTAGCGTCACCACAACAAACAGTCTGAGCCCAGAACTGACTGTGTAAATGCATAATATAGACATATAGCTCCTCCTATAGTTAACTCTACCCACATATACTCTTTACCCAATCAGCTGAACAAAGCCTAACTTCCCTTACCTGTTAGACCACATGGCTCACCCAGAACAATGGAGGAGGGGAAGTGTTTTCAGTTTCTGCATTCCTGCACTTGCTCAGTACACTGTTGATTGTATCTTAGCTACGTGTAACTGACTAATTGATACATCAACATACACATATGCCACGTGGAAATCTCGGCCTACTAAATGTAATTTCTACCGAGCTTCCACCACATTCCCCCCTTTGATGCTTCTGATATATATAATAATTCCAGATGCATCACCTAATCATCGCTTACGTACACCTCAAGTTGCCATGAATCAGAACAGACCTCGTAAGCATCTTAGCATCCTTGCAAACAGCCATTACATGCGCAGCTGTTTTCCTTTCTGTCGTGCTCTCTATGACACTCTGTATGGACCTAATTACCAATGGAACCAAACATGGTAGAAAGAGACACAACACTATAATCAACATGACTCCTCCTACCTACTAAATTTAATTTCTACCGAGCTTCCACCACACTACTAAAGTGCTGGAGGAAGGAACTCATGTAATTAATCAGAAGTTACTCATGCAGCATGTGAATTCTATATACTCCAGAACAGCAAGTTTCATGTCTCCCCCATCAACATAAGCAAGTAATATGTGGCCGGCAGAATATGGTGTATCTGGCAACAATACTTAATTAAAATTTCAGTTTTTTAGGTGGGAATTCCTTGCACATATAAGTTAATCGTTTTAAACCCACACCCATAAGAGAAGAAAATACCCATCCAGCAAAGAAAATGTTTGCACAAATTGTTAGTAATATGGCAAAAGTATTTTCCCAGAGGAAAAAAAAAAAAAAAGAGACAAATATACATGCAATAGGAGCATGGATAAGAAAGATAATAAATGGGTGAAAATGTCTGTGCATATCTCTACTCTCTAATACAGAGTCGGTGTCTTGGAGCAATGAACTGATCTCTCAAACCAATTCCCATACCTGCCAATCTGAGTCTTCTTCAGCTAGGACACGAGGTGGAAGGGCCAGAGATAGGAGGAAACAAGGACCTGGGCATACCCATGAAAGTGGTGGATCTGCCTTGCTGGCTTGTTTATTTAGAGAAAATCATGTAAACTCTCTGCATAGATATGTAAATGCTATTCACTGGGCTCTGCTGGAAATCCTTGGCTCCTTTACTTTAAATTAAAGAAGCACTATAGGCACCCAGACCACTTCAGCTCAATGAAGTGGTCTCGGTGTCAGGTCCATCTAGGATTAACCTTCCCTGCTGTAAACATAGCAGTTTCAGAGAAACTGCTGTGTTTACATATGGGTTAATCCAGCCTCTAGTGGCTGTCTCATTGACTCATTGATTTTCACAGTGAGAAGACACCAGCGTCCATAGGAAAGCATTGAGAATGCTTTCCTATGGACTGGCTGAATACACGCGTGCGCGGCTCTTGCCGCGCATGCGCATTCAGCCGATGACGACCGAAGGAGGAGGAGAGTCCGCAGGGAGCACGGCGCTGGAGAAAAGTAAGATTTTAACACCTTCCTCCCCCTTCAGCCGAGCGGGAGTGGGACCCTGAGGGTGGGGGCACCCTCAGGGCACTATAGAGCCAGGAAAACAAGTTTGTTTTCCTGGCACTATAGTGGTCCTTTAAATTTCGGCCTCCCTTCACATTCTATTATTAAATTTACAGAAATAAGGTATACAAATTATACCAAACAAGTGGAGCGCTCTAAACAGTAGAGGGGTTTACTCACCCCTTTGGTACAGTGACAGTCTTGAAAAACTTGAATGTACATATAAAAGGAAACAAGAGAAACAAAAATATAGTGCAGATGTTCCAAAATGGATAATTGGTAGTAAGTAATGACTGAAACCACTCACATGGACAGGAGCCTATATGGTATTGGCTCCGTAAAAGGATCCTTTATGCTTTTAGGGCAGCAACACACCCCTTTATCCCAGGTAGTGTCCCTCCAGGAGTATACAACGAGAAGAAAAGCAGAAAAACAACTGTGTAGAATTGCACATACTATAATGGTATTTTGAAATATAAATAGTTGTGCTCACCTTCTGCAGAGCCCTGAAATCCCGGCTCTGAGGTTGATAAACAATGTGCTACTTTAGAGGGGGAATAGCACTCTCCCCAATGGAGTTCCTGATGGCTATAAAGGATAAAAAATAAATATATAAAATCATACAAATGCTGAGAAATATAAAAAGGTTACAGACAATCTACAACACAGCTTAGAGAAGGTAGAGAAAGATACAATTCAAATAAAAAAGAAAAAATACATGCGAGACAAAACTGATTACAATAGAAATGAAGTACGTACATATGGCAAGAGAAATCATTTAGAATATAGATCAAATTCATACCATACACAGTACCCAGACAAGCATCATGAACGGGACATTCAGGATAGACCCCACAAAATAACATATTACAGGTCACCAGATAAACCAAGAGAGAGAAATTATGGTAGGGTCCCAAATTTTAGAAATCCCTATATCTCCAAGCCATATCAACCATCAAAACTATTAGGAGAAAGAGATCAAATTAAGGCCCCTAAATATGGAGACTTACGTACCCCTAAGCCACAGATTCAAGAAAATGACATTAAAAAAAACCCCATAAGAACAGAAAGAAGGGCAAGATCGGATGAATATTTAACTGCTCAAAGTAAAATACATAAAAATACAAGAAGGTTATCGTACATACCTATTTCCAATAGGTTTGAAACCCTAGCAAAAACTCCTCAGGAAGAGGATTTTTGGAACCAGAGGAACAGAGTAAAACACAAATCTCAATATCAACAAAAATCTCCACAAAAAAGAAGGAGGAGCATAGAGGAAGGGGAGCTAGAGGAGGAGTGGATTTTCAGAGGAGGAAAAAGAGACAAGCGGAACCATTAGATAAGAAAGCAACGGAGATACAAGCAGGAATTTTTAATTTAACTCCACACGTTCTTAAATCCCCTCAAATCAAACTACTACAGAAGGGCCTTAAATTTGCACCAACTAAAAGCTTAAACAAATTCAACACATATGTTGATCTCAATAGATTCAAAAGAACGTTATGTTTAAAAAAATTCTTTCAAAAGAATCCCATCATGACTAATTTTGAAAATTCTCAAGACAATTACAAACATACTAATCTAAAAGAAAAATCTAAATTTTACCCTAAGAATTTGATATCAAGCGAAATGGTAACTTTTGAAAAAATGGTATTAAAGGATCTCAACAAAATTAAGAAACCCAATAAATATCAGCAGAATCTCACCAAAAAAGAATGTATGGCCTTAAACAAATTCCAGAAAGACAATTCAATAGTCATTAAACCAGCGGATAAGGGGGGGGGGGGTAGTCCTCATGACATTGGAGAACTATAACAAAGAATCTCAGAGATTATTGGACGATGATAACACATATAAACAATTAAAAGTAGACCCCACTAAAGAATTAAAAGAAAAATTCCATAAGTACCTAGAGAAGGGTTATAAAAAAGGTATTCTATACCAAAAAGAATTTAATTATTTAAAAATAGATTTCCCAAAAATTCCGGTACTATACCATCTACCTAAGGTCCATAAAAATCCCACCCAACCCCCGGGAAGACCTATAGTTTCAGGCATTGGATCTATATCATGTAGACTTTCCGAATATATAGATCGATGCCTGCAACCTTTGGTACAACGTACACCTAGTTATTTAAAAGATACAGGTGACATTTTGAGGCATATAAATCAACTAGTGTGGAATGAAAATTGTTTCCTAGTAACCGCAGACGTTAGTTCCCTCTACACCATTATTGAACATGATAGAGGTTGCACTGCCACGAGACATTTTTTAGAGCAATCTAACGATTTCTCAATTGATCAAATTAATTTTATTATGGAAGGGATCCTTCTAATTTTGACAAGCAATTATTTTTGGTACGATGGCAACTTTTATCTCCAGGCATGTGGAACGGCGATGGGAACGAGATTCGCGCCTAGCTATGCCAATTTATTTATGGCATACTGGGAGCTCCAGTTTGTCCATTATGGGGCCGGCTGGGCAGCGGGTCTCGTTACCTATCGCCGTTATATAGATGATCTATTCTTTATTTGGGAAGGCACGGAGGAATCTTTAACTAGTTTTATAAATTCACTTAACTACAAAAATTGGGGTATAATTTTATCCACAGATATTAGTAAACTTAAAGTAAATTTTTTGGATCTTAATATTTATGTAGAAGACAATAAGATAAAAACAAGCACCCATTTTAAACGGGTAGATGTTAATAGTTTTATTTACACCACAAGCTGTCATTTTACACCCTGGTTAAAGGGAATCCCTAAATCACAATTTATTAGAATTAAAAGAAATTGCACTGAGGAAGTAGAATTCATTAAACAGGCACAAAAATTGGAAAATAATTTCCTTGAAAAAGGTTATAAACAAGATGTTTTGTCAAATGCACTTAACGAAGTATCAATAATAAAAAGAGATAACTTATTGAAGAATACAAAAAAGAATAAGATAGAATCTAATGCCACAATACCAATTATTTGTAATTATAGCCATGGAAATGATAAATTCAGAAGAATAATTAATAAGCACTGGCCAATTCTAAGGGAAGACCCTGCTCTAACCGTCATTCTGCCAGAAAAACCTAAACTAATCTTTAGAGGAGCTCCCAATATGAAAAAATTACTAGTGAGAAATCACATTCGAAAAGATTGTAATATAAAACCGATTGACTGTAGAAAAGGTTTCTTTGGATGTGGTATATGCCTAGCATGTAAGAATACTGGAAATAAGAAAAGACACATAGAAAATTTCAATAATGCAAAAAACAATGAGGAGTTCCACATAAAAAGTTTAATTACTTGTTACTCTAAAAATGTCATTTATATGTTGGAATGTCCATGCAGCCTAAAATATGTAGGCCGCACGAAACGTAACTTACATACAAGGGTAGAGGAACATGTTAGGAACATCAAGAAAGGATATGAGGGACATAGTATTTCTAACCACTTCAAGATCTCCCATAATAGTAATCCTAAGGGACTGTCTTTTATAGGTATTTATAAAGTTTTAGGAAATTGGAGGGGGGGGGATTCCAACCAAATTTTAGGCCAACAGGAAATGAGATGGATGTTCAACCTTGGTACTCTACAACCCAATGGTTTGAACATTGATTTCGAATTATGCCATTTTCTTTAAATCTATACCAAAGTGTAATTTCACATCATTAAATTAGGTCACCATTTAAAATGGAGGATGGAGATGGTTGGCAATATCACTTAGTGATGTCACTTCCACCAACCATTTACACCATTGGATATTTAAAATTATGTTACCATTTAAAATGGAGGATGGAGATGGTTGGCAATATTATTTAGTGATGTCACTTCCGCCAACCATTCACACCATTGGATATATAAAATCATGTTACCTTTTAAAATGGAGGATGGAGATGGTTGGAAATATCACTCAGTGATGTCACTTCCGCCAACCATTCACACCATTGGATATATAAAATCATGTTACCATTTAAAATGGAGGATGGAGATGGTTGGCAATATCACTTAGTGATGTCACTTCCGCCAACCATTCACACCATTGTATTTTTTTTTTTTTTTTTACCATTTAAAATGGAGGATGGAGATGGTTGGCAATATCACTTAGTGATGTCACTTCCGCCAACCATTCACACCATTGGATATACAAAATCATGTTACCATTTAAAATGGAGGATGGAGATGGTTGGCAATATCACTTAGTGATGTCACTTCCGCCAACCATTCACACCATTGGATATATAAAATCATGTTACCATTTAAAATGGAGGATGGAGATGGTTGGCAATATCACTTAGTGATGTCACTTCCGCCAACCATTCACACCATTGGATATTTAAAATTATGTCACTACCAATGAACATTACGTAACTAAACATCACTGATGATTGACAATTTTGTCAACAAATGGAAATTCTCTACCACAGATGTTTTCTCTTGTAACATATAATGTAGAGCGTAACCTGTTTTCCAATTTGTGATTAATTCCACACCATGTGACTTCAAGAGGAGGATCCACAAGGACTTTCAAACATTTAAAAAGAAGGATTCCTGAGGCTATCATGCAGCTACTGAGGAAGCTCATAGAGTGAAACGCGTTTAGCTGATTATTCTGGACTTTTTATTGGACTTTTATTGGATCTTTTTACTTTCTAAGTACCCATTTATTTTGTTTTTAATGTATTAACAATAAATGTTATTTACTATTTTATACTTTAGTCCAAAGTCCTTTATAGCCATCAGGAACTCCATTGGGGAGAGTGCTATTCCCCCTCTAAAGTAGCACATTGTTTATCAACCTCAGAGCCGGGATTTCAGGGCTCTGCAGAAGGTGAGCACAACTATTTATATTTCAAAATACCATTATAGTATGTGCAATTCTACACAGTTGTTTTTCTGCTTTTCTTCTCGTTGTATACTCCTGGAGGGACACTACCTGGGATAAAGGGGTGTGTTGCTGCCCTAAAAGCATAAAGGATCCTTTTACGGAGCCAATACCATATAGGCTCCTGTCCATGTGAGTGGTTTCAGTCATTACTTACTACCAATTATCCATTTTGGAACATCTGCACTATATTTTTGTTTCTCTTGTTTCCTTTTATATGTACATTCAAGTTTTTCAAGACTGTCACTGTACCAAAGGGGTGAGTAAACCCCTCTACTGTTTAGAGCGCTCCACTTGTTTGGTATAATTTGTATACCTTATTTCTGTATATTTGTTTTTTATTGTGGGTAAGGGGTATTCCACTTTTAGTGTTGAGCAGCTTTTACATTTTGGGCACTGTAAAGAAACACTTTCTATCTCTTTATTGAGGTAGTTTTCTCTATTATTAAATTTAGCCCACCCGTTTCCTTCACTTACATTTGTTGATTGAGCCCTCCATACTGCCTGCCCTCTGTGAAGCCCTTCCTTACCTACATTTGATTGGACCACAGACCGTGCGTGGTGACGACAGTGGAGGTGTGGAACTGATCAAGAAGAACTTGGGCTGCCACCGGGTTCAAGGTAAGTTTTTTTTATTTTAATCTGTTTTTTTTTATATAATAAAACGTGAGGGGGGGAACCAAGTGACAAATGCCCAATAAAGCACTATAACCACCCAAAAATCATAATATAACGAGTTGGAGTAACCCTTTAAATTTTTTTATGCCTTTAGAACAGATCTGGAATGCTAGTCATAGTATTTGCAAACTGCAGTTTTTTTGTGTTTTTTTTCCACAGATAAAAATTGCACTGTTGAAATGTTTGTAAAAGCTTGAGGTTGGTCTCACCATTTTACTGGAAGGAGGGGGGGGAGGGAATTTAGTGGCCAGAATTCGGGTAAACACTATGCTGTAATGGGGAGAGGTTGCATCACAGCAGAATTACTATAGGAATCAAATGATCATTTAGATCATCATCATAAACTAATTTAGCTTAAATATGGTTTAATTTTCATAATTCATGGAAATCTAAACTCTTATCTTTCAATTAAAGAGACACTCCAGGCACCCAGACCACTTCTGCCAATTGGAGTGGTCTGGGTGCCAACTCCCACTACCCTTAAAGGGACACTATAGTCACCCAGACCACTTCAGCTCAATTAAGTGGTCTGGGTACCAGGTCCCCCAGGTTTTAACCCTTCAGATGCAAACATAGCAGTTTCAGAGAACTGCTGTCTTCCTGTCCGGAAGTGGCTGTCTTCCGGACAGCCATTAGAGGCGCATCTGTGACGCTGGCCTCCATCGCGCAGAGCGTCCATAGGAAAGCATTGAGAAATGCTTTCCTATTGACAGCTTGAATACGCACGCGGCACTTGCCACGCATGCGCGTTTGGCCCTGCTGACGTCGGCAGAGGGAACTGACGACGGCGGAGGAGGAGAGAGAGGTCACCAGCGCCGAGGGAGCCCGTAGCTGGTAAGCTGCTGAAGGGGTTTTAGCTACCCTCAGGGCACTATAGTGTCAGGAAAACCGCTTTGTTTTCCTGACACTATAGTGATCCTTTAACCCTGCAAGTGTAATTATTGCAGTTTTCATAAACTGCAATATTTACCTTGCAGGGTTAACTGCTCCTCTGGTGGCTGTCTACTAGACAGCCACTAGAGGGCATTTCCTGGTTTAAAGCACATGAAAAAGTGTGCCATAGTGTTGCTGAAATCCCCATAGGAAAGCATTTTTCAATGCTTTCCTATGGGGAGTTCTAATGCGTGTGCGCATTGCCGCGCATGCACATTAGGTCTCCCCCGCCGTGGGCCACCCAATAGGCCCCATCAGCGTGCGGGCCCTGGTGCAACAGCACCGGTGGCAGTTATGCCGCTACACGTGGGACCCGGGCAGCCGGTCCCCCCACGGCCGCCGGGCCCTTGACAACCGTCATGGTTGTCACCCCCTGATGGTGGCTCTGGGACCTATTGTCTGACAGCGAGCAGTTTGTAATAAGGTTAATTTATAAAAGTGCCGATTCTCTATTGAAGTCTGCACTTTTTGTAAATACTTTTGGGGTCTGGAGTGTACCTTTAAATGAGATTGAGAACCTGATGTTTGAAATACAACTGATTAGATTGCAAGTAGTGTATTAAAGATGATCAAACAAGTCTGTGATTCCATAACAGAGATTCTTAGTATAGAGGAAGCTTAAATGAACTGCTTTGATTAAATAATTGATTTCTTCCCTGCATTATAATAAACCTACTAACTGCAGGAAAGTGATCATCATCATAAAAATATTACATGGATCTACATCCCTAACTGAAAAAAGTATGATGTACTTGACATATCTCTTCTTAATTTCTCCACACCTTATTTGTTCATAAAGGGTTGAGTTTGTTTGTTGGTGATGTCTGATGTCTATGCTGCTTAGACACTGCACTTAGCTACAGTCTGTTTTCCTTCCTTAGAAGGAGACTCTCATACTCCTAATTTAACATGTCTTACTCTTGATCCTTATCAACTTCCATCTCTTTCAGCATACCATGCTGGTTTCGTTTAGCATAGCTTCCTTTGACAAGGCATAAGCTTCCTTTTGAGAAGGCATAATTTTTAGCTTAGTTTCTTTGTCAACTTTTGTCAAATCCCAGCAGCTGTCATAAATGATGGCTGTGGGATTCAGGCTCTGTCTATGGATGAACCAGTGGAGTAGCGCAGTGGTTCCCAACCTTTATTTTCATAAATTGTATCCCTCATATTAGCAAAATGTTTGTAATTAATATTAGTTGCTGATATTTCAAATGTTCATTTTTTTTCCTGCCCCATCTCTCCTTTTTCTCTGCCCTAGGCTCCCCTGCTAATCCTCTGCTTGTCCTTGCAGAGTTGTATTTTTGAGCAGTGTTTGCGCATTTGCATGGAATCATTTTTTTTGGAATACGCGTGTGTATATAGGGTATATTTGCTGTAATGCAGTAAAGTAGATAACTCCCTTATACCGTGGAAATTAGGGAGTTATCCACTAAGCGGCTGCAAGAGAAGTCCCCAAGTGCCGAAGTCCCGAAATGCCGAAGTTGCCAAACCGAACTGAAGTGCCGAAGTCCCAAATTGCGGAAGTCCCGAATTTCGGAATGCCGAACCAAACCGAAAATTTTCCCCATGCACATGCCTATTGATTAGGACCTTAGATAATGTAATACAGAGGTCTTAATGAAAATGTTTCCTATAATTCATTGGAAACACGTTAATTTATATGATTATTATGCAATACTATTACCTCTCATAGTGTTACTATGGCAATGGGAAGTGCATTTTTGAGGTATGTCCCAATGCCATTATGCATGCACACAGGAGAGGGAGCACTGATCGGTGCATCAATATGTGGGACTGGCAGTTTTTGTTTCACATGGAAACAGTAAGTACACAGTTTATTCGATTCATGGTTTTGAAACTATGCTTTTCTTGGTATTATTTGGCATCTTGATAAAGACCCATCAGGGCCGAAACTTTGATATATATACTCACTTAATACATGGAGCGATTTACTCAAAAATCCAATGGGTGCTCTCTTTCTTTTATTGGGTTATATACAACGCTGAGAAGCAACTTGGTTCGTACCAATCTATATATTAATTTTCACAGGCATATATATAAACAAATGATAAGTCTGGCACTCTGCCCGTGAAAAATAATATTTATACATACATACACACATTTAACAAATGCTGCACAAATATTTCATTTGGTTTTCTAACGTACCTATCATTAGCTGTAGAAATGGCCTATGCTACTAATGAAGATCCACTCCCTCTATACCCAGCAATTACTTCATTTTTACTGAAAAAGAAAAGCATTAAGGACAATCTACATTCCAAAGCTTCTCATAAAGATAAGTGGATTTTTGGGATTTAGTACTCCTAAACATAAATGTGTACATATTAGATTATTTTTTTTTTTTAAAGCTTTTTTAATGTTGATTAAAATGGTGACTTTCAATAAAGAGTAGTTGCCTCAATATTCCATTAAACTTCCCCTGGCTGTGACTAAGACAGCTTTCATGAAAAAATAAAATACAAAAATTTCAGATCTTTAATACTTTTTTATCTCCTGCTCTGTTGATTGAACTTTAATCATACGGAGGAGTCTCTTGTAGGCCATTAACAGAGCAGGAGATGAGATAAATGCTATATAAAGTAAGTTTAAAAATTAGATATCTCTTTACAGGAAGTGTTTAGGAAGACTGTGTAAGTCACAGTTAAGTTCTGTATAAACAAAGTGATTAAACTCCTAAATGGCAATGAATTGAGCAGTGAGACTGCAAAGGCATGATCTATATACCAAAACTGATTGATTGATTAAGTTAAAGTTTCTTTGCTGCTTAAAGTATCCCTTTAATATGCTAATATCCATACTCTTTCAATAATAATATATTAAGACCGGAGGGCGTACAATTACGTCCTTTTTAAAGCGGCTCTAAACGCCACCGGGCGTAATTGTTCGCCCTCCGTTTTTTTTTTACTTACCCGGTGGCCGGCGTTCCCTTGCCGGCGATCGCGGTTGGGGGGACTCCCAGGCCCTCTTCAGCCCCCCCCGGGCCATGTGAGAGTGAGGTCCTTGCGAGGACCTCACAATCACATGGCCGGGATAGCTGGCTGCAGCAATGCCAGCAGGGGGACTAACTGTAATGACAGATAGTTCCCCTGCTGGCTGGAAATCAAATTAAAATAAGTGTAAAATATATATATATATACATATATATACTTAGATCATATATATATATATATTATATATATATATATGATCTAAGTATATATATATATATATATATATATATATACATACACACACATACACTGTCTAGGTGTATTTTACTATTAATATATTTATAATTATATATATATATATATATATTAATGTCAAATTACACGTAGACTGATACTGATTAAATATATATATATAATTATTGTTATATATATATATTTATATATAATATTAAAAAAAATATGTAAATACGTAAAAAAATTAAATTTAAAAAATAATTAAAGGGGGCGGAGCAGCCCAGACGTGGTCAGCAAGAGCTCCCACGCCTGGGGGAAATAAACGGGATATTGTGCCCAGCCAAAGACACATACAGACCGCAGACCACCATACCCACAACGGGGAGCGGCTGCAGCATCGAATAGTACATTCCACGAGCATCAGCACAGCCAATCTGCCATATCGAGGCTTGCGGCCAAGCAAGGCTGAGTCAGGAGGGACGGCCGCTCTCCGGACGCAGAAACAGGGCTCAGTGGCCCGGTGAAACACCCCCCCCAGGACTGGCGTGGGTCATCCCGGTCCACGCAAAGCAACCTCACACACTCTGCTAAT
The DNA here is from genome assembly GCF_036172605.1 of Pelobates fuscus. NCBI lineage: Eukaryota > Metazoa > Chordata > Amphibia > Anura > Pelobatidae > Pelobates > Pelobates fuscus. The sequence continues at coordinate 169,195,638 of NC_086319.1, forward strand.
AGCGGGCAGCAGATACCGCACAAATCTGAATGAGGACACTGACGCCCAAAATGGCGGATGTACCTTACCCACGAGGCAAGAGGCAGCAGCCAGCCGAACAAGACGGCATGATACAACATCTCAACGAGATATTTACCCGTTTCTGGCGGCAACTAAAGTTACGAGCACAAGCAGCAGCTGGGGGGGAAAGACGAGCAAGCAGAAGAGAACAAGCGAGGAGGTGTACAGGGCCCCATCAGGCACAACCACCCACCAAACACCCCAGCCGCAAGTACCTAGCCCACCCAGGCTGAGAGCAGGCAAGGCCTCACACCACAGACGCCCCATACAGAGGCAGAAACACAGACCTCCCAGAAGACAGACGTCCACCCAGAACCGCAGACGCCCCTCAGGGAAGAACGACTTACACCCACTCCTGGGACCACAGACCCAGGGAGCAGCGATGCTAACCTTCAGGGAGGCCATGGACGAGAGACAAGCTGGGCGCAACCCACACCTTGAACTGCCATGGAAAAGCATTCAGGCGAACCCGAGAGCTTCCAGGGATGGTATGGCTCTGCCGAGCCAAGGCATTGGCTGACAGTGCCACATGTCCCCGAGCAAGGTACCCATGTCCCCCTAAGGACTTGCTGCCATATTCCAGCCTGCCGGTACCAAGACAGACCATACTGTCACATAGTTAAGTTTAACTTTGACCGATTCTCTGTTGCCTGCATTTATTTACTTGTATTCATTTATTTACTTTACTTATGTTTAATTACACTCCAGGCGCTCCAGGGGATCGACCCACCACTAGCCTGTTAATACACACATAGCCAGGTACTTAGACACAGCAAGTACGACAAGCAAGTTTAGTTAACAGAAGCCCAGCAGGGTCTCCCCCTTTGGAAACATTACTTGTTAAAAGCTCACATACCCTACGAACTTAAAGCGACGCAGGGGTTAAACCCGCTACACCACTTATAGGCATAGTCCCCTTGACCTTACAGGGTATGTGCAACCAGTACCTAGGCCTCTACTCGAGCATGTAATCCTATATGACCAGGAGCACCTATAGCCTGAATAACCAACACTGTACCTACCAAGCTCCATGTCACTAGCTTGTTTAACATATAAAATTGTTCTTGCAACACATTTCTTCGTCAAGCATTATAATCCCCAAAATTGTGTAAGTTTTAACTGAATGCCATCTCATATGTAAGCTATGTATTAAGATGTTTGTGTCAACTGCTGTTGTGGCATGACATAACTGTTTGTACACACCTGCACAGCAAAAATAAAGAATTTTAAAAAATTAAAAATAAATAAATAAAAACAAATAATTAAAAAATATATAGATGTGTGTTATTTCGTTCTAACTGTATTGTGATATTAATATATATATATTTATATCAAAATACACGCAGAACAAAATTATATATATCTATATACATAAATATATACGTATATATCACTATATATATACCTATATATAAATACAAATATAAAAAAAAATTATATATATATATATATATATATATATATATATATATATATATATATACATACATATACACATATGAATATATATACATATATTAATTCTACACATATATTTATGTAATATTTTTACATAATTAGGTATCCTAATTAATTACAATTAGCGGGACCTGCCTGACAACCCATGCCGAAAGTTTAGGGAATATAATTTGCTAGCACTATATTTAACCCTATAACTTTCCAAGACACCATAAAACCTGTACATGGGGGGTACTGTTTTACTTGTGAGACTTCGCTGAACACAAATATTAGTGTTTCAAAACAGTAAAATATATTGCAACGAGGATATCGCCAGTAAAAGTGACGTTTTTTGCATTTTTCACGCACAAACCACTTACACGGACGATATTATTGCTGCAATACTTTTTACTGTTTTGAAACACAAATATTTGTGTTCAGCGAAGTCTCCCGAGTACAACAGTACCCCTCATGTACAGGTTTTATGGTGTTTTCAAAAGTTACAGCGTCAAATATAAGGCTTGAGTTTCATTTTTTTCACATTAAAATTCGCCAGATTGCTTACGTTGCCTTTGTGACCCTATGGTAGCCCAAGAATGAAAATTACCCCTATGATGGCATACCATTTGCAATAGTAGACAACCCAAGGTATTGCAAATGGGGTATGTCCAGTCTTTTTTAGTAGCCACTTAATCACAAACACTGGCCAAAATTGGCGTTTTTTGCATTTTTCACACACAAACAAATACTAACGCTAACTTTGGCCAGTGTTTGTGACCAAATGGCTACTAAAAAAGACTGGACATACCCCATTTGCAATACCTTGGGTTGTCTACTATTGCAAATGGTATGCCATTATGGGTGTAAATTTAATTCCTGGGCTACTATACAGTCTCAAAGGCAACGTAACCAATCTGGTGAATTTCAATTTCAAATGTAACGTGCTATATTTGACCCTGTAACTTCCCAAAACACCATAAAACCTGTACATAGGGGTACTGTTTTACACGTGAGACTTTGCTGAATACAAATATGTGTATTTTATTGCAGTAAAAGCAAACAGTATTATGACATTGACAGTTAAAATGTCATGTAGAACTAAAAAAAATAACAACATTTCTTATTTTCTCCCATTTTCTTCATATTAAATTATGTTTCATAGCTAAATATTTGATATTAAATGAAAGCCCTGTTTCCCCTGAATAAAATGATATATAATAAGGGGGGGTGCATTTAATATGAAAGAGGTGAATTACGGTTGGACAGATATATAGCGCAAATGCCAGGTTTTGTTTACGTTTTGTTTTGTTCACAACTTGTACATTTGGCTCAGTCCTTAAGGGGTTAAGGTTATTACTTACAGTGTCACCTAGTGGAGAATCTGTTATTTTTTTTTATATGATAAATTGCATCCTGTGTTTTATTGTTCTCTTATATTGCTTGCTGTCTTCTGTTATTAAAAGAACATTTCAAGCACCATAACCACTACAGTGCACTGAAGTAGTTAAGGTGCCAGGAGTGTGCTGCTGGCTCCCCTTCCCAAATTAAGTAATCAATCCATTAAAAAACAAAAGATTGAACTTCTTACCTGCGGGTCACTTCCTGCTTACACTTCCTCAGCCAGAGAGCTCTGAGCCAAGTACAACTGCAGAGAGGCAGGAAGAGGCACCCAGCAGACCCCAAGTCGGCTTACTTTGGGAGAGTGGGCACTATTGGTACATTAACCACTACAGTGCTCTTTTCATTAAAGGGAAACTATAGTGCCAGGAAAACAAACTTGTTTTCCTAACACTATAGATTTCCCCTCTGTTAATAACCCCTTAAGTCACTTACCTGGGTCCAGCGCCGGCAGAGGAGACCTAATGCTCATGCGCGGCCATGAGTTTGCATTAGGATCGCCCCATAAGAAAGCATTACTCAATGCTTTCCTATGGGGAAAATCTGACGCTGGAGGTCCTCATGCAGAGCGTGAGGACGTCCAGTGTCCGATAACGGACCAAAAGTCTATTTCAATGTAGGAAATCCCTCACTAAAGGAGGAGTTAAGTTTATAAAAACTCAATAATTACCACTGCAGAGTTAAGGGTGATGGGAGTTTGCACCCAGACCACTTCAAGGAGCTGAAGTGCTCTGGGTGCCTACAGTGTCCCTTTAACGATAGCACATGTATATTGCATGGAAGTAGTCCGCATATAGAATGACTCCCAGCAGAACTGGTTGTTATTAACACAGTTACAGAATTCACAAATGTCCAAAACATGATTGACGTCAAAAAAATTATATTTTCATGATACAAAATTATATGAACCAATTTTGTCTACTATGAAAACCTGTTTTGCTTTATTGTTCTGTTATTGTATGGCTTCTTCTGTTATTTTGCCGTATAACAATGTTCTGTTTATGTATCACTCCTTTTGTAATATTATTATTTCATTATTTTGTCTTTTATTTTTTCTTTACATGTCATCATTAAGTTGTTAACTGTTTCCTTTTTGCATCATTCAATTGTAATATTATTCAGTCTTAACATGCTGATCTGCATATATATTTTTCAATGCATAATGCTGTGTATGCTGTTCTGCATGTTATATATCTGCATATTATTTCAAATTTATTATTTTACACATATATTTACATTGTGTTTTTATATCCTAATTTTCCTCTGTGCCTTATTCAACACCTGTACATTTTATACATTCTGTATTTTATTCTCTCTGTTTTTATATTTTTATTATTTACTCTGTGTGTTGTTTTACATGCTTGATGTATTGTTCTGTTGCTCTCTGGTGGATCTACAGTGTCTGTGTACTGTGCTATCTTTCTGTGTATTTCTGAATTATGGGAAACACTGCCAGTTATACATTTCACTCCCAAGGATGTTGAACGATTTGGCAGTTTCCCTGTGATTGCTTTCAAAGAACACAACGTTTTTGCCAATTTTTTTAAATGCTTCTCTTTTTATTTTTTATTTTTTACGATTAGCTCATAACGTTTTGCTTTGTTACAACTTGCCTTAAGAGCTTACTTGGTGTTAACCCCCGTATTCAGACAAGCCTCCAGCTGATTATCAATATGACAGATACCTGTTGATTATATAGAAATCAGATGAAAACCCATTTAAACTAATGGCTCAATGATGCCAATTTGTGACAAGCCATGTTTATTCATTCTCTCAGTATCAAAGGATTTTTCAAATTCATTTTTAATTTGCCATTGCATCTTCCGAATATGAAACCACTTCTGGTTGATACATTACTCAATCCAGCAAATAAAGGTAAAATTAGTTTCACGTTTTGTTTGTTTTATATATGATTTCTAACATATGTCTAGAGTTCACTCCGTGTAATGCACAACCAGGTAACTTACTAATGCTATACTATATGGAAAATAAATAAATAAATAATATATATATAACATCATTAATAGTACATTTACTAGGTAAATGTCAGTATAAGACAAGAGAATGGTTTTGGCAGAGAGATCTGTGTAATAACTACAAGTTTCTGCATTGTACTGATCATACGCGTGCGCAGCCTATTGCATTAGGGTGTGCACCCTAAAGCACAAACACACGCCACATGTATATATATATATATATATATATATATATATATATATATATATATATATATATATATACACACACACACACACACACACACACACACACACACATACACTGCTGTGTGTGTGCTGTTAGTGTGCTGTGTGAGGGTTGTGTGTGTAAGGGTGCTGCTGTGTGTATGTGTGAGGGTGCTGTTAGTGTGATGTGTGTGTGAGGGTGCTGTTAGTGTGATGTGTGTGTGAGGGTGCTGTTAGTGTGATGTGTGTGTGAGGGTGCTGGTAGTGTGATGTGTGTGTGAGGGTGCTGGTAGTGTGCTATGTGGGTGAGGGTGTTTGTGTGTGTGTGTTTGTGAGGGTGCTGTTTGTGTGTGAGGGTGCTGGTAGTGTGCTGTGTGTGAGGGAGTTTGTGTGTGTGTGTGTGTGTGTGTGTGTGTGTTTGTTAGGGTTCTGTTAGTGTGCTGTGTGAGGGTGCTGTGTGTGTGAGGGTGCTGTTTGTGTGATGTGTGTGGGTGTCGTGTATTTGTGAGGGTGCTGTTTGTGTGTGTGTGTGTGTGTGTGAAAGGGTGCTGTTAGTGTGCTGTGTGTGAGGGTGTTGTGTGTTTGTAAGGGTGCGGTTAGTGTACTGTGTGTGTGAGTGTGCTGTGTGGGAGGGTGCTGTATGTGTACTGTATGTGTGTGGGTGCTGTTTGTGTGCTGTTTGTGGGAGGGTGCTGTATGTCTGTAGGTGCCGTTTGTGTGTGGGTGCTGTATGCGTGTGTGTGTGTGTGTGTGCTGTATGTTTGGAGGGTCCCTTCTTACCTTTTGTAGGGAGGGGGGATCCTTGCTGCCATGTGCCATCCCTGGTGGTCCAGTGGAGAGTGAACTCTAGCCTGTGGGGCTAGAGTTAACTCTCGCGAGATCTGAGCGTTGCCGCGGCAACGCACAGATGTCGCGAGAGGAACCTGGCGGAGCTGCTGTCTAGAGCTCCCCGGTTCCTTTTCTGTCTCCCTCCATGCTGCTGTGGGCCGGTGAGGTAGATCTTTGATCTCCCCGCCGGCCCATGGAGGCTTAGAGCAGAGACGGCACTCAGATAGCGCCGGTTCTGCGTGAGCCGACAGGGGAGAATAAAGTCATGGGGAATAAAATGTGGGAACTCTCCCAAGATTCCCACCCCCCCAACAAAAAATAATATACACTACAGTGTGTGTGTGTGTGTGTGTGTGTGTATATATATATATATATATATATATATATATATGTGCACACACACACTGACACGCATACTCAGACACACACTCACAGACACACACATACACTCACAGACACACACATACACTCACAGACACACACATACACTCACAGACACACACACACATATTCACAGACACACATACACACACAGACACACTCACAAATAATTTTTTTTAATTAAAAAATGTCCACCCAGCCTCCCTACCTGGAGTACTGGCGTGGACTTGTCCCTGGGGTCCAGTGGGTCGGGCGCCTGTCTTCATCTCAGCCGCGGTGAGGGAGCCGTGTGCTGTCTGCTTCCTTTCGCCGCGCGGGCTGTCTGCGGGATGTCATATTCCGGCTCCCAGCTACAGCAGACAGCCCGCGCGCAAGCCTATGGTACTGATACTTATGGATCCCCTTAGTGGTCCTCCACCCCTCCTCTCCCAAACCCCTTAGTGATCCTTCCCCTCTCCCCCCCCCCCCCGATTAGTGGTCCTCCCCCTACCCCCTTAGTATTCCTTTCCCCCCTGCCCCCACCACCTTAGTAGTCCTTTTCCCCTCCCCCCCACCCCCTTAGTGGTCCTTCCCCTCTCCCCCCCCCCAGTGTTCCTTACCTTCTTCCCCCCCTTAGTGGTCCTTCCCCTCCTCCCTTCACCTCCTTAGTGGTCCTATCCCCCTCTTCCCCCTTAGTGGTCCTTTCCCCCTCTTCCCTCCCCCCCCCCACTTGGTGGTCCTCCCTCCCTTTTGTGCCTCCTACCTATGTAGCGTGGCCAGGCAGCACGGACCGCAGTACAGGAACTTCTGTGAGCACATTTATTTTACATTCAAGGACTCCTTTTATAAGAACAAATTAAAAACTTGATTAAACTTATCTTTATTATAAGTGCCGAGACAGACTCAATCTGCCTACTGGGAAGTTATAAAGCTTGATGACTTTCAGCTAATCTAATTCTTCTTATAAAGAAGCAATGTGTATTACATGCGAGTGATGTGAGCAGTTAGGATGCAGGCTATTAAAACGTAAAGCTGTGATTGGCGTAATGTGATGACGCAAACTTCGCCAAGTAAGAAAATCAAAGGATGTGTGAGGGAAGCAGCTTTAGTGGCATTATGATGTAGTGGTCTTGGTTCTTGGAGCATCCGTGTAATTATATATATTTCATTAATCTAGAACAGTTTCTGTAGAATTTTTACACTCCTATTGACTGGCAGGTTTGCTACTTCTCAGGTGTGATCTCTGGACTGCGTTAGTCAACTAAAAAAAAGTATATACCGGTACTTTCTAAATCAAAAGTCACAGGTGATCTTGTTTGCACATGTGTGTCTTCCGAAAAGCTCTACCACAGTAACCTTTAGAGCTGTATCCTCCCCATAAACCTCACAGCAGAGAACAACATAACTCTCTCTTATTATTTTGAGAGCTTTTAAAAGTGCCCTTAGGAAAGCTTTGCATTGCAATCTAAACCGATGGTTCTCAAGTCTATAAATGAGTCGATGAATGGTTTGGAAAATACTGGTCCTTTAAGAGTCCACATTATGTCACTATTCCTACTGAAACAGATTTGAGAAATGTCTAAATCCTGCACTGTTGGTGTCCCTTGTGCACTGGACTATGTTTCACTGCTCTCACCGTTTTTAGATGGACATGTCAAAAGTTATTAGTAATTGCTTATGTGGTTTTGAAAGGTGTTCTGACTCATTAAAGGTTTACTCCAAGCACCATGACCAGTGATTCGAAGTGGTTATGGTGCCTGCAGTCTTTATGTGCATCAAACAAACAGATCTCCAAGCACTCTGATTAATTCAATTCCGATTTCATTAGACACAGAAAAGTTGTAACATTACACTATTAAATACTAAGATAAACCCCTCTGTTGCCAAAGCTGTCCCTCCGCCGGCAATGATGGTTGCACATAATGTCAGTCATTGACTGAGAGCGGTCAGCTGAAGATGTCATCCAATGAATGGCGGTGGCCGTGGCTTTTGCGATCGAACCACCAGGTAACATCAAAGCCCCAGCAGGGATCCAGGGAAGGGGACAAACTATTGCTAAATGTTTTTAGGGCAATTCTAAATGTTTTTGGGCCAAGGTAATCCTCAAATCATAACCACTACTGCAGACTGTAGTGGTTTTGATGTTTGGTGTAACCCTTCATAAAAAAAGTTAAAATGCACCTGGATATATGTTTTGTTGCTAACCTAATCTGCAGGCCACTAAAATTAATTTTCTCCCTGAATGAAATGATGCCAGCCACCCACCCAGAGATCCTATCCTTGCTTAGATACATTCTGCTGAGTGGGTTCTGAGCCTTGTTAGCCAGCATATCCCCCGCCAGTGTTTCTTGCTGAGTGGGATATGGCTGTTTTGTCTATCTCTGTCAGAATCCATTGATCTGAAGCTGGTAAGAGTGATGCTTATTGAAGACAAAATTAACCCTTCCAATTCATTCTTACAATACCAGAACTGAAATGGTCAGTACACACAAAAACTGTAATTTACTGCAGGTAAGGATTTTCTGTAATTCCAACTACTTTTCATAGAGAGTATTGAACATTATTAAAGGAACACTTCAGCTTGCTGGAGTCTCTCATATCTGTGACAGTTTATAAAAGTATTTAATAAGAGAAGGGGCAAAAGCTTTGAAAAACTTTGCCCATCAGGAAATCCCCGCTCAGGAATCAAAAATGTTTTTGCTCACTTATGCCATTACAGAGCGAACTATGCCATTTGCATATCAGTCTGATCCTGCGCATAGGGGCAGTCCAGAACCGAAATGCCAGCAAGTTCTCTGTGCACGAGAGATACAGTAAACCCAGGCGATCGTTTAGGCCTTCTCTGGGCTTCGTCAGTGAGTCACTGAGGTGTAGCTGATACGCACAGTGAGCATGGGTCCACATCTAGACTACCCTTTTATCTGAGAGAGAACCCAAGCAAATGCACTACAACAAAAATTAGAGAAAAACAGCATGGGGAGAGAGTAGTGCCTGCCTACAGCAGGTCTAAATCTCGTCTGCAGTGTTTTCATATACTCCCAGGGAAAACATGCAGGAACAAATTCATGCATGCTTTTTTTGAGAGTATATCTACTAAATTGTCAATGGACTGTTTCTTTAATTGTCTTGCCTATGCACACTAGTGACATGAATTTAATGTACTAGTGTCATTTGTACCAGTAAAGTAGTACATTGATGGAAGTCACCTTTCTCAATCCCTATCTAGCTCAGTAACTAGGGTCAGTAACAGTGAATAGCTAGAACCCTGTGTGTTCTGAACTACGTTTCCCATGATACTCTCTTTTGACTGGTCTACTAAAGGTTAGCATAGTACGCTGGTTTCATTTTGCTCAACCATTAACTTTATGAAATCTAAACAATGCAACAAATGCCAATTTGTGGGACTCAATGTGTTAACAAAATGTGTTTTTTTTTTAATTGTTGAAGCCATTTTAAAGTTATGATTCAAAGTAAGTATTCACTTATCTAGGGCCGCTAAAAGAACATGAGTGTCCATACTGTGGTCAGGGATTAGGTCGCGTGCACTTTGGCACTGTTTGGTCTGGTTGAGGTTGTTGAAATATCGCCCAAATCTGACTAGGTTGACAAGCTGCACAGGATTGAGCCCCTGATAGGGACAACTTGGCCTATGATTGGGACAATTTGCCACTAGCCTCACAAGGGGAGAGAAGGAAGACGACTATCCCTCTGCAACCAAAGGGAATGGTAATAGAAGAGTGGCTAGAAATATGCTGCAATTTATTAATTATATATAGGTTATTACAATTATTTCTGTGTGTTTCTGACATTGTGTATCTGTTCATGCAGCACTGTGTGTTTGGTAGTGTGAGTAAGAGAAGGTGTGTCTATCAGTGTGGAAAATAAGGTGAGGATCTAGTGAATTTGAGATACTTTTGATACAGTAGCAGTTAAGCCTGTTCTAGTGGCTGAGACCCCATATTTTCTAATCCTACAGGTTCTAGTGCTCCATAAATAATGCAGAATATTTGCACATGTGCTTCTCCTAGTCTGGATGCTAGTTTGCCTCCAGGGAGCATTAAACCATCTTATCCATTAATAGACTTCATAGAGTATGTGTTGCAATGATCTTCTTGGCCTCATGATAAACAGATCTGTAGCTGCTCCAAGATGTGCTTATAAAATGCAGCTGATTGATTATAAATCAGAAAGCAAAGGACTGCTGACCCATCTCCTGTGTATCTGACTCAACTAATTCCGTTTCACTAGTGGTTTTATTTACTGCAAATACAATGTTGGATGGTTATCTCTCTGTAATGTGCAGCATGCCTCCATAGGATTATACAGTACTGCAAAATGTTTATAGGCGGTCAGAAGTTTATTTAGTAAACTTGACAAGTGATCTGCAAAAATTGGCCATAAAAAGATATAATATATTACAAAAAAGAGGAGAATTCTGGATTAAAAATTAGCAAAGAATTATGTTTAAGATGTTACGTTCTACCCAGATTTGTCCAAGGCCAAGTTAGATTGGCGTTGATCCTTGCGTCCCCTTATTAAGGAATGAGTTACCCACAAAGTGCCTCATAAGTGGGGTACTCATCAATGCCTAATCATCCCTAGAGACGCTGGGACTTTAAAGGCTATGAGTCCTCAGAAACTACTAACATCCTTCAAACACTTGGGCTGATAACCGCACTGTAGAACCACATGCCTTACTGACACCGCAGAGTTCCTCCGACCTTGATTGGGATCGCTCGTTTATTCCTACTGTGCAGAGGGGGAATCCTGCAATTGCAATGATACCGTGATCGCAAGTTAGCAACCTGATGACAACCTACACTGTCTCTCATTTATGTCAATCTTTGTTAATTCGTTTTTTTTCCAAGATTAGTTAGAAATAAGAAGTAAGAAGACAGTGAAACAAAAATGGATTCATTACAGGATTTCGGGTAAACATTCCCCTCATGGGGATTCCACATCGCAATATTCACAAAATGTTTTTTGGAACAGGTTAGAGTTTCTTATGGAAGAAAGAGAATTGCATACAAGGGGGCCTTTACTTACAATCTCACATTATTCTGCTTTCTGAGGCCCACTGTCCCATAAAGTTAGCTTAGGTATAGTGATATTGCAACCTCATTTTAGTGCTAGTTTGCCCGACCACTGTAGCTCAGGATTTGCCTGTGTTATTTCCCTAAGTAGGCTTCTTTTAATGTTTCAAAACGCATTTTCTTATTTCTTGGAATACCTTTATTGAGTGGGTTAGACTAGTGTCACCTCCCTCTTAGCAGTGTCTCTCATGTCATCCCCTGTGCTGTCGTTCGTATGGATTGTAACTTTGGAAGGGGACATGAGAGTATTCCTGTCCTATATGAGAACCGTGGGAGCACGTTCGACCTGTGTGTCCTAGAGGAAAGCCCCTAGTGTGAGTCCAATGTGTATGTCGCCCACTAATCCATTAAGGTAAGCGCACGAGGGAAGAGTGAAGTATAGTGCTAGATCCAGGTAATTGCCAGTTGATATTGGTGAGTCAGCCTTGGCTGATGAGATGAGAAAGGTGGGTGAACAGTATTAGACAAGTATGGTATGATAATTATGATGGAGGGAAAAAGGGGAGAAGAAGAAGAAACAATTTTAGTGTAGGGGGGAGGATGAAAGGTGATGGGGTAGGGTTCGCAACCCCAGTCCCGCAGGCAGCACCCGCTCACCATGTCTCATGCTACACTGTCTCTCATTGTTCATTTTGTTATTTTTAAAATGTGTTAATTTTAGCTCTCTTCCCAAACTTCATGTCCCGTTGAGTGCCCTTAGATGCTTACCCTTTCGTACGGCCATCCTGTACCTGCTGACAAATGAGGTTTACCTACCCATAGTATCCTCTCCCCCTCCCCCGCCCTCTATTCCCTCTCATTGAGTTATTAGTCTATTGTTAGCACAGTGGGTGATTAGCCTTTGGCAACTCTGTTTTGGTATACTTACCATTAGTTCTTTATATAAGTTGCAGATGCAACTGGCATTCTCTACTCTGGCATAACTACTTGAAAGAACCATGTTATTTTTCTCTGGAGCGAGATGCACTACAGTTGCAAGAAAAAGTATGTGAACCCTTTGTAATGATATGGATTTCTGCACAAATTGGTCATAAAATGTGATCTGATCATCATCTAAGTCACAACAATAAACAATCACAGTCTTCTTAAACTAATAACACACAAAGAATGAAATGTTGGCATGTTTTTATTGAACACACCATGTAAACATTCACAGTGCAGGTGGAAAAAGTATGTGAACCCCTAGACTAATGACATCTCCAAGAGCTAATTGGAGTGAGATGTCAGCCAACTGGAGTCCAATAAATGAGATGAGATTGGAGGTGTTGGTTACAGCTGCCCTGCCCTATAAAAAACACACACCAGTTCTGGGTTTGCTTTTCACAAGAAGCATTGCCTGATGTGAATGATGCCTCGCACAAAAGAGCTCTCAGAAGACCTACGATTAAGAATTGTTGACTTGCATAAAGCTGGAAAGGGTTATAAAAGTATCTCCAAAAGCCTTGCTGTTCATCGGTAAGACAAATTGTCTATAAATGGAGAAAGTTCAGCACTGCTGCTACTCTCCCTAGGAGTGGCCGTCCTGTAAAGATGACTGCAAGAGCACAGCGCAGACTGCTCAATGAGGTGAAGAAGAATCCTAGAGTGCCAAAGACTTACAAAAGTCACTGGCAAATGCTAACATCCTTGTTAGCGAATCTACAATACGTAAAACACTAAACAAGAATGGATTTCATGGGAGGATACCACAGAGGAAGCCACTGCTGTCCAAACAAAACATTGCTGTACGTTTACAGTTTGCACAAGAGCACCTAGATGTTCCACAGCAGTACTGGCAAAATATTCTGTGGACAGATGAAACCAAAGTTGAGTTGTTTGGAAGAAACACACAACACTATGTGTGGTGAAAAAGAGGCACAGCACACCAACATCAAAACCTCATCCCGACTGTGAAGTATGGTGGTGGGGGCATCATGGTTTGGGGCTGCTTTGCTGCGTCAGGGCCTGGACGGATTGCTATCATCGAAGGAAAAATGAATTCCCAAGTTTATCAAGACATTTTGCAGGAGAACGTAAGGCCATCTGTCAACCAGCTGAAGCTCAACAGAAGATGGATGAGGCAACAGGACAATGACCCAAAGCATAGAAGTAAATCAACAACATAATGGCTTAAACAGACGAAAATATGCCTTCAGAAGTGGCCCAGTAAGAGTCCTGACCTCAACCCGATTGAGATGCTGTGGCATGACCTCAAGAAAGCGATTCACACCAGACATCCCAAGAATATTGCTGAACTGAAACAGTTCTGTAAAGAGGAATGGTCAAGAATTACTCCTGACCGTTGTGCACGTCTGATCTGCAACTACAGGAAACGTTTGGTTGAAGTTATTGCTGCCAAAGGAGGTTCAACCAGTTATTAAATGCAAGGGTTCACATACTTTTTCCACCTGCACTGTGAATGTTTACATGGTGTGTTCAAAAAAAATATGCCAACATTTCATTCTTTGTGTGTTATTAGTTTAACCCCTTAACACCGCAGCCAAATGTACAAGTTGTGAACGAAACAAAATGTAAACAAAACCCGGCATTTGCGCTATATGTCTGTCCAACCGTAATTCACCTCTTTCATGTTAAATGCACCCCCCTTATTATATATCATTTTATTCAGGGGAAACAGGGCTTTCATTTAATATCAAATATTTAGCTATGAAACATAATTTAATATGAAAAAATGGGAGAAAATAAGATTTTTTTTCATTTTTTTAGTTCTACATGACATTTTAACTGTCAATGTCATAATACTGTTTGCTTTTACTGCAATAAAATACACATATTTGTATTCAGCAAAGTCTCACGTGTAAAACAGTACCCCCTATGTACAGGTTTTATGGTGTTTTGGGAAGTTACAGGGTCAAATATAGCGCGTTACATTTGAAATTGAAATTCGCCAGATTGGTTACGTTGCCTTTGAGACTGTATAGTAGCCCAGGAAATAAATTTACATCCATAATGGCATACCATTTGCAATAGTAAACGACCCAAGGTATTGCAAATGGGGTATGTCCAGTCTTTTTTAGTAGCCATTTGGTCACAAACAATGGCCAAAGTTAGCGTTAGTATTTGTTTGTGTGTGAAAAATGCAAAAGACGCCAATTTTGTCCAGTGTTTGTGACTAAGTGGCTACTAAAAAAGACTGGACATACTCCATTTGCAATACATTGGGTTGTCTACTATTGCAAATAGTATGCCATCATAGGGGTAATTTTCATTCTTGGGCTACCATAGGGTCATAAAGGCAACGTAAGCAATCTGGCGAATTTTAAAGTGAAAAAAATTAAACACAAGCCTTATATTTGACGCTGTAATTTTTGAAAACACCATAAAACCTGTACATGAGGGGTACTGTTGTACTTGGGAGACTTCGCTGAACACAAATATTTGTGTTTCAAAACAGTAAAAAGTATTGCAGCAATAATATCGTCCGTGTAAGTGCTGTTTGTGCGTGAAAAATGCAAAAAACTTCACTTTTACTGGCGATATCATCGTTGTAATACATTTTACTGTTTTGAAACACTAATATTTGTGTTCAGCGAAGTCTCCCGAGTAAAATAGTACCCCCCATGTACAGGTTTTATGGTGTCTTGGAAAGTTATAGGGTTAAATATAGTGCTAGCAAATTAAATTCCCTTTACTTTCGGCATGGGTTGTCAGGCAGGTCCCGCTAATTGTAATTAATTAGGATACCGTATATACTCGAGTATAAGCCGAGTTTTTCAGCCCATTTTTTGGGCTGAAAAACCCCAACTCGGCTTATACTCGAGTCAGAGTCTGTATTATGGCAATTTGCATTGCCATAATACAGACTGGGGGGAGAGGGGGGCTGGCAGAGCTGTACTTACCTGTCCTGCAGCTCCTGTCAGCTCTCTCCTCCTCCGCCGGTCCGTTCAGCACCTCGGTCAGCTCCCAGTGTAAGTCTCGCGAGAGCCGCGGCTCTCGCGAGATTTACACTGGGAGCTGACAGAAGAGCAGAACGGACGGCGCAGAGGAGGAGAGAGCTGACAGGAGCTGCAGGACAGGTAAGTACAGCTCTGCCAGCCCCCCTCTCCCCCCCACTGAACTGCCACTGGACCACCAGGGAAGGAGAGCCCCCCTCCCTGCCATATATCAAGCAGGGAGGGGGGACGAAAAACAAAAAAAATAAGAAAATAAGAAAAAAAATAAAAAAATAAATTAATAATAAAATAAAAAAGGGGTATAAGGACCATTATGGGAGGGAGGGGGGGGGGTATAAGGACCACTATGGGAGGGAGGGGGTGGGTTAAGGACCACTATGGGAGGGAGGGGGGTATAAGGACCGCTATGGGAGCGAGGGGGGGTATAAGGACCACTATGGGAGGGAGGGGGGTATAAGGACCGCTATGGGAGGGAGGGGGGGTATAAGGACCACTATGGGAGGGGGGGGGGTAAGGACCACTATGGGAGGGAGGGGGGGATAAGGACCACTATGGGAGGGAGGGGGGGGGGGTAAGGACCACTATGGGAGGGGGGGGGGGGTAAGGACCACTATGGGAGGGAGGGTATAAGGACCACTATGGGAGGGAGGGGGGTATAAGGACCACTATGGGAGGGAGGGGGGTATAAGGACCACTATGGGAGGGAGGGGGGTATAAGGACCACTATGGGAGGGAGGGGGGGATAAGGACCACTATGGGAGGGAGGGAGGGGGGATAAGGACCACTATTGGAGGGAGGGGGGTATAAGGACCACTATGGGAGGGAGGGGGGGTATAAGGACCACTATGGGAGGGGGTGGGATAAGGACCACTATGGGAGGGAGGGGGGTATAAGGACCATTATGGGAGGGAGGGGGGTATAAGGACCACTATGGGAGGGATGGGGGGGGATAAGGACCACTATGAGAGGGAGGGGGTGGGATAAGGACCACTATGGAAGGGGAGGGGGAAGTAAGGACCACTAGGGGAGGGGAGGGTAAGGACCACTAGGGGAGGGGTGAGTCAGGACCACTGGGGGGGGGGAGTGAAGGAACACGGGGGTGGGGAGGTAAGGACCACTGAGGGAGGAGGAGGGGAAGTCAGGACATATGGGGGGGGAGGGGGCGGCAAAATTTTTTTTGCCTACGGCGGCAAATATCCTTGCACCGGCCCTGCACACACTGCATTCACACACTGCATTCATGCACACACACACTGCATTCATGCACACACACACTGCATTCATGCACACACACACTGCACTCATACACACACGCTGCACTCATACACACACACATACGCACACACTGCATTCATTATACACACACTGTAAATAAATATTCAATTAATATATTTTTTTTAGGATCTAATTTTATTTAGAAATTTACCAGTAGCTGCTGCATTTCCCACCCTAGTCTTATACTCGAGTCAATAAGTTTTCCCAGTTTTTTGGGATAAAATTAGGGGCCTCGGCTTATATTCGGGTCGGCTTATACTCGAGTATATACGGTACCTAATTATGTAAAATTATTACATAAATATATGTGTAGAATTAATATATGTATATATATACATATGTGTATATATACGTATATATATATATAATTTTTTTTATATTTTTATTTATATATAGGTATATATATAGTGATATATACGTATATATTTATGTATATAGATATATATATTATTTCGTTATAAGTGTATTTTGATATAAATATATATATATTAATATCACAATACAGTTAGAACGAAATAAAACACATCTATATATTTTTTCATATTTTATTTTTAATTATTTTTTAATTTTATTTTTTTACGTATTTACATATTTATTTTTTTTATATTATTTATAAATATATATATAACAATATTTATATATATATTTAATAAGTATCAGCCTACGTGTAATTTGATATTAATATATATATATAATTATATATATATTAATATTAAAATACACCTAGACGGTGTATGTGTGTGTATGTATATGTGTATATATATACTTAGATCATATATATTTAATATATATATATATGATCTAAGTATATAATTTATTTATTTTTACACTGTTTTAACATTTTTTTATTTGATTTTCAGCCAGCAGGGGGACCAACTGTCATTACAGTTGGTCCCCCTGCTGGCAATGCAGCAGGCAGCTAACCCGACCATGTGATTGTGAGGTCCTCGCAAGGACCTCACTCTCACATGGCCGGGAGGGCTCCTGGAGGGCGGACGTGCCGCAGGGGGCTCCCTGGGAGTCCCCCCAACCGCGATCGCCGGCGTGGGATCGCCGGCGACCGGGTAAGTTACAAAAAACCGGAGGGCGTACTATTACGCCCTGCGGCGTTTAGAGCCGCTTTTAAAAGGACGTAATAGTACGCCCTCCAGTCATAAGGGGTTAAGCAGACTGTGATTGTCTATTGTTGTGACTTAGATGATGATCAGATCACATTTTATGACCAATTTGTGCAGAAATCCATATCATTCCAAAGGGTCCACATACTTTTTCTTGCAACTGTATATGCCATGTTTGTATCTTACGTTACTTAATCTATAGAACTTAAAAATGAGGCAGATTCTACTAGATGTTTATCCTCTAAAGTTTACTTAAATTGTGGTATTCCTGTTTTATATAGACATGTATACGTGTGTTCTGACTCTTTACTTTGCGCATTGTAATTATCATTTGCCTCAATAAAACCGAGATTGAAAAAATAAAATAGATGTATGTTGCACTGAATTGCTTAGAGTGTCTCTTTTAAGAATGATTCTGTTCTTCTTTCTGTGAAATTAGATATTTACTGTATTTCGAACCTGAGCTCTATTCTGTATATAGCTTACTGAATTAAAAAAAACAACAACAAAAAAAAACAACTTAAAACTGATAAGAGAACAATATTACATAGCATGTATAAATATAGAGTGTGTATGTCAAATAAATCAATTCATTGGCAAAGATAAAGGGGAAACCTAAGAGGAAGAGGAAAAAGAAAGAGGAATATGCTGGGAAGATAAGATTAGATAAAAAGAAGCAGGAAAAGGGATTCAACCACAAATACTACACTTCAAGAAAAGAAAGGGTATGTTTGGTGGTTTGGTCTACCAAAATGTTCCTTTAATAATTTATGCTATATATCCAACTGAATATCTTTTGGGGAGACTGCAACTGATTTATTTTATTACTCTATATATAATGTTGTTGTAGTACAAAGTTGGAATGTCATAACGTTTCTAAATGCCAGCTTTTGTAGAATTGGGGGATTTCAGCTACGTTTTGGCTATCCCTGATCTATGGAAAAATGTTGACTTGGAGATATGAATTACAGTCTGAAATTTTACTCTAAAGTAGCTTGGAAAATAGGCCCCTAACGTATTTGGTTAGAACACAACTTCTCCAATGGAGATACGTACCCTCTAGCGTAATAATTACATTTATTTATGACACTGGAGTGTTCTATTGGTTCAGATTTTAGGAGCCTTGTTTTCCTCTCAATTAAACTGTTACTTAAATCTTATCCAGAGGTGAGATTAGAGTTAAGTTAAGATATGGCCCAGGAGATCTCCATGCTGAGATCTGGGGAAATTGGAGTCTAGGGCTTGAACTCTTTGTCATGTGCCTTAAATCACTCCTGGAATTTTTGCAGTGTGGCAGGGTACATTATGCTGCTAAAAGAGGCAACTGCCATCAGGGAACACAATTGCCAGGAATGAATGGGTGTATGTGGTCTGCAACAATTTCTAGGTAGGTAGTACATGCCAAAATAACATCAACATAAATACCATGATCCAGCAGGACATTGCCCAGGGCATAACACTGCCTCCGTCGGCCTCCTCTTCCCATAGTGCATCTTGCAGCCATCTCTTCACCAGGTAAACAACACACATGCACCCGGCCATCCACCTGATCTAAAAGAAAATGTAATTCATCAGACCAGGAAACCTTCTTCCATTGCTCCATAGTTCAGTCTGACAGTCACATCCCCATTGAAGGTGCTTTCGGCGGTGGACAGGGGTCAACATGAGCACTTTGACCATTCTTTGGCTACACAGTCCCATACACCGCAAACTGCAATGCACTGTGTGCAGGGCCATCTTTAATATTGAATGGACCCTGGGCAAAAATTAGCTTGGGGCCCCTGGATCCTGTCCCCCATCTTCCGCTCACTGGCATTCAACCACACCCTGCATCCAACCACAGTGACGGCAGTAGAGGGCCCTGGTGCAATCATTTTTTGTGCTTCTTATCGCAAGGGTGGCCAAAAGTAGATCACCAACTGTTCTACATTTTCCCATGCTTGCAGAGTTGTATTTAGCACTGAGCAGTGTTTGTGTGTTTGAATGTAAGCATGTTTTTGTATGGTGTATGTTTGTGTGAATGTAGGAGTATGTTTGTATGTGTTGTTGGTGTTTGAATGCAAGTATGCATTTATGAGTAGTGTTGATCTTTGAATGCAACGCTGTGTTTATATATAATTTTGATGTTTAATACAGAGGTGTTTTTGTATGTTTTGTTGATGTTTCTATGAATGAGTGTGCTTGTATAAAGTGTTCACGTTTGAATGCAGGGGGGGATTTGTGCGTCGTGTTAGTGTATGAATGCTGAGATGTATACACATACACATATACACATACACTGACACACATGCAGATACACACACTGAGACAAACACACACAGATACACAAACTGACAACATACAGATACACAATGACAGCAAACAGATGCTAAGACACATATGCTGACAGACATACTGACACATACACTGAGACATACTAACACACACACACACACACTGACAGACACTAAAACAAACTGGCAGACATACTGACACACACTGACTCATACTGACACAGGCAGACACACACATTGACAGACACAGACACATATACTGACAGGCATACTGACACACACACACAGACATATTGACACACACAGATGTATTGACACACACACAGACATACTGATACATACTGACAGACGCATACTGACACACACACACACACTGACAGGCATACTGACACACGCTGACAGACAGACATACTGACTTGGCTAATTTTATATATATATTTTATACTTGTACTAATAAAGGAATATTGGCTTTTTTCACCATACATTTGCCATATACCCTTTATTTTATTTTATTTTATCCTTATATTTTATATTATATTACTTTTTTCTCTGTTAACCTGGTTACACGTCATTTTGGAGCTGACTATTGTCTAAAGAATCCTAGGTGGGGATTATACCACCCACGCCATCATAGTGAGCAGTATATCCTGCTCATTCAAATGTGAGTACGTTCTCTATTTTTTAAGCCTTACTCTTATATTTTATATACAGTGAGCACTATATTTTATTTTCTTTACTTCGAGGAATTACCCACATCTATGTCCCGCCAGTGGGGGATAAACGCCACTGAAAGCTGATTACACTTGAGCAAGTACATGCTCTTGCATAGGTGAGTGAAATACCTCCCCTACACCTATTTTATTTTATCTATGCCAATACAGTCTGCACTATTGGAGTCTCCCTGTCTTTCTATTTTGCATGCCCATCATTGAGCCAAGATTGCCTATACCATAGAAGACCCAGCGTTCTATTTGACTACAGTATTAAGTTTCCATCAGCCTATTGGAATCCACTGCATATTGGGACTATTACGTTTTTTCTTATATTTATTTTAGTGTATTTCTATATGTGAGTAAAATTTCTATCTATTTTATATTTCTCATTTTACCTTTATATTGTACTATTTCTGTACAGCGCGACCTATTATTTTGTTTTTTCCATATTCTTGATTGAGGACATTAGAGGGAACCTCATACCCATAGGTTGCAGCTTCTCTCTTTTCTCTTCTCCTTTAGACCACCTAGCGCTGAGCCTATACCCCCTTTTCTTAGACATACTGACACACACGCTATACACTTAACCACCCTCCAGGTTCTTACCTTTTTCTGGAGGGTGGTTTCCCTGGGGTCCACTGGCAGGCTGAGACAGTTGGTAGTTAAGCTATGGCACTCTCGGCCTGGCCCCCTCCTCACTGCCTTTCTCCTCCTGCCCAGCCGGCTGCCAAACAGAAAGGGTCCTGGTTCGCCCTGTTTAAGCGCCACAGCGCCCGACCGGGCCCCTGCTGACACATGCATGGGCCACTCGATGGGCCTCCTTAGCGTGCAGGCTGATGTGGCTCTGTGCAGCCACACCGCCGGGTCCATGGAGGCTGCTCAAATCGCGGGGCCCACGGAGCAGCTGATCTGGGGCCCCCAGGAGTAACTGGGCCCGGGGCAGCTGCCCCGTTTGCCCCGCGTTAAAGATGGCCCTGACTGTGGGATCTGACACCTTTTTCTATGATGTCCAGCATTAAGTTTTTCAGCAACTTGAGGTACAGTAGCTCTTCTATGTGACTGGAAAGGACAGGCCAGCTTTCACCCCCCACATGCATCAATGAGCCTGTGGTACCTATGACCCTGACGCCGGTTCAACGTTATCCTTCTACTTTTAGTAGGTACTAACCACTGCGTACTGGGAACAGCCCACAAGACTTGACATTTTGGAGATGCTCTGACTAAGTCACCTAGCCATCACTATTTGGCCCTTGTCAAAGTCACTCAGATGTTTTTGCTTGCTTGTTTTTCCTGCTTCCAACACATGAAATTCAGGAACTGACTTTTCATTTGCTGCCCAATGTATCCCACCCTTTGATAGATGCCATTGTAATAATATAATGTTATTCACTTCGCCGGTCAGTGAGTTGTGTGTGTGTGTGTGTGTGTATGAATTATATGGTGCACTGGAACCAGGAAACTGAGGACTAAAGGAGAAAATACTATAGATGGAGTTATAATATGCATACATATTTTATTAAAATCATGTAAACTGATAATATATTAGCACACAAAGGCTTATTCTACACAGAGATTATACTATGTCTTTTGAGGACAAAAGTAAATTAGATTTTGAAGACTGATTTTTGGTCTTTACTAGCTGTATAGAATGTAGTGATCATGTGTAACTGATCATAAATGTCAACCATGATGACTAGGTTTTGGCAGACTGGGAAAGATTTTATCCAGTATTGTTTGTTATACTCTGAATAAAGTGGTTTCCTGTAGGCTGGGGGGATTTAATAAGAAACCTATTCTTTATGCAGCAGTTTAAAAAGTGTTGACAACCAAATAAGAAAATGTAGGGTTAAATAGACAAATCAATTTAAATATTTTTTCAATATTTCCCCGCCCTTACCTTCAGTTAAAAAGATAAACTTACTGGCCATTTAGCCCGCCCACCCTCTGCCCTCTTGGCTGAGATCATCCATCTTGATGATCTCAGGTAATGCAATGGTTTTGCGCATGCATGGCAAAACGCCACATTGTGCCAGTCAGCATTTCCTCATAGAGATGCAGAGCATGGAGAGGCTAAAAGTGAGTGCTGCACATTGTGCCGCATTGACCTAGGAAGCACATCTAGTGGTCATCTGAGTGACTACCACTGGAGGTGTTCCTAGGCAGTAATGCAAACCAGTTTAACTTAAAATGCCTGCAGGGACAGGTTATAGACACCAGAACAAATGCATTAAGATGTGGTTATTAGTTTTAAAGTCTGTTGTTATCACATAAATTACCAGTAAGCAAATAATGTCCAACGTGTCAAAATGGTGGTGTCCTGTAACTACTTATATGTCTCATTTATAAATAAAGTATGTAAATAAACATTTTTCCCCTGTATTTACCGCTGTTATTTGGAAAATAAAATCAATATAAAAGAATGGCTGCCAAAACCTCTCTTAATTTAATCATGCCTGTCTACACAATCCAATTCAAATGACATAGATTTATTTTATACATACATCTTTCATTCTGATTTTTTTTTCTCTTGTACCACACTCGTGCACATGAAAAAGTGTGATGTAATTCCAGTAAAATACAAGTTTAGCAGGCTAAGATTGCCACAAGGCATATGTATGTATATGTGTTTGTAGTATCAGTTAGTTAATTACACGTAGCTAAGATACTGTTATCACTGTACTGACCAGGTGCAGGAATGTAAGAACTGGAATTACGCGTCCCTCTCCTTTGTATCAGATGAGCCACGTGGTTAGACCGGATGGATGAGTTTAGACTCTATTTATTAAATAGGTTAAGGGTATGTGTGGGTGTAGTTAATTGTGGGAGGAGCTACAGTGCTATATAAGGAATGTACTCTATGTATTCAGTACTCAGACTTTGCTGTATTTTGGTGACGCTAGTCCCTCTGAGTCCCGATCGGTGATCCAATAAAGAATCTCTTCCTTCCTGAAGAAACCTGTGTCCATCTCTCTGTGCTTGGCTTCCGTCAGTTTCTCCGGTATCATTTGGTGCATTGGCCGGGAAGCTCATCGTTCAACGGTAGCTGAGAGGCAGAGGCGTGAGACGGTCTATCTTTGCCCACGTTCTCTACGGCTGCACCCCTGAACTTCTGCGTGGACCTCCCTTCGTCTCGGCGCCACTGGTCTGTTGTCCAGGAGATCATCGGCCTCTACGTGAGAAGTGCTGGGGTGTCCCCGTCGATGAGTGTGAACTCAGGTTCAGGAACGAGGAGGTAAGATAACTGCTGTTTTAGACGGCAGGACCCGCTAGGGGTATACCGATTGTGCGGTAGGCCCAAAGGGGTTTTTGAATCTGTATCTGCCCCCTCTGTCGGAGGGAAGGAGCGAAGGCGCACCGCTCGATCGAACGCTCTTTAGTCAGACCGTTTGATTTGGTTAGTCAGGCGGGGTCCTGGTGTAAATAGCCCTAGCCGGACACCGGTGTCTTGTCTAGACTAGCGTTCTAGGGTGTATATTACGTTCGCTAGGTCGGAGGGACCGGGAGACTAAGCGGCGCCTGTGTAAATTCGGTTCGCTAGTTCTCATCCTATCTGGGCTAAGTGGGAAGGCGTGTAAATTTGGAACCCACTAGACTTTTGATAGTACGACTAAGAGGCGCCTGTGTAAATTCGGATCTCTAGCTCGTTGTATAGTGCGACTAAGAGGCGCCTGTGTAAATTCGGTTCTCTAGCTCGCTATGTATATGTGGTGATTGGGCAGTGTGGCTAACCAAAACGGGTGTATATAGTTTTAGGTAGTCCATTCAAGGTACTGGCCAATAGTTTAGTTGGGAATTGTAAATGTGTTAACGATTGTTTTAGTAAAGTGTATATCTTGTTAGATAGCGCGAGCTCAGCCGTCTAGCGAGAGTGTTAATAGTGTGTTGCTGTATTATAGTGCACGGTACCATAACCCTGTATATTTACTGACATTATATAATAAGTACTAATCATTGTCGTCCATTGCATGTTTAACACCATAACCACTAATAATTGTATTGTGACCTTAACTTGTGCTTTGACCTATGCTAACCGTACTGTAACCGCTATTTGTAAAAGACGATGTTACTGGGGTGTGTTATAGACGGGTAATTCGTATATAGAGAATTATAGCGTGGGTGACTGTATAGTTACGCCAAAGGGCATAATATTGATTATATAGTGACTGGTGTAACAGCTGTGTGTGTACGGGAATTCCCTGAGTGTTTATTGTTATTGTGTACGTTTCACTTGGTAACCGTACCACGTGGTGCTGTTGCCAGAGGAAACGGGTGTGACTGTTGAATAGTACGCGTGTATAGTATTCGTTGTCGACGACGTTCCATTGTTAAGTATGGGTGCGTCGCAGTCAACGATTCCGGATCCCTTAGGATGTATGGTTAAGAATTTTAAAAAGGGATTCAAAGTTTGTGATTTTGGGGTAAAGATGTCCCCTGTACGTTTGGTCACTTTGTGCACTAGGGAGTGGCCTACTTTGGTTGCGGCATGGCCGCCACGTGGCAGTTTGGATCCAACTCTGGTACAGCGCTTACACGTGGCTGTATCGGGTAGGCCTGAACTTTACGGCCAGTTTCCTTATATTGACTGTTGGAGATAGGCCGTAAATGACTCGCCAAAATGGCTCCAGACATGCCACAAGGAGCAGTGTCGCCTCATGGTAGCTAGGACTTGCTCGTCCACTAGGACTGGTGTTAGGCCCATTTTGGACACGCCCCCTGAGTCCGAGATCCCTTTGCCGCCCCCTTACTTTCCGTTAAGAAGAAGTGACGCAAACGCAGGAAGTCCTGTAACCCTTCCCTCACTACCCCCATCCACTTCCGCTTCCTCCTCCAGTACAGGATCCACCCCCCCTCGTACTAAATCTCCCCTTCCGGAACCAGAATCCACCCCCATTAGAAACGAATATCCTGATTTGGCGCCACTTCAGACTTCCGGTCAAGCTTCATCTAGCTCGGCTCGAAGTGTTTTATTTACGACCTTTTCCCAAAACCAACCTCCCACATCCCCATACCCTATCTCTCCCCGACCGGAACCCATGACTGACGCTTCCCTACGTAGCCCCATCCAAACCCGACAGTTGACTGGTGCCCAACAATTAAAGCACTATCAGATGCCTCTTCGCTTAAATCCCGGGTCAGCTTATATCGATGCCGCAGGTCAAATGGCACACGCTGACCCTGTCTTCGTATATGTCCCTTTCACCACTACCGACCTTTTAAACTGGAAGACCCATAATTCCTCGTATACTGAGAAACCACAAGCCATGACTGATCTGTTCACCTCAATAGTACAGACGCATAATCCGACATGGGCTGATTGCCAGCAGTTACTAATGACTTTATTTAACAATGAGGAAAGGACAAGAATAAATCAAGCAGCCATTAAAGCATTAGAGGATAGAGCCCGTGCTTTGAACCAAGCCAATCCAGCAGCATGGGCCGCGACACACTATCCCAACACCGATCCCGATTGGAACGTAAATGGTGCTGATATGGTTCAACTCAGAGCCTATAGAGACGCTATAATTGCTGGCATGAAAGCCGGAGGAAAGAAAGCCATTAACATGTCGAAGACAGTTGAGGTGATCCAGAAAAGCGATGAAGCGCCCAGTGTCTTTTATGACCGATTATTGGAGGCGTACCGCTTGTACACCCCCTTTAATCCGGAAGACGCAGACAATTCCCGAATGGTTAACTCCGCCTTTGTCAGCCAAGCATACGGAGATATTAAGCGCAAGCTACAAAAGTTAGAAGGGTTTGCAGGTATGTCCATCACCCAACTAATGGAGGTAGCAAATAAGGTCTATATGAACAGGGATACAGAAAGTAAGAAAGAGGAAGAGCGCAAGATGCGTAAAAAGGCTGATATGCTAGCGGTAGCGATCGCAGGCGTAGATAAACGGGGCCCAGATAGAGGCAATAATAGATGGAGTAGGGAGCCTTTGAGTAGGGATCAATGCGCGTATTGCAAGGAAGAAGGGCATTGGAGGAACGAATGTCCGCAAAGAGAGCAGTACGAGAGAGACCAACCCAGGGCAGGCTACGGAAACTTTAGAGGTAGAGCGAGAGGTAGAGGAGGCCCCGGAGGGAGTAATGGTTATAGAGGGAGTAATGGGAACAGAGGAAGTGTTAGGGAAGACAGATATATTCCAGCAGCGCAAAGGTCCCGCGATAGAGAAGGTAGGGACTTCGTAGGATTGGCTGACACGGTCATGGAGGACTATTGATACCGACTGGGCTCCATCCCCCTTGGTCGAGCGGAGCCTATGGTCGATGTATCAATAGGGGGGAAAAGGAGTGCGTTCATGATCGACACTGGTGCTGAACATTCAGTGGTGACTAATCTAGTTGCTCCTCCATCTGGAAGGACTATTACTGTGATAGGAGCAACTGGAAGAAGTGCTGAAAGACCGGTTCTTAAAAGTCGACTCTGTACATTGGGAGGCCACGTAGTAAAACACCAATTCCTTTATATGCCTGAATGTCCAGTCCAATTGCTGGGACGTGATATGCTATCCAAAATTACAAGCGCAGATTACGTTCCTACCAAATGGAACAACATCCTTAAAGTTTAATGGACCTTCAGGTATTATGACTTTATCCGTACCAAAGGAAGAAGAGTGGCGACTTTATACAGTGTTGACTAGCCAAAACCCTAGGAGTGATGAGACATTGTTTAACATACCAGGAGTTTGGGCAGAGAACAACCCACCAGGACTGGCCCGCAATATTCCACCAATAAAAATTGAACTGAAACATGGGGTTTATCCAGTGAGCCTAAGACAATCAGAAGGCTAAGAAGAACATCCAATCCTATCTGGATAAGTTCATACGCGATAAAAGTAGCCGAAGTAACTCCGTGGATACATCACTCCAGGGTTAAACCAGCAGCAGTCGATTCTTGGCAAATTACAGCAGATCCAGAGAATCCCTGCAAGATCCGGTTGAAACGCACTACTCAGTCGGAGTAACGAGGAATTATTGTGGATTACAAATTTTATTGTTACAGGTGTGAGTGAGAAGGCCATAATAAAGCCTGTCCGCTTACCATCACATAGTGTATAAGCCAGGAAAGTCTCGAAGGGACACCTGTGAAGACGAGCAGAACTCCATTCCCTGCAGCCCTCACATCCTGGAAGCTGAGGTTCCATCGCACGGACGAAGACTGAGGATGACGGCGAAAGATGTGCTTTTGATTGTGTTTATTTATATGTGTTTTTATATTCAGGAAGGTAGAGGTACCGACACTCCTAGCTGTGAGGTATGCATTAAGACTACGAGAACAGGTAACCATATTTCCCAAACCCTAATTTGGCATTCACAATACGAATGTAAAGGAGAGGTATCAAGATGTAGATACCTAAATATAGACTATAGTGTGTGCCATTTAGGAGTAGGAGAACCTAAGTGCTTCAGTCCAGAGTATCAACCTCGTACAATTTGGTTGACTCTCAGGAATGGAGATCCTCAGGGGACCCTAATTAATAAGACGGTGTTAGAATCCGTACATTCTTCGGGTGTTCTGCTATTTGATGCATGTAAGGCGATATCAAGTGGTAGAAAACCGTGGAATGTATGTGGGGATCTTAGATGGGAGAGGACGTATGGGTCTAATGATAAATATATTTGTCCCAGTAGTAAAAATAAATATGTGAGTCCTAGATGCCCAAATAAAGACTATAACTTTTGTCCATATTGGTCTTGTGTGGGGTGGGCGACTTGGGGACAGACAGTAGATAAAGACATGATAGTGACTAAGTTGCCGACTAGCCCTTATTGTAAGTCTATGGAATGCAACCCAGTCCATATACTCATTAATAACCCCGACAAGTTCTTAGATAAGTATGGAAATTTATTTGGGTTTCAGATATACGGGACGGGTTTAGATCCTGGGACATTATTGTTTATAGGAATAGAGACTGATACGGTATCCTCCCAGACTCATCAAGTATACCATTCCTTTTATGAAGAGATGAGTATAGATAATAAGATCCCCCATAACGCTAAAAACCTGTTCATTGACCTAGCTGAAAGTATTGCCGGTAGTCTTAATGTTACCAACTGCTATGTGTGTGGAGGTACTAACATGGGAGACCAATGGCCTTGGGAAGCAAAGGAGGTAATGTCCGGTTCTGAGGCAGTTGACCAACTAATATCTACACAAGCCGATTATCATTTGAGTGTTAGAGGTAAATCTGAGTGGAGATTAAAGACCTCCATCATAGGTTATGTTTGCATAGCAAGGAAAGGAATAATGTATAATACTTCTGTAGGAGAATTAACTTGTCTAGGGCAAAAAGCTTATGATGATGATACAAAGAATACAACTTGGTGGTCGGCTTCAAATGTCTCAGAACCATCTAACCCGTTTGCTAGATATGCCAATTTAAAGGATGTGTGGTTTGATCTATCCATCACATCTACCTGGAGAGCCCCAGTAAATTTGTACTGGATCTGTGGTAAGAAAGCCTATTCGGAGTTGCCACAGGACTGGGAAGGGGCATGTGTGTTGGGTATGCTCAAACCATCCTTCTTCTTGTTACCGATTGAAACAGGTGAGACTTTAGGTGTTAAAGTGTATGATGTGAATCATAGGAAGAAAAGGGGACCCTTAGAGATAGGCACCTGGGAAGATAATGAATGGCCTCCCCAGCGTATCATAGATTATTATGGGCCAGCCACGTGGGCAGAAGATGGTACCTTTGGTTATAGAACCCCAATTTATATGCTCAACCGTATTATAAGATTACAGGCGGTGGTTGAGATTATTACTAATGAGACCTCACAAGCACTCAATCTTCTAGCGAAGCATAATACCAGGATGAGGACAGCAGTGTACCAAAATAGATTAGCCTTGGATTACCTTTTGGCAGTAGAGGGAGGTGTATGTGGGAAGTTTAACCTGAGCAATTGCTGTCTTCAAATAGATGACGAAGGGCAAGCAATAGCTGAGCTTACTAGCCATATGGTTAAACTAGTGCATGTGCCTACTCAGGTATGGAAAGGGTACAATCCAAGTAGTTGGTTTGGTAGCTGGTATGAGTGGTTTGGAGGGCTTAAGGCAGTGGTAGGTGGAGTCCTACTGATTTTACTGTTGTGTCTACTCCTACCGTGTCTTATACCCTTAGTAGTTAGGTCTGTGCAAAGCCTGATAGGAAGTATAGCAGAGAGGAAGGCTGCTGCACAGATAATGGCGATATATAAGTATAAGGCTCTAGATCAAGGAGAACCAATGCAGGAAGATGAGTGTTAAAAGATTCACATCATAAGATAAGTCTGGTCTGGTTCATGGTAACCTGAGGTATATGCAAACCAAGGTTAAGTGATGCCTCAAGTAATTGTGAAATATCAGAGGCATCAAAGGGGGGAATGTGATGTAATTCCAGTAAAATACAAGTTTAGCAGGCTAAGATTGCCACAAGGCATATGTATGTATATGTGTTTGTAGTATCAGTTAGTTAATTACACGTAGCTAAGATACTGTTATCACTGTACTGACCAGGTGCAGGAATGTAAGAACTGGAATTACGCGTCCCTCTCCTTTGTATCAGATGAGCCACGTGGTTAGACCGGATGGATGAGTTTAGACTCTATTTATTAAATAGGTTAAGGGTATGTGTGGGTGTAGTTAATTGTGGGAGGAGCTACAGTGCTATATAAGGAATGTACTCTATGTATTCAGTACTCAGACTTTGCTGTATTTTGGTGACGCTAGTCCCTCTGAGTCCCGATCGGTGATCCAATAAAGAATCTCTTCCTTCCTGAAGAAACCTGTGTCCATCTCTCTGTGCTTGGCTTCCGTCAGTTTCTCCGGTATCAAAAGGAGGATAAATACTTTCAATTGCACTGTAAACTGGGAGGCTATTTACTTTAAAAACATGTTGATGAGAGTGTACCTAACATTGAATTGTCTCTTTAACATGGATATACTACTTAATAATGAGTTTGGTCATTACCAACCAACTTTACTCATGCACAGTGGACTGCCCTTTACTCCTACCCTATTGGACTACAGAGGTAAAACTACCCTTGTATATTATAGCCAGGGCCATTTTTATTTTTTGCAGATGCTAAAGGTGTACTGTGCCAAGCCTCACTATTTTACTGGCAACATTTTTGGACCCCAGGGAGCCTAAAAAGTAAGATCACTAATTTGCATGCTTCAGCTCATTGCAGTAAATACAGACTGGTAAAATTGATAAATCAACTGTCGTTGATACAAGCCTGGCCATCATCATTACGTGTGTGGCAAGTTGATATTCTCCGGACATGTGTCTTAAAAACAGTGCATCCAACATAAGATCATGCCCTCCAAATCATCAGGAAAAAAAACAGCAAGTTTACAGGCAATTTGCCCATTGCACCCAGAAAGTCCAATAGGCATGGAGAAGAGATAAGCCACTCTTTTATGCAGTAGGTATAGGGCACACTTGGGTCCCACGTCTGTGTGAGGTTTATTGGTTGAGAGTGTCAGTTGACTCCAGAAAGGATGCCATAGTGGCTATGATACCAAACCTAACATGCATACACATGCACATACAGATATGTACTGTAATTCATAAACAGATTAACATGCATGCATACACGCACACTGACATGCTTACACAGACAATTATACCAAGGCACAGGCATAAATTAACACAAATACATTGACTTAACACTGTAATAACTGAACTGTAATAACCCTTCCTCTCCTCCCGCTCACTTGTTGCCTGAGCAGGGAGGGAGTACAGAGGCTCCAGACTGTTCTCCCTTGTTCCCAGTGGTGTAGGAGAAGGACAGCTGCCCTGGCAAGCACAGCATTTCTTCCTATCCCCCGTTGGGGGTACATGGCACAAGCTGTGGATGGAGGGATATAATGTAATCCGTCACCCACGTCTATTGATAGTTAGGCACCCTGCTAGTGTAAAACATTGAATGGCTCTCACACACACATTCTGTGCTAACTGTCTGGATCTCAGGATGTCTGTGTGAGAGCCTCAGGACTGAAATTCCCATACCAACAGACTCCCCCAAATGGTATCTGTGCCAACAGCCCACCTTTAGAATGTTAGCGACATGTGCCATCCTTTAGAATGTCAGCGACATGTGCCATCATTTAGAATGTCAGCGACATGTGCCAGCCTTTAGAATGTTAGCGACATGTGCCATCCTTTAGAATGTTAGCGACATGTGCCATCCTTAAGAATGTCAGCGACATGTGCCAGCCTTTAGAATGTTAGCAGCATGTGCCATCCTTTAGAATGTTAGTGACATGTGCCAGCCTTTAGAATGTAAGCGACATGTGCCAGCCTTTAGAATGTAAGCGACATGTGCCAGCCTTTAGAATGTTAGTGACATGTGCCATCCTTTAGAATGTTAGCGACATGTGCCAGCCTTTAGAATGTTAGCGATGTGCCATCCTTTAGAATGTAAGCGACATGTGCCAGCCTTTAGAATGTTAGCGATTTGCCATCCTTTAGAATGTCAGCGACATGTGCCAGCCTTTAGAATGTTAGCGATGTGCCATCCTTTAGAATGTTAGCGATGTGCCATCCTTTAGAATGTCAGCGACATGTGCCATCCTTTAGAATGTCAGCAACATGTGCCATCCTTTAGAATGTTAGCGACATGTGCCATCCTTTAGAATGTCAGCAACATGTGCCAGCCTTTAGAATGTTAGTGACATGTGCCTGCCTTTAGAATGTTAGGGACATGTGCCATCCTTTAGAATGTCAGCAACATGTGCCAGCCTTTAGAATGTTAGCGACATGTGCCAGCCTTTAGAATGTTAGCGATGTGCCATCCTTTAGAATGTCAGCGACATGTGCCAGCCTTTAGAATGTCAGCAACATGTGCCAGCCTTTAGAATGTTAGTACTAGAATTGTACCTAATATAATAAACATTATCAGAGTTATTTACTAAGGTGAGAATTCAAAGTGAATTTCAAATCCAAGGCCAAATGAGCCAAATTAAAAGTATAGCTAGCAAAGAGAATTTTTCAGGTCAGCTACTTTGACCTTTAAATTGAAATTCACTTTTGATTCTCACTTCAGTAAATAACCCTGTGAATGTGTATACCTTCTAAGAGACATGCATAGAAAAAACAATAAAACACAAAAAACAAACAGCAGCTATTCTAAACAGGGTCCCTGTATATGTACAGGGAGCGTATTTATAGAAACACAAAAAATCTTCATTGGTGTTAGACATAGTTACAGACCAGTCTAACAGTCTTAGGATGTGGCGTAGAGATTTGTTCACTAACAAAAGAACTGAAAACATATATAATATATTTTTTAACATGGAAAGTCAAAATAGAGTCCTCTATTTATTTATTTTTACTACATTTTAACTTTTTAAAGCCTCTGTTTAGTGAATAAGCTCCAAGTAGTAAATATATGTATGTATCTAGAATAACTGCATATACTCTGCAGCCAACGATGTATTCCCTCCCTGAATACTCACTTACATGCTCTGTTAAATCAAACCTATAATAGTAATACTAGTCTCATGGTGTGCTTGTCCTGATAGCCTCCAGCAGCCCATGGGTTAATAGCCAGGCGGGATCTGCTTTGTGATTGGTCGCAGAGATGCCTGTAATCCCCTGGATAGGATCCTGCAGATAATCTGTGATCAGAGAGGGGGATCTGTGTGAGCAGACATCAGACAAACTAGTAACAGAGAGAGTGAAGTGGGAAACAGACAAACAGGAGGAAGAGGAGACAGATGGGAGCGGGGGGGAGGAGAAGTGAGTGCTGAGGGGGTAGGAGGGAGTGAGAGGTGAGATTCTGAACCTGCAGGGGTGGGCTGGGGGATACAAAGTGTTACAATATAGGAAGCAATCAGGGATAGGGGGAGATATAGGATTAGTGGAGAGAGGGAGCCAGGAGAGGGCAGGGGAAAGTCACAGGGTGTCTCCCTTGTTGCCCCCCCCCATGGCCTGAAGTCCCGGGGCACCATGTGGGTGAGCTGGGTGTTGCTGTGGATTCTCCACGCTGGATGTGAGGGGATGAGAGCCCAAAGGAGGATCCCCATGGACACGTGAGATATTTTATCACTTTTACACTTATCTGTCTGACCTACTGTCCTCTCTACTTCTATACCTGTCTGTCTGACCTTCTATAATATATCCACTAATATACCCATCTATCTGACCCTCTGTAATATATTTAATATACCAATCTACCCGACCCTCTGTAATATATCTACTAATATACCAATCTATCTGACCCTCTGTAATATATCTACTAATATACCAATCTATCTGACCCTCTGTAATATATCTACTAATCTACCAATCTATCTGACCCTCTGTAATATATCTACTAATATACCAATCTACCTGACCCTCTGTAATATATCTACTAATATACCAATCTATCTGACCCTCTGTAATATATCTACTAATCTACCAATCTATCTGACCCTCTGTAATATATCTACTAATATACCAATCTACCTGACCCTCTGTAATATATCTAATATACCAATCTACCTGAGCCTCTGTAATATATCTACTAATATACCAATCCATCTGACCCTCTGTAATATATCTAATCTACACATTTAATTGACACTCTGTAACATGTCTACTAATATACCAATCTATCTGACCCTCTGTAATATATCTAATTTACCCATCTATCTGACCCTCTGTAGTATATCTAATTTACCCATCTTTCTGACCCTCTGTAATAAATCCACTAATATACCCATCTATCTGACCCTCTGTAATATATCTAATATACCCATCTATCCCACCCTCTGTAATATATTTAATTTACCCATCTATCTGACCCTCTGTAGTATATCTAATTTACCCATCTTTCTGACCCTCTGTAATAAATCCACTAATATACCCATCTATCTGACCCTCTGTAATATATCTAATATACCCATCTATCCCACCCTCTGTAATATATCTAATTTACCCATCTATCTGACCCTCTGTAATATATCCACTAATATACCCATCTAACTGACCCTCTGTAATATATCTAATATACCCATCTATCTGACCCTCTGTAATATATCGAATATACCCATCTATCTGTCCCTCTGTAATATATCTGATATACCCATCTATCTGTCCCTCTGTAATATATCTAATTTACCCATCTATCTGACCCTCTGTAACATATCTAATATACCCATCTATCCGACCCTCTGTAATATATCGAATATACCCATCTATCTGTCCCTCTGTAATATATCTAATATACCCATCTATCCCACCCTCTGTAATATATCTAATTTACCCATCTATCTGACCCTCTGTAATATATCCATTAATATACCCATCTAACCGACCCTCTGTAATATATCTAATATACCCATCTATCTGACCCTCTGTAATATATCGAATATACCCATCTATCTGACCCTCTGTAATATATCTAATATACCCATCTATCTGTCCCTCTGTAATATATCTAATTTACCCATCTATCTGACCCTCTGTAACATATCTAATATACCCATCTATCCGACCCTCTGTAATATATCGAATATACCCATCTATCTGTCCCTCTGTAATATATCTAATTTACCCATCTATCTGTCCCTCTGTAATATATCTTATATACCCATCTATCCGACCCTCTGTAATATATCTAATATACCCATCTATCTGACCCTCTGTAATATATCTAATATACCCATATATTTGACCCTCTGTAATATATCTAATATACCCAGCTATCTGACCCTTTGTAATATATCTAATATACCCATCTATCCGACCCTCTGTAATATATCTAATATACCCATCTATCCGACACTCTGTAATATATCTAATATACCCAGCTATCTGACCCTTTGTAATATATCTAATGTACCCTTCTATCTGACCCTCTGTAATATATCTTATATACCCATATGATATAATATATCATATTCTGGACCCATCTATCTGACCCTCTGCTGTTCTATGTACTTCAGCACCTCTCTTAACTACGCTGTGAACCACTAGCCATGTATACTAATGTAATAAACTGCCCCAGGATTTTTTCTTATCTACCCCAGCACTCCTAGATATGCCACAAGCCATCTTTCCTATTACCCAAGTAAAGGTCACAGTTCTCATTTTTCTAGCCCATAAAATGTATATCTGCTATAAATCTCTACTGCACCTATCTAAATGGCCCACCACCACTTTTTTTTTAACCTGCCTCTTAGAGCCCCAATACTGCCATATCCATCTCAGAACAGTTTTATTTGTAATTTTTGCCTGCGCTGCCAATCTTGCTTAGCTGCATTAACACTATCAGAATGTTGCCATTGAAGTCATAACTACCCCTGAACAATCTAATTAAATACGTAGCTAAATATCTACAACATACCACTATATCCACATTATATCATATTCACATTCCTAATAGTTAGCCAATAGGGTGCCAGTTCACACCCAGTACTCTTTATATTTTACATAATACATTCATATACGTTTAGAAAATTGGATTATCAAAATAACTAATATCTCCTTGACCAATAGCTTGATATGTACCCTGGGACACTCTAATTATACATGTTTCCAAATAGCTAATCTTGGACAATAATCTTCTATATGTGTTGAGTAGTCTATCTCCACCATTACCCTAATATCTAACTCTAGTTGATTCACCATTTATTTATATGTAGATTCCTGGAATAATCCGTTATTTATACTATGTATTGTTTTTATTCCTCCAATATGGAGCGAAATTATTTGCCACCATCTACCCTGTTTTACTTTGTCAGCTTTTCTACCTACTGCTAATATTTTTCACCTCTGCTTCCTCTGGCCTACATTTACGTCCTCAGGTACCTCAGCACAAATGCCCTAACTGCTAATCCACCTACTGACCACTGACCATTATCCAATGGAATTTCCTCTATAATGCTCGTGTCCTCAGCTAGCTTGTGCCAAAGAACAGACTGAATAAATGGGAATTGTAGTTCAACAAAAGCTGGCGAACTGTGTGTTGACTTGTTCTGTAGCAAATCTATTTCATGCAATTTACAATGTGTCATTTGTACTATCTATGTTAACCTAAGAAGAACATTGATGAAATTAGACATGTAATTCCATACTTTAATTAACCGTATAAGTTCCAAATGTTCTTAAAACCCACAGCTAAGAACGTGTTGCTCAGATTTCAGACATTCAAGGAGTTAAATATGCAAGATTTATTTCAGTGTTAATTGGACTACAGCAACTAATGTAAGTGATCTGTGGTATAGCTGGGAAGGGGTTAATTTGATGGCATTTAAATATTAAATGGGTTAAATATGAGTCAAGGGTAACTTGGAATGGTAACTAATCAGAGGTTCTGTGATGGAAAGAATAGACCTCCTGAAATAGTATGCATACTATTTTGTATAGTTTTAAGGTAGGGTACAATAGATACCTGAATGTGAGTTGTTAATTGAGATTCAGTTTGGGGGTTAAGAATTTCCCTCCATCCTCCCTTAAATAGTATCTGCACTCCTCTTTATTTGCAGGTGATTAGCAACGAGTTGGTGGCTCTCTTCCTAATATGATATTTCATGAAGCCTTAACTTGTTTTGCAGATTTTTTTATATATATGTATCTGAGTAAAAACATCATTTGGCAGCTCAGGGAACAGAACCGGCTGTTTACTGCCTACAGCCTGCGAATCTTCAGCTCTGTGCATGGGGAGGCTGGGAGGTGTGTGACAGAGAGAGGAGGCTTTGGGAACACACAGAGAGACTTGGGGGAGGGAGGCACTGCTAACTATGGAATCTGGCACTCAGTCAGATATCGGGGACGCAAAAATCAAGACCAGTTCTCTAATATTGGTATTGTAGGTACCGATCAAATCATTACATAAAAACTCAGGGGCTATCAACTTTACAACTATACAAATGTCATTCTGGCATGCACTTGTATAGTGCGGACTTTGAGGCCAGAATCTGAAAGGGAATTGAGTTAAATTTGAAAAGGGTATAAATTTTTATTAAAATGAATCAGTTGTTGAACAATATAAAAAAAATTAACCTTCAATAGCGTGTTTAAAGCATAAACCAATGTAGCTGAATTGCCATCGATGCTTATATCAGAGTCACATTAGTCTACAAGAATTACTTCCATGTGGCTGCCCCTACATACTGTGCAGCTGTAGGAACCTAAATGGGGTCTACCTGCTGACTCCTCTTTGCTTAGTCAGGCCTCAATAATGTTACGCGTAGTCAGGGTTATTCACAAAAATGCGAATTGATGCGAATTAAAGTGAATTTTTGATATTGAAAATAGGTGAATTTAAAAAAATAAATAAATCTGCAATCTTTATTTGTTCACCTTTATAAAAATATTTGGGAAATGCAAAACTTTAGACAGTGTCCTAAATATCTTGCAATATATCATACGGGGTCTGGAATGCTAGTATAAAAGCAGAAATGCTGTTTTCTCACATACACTAGATGTGACAAATATATCAATAATTATCAAAAATCTTGCCTGTAGGTATTAGTAGGGACCATGACAACATTAGTAGCTGTGCAACTTACTGACAATGGCAACAGAGTGTAAAAATAATGCCTGCATAATGCAAATACAGTTATATCACGTATTTCTAAAATAAGGGCATTTTAAACTGCCATAGCAATCTCTGTCAATCTTTGGACTGCAATGTTTTGTGGGATGGTTTTCCCTTAAATAAACTTACACCATCAGGATATGGCAGTGTTGCCTGTGTCTTCTGCATGTTAGTGAAATGGTAGAGTCAATTTACCCCTCCCTGACTGTAAAATGCTATCACCCAGTGATAGTTTCCTGTACAGTTTGAAAGCAATCGATGTGCTGATGTTTTCCGCAAATTTACAGGCATTATATCAGTGACTAGTAGCTTCTGGTAGAGAAATTTGTTCTTCTAAAGGCAGGTAATCATAAGTAGAGTATAAATGAGTGTGAGTGAGGCTTTATGGACTAGATTTTATACAGAAAAATATATGAAAATAAAAAAGGTTTATACTTAATTCTGGAATTGACTAATGGACAACATACCCACATGGTAAGGTATCTCCATAATATCCCACAAACCAAGGTTCAGGTGTATTATCCTTGAAAATCAGATTTCTAGATTTTTGGTCTACTTTTTAGATATACAGTTGTGCTCATAAGTTTGCATACCCTTTGAGAATTTGCAATGTATGTACCATTTTTAAAGAAAACATGAGTGAGCAGGCAAAACACATTTCTTTTATTTCCTATGGGGTTCATATTCAACTGTAAGGTTTAACAGAATGGCACAATCATAAAACAAAACATGGCAACAAAGAAAAAAAATTAAATGACCCCTGTTTAAAAGTCTGCAAACCCTTAGTTCTTAATGCTGTGTATTGCCCCCATTAACATTAATGACAGCGTACAGTCTTTTGTAATAGTTGTCTATGAAGCCCCTAATTCTTGCAGGTGGTATAGCTGCCCATTCGTCTTTGCACGACCTGCAGACATTTTGCCAAGTCTTTAGCCGTCTTGCATGAACAGCATGTTTGAGATCTCCCCAGAGTGGCTCGATGATATTAAGGTCAGGAGACTGTGAATGCCACTCTAGAACCTTCACCTTTTTCTGCTGTAAACACTGGAGGGTCAGCTTGGTTTTGTGCTTAGAATCATTGTCATGCTGGAAAGTCCAAAGGCGTCCCATGCACAGCCTTTGAGCAGAAGAATGTAAATTGTCTGCCAGTGTTTTCTGATAACATGCTGCATTCATCCTGCCATCAATTTTTACAAGATTCCCTGTGCATTTAGAGCTCACACCCCAAAACATCAGTGAGCCACCACCATGCTTCACAGTAGGGGTGGTATTCTTTTCACTATAGGCCTTCTTGACCCCTCTCCAAACATAGCGCTTATGGTTGTGACCATAAAGCTCTATTTTGGTCTTGTCACTCCAAATTAAGTGTGCCAGAAGCTGTGAGACGTGTCAAGGTGTTGTCGGGCATATTGTAACTGGGCTTTTTTGTGGCATTGGTGCAGTAAAGGCTTCTTTCTGGCAACTCGACCATGCAGCTAATTTTTGTTCAAGTATCGTTGTATTGTGCTCCTTGAAACAACCATACCGTCTTTTTCCAGAGCAGCCTATATTTCTCCTGAGGTTACCTGTGGGTTTTTCGTTGTATCCCGAACAACTCTCCTGGCAGCTGTGGCTGAAATCTTTCTTGGTCTACCTGACCTTGGCTTGGAATCAAGATTTCCACTTTTTAATAAGTGATTAAACAGTACTGACAGGCATTTTCAAGGCTTTAAATATCTTTTTATATCCTTTTTCATCTTTATAAAGTTCCATTACCTTGTTACACAGGTCTTTGACGGTTCTTTTCTGCTTCCCATGGCAGTATCGAGCCTTAGGGATCGACCGATATTGTTTTTTTTTAGAGCCGATACCGATAATCTGTGAACTTTCAGGCCGATAGCCGATAACTTGCCGATATTCTGTACATTTACCATTTTGAAAAAATAAACTATTTCTAAAGGTAAATGCACAAAATATACATGCCACATGTAGTGGATGCAGTGTGTTTAGACAGGGGCGCTGTGTGTGTTTGTGTAGTGTGTATAGTAAATGCAGTGAGTGTTTGTGTAGTGTGTGTAAAGTGAATGCAGTGTGTGCGTAGTGTGCGTAAAGTGAATGTAGTGTGTGTGTATAGTGAATGCAGTGTGCGTAGTGTGTGTATAGTGAATGCAGTGTGCGTAAAGTGAATGCAGCGTGTTTGTGTAGTGTGTGTGTATATAGTGAATGCAGTGTTTGTGTAATGTGTGTATATAATGATTGCAGAGTGTGTGTGTTTGTATAGTATGTGTATATAATGAATGCAGTGTGTGTGTGTTTGTGTAGTGTGTGTATATAGTGAATGCAGTTTGTGTAGTGTGTATTTAATGCAGTGTGTAGTGTGTTTGTGTAGTGGGTGTATATAATGCAGAGTGTGTGTAGTGTGTGTGTGTGTGTTTGTGTAGTGTGTGTATATAGTGAATGAAGAGTGTGTGTGTGTGTGTGTGTGTGTTTGTGTTAAATCCCCTCTCATAATATTGTAAAGCGCTACGCAATCTGTTGGCGCTATATAAATGGCAATAATAATAATAATAATAGTGTGTGTATATAATACAGAGAGTGTGTGTGTGTGTTTATGAAGGGGTGTAATTTGTGTAAAATGGGTGGGAGGGGAGGCATTTTTTATTTTAATTTTAATAATGTTTTATTATATATTTTTTTTAGTCCCCCCTCCCTGCTTGTTACATAGCATTCCCTGGTAGTCCAGTAGCATGTACTGAGCATTGGGGGCCGGCAGCAAACTGTTACTTACCTTTCCGACATCTCCCTCCAGCTCCCCTGTGTAAATCTCGCGGTCTGCGGCCACGGGACTCGCGAGTTTTGACATGGGAGCTGAAGGGAGCTGCTGGGAGGTACGTCACAGCTTGGTGCCGGCCCCCCCAGGACCGCTGGGCTTGCAATGAGCCCTGTGGTCCTGGTATGTATTATCGGCAATATCGGCATCTTTATTGGCCGATACCGATATTGCCGAAAATACCGAATATCAGCCGATAATATCGGTAAAACTATTTATACACAGACACTAATTGTAATTTAAAAATCCACATATGTGGGAAATTAACCTTTAAATGGCTTCATATGATCGCTATATATAAAATATTTTTTTTTTTGCATGATCAGTCATATTTTCAAAATCACTGCCAAAATTTCACAGTTTCTGCCATGTGATCATTCTGTATTTGCAGAGATGGGTCTGATTAAGTAAGGTTTCTGGAAAGGATTTGTGAGGCCCAGGGCACCTTAAAAGCAAAAAACATATATAAGTGGGTAAGGCCTGGTGTTTTTTTTGTTTTTTTTAGGGTGGGTAGGAGTTATTTAAGACTGCAGCAGGCGTTAAGTATGGTTTATTGTGTATCAGTCCTCACTTTTTCAACATGATAAATCAATTAGATGGGTTTCTCTGCTTATTTTCTGTTTGTTTTTTTCTTTCCAAGGTATGGTGCTGTCATGCCATGTAGGGCCGGTTTAACAGGATTGCTTTTTATTCCTATTCTGTCTTTCGTCTTGATATTGGCTGTGATATAGAGAAATGCTGTAGTAATATTAAACTGCTAAAATGAATTGTGCAAGCCCACGTTTGCTTGAATCCTGTAGTACTGGATCCAAATGTCATGTATTTATATAATTTACTGACACTGACCTTGTCATCTTTACATTTATGATTGACAAGTCCACATTAACGATGGGAATCTGATCCTTCTGCTTGAAATCTAAAACTGAAATGTGCTTTGTGAAAAGGCAAAATAACCAAAATATTTTGACTATTTGGTGATGTGGTAGGATTATTACAGTCTGCAGTTATTTATATCTTTAGCAAATAAACTCCCAAATCTCTACTGAGGACAATAAATGTATCTGCATGTTGTGCTAAACCGTTTTGGTTCCCAAAGCCTGGACCCTCAGATGCTGCATGGGTAAAGTTGAAGATTAGATAGGCTGCAAGCACTGGGTTAATCTACCACCCAGATTCAGGTAGAAGAAGCACGGACTGCCGCTAGTCAGGGGTGCTACTGATTGGCTTAGAGCGGTCAACTGAATCCCTAAGCCAAACAGTCGCTCTTTTTATGTATGTGAAACTACTAATTGGTTTAGAGCTTGGGTCGTCAACCTGGTCCCTACCGCCCACCAGTGGGCGTTTTAGGATACCAGGTGGGCGGTAGCAGAATCCTCCCTCCATCCAGAGAGATGAACACTCTATTCATCTCTTGCGCACTCAGTGGTAAGCAGGAAGTGCGAGGTTGCAGATGCGAGTGCATGTATATGCGAGCATGTGTGCCTGAACGCGCATGTGCGCCCATATCGCGTGCGTGTATGCATGTATGAACGCGTGCGCTCGTGAATGAGTGTAACACGCGGTGTGACGAAATGCCTTTTGTCACTGGATTGTTAGGTGACAAGCTGCCCTTTGCCTCCGGCTGTTGGAGGGGCCTGATTGCCAGCCTCCTCCCTCATGACTATGGCCCTGGGATGTATTGCCATTTTAAAAGACCATTTGGGTCTTATTGGCTTCTAAAGACTGTTTCTGCCCATTTGAATCCATGGGAAGGTGTGTCTCTTCCCCTCCCCCGTTTCCTGTGTATTGTTCTCCAGCAGGGCGTTGTCCCAGACACACTGCCAGACCAGTTGGAACTGACTGCTTTTGTCCCTCCTTGGTCTCTCAACAGCCCTTGCTATGCTTTACCTCATGGCAAATTTACTCTGTTCGTGGGATCTGAGCGCTGTTCACCTATATTGGGCGCTCCGATCCGAGTTATCTGGGGATAGGTTAAATGTGGGGGTTCTGTGTATTTTTAAGTACTTTTACGTATTTTTGCTGTTAGTGTAAAATGTAGATATTTTCTGTACCTGGAGATAATTGAGTTTACTGCAGTGCCTTAAGCCAATTATCTCCAGGATGGAGAGGAGGGATTTCATTGTGTATGTGGGAGTGTTATTATGTTAATTAGTGTTCCCATTGGTTTGTGTCCCTTTTGTCACAGTTTACCACCAGCTCCAGGGGGTGTGCCTCTAGCCTGAAAACTTGTATATAATGAGTAATAAACACTCATTGGAGTCAGATCATCTTGTACCTTCATGAAGTTCCGGCTCATGTTTGGAGGATTGGAGAACTACACTCTTGGGATTGCTATAATCACTATACTCCCCAGGGTATAATCACTAAGCTCTGTTAAGAGCTTGTTCCTGTTCCTGCTCTCTGGAATTCGGAGAGGTTGACCTACTGGAAGATGGACCCTGGTCTTGGGTCCAGAGTGGGTGGAGACGGCGAGACCCCAACCAAGCTGCGGCGGTTCGTTATGGTGTCTGGCGGAGTGGTTGGAGTCCTCGGAAAGCACTAGGAGCATCCATCAACGGAAGGTACCCGGTCGGGGTGCCAGCGGTTCCATTACACGCGGGTAGAGGAAGGGATGGAGGTAGGGGGATACACGATAGCAGTGAGTGGAGTACTTGGAAAATAGGAGAAAGAAGGAGCAGAATACTTGTAAAGAAGGAGCAGAATACTTGTAAAGAAGGAGCAGAATACTTGTAAAGAAGGAGCAGAGTACTTGTAAAAAAGGAGAAAGGAGCAGAGTAGTTCTAAAAAAAATTAGAAAGAAGGAGCAGAGTACTTGTAAAAAAGGAGAAAGAAGGAGCAGAGTACTTGTAGAATAGGAGAAAGAAGGAGCAGAGTACTTGTAGAATAGGAGAAAGAAGGAGCAGAGTACTTGTAGAATAGGAGAAAGAAGGAGCAGAGTACTCGTAAAAAAATAGAAAGAAGGAGCAGAGTACTTGTAGAATAGGAGAAAGAAGGAGCAGAGTACTTGTAGAATAGGAGAAAGAAGGAGCAGAGTACTCGTAAAAAAGGAGAAAGAAGGAACGGAGTACTTAGGAAAAAAGAGAATGAGCAGAGTACTTGTAAAGAAAGAACAGAGTACTTGTAGAATAGGAGAAAGAATGAGCAGAGTATTTGTAGAATAGGAGAAAGAAGGAGCAGAGTACTTGTAAAAAGGAGAAAGAAGGAAAAT
This sequence comes from Pelobates fuscus, assembly GCF_036172605.1. NCBI lineage: Eukaryota > Metazoa > Chordata > Amphibia > Anura > Pelobatidae > Pelobates > Pelobates fuscus. The sequence continues at coordinate 169,239,803 of NC_086319.1, forward strand.
AACAAATATAAAAAGGAAAAGGAGAGAATTGTTGTTGGCTAATAATTATAATAAGTGGGCTACCTAGCTCAGCCTTCCTGCTGGGCATTGCTATAAGGAAGGTAAAAAAAAAAGCAAATAATAGGGGGGCGAGGGGGGATTGAGGAGGGAGAGGAGGGGAGCTGATGCACGGATGAGAAATCATATTATGAGCAAACAGAGAAATCATCTGAATATCACCGAAAGATGAGACCTTCGTTTGTTACTTACGAAAATCGAACCAGATATCAAATATTTAGTCTTAGATTTAGCATCAGCCTCAAGGATCTCATTAATCACTAATTAAATGTAATTTCAATTTACTTTATTGTTTTCTCATTAAACTTTATAAAATTATAAACATTATAAACATGCATAAAGTAGAAATAAAAAGATAAATGTATGTACATTTTTAAAAAAAAATTAAAAACTCCCTCCTTTCTAAAAAATATTCTGCACTTGCGCGAAAACTGGTGTCCGATAAGGAAATGTTTTCCATCAAGAAAGATGCATTAGTGGGCGGTAGGTAGAAAAAGATTGACTACCCCTGGTTTAGAGAATGAGCTAACTGCTCTAAGCCAGTTAGTAGCGCCCCTGACTAATGGCAGTCTGTGCTTCCCCTGGCTGAATTTCAGAAACTGGATGTCGATGGGGACAGGGAGGAAAGGTAGGCCAACTTCAGGGTTAACTGTTCATGTACTGTTTAACCCTTACAGGTAAGGAAGCATTTGGGATGAAGTTGCTATGGTGCCCTGACAATCCCTTTGAGGCATACTCTAAGCACCAAAAACAACTTTAGCTAAATGAAGCAGTTTTAATGCCCCTGCAGTCTCATTGCTAAATTATCTGCCATTTATGCTATGCTAAACTTCATGCCGTACTAGGGTAGCAAGCAGCAACTCCAGGCACCATAGCCACTTCTTTTGATTAAAGTGGTTATTGTGCCTAGAGTGTTCCTTGTTCCATTCTGGAGCAGGGAGACCTGTTATTTACAACTGTAAAGACTGCATTGGTTATTTTAAGACGATTAGATACCATTGTTCAGGGCAGGGTTTTAACCTTTGTCATAATCTTCAGCTGAAAGTGTAGGTGGTCATGTGGTCAGATTTAGCCATCAAACGTCTGAAAGGCTTAGGACCAAACTAGATAATTAATATGAGATTAGAAGTCTCCGTTTTCTTTTCACAAAGCCTAAATCATCCTGTTGATTGAGTTTCCATGCATTGTATCCTTTAAGTTCAAATTAAATGAAATTATGACAAATTTCAGTATTTTATCTCCAAATAATAATGTAAATAGGTGACTTGTAGCTGACAAGACGTATCTGAAGCCTGGATTTGTGAAGTGTGAATTGTGTATGAAAGTAGAGATGTTGCGAACATAAAATTTTCCGTTCGCAAACGGTGACCGCGAATTTCCGCAAATGCTCGCGAACGGGCGAACCGCCATAGACTTAAATGTGCAGGCAAATTTTAAAACCCACAGGGACTCTTTCTGGCCACAATAGTGATGGAAAAGTTGTTTCAAAGGGACTAACCCCTGGACTGTGGCATGCTGGAGGGGGATCCATGGCAAAACTCCCATGGAAAATTACATAGTTGATGCAGAGTCTGGTTTTAATCCATAAAGGGCATAAATCACCTAACATTCCTAAATTGTTTGGAATAACGTGCTTTAAAACATCAGGTATGATGTTGTATCGATCAGGTAGTGTAAGGGTTACGCCCGCTTCACAGTGACAGACCAAACTCCCCGTTTAACACACCGCAAACTGTTGTCAGAGGCAGACACACCAAAAAAATGCCACACTGCTGAGCTCTGCAATGACGGCATTCTGGAGGTGGCAACAGCATGCGTTGATTGGCGTGCTGTCTGGCTGACCCCGGGTGCTGATGCATGCTGTCTGACTGTGCCACTAGATCCTTGCGACGACCTCCCCCTGCTTCCAACTTGTCTCCTCCTCCTCTCTGTCTCCCCATCTGAACTTTCCCCCTGTTCTTCTTCTCTTCTAGCGGGCACCCACGTGACATCCACGGACGCATCGTCATCATCAACCGCTTCACTTGTATCTGACAACTCGGCAAAGGAAGCAGCAGCGGGTACAACATCATCATGATCACACCGTACGTCCATGTGTGTAATGCTGCCTGACTGAGACATATCCCTGTTATCTACATCCTCTGGTAATAATGGTTGCGCATCACTCATTTCTTCCAACTGATGTGTAAATAACTCCTCTGACAGATCAAGTGAAGCGGCTGTGGTGCTAGTGTTGGTGGTGGCGGCAGGCGGGCGAGTGGTAACTTGAGAGGTGCCCGAAGCTAAGCTGGAGGAGGATGGTGCGTCAAGGTTCCGAGCGGCAGCTGTAGAAGATTGGGTGTCCTGTGTTAGCCAGTCAACTATGTCCTCAGAACTTTTCGAGTTCAGGGTACGTGGCCTCTGAACACTGGGCATTATTCTAGGGCCAAAGGGAATCACAGCACCACGACCACGACGGCCCCTGCGGGGTGGCCTGCCTCTGCCTGTCTTTATTTTTTCGATTAGTGGTACTATGCGTGCAAGCTACTGTGACAACAGATATGCGTGGCACTGTGCACTGGCAGAAGTTGGCAGAGTAGACGCTGTAGGCCTGACACACACGCTTGCAGACAACTAACTGCTATTCAATCTATTACAGTCAAAATTGTATTTTTTTTTTAAATGTACAGTAGTGTTACACCAGATATGAGTTGCACTCGTGTGACACTGTGCCCTGGCAGGCCCTGAAACGCACACGTGTGAAGGAAACTGACTGCTATTATATTACAGTCAAAAAAGTTTTTGTTTTTTTAAATGCAAGCTATTGTGAAACCAGATCATGTATGCATGACGGTCGAGAGGTGTGGCTAAAACACCCTCACTATGGTAATTGTGGCACTGGGCAAGTGGGCACAGTATACGCTGTGAGCCTGACACACACGCTGGCAGGCAGGCAACTGCAATTAGATTACACAGAAAAAAAAAAAGCAGACTGATGTTCTAGCCCTAAAAAGGGCTTTTTGGGGTGCTGTCATTACAGCAGAGATCAGATGAGTCCTTCAGGACTGTAGTGGACACTGAATACACTAGCCTAGCTATCGATTTCCCTATTAAATCAGCAGCAGCTACACTGTCCCTCCTCTCACTAAGAATGCAGCTTCCGGGGGGCGGGGCCTATCAACAAACGAATTTCACCCCAGAAGGGGATGACCCAGCAATGTTGATCCTACCTGACCGACCCTACATGCTTAATAGCGGTCAGCAACTCGACAGAGTCTTACTTACCTCCGCGTGGCAAGTGTGGCCTGGTGCTCACCGGGCGGGAGAGGCGGCCGATCTCCCGATCCTGGGATGCCCAGGATCAGCTACTTCACGGCAGGAGCTCCGTTACCCCCCCCCCTCGGACCGGTGGGGGTTATCCCGGTCCACCCCTGAGAGGCTGTCTGGAGCTAATGGACGCACAGAGCACAGCTGCCCAGGCTGACATACTCATCTGCGACTCTCCCAATATGGCGGCAGCCGCGTGTCCTCCTGGTACCAGCAAAGCATGGCAGGATATTGAGTCTAAGCTGGACAGACTCTTTAATCAATTTTGGAAGCAAATAACAAGCAGGAAGCCCCAACAAGCTCCACCACAGCCCCAACAAGCTCCACCACAGCTAAGTGAAGCAGTCCCCATTAAAATCCACCAACGCAAAAGGTGTCGAAGACGAGTCCGGAGGCACAAACAGAAATGCAGAGCCTGCCCCACGTCAAGCACTTGCCTCCACCTTAAGCCACCACAATCCCACACCGGACGTGAAGCACCACCGGGACAGATCCGACCACCCGACAAAACAAGCTTCCACCACCTCAAGCCGCGAACCCGGCACTCAGCCAGAGACTTGCCTTTGTTGTTCCAGGTATCAGGGACTCCCAGGGTCTGCACCTGGCGCCCAGAAGGGATCGGATGAGCACAAGCAGTAAACAGCAGCCTGCCAAGCATGTCCCACTATAGCCGATCCTCCACACCATGCCTTTGATCACATGAACTGCTCTCTGCACATTAACTAATCGTAAAGTAGCAAGCGTTTAAACATGTCATTATTTCACCTCCTAAAGATTTTATTGTCGTAGTTCCTTACATGCCTTTACCTTAACCGTTCATTTATTATGTTATTCACTAGTCTCATCTCATGGGGCGACTCACACTTGATTTATAACTAGTGGTGGAGCTGCTGATATAAATACACAATTGATAACGTGCAAGCTACACCCTAAACATGACAGCCTTCTTTCACAACAATGTACTGCTATATACTCATACCCTCAGTGCAACTAGCCATGATATACGCACGTTCAGCCTAGCATGCTCAAATATAACACACTTCTGTCTAAAAAAAAAGAAAAAAAAAAAAAGAATGCAGCTTCTGAATGAATCTAAAATGGATGCTGTCCAGGAAATGGGAGGGTCTGGGAGGGAGGGTCTGCTGCTGATTGGCTGGAATGTGTCTGCTGACTGTGAGGTACAGGGTCAAAGTTTACTCAATGATGACGGGCGGACCGAACATCGCATATGTTCGCCATCCGTGGCGAACGCGAACAAGCTATGTTCGCCAGGAACTATTCGCCTGCGAAGTATTCGGGACATCTCTATTTGAAAGCCATACATTTTTTTTTTTTTTTTTTTTTAAATTCTTTATTTTTCTTGTGCATGTAAATACGGATAACATTTTTCTTGCGATGCCACAACAGCATTGGCAAGTTGATTATGAACATTGGGTTTGACATGGCATGCGATTGACAGCACATTTTTAAATAATAATAATAATAATAACAGGCTAGGTCCGAAAAGGTAATGCAGAATAGAAGATACGTTTTAACTAGAGGTTCTGATATTGCCAACATTGTCATGCTTAGGGTTAGTTATTCTCAGAGGCAGCAACATCTGTTAACCTTGCTTTAGATCTCTAATTTATGAGAGCTTAAACATCAGAGTGAACATGAAAGTGCATGAAACAAGTGAGTACAGGTAATGCTTAACGCTGCTGGGTTTGCTATGTTGCTAGAGTCACATAGTTGATTATAGCAGGTTTCTATTCTCTCCTATACATGAGAAAGTATATATAGTTTTGCACTTTCAGGTGAGGTTACACATGTATAAACCAACAGCCTTAATTTTTAAATAGGTTAAGATTTAGGTTGCCCCAGTAGATTTATATGATCTCTATTTGTGACATGAAAATCACAGGCTATGCGACAACAGTAGTGTGTCATGAGCATTTAAGGCTGGACATTCAAGTGACATATTTGAGTATTCGTTTGCTCTTAGTATAATATGTAAGTTGCATATTGAAAATCAGAAAATAAACAAGCTTTTAACTCTTGGGAATAAGAGGAACATAAAATATAAATGCAACGTCAACTATGGAGATTGTGCTTCAAAGCTAAAAATTACCACCCCATGTGAGTCCTGTGTCCTCCAGGCGAGAAAACATATGCAGCTCCAAGAAACAGCCCTAGCATTTATGTTTAGCCTGTTAAGCTTCCCCCCCCCGTAGGCGAGTCCCATGTCAGCCAGGCGAGGATCGGTGTTTGCCTGTCGGGAGACCAGCCTTTGGGTAGCATGACTGTTGGTGCGTGAAGCTCGGCAGACACTGCATTGTGCACAGTCCCTCTATGTGTGGAACGGTCCGACGCTTGTCTCAGACTGGGTAAGGTTCCAGGAATCATGGTTACCATTAGTGGTCAGGCTGTGTGTTTCTGCTCCCTCACTGTGTGCAGCGCGGTGTGGTAGGTAAGTTGTCATATCGTGCTAATTCTTCCCTAGGTCCGCTCTTGGGCTCGTTTTTCTTTGCTGCCGGTTCCTGCTCTGTCCGGGTCATTAGGCTGTTCATGGGCCCCCCGGAGAGGTGGGTGCTCCCCGCTGTCGTCAGGGTCGCCTGCCACGAGGTCTCCGCCATTTTAGAAGCGGCATGTGCACTGGGCCTTTTCTGACACCTCTCCGAGTGTCAGTGTTATGGTGGTCCGATGGGTCTCGGGGTGGGGACCGGGATCACCCCCGCCGGCCCAGAGGGGGGGGAAACGGGGCCGGACCCGCCTAGCCCCGGGTGTCTGCCTTACCGCTGGTGGGCAGGATAGCTGGGCAGCGGCCGTCCACCCCGCTCACCGCCCGAGCGGTCCGCATCGTGAGACTTGGATCGCCCCTCCAAGGGACTAAAACCTCTCGGGCAAGCCTCTCCTCAGGACCAGGGTGGCCTCTCACCTCGGGGTTCAGCAGCCAGGTGTCAGGTAGGCTGAAAGCTGTTTTGAGGCTAAAATCAGAGGCTTTTGCAGGAGCTACTCCATTTTGCGTCCGTGCAGTCCGGCGGTCCGGCCCCGCCCCACATTTTTTAAACAGAAATCTAAGTATGTAGAGGTTAGCTGGAATTGATATTATTAATATTTACATAGGGCCAATATATTCTGCAGTGCTTTACAATGATAGAATCAGGATATTAGACAAGTAATCGAGATACAGAATGTTAACAGAGACATAAGGTAAACAAGACCCTGCTCAAACTAGCTTGCAAATTATGAGATGGGTAGAATAAAAAATAAATGTAAAAAATTTCATTTATTTTGGAGACATTTATTTTGCTCATTTGCAGCTAAAAATATTTCACTACAAACTGCATTCTCCTCCCTGCCATTCTTGTCTATCCCTACCCTCTTTCATGATCTTTCTTAGTCCTGTCTACATTCCATCCTAGCACCTTTTACATACTATGTTGGCTCCCATAAGGCTATTCCATAACTCAACAACATTTCAGATGGACAAAGAGGTATGTTTTAAATTTAGAGGTATGAGTGGGGTGTGGCCAAGGGCGGGGTTGTTCTGAGACATTGTAGATGACTTACAAATAATAATCTATGCAACTACAATGTAATTTATAGTAAGAACAATGTATCTTATTTACATAGACTGATTTATTGTAGTTTATAGGGACAACATAGTCACCAGAACAACTACAGCTTATTGAATTTGTTCTAGTGAGTAGAATCATTATCTTCAGGCTTTTTGCTGTAAACACTGTCTTTTCAGAGAAAATGCAGTGTTTACATTACAGCCTACTGATAACTTCACTGTCCACTCCTGAGATGGCTGTTATATATTCTTCCTGGGTCATGGCTGCCTAAAATGCATCCAAACATTCAGTATCTCCTCCCTCTGCATGCATACACTGAACTTTCCTCATAGAGATTAATTGATTCAATTCATCTCTATGAGGAGATGCTGATTGGCCAAGGCTGTGTTTGAATTGTGCTGGATCTGCCCCAGATCTGCCTCTTTGTCAGTCTCAGCCAATCCTATGGGGAAGCACTGTGATCAGGCTACTACTTCTGATGATGTCAGCAGACTGCTTGTTTTTCTGAGGCAGACAGCATGCAGAGTTACAGCTTCAGGCTTGAATATAGTAAGATTTTGCTATATTTGTGGAGGCATGAGGGGTCCAGGGGTGCTAGATGGTGGTTTTAACACTACAGGGTCAGGAATACATGTTTGCGTTCTTGACCCTAAAGTGATCCTTTAAAGATAAATTACTGTGAGTATTATAGCTCTGTTATACACTTCGACAGTATGATAGAAAAGAGAGAGGGGGATTTGGGCCCTAAATAGGGACATCTGGAAGGTATGTTATTCAGACCCTTTTTTAACATTCGCAGCCATGCCATCCATTTACATACCTCTCCCTGGTTATTCAGATCCCATTCCAAAAACATTTATCCCAATTCTATGAATTTCACAGAACCCCTTTCCCTTTCTCAACCCTCCTGAGGACAAAACTGCTATCTATCTCTCTATCTATCTATCTATCTTGGCTTGACAAATTTGCTTGGAATCACAGAACTAGCTAAAAAAGTAAGGAGTCAGGGTTGTTTTTTTATAATAAAGCTGAATTTTCAACAACAAAAATACAATCCTTAAAGGGACACTATAGTCACCAGAACCACTATAGGTTAATGTAGTGGTTCTGGTGTCCATATTCTTTCCCTGCAGCCTTTTCAATGTAAACAATGCCTTTCAGAGAATTTACATTGCTGCCTAGTAAAACCTCAAGTGATAGTCACTCAGACAGCCATTCAAGGTGATTCCAAGTCCAGTGTGCAGCACTTATGATTAGTGTCTCCATGCTCTGCATGGAGGCGCAGAATGTTTCCCATAGAGATGCTTTGATTCAGTGCATCTCCGTGAAGAAATGCTGATTGGCACATGTACAATATCCTCCCAGTGCTTTCCTTTGTGAAAGCATTGGATTGACTGAGACCATCAACATTGATTATGTCAGCCATGGATGCATGGCCAGCCATGGCAAAATGGCACAGCATGGGAAAAATTTGATTAAAAACACCTTTTCCATGTGATCGGAGGAGGCCAGTCACCTAAACAGACACACTCACTGACAGACACACACTGACAGAAACATACACACTCGCTGACAGTCACATACACACTGATACTTATACACTGATACACACTCACACACACACATTATCTCATATACTCATGAATTGTTATTTAAAAAAAAAAAAAAATGTTTTATTTAAGTCCACCCAACCTTCCTACCTCTGGGAGAGCTGAAGTGGATCCTTTCCATGTGGTCCAGTGTGGCTGCTGTAACCTTGCAGCTCTTCTCCCTCCTGCGTTGTTTAGTGATGCAGGGCCTGGGTGACATATTCTGTCCCCCAGCATCACAGCAGGGCTATATATATACATACACACACACACACACACACACACACACACAATTTCCCACATGTTTTTTGGCAGCACAACTACATAGACAGCAAAGTGCCCGGGTGCTCATTGCCCCCCTGCATAATAGGGAGATTGTGTTGTAAGCTTTTGCCAATCTTTGTGGAGTCAAATTAGCTTTATTAGTAGTTAGACACTTTTTAAAGCATCAACATTTTACACAATTTGATTTTTAAAGATCAAGGTTATATATTTATGCAGTAAATTACTAGCATTTTTATGTATGACAATACCTTACTGGTTTTAATATCTACTACCTGAAATTGCCCATTGTTCATTAGTCCTGTATTTATACCGTGGATAATATCCCTTTTATTTATGACAATACCTTACAGGCTTTATCAAGCACTACCTGACAATGCACATTATTGATCCAGCTGTTGTCTATAACTGATCCCAAGTCTGTCTCATTTATTGTTTTCCAGCAACAGAGGGGTAAACAATGTATGTGCAGAGTGTCATAGATAAATGCTGCACATACAGACTCCAAGGCACCATGACCACTTTGAATCACTTAGTGGTCATGGTGCTTCGAGTAGTCATTTTTTTTCCCCAGTTCTGAGTTCAGAGGTTCAGAAAACATAATTGATTGAATACTGGCACTGGATTGTGATGGAAATCTTTGTATTATTATATCTGTCTCTTTACGCCATATTGTGCCGCAAAAATAGTATTTACGTAATTGTGTGCCTTTTAAAATAGAGAATAGGTTGCAGATGTTTAATCCTTGATAAATTATATTTCATTTTAGTTTTTTTTGTTTGTATTACTCTCCCCTGGTTTTCCAGTCTGGACTGGATGAGGGGATTAGAGTTTTGATGAGATTTTAATAGCAATGACTAAAACACATTTGTTAATGCTGATACTTGACATGTCTTGCATTCATGTCAGGACACAGGGTAGCAGTGAAACCCGTTTAAATTCTTGCAAATTCTGTTTTTAACAGTCTCTGGGTTTTTCATCTATAATCTTACTCATTCTATGCTAACTAATGTGTAGTTGTAAGTTCTGTCTCTCTGTTCATCGAACCCAAAAATAAACACAATGTGCAGCACAATCCTCAAGTCGAAAGTGGTTTTTTTGAAAGGGTTACTCAACTCAACTTTTCATTTTTTTTTTTTTTTTTTTTTAAATTATGCCATATTAGACCATTGTCACTTGGTCACCATTTTATCTAAAAATCTTTAAAAAAATAAAGTAAAAACTTACCTTGAATCCGGGTTCTTCTCAATCGTTTCCCCGTCTTCCTTGTCACTGGTTCCTCGCTGAGGTCTAGTCATATGCTTCTCATGCAGAAGAATTGTTGGAACTTGTGCGCCACCGTAAAAGTCTTCAGAATCCAATGCGTGGTGTGAATGGTGTTAAGCTCTCTACCTTCCAATTCGCCAAGGAGGGGAAGTAGGGAGGGCTGTACATAGGGTGGGGAAGTGGATAAGGCGGGTTGGGCTTTACACTGCAATGTAGGGAGACAGGGTGGCTGGGAAGCAGGGGTAAATATTCTGTGTGCGCAAACTGCAAGAGCACAGTCCTATAGGCTACTCCTTGTCATGCCGAAGCCATGTGTGCTATGGAATACAACCTAGGCAAGTATTTTTGGCTTCACAGGCAACAATGCATTTTGCCGCCACCCCGCCCCAAAATAAATTGCGTCTTCACCTGTGTTTCTTGTAACCCGCCTTTTGAATTTTTTACCCCTTCAGTCTATTTTATCCCCCCTTTAGTGTCTTACACCACCTTGTGTGTCTCTTACTTCCCCAGCCCCTTTGTGTGACTTTCTTCCCCCAGCCCCTTTGTGTGTCTCTTTTCTCCCATGCCATATAGACAGATATATAGCAACACACACAACCACACACATAATTATTCAGGCACACAGATATGCAGGCTTACAATCAAATAAACAGTCATACAGACCCAGAGTCATTCTTCACAATCTTCACATACACGTACAGTGTCATACAAACATAGACATATAGTCATACAGACACACACATAGCCATACAGACACAGTTGTGGTCTGTAGTGGGGGGATAAGGGCTACACATGGGGGGGTAGAGGCAGTAGTTGGAGGGGAGTTAGGGGCTATAGAAGGGGGTGTCACATATTCACCCGCTTATAAAAATATGATTAATGTAATTTACTGTTCAGACAGGAAAAGTTGTGTGAGATAGGGGCTGCTTGTATATAGAATATAGAATGCACACCATAACAATCTCAAAAAAATATTTAAATTTTATTGTGTACAAAAAAGTACCAGAATGTAAACATATAAGAAAAAATGAATATAAACAAAGTACAGAAGTAAAGGCAGGTACAATAAAATAATAGTAATAAATTACCACAAAAATCCTTACAAGCCTCAGACAGAAACACGAGTCACCAAACCCCCCAACGTTTCGGCACCAACTGGCTTCCTTTATCAAGGGTAGGGGCTGCTTGAACATGTTTTATATATAATAAAAATAAACTAAAGTGTTTCCCCCTCCCTCTCTGAGGCTTACCTTAGGCTAGGGAAGGGGAAACCTTAACTCTGGTGGTCAGGTGGGACAGGAGCTGGAGCTCCAGCACACAGCAGCCAGCTCCTTCTGATGGTGTCATCAGAAGGAGCTGGCTAACTTCCCTGGCTGCTAGCTGCTGTGTGCTGGCTGCAGGGAGACAGGTGAGTCCCAAGTCCGAGGCAGGGGATTCGGATATTTGCGCCAGCCCTGGATGCAACCAAACATCGGCAGAAAAGCACAGGTTTCTTTGCATAGGCAGTGTTTCAAGCTGAAACATAATTAAAACCGAGAAAAATCTCAAAGTATCCTTCCTGGTAAAATATTTTATAAATAATTAAAATGCAGTAAATACAGATTGCTTGCTACATGACCAAATCTAAAAGCAGACTTGGTCATGGAGGTTGGAGCAGAGCTGTACCTAGTTTTGTACCTAGTTTTGATGAAACCCAGGGTGGAAATGCATTTTTAAAAATTTCACTCTGTGCCACCTAAACACGTTTTGTTAAATGACATGCACATACTTAACCCCTTAAGGACACATGACGTGTGTGACATGTCATGATTCCCTTTTATTCCAGAAGTTTGGTCCTTAAGGGGTTAAATGACATAACACATCCTAAATCTGAATGAATTAAATATTCTTCTGAAATACTTTGTTCTTTACATAGTTGAATGTGCTGACAACAAAATCACACAAAAATAAAAAAAAAATGGAAATCAAATTTTTCAACCCATGGAGGTCTGGATTTGGAGTCACACTCAAAATTAAAGTGGAAAAACACACTACAGGCTGATCCAACTTTGATGTAATGTCCTTAAAACAAGTCAAAGTAGTGTGTGTGGCCTCCACGTGCCTGTATGACCTCCCTACAACGCCTGTGCATGCTCCTGATGAGGTGGCAGATGGTCTCCTGAGGGATCTCCTCCCAGACATGGACTAAAGCATCTGCCAACAATGGACAGTCTGTGGTGCAACATGACTTTGGTGGATGGAGCGAGATGTCCCAGATGTGCTCAGTTGGATTCAGGTCTGGGGAACGGGCGGGCCAGTCCATTGCATCAATGCCTTCGTCTTGCAGGAACTGCTGACTCCAGTCACATGAGGTCTAGCATTGTCTTGCATTAGGAGGAACCCAGGGCCAACCGCACCAGCATATGGACTCACAAGGGGTCTGAGGATCTCATCTCGGTAAATAATGGCAGTCAGACTACCTCTGGCGAGCACATGGAGGGCTGTGCGGCTCCCCAAAGAAATGCCACCCCACACCATTACTGACCCACTGCCAAACCGGTCATGCTGGAGGATGTTGCAGGCAGCAGAACGTTCTCCACGGCATCTCCCTACTCTGTCAAGTCTGTCACATGTGCTCAGTGTGAACCTGCTTTCATCTGTGAAGAGCACAGGGCGCCAGTGGTGAATTTGCCAATCTTGCTGTTCTCTGGCAAATGCCAAATGTCCTGCATGGTGTTGGGCTGTAAGCACAACCCCCACCTGTGGACGTCTGGCCCTCATACCACCCTCATGGAGTCTGTTTCTGACCGTTTGAGCAGACACATGCACATTTGTGGCCTGCTGGAAGTCATTTTGCAGGTTTCTGGCAGTGCTCCTCCTGTTCCTCCTTGCACAAAGGCGAAGGTAGCAGTCCTGCTGCTGGGTTGTTGCCCTCCTACGTCCTCCTCCATGTCTCCTGATGTACTGGCCTGTCTCCTGGTAGCGCCTCCATGCTCTGGACACTACGCTGACAGACACAGCAAACCTTCTTGCTGTCACGGGTGGCGGTCCGGTGCCCGGGACCCAGACACTGTCCGGGCGGCGGTGCAAGGACCGGGACCCAGTATGCCTGATGATCAGAGTAGGAGTCACAGTGTGGAGGTGGATTAGCAGGGTCTGGTGCAGGGTAACCGCACTCCCCCTGGCGTTGAGCACCAGCGTTTGTGCGGCCACATACCAGGACCCTGAATCAGCTTATGCGGATCCCAGGAACTAGAATTAAGCAGACCTCCCAGAGCTGAATAGGGAGGCTTTGCAGCAAGAATGTATCCGGTCCTAGAAACAAGGCAAGACTAGAGATAGACACCAAACATGGAAACAAGACAAAACTAGGAGAACCCAGAACCGGAGAAGGATAGGAAGCTAAACCCAGAACATGTACACAAGACATGAGGGAAACATGAACATAACATGGGCATGACTGGACAGGACTGTAAATGGACTGGGTATACAAACTAAAACAAGACAAGATAAGATAGGCAAAACAAGAGGAGAAATAACTAAGCACTATATATGAAAATCAAGGGGATTTAGTCACATTATATGATCATACATTGCATAAGCCTGCCAACAACGCCAATGTACCCCATATAGAATAGACATAGAACAGAAAACCAGACATAGAATAGAAAACCAAAAAAACAAGAAAAACTAAACAAGAATTGTAAAAAGAGTACTGGATACCAGAAGCCAAGGCCAGACATCTCCACAGAACAGAGCAAAATGTGACACTTGCCACAGCTCGCATTGATGTGCCATCCTGGATGAGCTGCACTACTGAGCCACTTGTGTGGGTTGTATACTCCGTCTCATGCTACCACTAGAGTGAAAGCACCGCCAGCATTCAAACGTGACCAAAACATCCGCCAGGAAGCATAGGAACTGAGAAGTGGTCTGTGGTCACCACCTGCAGAACCACTCCTTTATTGGGGGTGTCTTGCTAATTGCCTATAATTTCCACCTGTTGTCTGTCCCATTTGCACAACAGCATGTGAAATTGATTGTCACTCAGTGTTGCTTCCTAAGTGGACAGTTTGATTTCACAGAAGTGATATTAACTTGGAGTTACATTGTTTTGTTTAAGTGTTCCCTTTATGCTTTTGAGCAGTGTATTTGCACATACTTACATTCATATACACAAATGGGCACAGACACGCACATAATATACATACACTCATTTACAAACACACAGCTACATACACATACAAATTCATATAGACACACAGACTTTATAAATATTTCTTTTTAACAATGAGGTCCACCGAACCTTCTTTTTCTTACCTTCTAAGGGAGAGCTGGAGTGAAATCTCATCCCTGGGGTCCATTGTGGAGCTGCTAGAATCTCTCTTTTGCCCAGCTCCCAACAGTTATTATTATTATTGCCATTTATATAGCGCCAACATATTCTGTAGCACTTTACAATATTATTAGAGAGGGGATTTAACTATAAATAGGACAATTACAAGAAAACTTATAGAAACGATAGGTTGAAGAGGGCCCTGCTCAAATGAGCTTACAGTCTATAGGAGGTGGGGTATAAAACACATTAGGACAGGAAATAGCTGTCAAATTAGTGAAGCAGAGCTGGAGGAGAGAGTAGAGTGCTGCCCTTTAGGAGAGATCAAGAGACTGGTATGTGAGGTAGAGTTAGTCTGGGAGGCCATAGGCTTTCCTAAAGAAATGGGTTTTAATGCACTTCTTAAATGATTGAAAAATAGATACAAGGTGTATTAAACAACGAATATCAAGGGCTGGCAGCTACATACATTCACAAGCGTCTAAAATTGAGTGGTAGCTCAAAAGGATATAGAAAAGTATGTGCGCTCAGAAACAAATGTATGGAAAAATATGATTGCTATATTTATTGAGATACAACTCCTATACAATAAATATACTTAAAATAAATCAAGACAAACACTAAATGAATAAAAATCACAATGTCTGCATGGACCCACTATAATAATTGATGTACCAATGAACTCTCTATTGCGGATACATAATATAAAGTGAAGTGCAAATAATTTATCAATTAACTCTATATTATAGGTACAAAGTATAAAATAAAGTATCCAAACAGCTGCCCAAAGGATAAAACAATATCATAAAAAGGAAATCACAAAACACAGTATTATAGACTATTAAGGATAAACAAATATGTAAAAAATATACACAATAATAAAAGTACCTGCCTCGGTGTGGGCCCCCCACCGAGGTTATCGAAGAAAAAAAACAAAAAAAGGGGAGAGAGGGAGTTCTATGCAGCAAGCTTCCGACCCACTTCAAAGGGGATCCGTCGAGCAACGATGATAAACACCGCGGTCGAAATCTTCAAAAAAGACCGCGGTGTAGTTGTAGCAAACCACCCCCAGCTGCAGCTGATGAATCACTCACGAGTTGGAAACATATACCGCGGTCGGTGTCTTCGCAAAAGACCGCGGTATAGTTAGATGAAATATACACGCAAGTCCTCAACTTCCCAGGGTCAGGAGTATATTGGCACAGCAACCCTCACTCACCACAAGAAAAGGATATGTAATAAAAGGCACAAAGCAAATAGAAATAAAAAGATATATAAACAATGAGTAAATAAACAATAAAAGGCAGCCGAAAAGGATCAAGTGGGACCAGCAACAAAATGCAGCCACGTCTACGCGTTTCGTCCCGCCCACGGGACTTTCTCAAGACTAAATAGCTGCAAAAAAGACCTGGTTTAAATACCTCCAAGGTGATGGAATAATTAGACCTGTGAGGGAAAAAAAAACCCTACGCTAGAAAAATTAACACGATAACACAAAATACTAATAACATAGTAGAAATACACTTTCCTCAGACACAGACTGATAGTAAATAACAGTTAGGCTATAAAATATAAATAACTACACAAGATATTGATCAAAACACACAAAATATATACATGTGTATAAGTGATCGAACACATCACCATTTAAAGGGACAGACTTAATTTTGAATTTTAAAGGGATAGACTTAATTTTTCCAAATTATATTTTAAAACCCTTGATATAGATATTGATCAAAACACACAAAATTTATACATGTGCATAGGTGATCGAACACATCACCATTTAAGGGGACAGACTTAATATTTCCAAATTATGATTTAAACCCTTGATAGAACTTGGGGGGTCACTGCCAGTGACCTAAGAACGATACATACATTGGTATTATAAGTAAAGGAATGACTATACCCCCTAGATATAAATATGAGCACAACTCAAGGTAAACCAGGGTACTAAATCCCCCTAAAACAAAAAGAAAAAGAAAAGAGCATAGGTCATCTTAAAGCGTCACTGCCAGTGGCCAAAAAAAAAACATATCTCTATATTGATGAACTAGACAAGAGAATGATTAGCTCCACGAAACTTAAATCTGAAGGGAACCCAAAATGAATGAGGGTACAACTCACCCATGAGGCAAAAAAGAAAAGTGAACCTGGAGGCTTCAGAAGAGCTCCAGCTCTTCATTCAAACCATTGGGTGTCATAGTGTTGAGCTTGAAAATCCAAACTGACTCAGACTTAATCAATTCTCTTTTCCTTTTTGCCTCATCTTGGTAGGGGGGAATATGGGCTATCCCCATGAGCTGTATACCCGGTGGATTACTTCTTAAATGATTGAAGACTAGGGGAGAGTGTGATTGGGGTAGGCAGGCTTTTCAATAGGAAGAAGTCCTGCAAGCGCGAGTTGGCCATATGGGTGCGAGCAGCGGACAGAAGATGGTCACGGGCAGAGTGGAGAGACTGAGAAGGGGCACACCTATGGATCTGTGAGGAGATTTAAGAGGGGCTAAGATTATTCAGTGCTTTATAGGTATGGGTTAGCATTTTGAATTGACTCCTATAGTATACAGGAAGCCAATGTAAGGACTGACAGAGGGGTGAGGTGTGAGAGGACCAACTAGAGTGGAAAATCAGTCTGGCGGCAGCATCCTTTACAGACTGCAGCGTGGTAATATGGCTATTGGGAAGACAGATTAGGAGAGAGTTACAATAGTCCATGCGAGAGATTACTAGAGCAAGGACAAGCTCTTTAGTAGCATCTTGTGTAAGAAAGGGGCGGATGCGGGCAATGTTTTTAAGGTGGAATTGGCATGATTTGACAACAGACCGGAATTGAGGCTCAAAGGTGAGGCCAGAATCAAAAGTAAAACCAAGACAACATGCTTGTAAGGATGGGCTGTTAAGGGTACCACCAATCTGAAGGGAGAGCGAGAGAGGAGGATTAATATTAGGAGGAAAGACAAGAAGTTCTGTTTTGGAAAGATTCAGTTTCAGAAAGCGGGAGGACATCCAATCAGAGATAGAAGAAAGGCAAAAGGTGCAGGACATCAGGGGAGAGGTCCGGGGAGGAGAGATACATCTGTGTGTCATCAGCGTACAGGTGGTATTGGAATCCAAATGAGGTAATACGTTTGGCAAGAGAGGTAGTGTAAATAGAAAATAGATGGGGACCAAGGACAGAGCTTTGGGTTACTCCAACTGAGACAGGACGAGTGGTGGAGGTATCATTAGAAAAGGAGACACTGAATGAGCGTTGGGAGAGATAAGAGGAAAACCACGAGAGGACAGAGTCACAGAGACAGAGTGATTGAAGAGTTTGGAGAAGAACATGATCAACGGTGTCAAAGGCAGCAGAGATGTCAAGAAGATTTAGTATGGAGTAGTGACCTTTGGATTTAGCTGTGATAATGTCGTTAGTGACTTTGATAAGGATAGTCTCAGTAGTGTGGAGGGGGCGGAAGCCGGACTGAAGAGGATCAAGGAGAGTGTTGGAGTTGAGGAAGCAGGCCAGGCGGGTGAAGACTAGTCTTTCAAGAAGCTTTGAGGAAAAGGGAAGCAGGGATATAGGACGATGGTTAGAAGGGGAGGATTTGACGATGCCAGGGTGGCGTCACATCCTGACTCTGAGCATCAGTACAGGAAGTGTGAGGGAACTTGGTAGTCAGTGGAGATAGATCCTATAAGTGTCCTCGTGGCACTGCACTGAAGCCCTGTACAACAGCTGCAGAGCAGGAACCTTGCGCAGGAGCCCATCCAGCAATGCGCCGGTCAGCAGGTGCCTGCTCTATTGGGAGGTGGTACTTTGTGCACCACCTGGCGGCTGACACCTTGGGGGGCTCAAATAGTACCTGTTAGTTTGGCAATTTAATAAAGGATCACTTTCATCTTGAGTTTTGTACTGAACATTTTGTCTCTTTTTGGATTTGTGGCTGGCTATTTGGTAGAGCTGGGGTCCGTGCACTCTGGGTGGAACAGTGTAATTTCTTTGTTTTCTTCTGTTGATAGAAGAAACAGGTTTGTGGACAGATTTGATCGTATGAATTAAAATAGGGCTCAAATAGTACCTGTTAGTTTGGCAATTTAATAAAGGATCACTTTCATCTTGAGTTTTGTACTGAACATTTTGTTTCTTTTTCACATCCTGACTCTGAGCATCAGTACAGGAAGTGTAAGGGAACTTGGTAGTCAGTGGAGATAGATCCTATAAGTGTCCTCGTGGCACTGCACTGAAGCCCTGTACAACAGCTGCAGAGCAGGAACCTTGCGCAGGACCCCATCCAGCAATGCGCCGGTCAGCAGGTGCCTGCTCTATTGGGAGGTGGTACTTTGTGCACCACCTGGCGGCTGTCACCTTGGGGGGCTCAAATAGTACCTGTTAGTTTGGCAATTTAATAAAGGATCACTTTCATCTTGAGTTTTGTACTGAACATTTTGTTTCTTTTTGGATTTGTGGCTGGCTATTTGGTAGAGCTGGGGTCCGTGCACTCTGGGTGGAACAGTGTAATTTCTTTGTTTTCTTCTGTTGATAGAAGAACAGGTTTGTGGACAGATTTGATTGTATGAATTAAGTTTGAGGTGGACAAAATTGATTTATTACATCTATTCTTCCAGTTTTATACCATAAAATATTTTTTTTCATTTTATTTTAATTGACCTGTTCAATTTTGATTTCTCTGAGTTTATTAATAATAACCATCTCTTACCATATATCAGTTTTCTTTGCCTCCCCTGCACGGGATATTTATTCTGATGTGTTTTTGTCTTTGGTTTCGTATTGATCAAAAAATCTAAAAGGGACGCTATAGTCACCAAAGCGACTTTAGCTTACTTAGGTAATTAAGCGATTTTTTGTATCGAACATGCCGTCTCACTGCTCAATTCTCTGCCAATTAGGAGCTAAATCACTTTTGTTTCTGTTTATGCAACCCAAGCCACACCTCCCCTGGCTGTAACTGCCACAGCCTGCATGAAAACAAAATGGTTAAATTTTCAATCAGTTGTAACTCATTCTAGAAGTTTTTATCTCCTGCTCTGTAAATTAAACATTAAAGGGACACTATAGTCACCAGAACAACTACAGCTAACTGCATTTGTTCTGGTGAGTAGAATCATTACCGTCAGGCTTTTTACTGTAAACACTGTCTTTTCAGAGAAAACTTCACTGACCACACCTCAGATGGCTGTTAGAGATCCTTCCTGGGTCATGGCTGCCTAAAATGCATCCAGACATTCAGTATCTCCTCCCTCTGCATGCAGACACTGAACTTTCCTCAGAGATTCATTGATTCTATTCATCTCTATGAGGAGATGCTGATTGGCCAGGGTTGTGTTGGCTCTGCCCCTGATCTGCCTCCTTAACAGTCTAAGCCAATCCTATGGGGAAGCATTGTGATTGGCTCAGAATAACATTTCTGATAATGTCAGCAGACAGCTTGCAGTTCTGAGGCAGACGGGGGCAGCCAGGAGCTTCAGGCTTGACAAGTAATATTTTACTATATTTAGGGAGGCAAGAGAGTGCCAGGGGGGGTAGTTGGTCTTTTTAACACTACAGAGTCAGAAATATATGGGAGGGCTGGCAAGGGGGTCAGAGTGACAGTTTCCCCCCTGTCCACCAGCATAGAGGTGTTATGGGCTGTAACCTTTACACCTTTCATGTACATAAAGCTCTAAACAACTCTATCTCCTGTTATAATTCTTAACTGGTTTGTAGGTATGTCCCTTCTTGATCTCTCCGCTCAGCCGGTAAACTTCTCCTGTCCGCTCTTCGCACCCTTACTGCTAATTCGCTCTTGCAGGGCTTTTCACGAGTGGCTCCTTTCCTTTGGAACAGCCTGCCTACCACCATCAGACTCTCCCCTAGTCTTCAATCGTTTAAGAAGTCCCTCAAAACACATCTGTTCAGAAATGCTAATGGCCTCCCAGAGTAACTTTTATTTCATAAATCTGTCTCTTGCTCTCTCCTAAAGAGCCACACTCCACTCTCATCTCCAGTCCTGCTTATTGCTTACCTTGATGCCCTACCTATTGCGTCTTTATACTCCTCTCCTCCAGACTGTAAGCTCTTCTTAGCAAGATCCTCATCTCCATATTGTACCTGTATCACTGTGTAATTGTCTCATTTAGTCTTATTTCCCCCTTTCACAATATTATACAGTGCTATGGAATAAGTTGGTGCTATATAAATACCAATAATAATATGAAAATAGCAGGGGTGCATTGGGATGTCTGTTGGCAAATTTGTTCAAAGTCATTGCCAGCTGAATGGGTTTCTCTGTGGGCTGGAGGGCCACAATGGTCTAGTCTGGGCTGGTGGGCAACAATGTCTATGCTTTTCATGCCTGGACTGGGCCCACTGGGAGACAAGGTTTGAAATCATATTCTTAAACTCTAGATCACAACCGCTTCATATTGCAATTAAGCAGTGACAGCAGTGTGTGCTGAGAGAAACTCTGATCGCTGCAGCTGCTCTGTCACAGCACACTGAAATCTACAAGTGAGGGACCATATTGTGTCAGAGCCACCCACAATTACCTTGGATGGCACCATTTTTTGTTATAATTTAAGGACGGCACTTTGCAAGACATAAAGCTGCACACCCAGTCCCAACCCGCTGAGTCTTGATTTGTTCCAGCTTGGTTGTCAGCCATACTCACACTGCATGCTTGAAGTGGTTTGTGCTAGATGAAAAGAGACTTGCTAGGTCCCAGGTCTAATTTCATGGTCACCTGGTGCCTTGAATTGTTGAACCCTATTTTAAAACAGTAGCCATATTGTTAATGGAGAGCCAGTAGATTGCTCTTAGCCAACTAGTGGCACCCCTGCCCACAACAGCCATAATATTCCCTTTTAAAGCTTTTTCGAAAATGGAAGGACAAGAAGAAGAGAAATCTGGCGCTGAAACACAGACTTTGGGGTTAAAATGTAACTGTGTGAGAAATGTATGGGCAAAATTAGGTAGTGTGCCCCATGACAAAAAAAATGCAATTTCCATGATGTTTAGACAGCTTTCAAGGAACAATAGACTGCCCCCCCCAAAAAAATGGAAATCACTGTTTAGTACATATACCCCAATTTGAATACATAAATGCTTTATAATGCATGTTTTTATTGGGGAATATATCTTAAAACAGGTTGCAAAATATGCAATTCTTGAAAACTGCAGCTTTTGCAGGACCTCTCCTTTCCCCCCGGAAGAGACATTCAGTCTCTTCACAGGTAAATAGCCTATCAGAGGGTTTTTCATTGAGGCTTTGTTTCTTGCATGCGCGCATGCACTTACATCATACTGATCTGAGGTAAGCAGGGTGATGGGACAGATGGCTCAATAGAGCACGTCTGCCGCTTCCGTTTGGAGCTAATGGAAGCAGGAAGAAACCCCCACTGGCTGATTTATTGACAGCCAGGGAGGTATTATATTAATTATTTTTAAAAGTGCAGATTTGTAATAGATATCAGCACTTTTATAAACTGTCATTATTATTGGATACTCCTTACCCATAATGAACTTTATGGGTGTGGCGTGGTTCTTTCCCACTCTCCTCCCCCGCTGACGTCCACCGGCGGGGGAGACCTAATGCACATGCACGACAATGGCCTCTCTCGTATTAGGATCTCCCCATAGCAAAGCATTATTCAATTCTTTCCTATAGCGAAAACCTGATGCTGGAAGTCCTCATGCATAGCATGAGGACGTCTAGCGTCAGATCATGGACCAAAAGTCCTTTTCAATTCCAGAAGTCCCTCTAGTGGCAGTCTGGTAGACAGCCACTAGAGGAGGAGTTAACCCTCAGAGGTAATTATTGCAATTTATAATAACGGCAATAATTACCACTGCAGGGCTAAGGGTGATGGGAGTTTGCACCCAGACTACTTTAATAAGCCTACAGTGTCCCTTTAAAAGTTTGTTTCTCCTGCTCTGCAAATTGAACTTTAATTACATACAGTAGGCTCCTGTAGGACCTAGCAATATAGTAACAGAGAACGAAATTAGAACTACTTAATTTACAATAAAATAAGTGTAAACATTAGATGACTGTATATAGGAAGTGTTTAGGAAGGGAAGTATGACTATGGCTGCATAAACAAAGTGATTTAACTCCTAAATGGCAGAGAATTTAGCAGTGAGATAGGCATGATCTATACACCAAAACTGCTTTATTAAGCTAAAGTTGTTTTGGCGACTATAGTGTCCCTTTAAAGGCTAACCGAACGTTGCAGGAACTACAGTTCATGAAATTTTAAAGGACAGGCTCTCTAGATGTTTGTATGGTGCCAGAAGTGTCCTGGCAAATTCCCTAAATAAAATATCCGTCCATATTAATGATGTTTGATAACCTGGAATTAAAAGAGCATCTGTGACTCTATCTGCTGCTCTTACAAGAAAAGTCACATTGTTTATAGTGCAAAGCGAGTACATACAAGGATTGGTCGTCCTTTATTCTAGGGACATTCAACTTCTGTAAAGGATGCTGCAGTGGGCACCCGACGGTGTCTAGGTAAGTGGTCAAACTGTACTAAAATGGTTTGGCATCTTACCGTGGCATGTGGTTTGCAGTGGTTATGGTTCTTGCAGTTCTTCTTCACGAACTACGACTTTTGTTATGTTGTGGACCAAAGCCCTTTTGGCACTTTTGTTGTTCATTTGTGCACGAATTTGCTTCAGCTGGTAATGGATAGGACTCCACAGATAAATCCCAGACGGATTGATGTTCAAGCGTAAATTAAAATAAATTTGATTTGTTCTTAAATGCATTTGTACCTTAAATAGCTTAAAAATTAATGATGTCATAGAAAGGTGTCAGAACAGATAGTCCATCACAGTTTGCTGCATGATCCCTGTCCACCACCAATAGAGCCTTCTATGGGGACATGAGTGTCCGGATTGGGCCATGGAGCAATGGGAGAAGGTTTCCTGGTCTGATGAAACGAATTCTTTTAGATCCAGTGGATGCGTGTGTGTTGTTTACCTGGGGAAGAGATGACAACAGGATGCCTTATGGATGAAGGCAGGCCGGCACAGGCAGTGTTATGCTCTGGGAAATGTTCTGCCTAAAAACTTTTTTTCCTGGCATTCATGTGGATGTTACTTTGACATGTACCTAGAGATTGTTGCAGACGACATACTCCCCTTCATTCATGGCAATGGTGTTCCATGATGGCAGTGGCCTCTTTCTACAGGAGAATACACCCTGCCACACTGCAAAACTTGTTCAGGAATGGTTTGAGGAACGTGACAAAGAGGCCTGGGTGGTGCCTTGGCCTCCAATTTCTCCACATCTCAATACAATTGAACATCTGTGGGATGTGCTGGAACAATAAATCCGATCCATAGAGGCCTCACCTCACAATTTTCAGGACTTAAAGGATCTGGTGCTAGATACCCAGTACACACACGTTAGAGGTCTGGTTGCGTCCGTGCCTCAATGCATCAGAGCTGTTTTGGCAACACGAAGGAGACCTAAATGATATTAGGCAGGTGGTTTTAATGTTGTGTCTGATCAGTGTATGTACATACTACAACATTAATTTGGATTAAAGTATTAAAAAAAAAAAAATAACCCTACTCTGTTTTGCTTATAAGAATTTCTGTACAGCAAGTGCGACTAAAGACAAATAACTCAAAATAGATTTGCTTCATAGTCTTAAATGTTAAATTGCTGAATATGTCTTGGATTTATTTTTGGCAAAAAGGTAGAAGTTATAGAACACTTATTGCAAGAAGTATATTACAGCTTTAAAGCAAAATCTTTATTTTCCTAACTTTCATAGTAATGACAGAATCCAAAACAATTTTTAAATGCAAACTATTTAGTATTTTCCTAACTTTAATAGTAATCACAGAATCCAAAACAGCTACATACATTTATATATCACAAGTAGTTACCTTGTAGAGTATTTACCAGGAACATTGTGATACTTTTCACTTAACTATTTTATCACCAACCTCTGCCAGATTTGTTGACTATATTTATTTATTTTACTTTTGTATTTTCTTACACGTTTTTGTTTTCATGGGGAATTTCACAGACCTTAAAGACCCAATACTAGGATACTGTTACTTCTCCACGTACACTAATACCTTTAACAGTTGTTTGAGTGGCTATTTGGTAATGGCAGGGGCGTACCTAGAGCATTTAGCACCCGGGACGGGTCCTATTTTTTTGCACTCCCTCCCTAACCTCCCCCAACTTTAAAATGTAAAAAACAACCCAATTTTATTTTATGTATTTAGGACTGAGCAGTGTTTGTGTGTTTTGAATGTAAGCATATTTTTGTATGGAGTATGTTTGAGTGAATGTAAGGGTGTGTTTGTATGTAGTGTTGGCGTTTGAATGCAAGCATGCATTTGTGCGTAGTGTGGTTTTTGAATGCAGTGGTGTGGTTATATATGATGGTGGGGTTTGTAGTGTTGACGTTGAAATGCAGGGGTGTATTTGTGTGTAGTGTTGGCAAGATTCTGAGATGTATGCACATGTACACATTCACACACATGTATAGACGCTGACACACATGCAGATACATAGACACACAATCATATGCTGACACACGGTGGCGACTCTAGAAACAATACATGGGGAGGGGCACATGAGATACAAAACAGTGCCCTTGGGGGGTAGGGCATTAAACTTTTCACTAAGGGATGGGGTAATGCTGCCATTTTCTGTCTGATGCCAGCATGCTATAAATACACACACAATCAGAGACATACACCCACATAACCACAGACACACATACACACACACACACACACAATCACATACAATCACAGACCTACACACACAATAACATACATAAACACACACAATCACAACACACACACTTAACCACAGAGATACACACATAATCACAGACATACACAAACACAATCACAGACCCACACATACAATCGCAGACATACAATCAAATACACACACAAACATCACATACATACACACATTTAATAATTAAGAGGTCCACCCAGCCTCCCTACCTTGCTCTGGGAGGGCTGGAATGGATCATCATTCCCTGGTGGTCAATGGTTGTTGCTGGGATCTGTGTGCTCTTCCTGCACAGGTCCCTCACGGGCCCTGTAATGACGCCTATTCTGGGATGACGTTATATAAGACCGTCAGATGCACACAGTTATACACATATACTGTCAAATACAGCCACAGGCACATAGTCACTCACACACACTTACAGGCAGACAGTCACACACAAACAGTTGCAGGCAGACAGTCACACACGGCTACAGGCAGATGGTCTCACACGCACACACACATGCACACACCGTTACAAGCAGTCACACGCACAATTATAGGCAGACTGTAACACAGTTACAGGCAGCATCACACAGTCACAGGCAGACAGTCACACACCGTCACACAGTCACAGGCAGACAGCCACACACACAGTCACAGACAGTCACACACAGTCAAAGGCAGACAGCCACACACAAAGGCATGGCAGACAGCCACACACAAAGGCACAGGCAGACAGTCACACACAAAGGCACAGGCAGACAGTCCCACACAAAGTCACAGGCAGGCAGTCACACACACAGGCATTGGCAGACAGTCACACACAAAGGCGCAGGCAGTCACACACAAGTCACAGGCAAACAGTCACGCACACAGGCATTGGCAGACAGTCACACACACATTCACAGGAAGACAGTCACAAGTAGTCACACACACAGTCACATGCAGTCACACAGACAGTCACATGCAGTCACACAGACAGTCACAGACACAAACAGCCACAGGCAGACAGTCTCACACATACACTCACAATTACACACACAGCACACACTCTGTCTCACTTACAGGGATCCCCTGGACTGTAAGGAAGGGGAGGCATGACTGCTGCCACACAGTAAGGGGTGTGGACTGATGGGATACAATTGTGGCAATATGGGGGACAGTATAAGTATGTATGCTAGGGGAGGGTACTCACCATTCCTGAAAGAAGGCTGGAACAGGTTTTTCCCTTTTGTTTCCCTTCTTTCCATATACTACACAAAAAAAAAGAAAAATTTCAGGAGATTTTCTTATTGCCTTACCTGATTTTGATTTTAAGATGGCTGCAGTGTCTAAGGATGCCCTGATTGGGATGCTGCAGGCTTACCGTTCGTCTCATGGAGCTGGCTCTCTGGCTGAAGTAATGGCCGGTTTACCCCAGGAGGTGAGAGGAGAGGACCTGCTGGATGCTGAGAGCCCATCGCTGGCGAGTGGTAGGAGGCCTAGGCGGTCTAGGCCTCCTACTCGTCTTTCTCCAAGCCCAGTGAGACGAGGTGGCGGTGAGGTGGCTGTTCCGGTCGGGAGAAGCACCAGGATCGTTGATGGCGTGGTGAGCGGTGGATCCCGGGCTGCCAGGAGGCGGCCGCGGGCTGCAATGATGTCGGTGAGTCGGGCCCAACATGGCGGAGCGCGGGAAGAGCGCTCGAGGAGTCCTCCTTCTCTTCCGGCCGCACCGGAAATGACGCGCTCACTCAGGATGGCGGGAAAGAGCGTGGTCGCGCCGGCAGTGACGGGCGGCGCGCGCGTGATGACGTCACGCGCGCAAGTGCCGCAAAACCCGGAAGTGGGGCAGAGGAACCCGGAAGTGGGGCAAAGTCGGCGCAGAGAGGCTCGGGAGAGCCAGGAAAGAGCCTCAATAGGTGATGGAAGGCACCGGAGAGGCAATATGGTGGGGGTTCGGCCCCTGGCTGCTGAAGGACGTGGAGGAAGCAGCAGAATGGTCACTACCAGCAACCCATCTGGTAGTGGACCCAGCAACTGGCGGACCGGCCGGAGTACTGCTGACCCACAGGATTCGGAGTCTGGATCCCACGAATCAGATGACCAGGACCAGCAAGGAGATGGTGGCGACTGCCCTGGAGAGCGGGCTCACGTGGCAGCTCCTGTCAGCGGTGAGTTGGCCTGCGCTAGCGCTTGGGGTAGCCTAGCTGGGGGGTCACATCAGGAGCAAGGGGACTTGTTGCGCCTGCTTAGAGAGGTAGTAGATAGGTTGCCTCCCGCTGCGCACAGTGAGACCCATAGGGAGGTGGTACCTAGGTTGCCTCCCGCTGCGCACAGATAGACACATAGGGGCCTGGGGGTGCAGGCCCCAGCAACGCCGGCATGGGGAGGGGTGTTCCGCCCTCCGCTACCTGGCTGTGAATTGTCTCCGTTGGGCATGCATGTCCCAGTAGAGACATGTGATAAAATTTTAAAAGGAGAGTTTGTAGATTTTCTCTCACTGGTCCCTCCGGAGAAGGATTCTGTAGATAGGCCACGTCGTGGCGATCCCCAGGACACGGAGAAGAGCAAACAACTCCCACGGACATTTGGGAATTGGTTGCAAGGTTTTGCCGTGTTCGCTACTATCCTGACCAAGAGTTTTCCGGACCGGGCACCTGCCTTGTTCGGCTACCTAGACCTTATTTGGGGTGCATATAAGGTTTATGGTGGTCAGAGCTGGTACCGGTATGACCAGCAGTTCCGCCAAAAGATGGCGGCGTGTCCAGGGTTAGATTTTAGTACCCAGGATGGTAGCCTATGGCTGCTGATCATGACTCCCAGTCGTCCTTCCCCCTTTTCAGGAGCAGCCGGGGCTCCTTCAGGGGCACCGGCTGGTCCAAAGAAAGGAGTGTGCTGGCTCTTTAACGAGAGCCACTGCAGGTGGTACTCCTCCTGCCGTTTTAGGCATGAGTGCTCGCATTGTGGAGGGGCTCACCCCGCTATGCGGTGCTTTAAGAAGGCGAGGCAGCCTGTGCCTAAGGCGGGGGGGCGAGACGACGGGTCAAAGGGGGAAGACCCCAGTGAGCGTGGCAAGGATGTTGCCGTGGCTCGAGCTTTACCCTAGACGCCACGACGCAGTGGTGCTGGGGGAAGGGATTTCCGTGGGTTTTTGGATCCCTTTTGTTTTTTCCCCAGAGCCACGTTGGGCTGACAATCTCCGGTCAGTCAAGGGCAGGGAGCCCCTGTTGGGCGCAAAGTTGGCTAAGGAGACAGCGATGGGTCGCATGGCTGGGCCATTCGATTTTTCCCCTTTTTCTAACTTACGGGTCTCCCCTTTGGGACTTGTCCCAAAAAAGGAGGCTGGCTCTTTTCGGATGATTCATCACTTGTCCTACCCGGCTGGGAGTTCAGTGAATGATGACATTGACAGAGAGTTCAGCAGGGTCCGGTATGCCTCCTTTGATCGGGCGCTGTCGCTGGTTAGAAAAGCGGGAGTTGGGGCACTCATGGCAAAATCTGATATTGAATCGGCATTCCGGTTATTGCCGGTTCACCCGGAATGTTTTCACCTTCTGGGTTGTCAGTTTCAAGGGTCATATTTTTATGACATGTGCCTTCCCATGGGTTGTGCCATTTCCTGTTCCTATTTTGAAATGTTTGCTTCATTTTTGGAATGGGTAGTTGTTCAGTTCTCAGGTATTGCGTCAGTTACGCATTATCTCGATGATTTTTTGTTTGTGGGTCCTCGGGAGGGGGTGGAGTGTGCCCAGTTATTGTCGGCGTTCCGGGCAGTGGCGCACAGGTTTGGTGTGCCGGTGGCGGAGCAGAAGACAGAGGGGCCGCTTACCAAATTGTCGTTTCTGGGTATCGAAATCGATTCAATTCGTATGATTTTTCGCCTTCCCGACGAAAAATTAGTGGTTCTGTTGAGGATGGTAGATCTGGTAAAAGGGGCTAGGAAGGTCCAGCTCAGAACGTTACAGGTGTTGCTGGGTCATCTAGCGTTCGCTTGTCGCGTTCTACCTATGGGTCGTGCTTTCTGTCGACGCCTGTCATTGGCGACGGTTGGTATCAGGGAGCCACATCATTACATCAGAGTCACGGCCAAGCTGCGGGCTGACTTACAGGTATGGAGTTCCTTCCTAAGCAAATATAATGGGCGGTCGTGCTGGTTGCATGAAGCGGTGTCGAATTCAGAGCTGAATCTCTTCACTGATGCGTCTGGGTCAGTTGGTTTTGGGGCCTTTTTTAGGGGCAAGTGGTGTGCTGCGGCGTGGCCTCCAGAATGGCGTGAGTTACCTGTTATGCGTAACCTTACCTTCCTGGAGCTTTTTCCCATAGTAGTGGCCTTGGCATTGTGGGGTGAGAATCTGCGGGATCAGGTGGTGGTTTTTCACACGGACAATATGAGTGTTGTCCATGTGATTAACCGATCGTCTTCTGCGTCTCCTCCTGTTCTGGCTCTCTTGCGGCATCTGGTGTTGCTTAGTTTGCAATTTAATGTGTGGATGCAGGCCCGGCATGTACCGGGGGAGCTGAACGTGGTAGCTGACTCTCTTTCTCGGTTTCAGTGGGACCGGTTTCGGGAGTCGGCTCCAGAGGCGGATCGCGAGGGTCTTCGCTGCCCTTCCTACTTATGGGACCTAATTTCGGAGGTTTGATGTCCTTGGTGTCGGACTCCTTGTCAGCTCCTACTTGGAAGGCATACAGGTCGGTATGGGTGGGTTGGTTGGCTTTGGTGGATGGGTCAGTGAGGCTGTCCTCTGAGGCGGCCCGGTGGAGATCACTTTAAGGTACCTGGACGCGTTGCTCGCTGCTGGTAGGTCTTGTTCGGCGGCAGACAAGGCGTTGTCTGCCCTGTCTTTCCTGTTCCGGTTTCTGGGATGGAGGGACATCACCAGAGATTTTTGCTTACAGAGGGTTATGCGAGGTTGGAGGAGTCGGAGAGGTCCGGACCGACGTCGGCCGATCTCCTTCGATTTGCTGGGCCAATTGTTGACGGCTCTTCAGGCCGTCTGTGTATCACCAGGTGAGTGTTGCTGTTTCAGGTGGCATTCTCCTTTTGCTTCTTTGGCGCGCTTAGAGTGGGGGAGCTGGTGGCCCCTTCCCGGCAGGCAACCCCCCCTTTACTGCTGTCGGATGTCCGCTGGTCTGACATGTTTGTGGACTTGCATATCCGTAGGTCTAAGACGGATCAGTCGGCAAGAGGCATGTGGTTGCGTGTGGGGAGTACTGGCGGGATGTTGTGCCCGGTGCGGCTGTTTGGCCAGTATCTGGCCATTCGTCCGTCGTCTGTGGCCTTGCTAGTTCATGCGGATGGGTCTCCATTGACGCGTTTTCAGTTTGCGTCAATGCTGGTTAAGGCGTTGCAGCATTGTGGTCTGGATCCAACCGGTTTCTCTCCTCATTCTTTTCGGATTGGTGCAGCCACTCAGGCTAGTGTGTTAGGATATTCGGGGTCTCAGGTGCAGCGATTGGGTAGATGGTCGTCGCGTAGGTATCAGCTGTACGTGCGGCCTCATTTACTGTAACTTGTCTTTGTTTTAGGGTGTTCTTCCCGGTATGTTTGGATTGTAGGACACTCTTTCATCTATTGGGCTGCTCGCCGGGCAGAGTCTCGTTCATATGGCCGAAATTTGGGGATTCCAGACGAGTTAGCAAGGGTTCGTTGGAGGGGTATCCGGGGTCTGTCATGGTGCCAAATCTACCCGGAGTGCGTTTCTCTCAGCAGGTTTGTGTCTGGGTCTGTGGTAATTGTAATCCATGCAGGGGGGAATGACCTAGGGAGGGTAAGGACGGTGGATTTAATACACGATGTACGGCGGGACTTGGCTCGGTGCATGCAATTATTTGAAGAATGTTGTTTGGTGTGGTCAGAGATTGTCCCCCGTCCGTGCTGGCAAGCCTTGCCGCATGCAAAAGGGTTGGAAAAGGCCAGGCGTAAATTTAATGTTGCAATTTCCAGGTTTGTTCGCTGCCTTGGCGGTGTGTCGGTTCGACACACGGAGTTGGAAGGGGACAATCGGAGTTTAATGAGGGCTGATGGGGTTCACCTGAATCCGATTGGGCTGGATATACTTAATGTGGGTATCCAAGGTGGGATTGAAACGGCGCTGTCTGCGGGGGGCGCGATGCCGACAAATGGAGATCAGGGTCGGCACCGCGGTGGCGGAGGTCCTGGCCAGCGCAAGTAATGCAAGACAAGGCTTTGGGGAGTCGCAGCTGCCAGGGCTGATGGCAGAAGGCAGACTGTACGGACTCTTGGAATTATCCGGTATATCTGTCTGTTGGGTAGTCACCCCAACAGCCGACAGGTGGTGATAAAGCTGGCTGAGTTGATATGTTGGTATAATAAAGCTGTGGCCGTTGCCCTTATCCAATACTCAGGTGTCTTGTCGTTATTGGGGGGGGCAACGGGTATGTAAGTGGTCTGCAGTCAAGGGATCCCCTGGACTGTAAGGAAGGGGAGGCATGACTGCTGCCACACAGTAAGGGATGTGGACTGATGGGATACAATTGTGGCAATATGGGGGACAGTATAAGTATGTATGCTAGGGGAGGGTACTCACCATTCCTGAAAGAAGGCTGGAACAGGTTTTTCCCTTCCCTCCCTCCCTCCCTGTAGGATGATTATGTATGTGGTTCTGTGTTTTGCGGTGTTTGTTGTTTCTCTTTTCTTTTTGTCACAGCTATGGCGGAGGTCCTGGCCAGCGCAAGTAATGCAAGACAAGGCTTTGGGGAGTCGCAGCTGCCAGGGCTGATGGCAGAAGGCAGACTGTACGGACTCTTGGAATTATCCGGTATATCTGTCTGTTGGGTAGTCACCCCAACAGCCGACAGGTGGTGATAAAGCTGGCTGAGTTGATATGTTGGTATAATAAAGCTGTGGCCGTTGCCCTTATCCAATACTCAGGTGTCTTGTCGTTATTGGGGGGGGCAACGGGTATGTAAGTGGTCTGCAGTCATGACAATATAAGTCTCTGGTGTCTAGGTGTTGGGAAAGCAGGGACTCCTTCCTGCTTCCCCTCAATGTGCAGCATTAAGAGCAGCAAATGGAGGCTGCCTTAAGCTCCACCCCCAACTATCAGTGATGTTTTCCTGCTGTTCTCCTGTCGGTCTCTGCGTGTGTGAGCGGTGTCGGCTGCCCGGCACCCTGCTGATATGGCGCCCTGTGCAGCCAGATGGCTCACAGAACCCCAAACCTGGCCAGCTCTGGTGACCCTACCTTTTGGGTTTGGGTTTAGTCACACACACAGGCAGTCTCTTTGTTCAAATAAAAATTATACAGCATGTTTCCTGGTAGACGGTAGATGTGTGCTGTCAAGAAAAATACCAACAAGTTTTCCTTGTCCAATACCTGCATTTAACATCTGCATGCTACTCATGTCCACCTCCCCTGACAACAACCAGTTGTCACCAGTTTTTAAATTTTAGATCCAGGTCAAGAAAAAAGTGCATTCATTACCATAGCAAGACCAAAAATAAAAGGTATCCTCACCACATGTATACACTGGTCTGGCCAATATTCAAACTTTAAACTGTATTCATGGATAAAAATTAAACAAATGATATCACCATCTATATCTGTACAAGATTCTAAAATATCAACTTCCCATTAAAGGGACACTATAGGCTGCAGGACAACAACAGCTTAATGTAGTTGTTCTGGTGAGTATAGTCAGTCCCTGCAGAGGAAAGGCAGTTTTTATATTAGTGCCTAAGGACACCTCCACTGGATGTGATTCCTGGATCAGTGCTGCAAAACGTGCAACACTGGCGTTCAGCGTCTGCATTGAGATGCTGTACTTTCCCCATAGAGATGCATTGAGTCAATGCATTTTTTATGAGGATTTGCTGATTGGTGCAGTGTAGCGTTTTGCTGTGCATGTACTGTAGCCTACCAATGCTTATTTTACCACTGTAGTATCAGGAATGCATGCACACCAGGACCCCATGTTACTCCTGTACCCTTTTGCAAGGCTGTGAAAGATACCAAGATGGCGAACTTCTCCATAAAACCCCTTGTGCAATGTGTGAGAAAATGCTTCCCCCTCCTCCCCACACACAGCTGTTTTGCCATTGAAGACTGCAGAGAAATTACAAAACTTTTGTCTCCTCATATGGCGCGGTTTTACTGCTCCAAGCATTCACCACTAAATTAGCCATACAACTTAGTGTTAATTTTGGCGGCAAATTTTAATTTAGTTTTAGTCATCTGAATTGTTTTAGTTTTATTCAACTAAATCTCCAGTAGATGTTAACCGACTTGACTAAAATCTAATGAGTTTAATTAAAGCCTCTATCTGTGTCTTTTCCCCCATCCCCAGCCCCTCTGTGTCTGTTTGTGTCCCGTCCCCTCCCCACGCGCCTCATTTCCTCAGCCCCCAATGTGTCTCATTTTTTCTCCTCAATCCCTTATGTCTCTTACCCACCAGTATTTGGGGGGAAATTTTAATTTAGTTTTAGTCATAGTCTTTTGACTAAAAAGCCATTTTAGTTTTAGTCGTAGTTTAGTCATCTGAGTTGTTTTCGTTTTAGTCTAGTTTTAGTTGACTGAATCTCAAAAAAATTTGGCAACTAAAATCTGACTAAAATTGTTAGTCGACAAAATTAACAACTAGTGGTACAACTGATAGTGTAGTCTAAACTATATGAAAGTCCTAACCAAGGAATTAATGGAGTTTTATAGATTTTATCACAAATATAATGTGCTGAACGACATATTTTACACACAATGAGAACATACAGAAACACAGACAGATACAAACAATGATACACAGATACACACTGACACATGCAGATACACACTGACCGCAAATAGATGCACACACTGACACACATGCCGATACAAAGATACACACACTGAGTACATATAGATACACAGATACACAACCAGACACACATGCACATACACAGACACACAGATACACACACTGACACATGCAGAAACACACTGACCGCATATAGACACACACATACATACAATGAGAACATACAATGCATACAGATACACACACGTAGATACAAAGATACATACACTGACTACATATAGATACACACAAATACACAGCCTGATACACATGCAGATACACACTGACCACATATAGATACACACATACACACAAAGAGAACATACAGATACACACATACTACACGGACACACACGCTGATACACATAGACACACACACACAGATACACAACCTGACACAAATGCAGATACACAGATACAAACACTGACATACATGCAGATACACACACTGACTATATACAGATATACACACTGACACATAAACACACACGGACAACATACAGATACACAGACACATACTGACAGACGTACTGACACAGAGACACACACAGACAGCCATACTGAAACACAAAGACATACTGAACCACACAGACACTGACAGACTCACACACACAGACATACTGACACACTGACAGACATACTGGCACACATACACACAGACAGACATACCGGCATACATACACACAGACAGACAGACATACTAAAATACACATACACACAAACTTGACAGACCTACATACACATATATACATACACATATATTGACACACACAGACAGCCAGACATACTGACACACACACTCTGACACTCATGCAAAATTTGATAACCACCCTCCAGTTTCTAACCTTTTCCTGGAGGGTGGCTTCCCTGGGGTCCAATGGGCTGGCATGGCTGGGAGTTAAGCTCTCTCTACCAGCCTGGCCCCATCCGGAACAGCTGGTCCTCCTTCCTCCCGTGCGGCTCCTGTTTGAGGAAGAGATGCGCGGCTTTCACTTCCTCCCAGCCGGCTGCCGAAAAGCAAGGGGCCCGGTCGCGCTGTTAAAGCGCCACAGCGCCCGACCGGGCCCATGCTGACACAGGAACACCTGGTGGCCCTAAGTGGATGGGCCATCCGATGGGCCCTATAGTATGCGGGCCCGCTGCCCACAACAATTTGTTTTGGGATCGGCTACCCCAAAATACATTGTTGCGGGCAGAGGGCAAACGGGGCAGCTGCCTTGGGCCCCCCAGCAGTGACAGGGCCCAGGGCAGCTGCCCCGTTTGCACCTCGTTAAAGACAGCCCTGGTAACAGGGCTAACAAAGTGAATGTAATACAACTGAAGAGATTATATAAGTTTATACAAGAGTACAGTTTAACAGGGATTTTTCTCTATTTTAGCTTTGGACAATTGCTATGATTCTCCTTTAATTTCCTAGTTTGCAAAATGTTCAAAAAGGTAAACCACTACCTAGTTCTAAAATAGAACTAATGTTCCACAGAAGCTAGGTGCAGTTGGCAGATGCTTTACTACGGAGCAGATACATCTTCCTGGCCCACATGCTAGGCGATTTCTAATATCTGTACAATATTTATATATTTCTAAGGCAAAATGGTATATACAACCAAATAAATGCAAATCTTTAGATACATCTCATGTATCTAAAATACCAACACAGATCAGACATAAGTTGGTAATTGAAATCAGGGTCGTCTTTAACGCTGGGCAAACGGGGCAGCTGCCCTGGCCCTGTCGGTGCTGGGGGGCTCAAAGCAGCTGACCCATGTGCCCTCTGCCCACAACAATGTATTTTGTGGTCGCCGATCCCAAACTAAATTGTTTTGGGCAGCAAGCCCAGACACTGTGGGGACCCATCGGGTGACCCATGCACCTAGGGCCAACCGGTGGGCCTGTGTCAGCAGGGGCCCGGCCGGGCGCTGTGGCACTTTAACAGTGCTACCGGACGCCTTGCTTTTCGGCAGCTGGCTGGGAGGAAGTGACAGTGTCTCGTCCTCCCACAGAAACAGGAGCTGCGCTGGAGGAAGAAGGACCAGCTGTTCCGGAGGAAGCCAGGCCGGGAGAGAGCGGGGGCTTAGCTCCCAGCCACCCCAGTCAGCCCACTGGACCCCAGGGAAGCCACTAGGAAAAGGTAATTAACTGGAGGGTGGTTATCAAAGTTTGCATGATTGTCTGAGTGTGTGTGTTAGTATGTCTGGCTGTCTGTGTGTGTCAATATGTCTGTATGTGTGCCAGTATGCCTGTCTGTGCGTATGTGTACCAGTATGTCTGTCTGTGTGTCAGTATGTCTGCGTGTGTGTGAGTCTGTCAGTGTCTGTGTGGTTCAGTATGTCTGTGTGTATGTGTGTGTCTCTGTGTGCCTCTGTGTCAGCATGTCTGTCAGTATGTGTCTGTGTGTGTTTATGTGTCAGTGTGTATATATGTGTGTGTATCTGTATATAGTCAGTGTGTGTATCTGTATGTGTGTCAGTGTTTGTATCTGTGTGTCTGTACGTGTGTCTGTTGGTGTATCTATATGTAGTCAGTGTGTGTATCTTTATATCTGTGTATCTGCATGTGTGTCAGGTTGTGTATATGTGTGTCAGCATGTGTGTCAGTGTAGCTATATGTAGTATGTGTGTATTTGTATGTTCTTGTTGTGTGTATGTGTGTATCTATATATGGTCAGTGTGTATCTGCATGTGTATCAGGTTGTGTATTTGTGTGTCTGTTTGTGTGTATCTTTGTATCTGTGTGTGTGTGTGTATCTGTATGCATTGTATGTTCTTATTATATGTATGTGTGTATCTATATGCGGTCAGTGTGTATCTGCATGTGTCAGTGTGTGTATCTGTGTGTCATTGTTTGTATCTGTTTGTCTGTGTATCTGCATGTGTGTCAGTGATGGTATCTGTGTGTCTGTGTATGTGCACGTGTGTCAGTGATGGTATCTGTGTGTATGTGCATGTGTGTCTGGTTGTATATCTGTGTATCTATATGTAGTCAGTTTGTGTATCTTTGTATCTGCATGCGTGTCAGTGTGTGTATCTGTATGTTCTCATTGTGTGTGTCACTGCAGTGTGTATCTGCATGTGTTTCAGTGTGTATCTGTGTATCATTGTTTGTATATGTCTGTCTGTGTATCTGTATGTGTGTCAGTGTGTTTCTGTATAATTGTGTGTATATGTGAATCTATATGTAGCCAGTGTGTGTATCTGTGTGTCTATGTATCTGCATTTGTGTCACTGTTTGTATCTGTGTGCCTGTGTATCTGCATGTGTCGGTTTGTGTATCTATATGTAGTCAGTGTGTGTATTACTGTATCTACATGTTTGTATTTGTGTGTCTGTGTATCTGTATGTGTGTTTTAGGTTGTGTATCTGTGTCAGTGTGTATCTGTATATCTGCATGTGTATCATAGTGTGTGTGGCAGTGTATGTGTATATGTGCATACATCTCAGTATTCAAACACACTCCTGCATTAAAACATTAACACTACATACAAACACACCTCTGTGTTAAAAACACCAAAATTATATATAAACACACCACTGCATACACATAAATGCATGTTTGCATTCAAATGCCAGCACAACATACGAACAAACCCCTACAGTCACACAAATTGTCTCCATACAAAACATGCTTACATCCAAACACACAAACATTGCTAAATACAATCCTGCAAGCATGGGACAATGATAGATCCCCAGCTGTCAAAGCATTGTTGGAGTTGTATGAAAGATGGGGATCTACCGTATGGCCACCCTTGCGATTGCGGGGCCCAAAAGAAGCAGTTCAGGTCCAAATAGTCAAACTGTAAGAATCCCCTAAGCCAGTGTTTCCCAATTAGTGTTCTGCGGAACCCTCCGCTAAAATGTTTAAAAATAAAATGGCCGCGGGCGGTGAGGGAGCAGTGGGCAGGGATCTCTCATCTCCCTTGCGCGCACAGCAGTGATGCTGGCGCCGGAATATGACGTCACTCCGGCTCTGGCATTACTAAGAGGTGCACGAGGGAGTTGAGCAGGGAGATCAGGGGGGCCGGGTGGAGTGGGTGGGGATGGGGGGGGGGAGAGGGGCTCACGATGTTGATGCACTATGTCAAGGGGTTCCACGGGAAAATAAATTGGGAACCCTTGTCCTAAGCCATGCTTTCAGTTCAGCTACTCTGGCCTTAAAGGAACACTATAGTGCTAGTGATACAAATGTGTATTTAAGTACCCGCCCCCACCTGCAGGGAGTTAAAAAAGTGGCTTACTTACCTTCTCTCCCTCACAGCATGAGTCTTCATGGGGAAGCTCTGCCTTCTTGGCTGAGATCATCGAAAGGAAAGCATTGGGAGGCTAGTATGCAGGTGTAGTAAAAACGCCACACTGCGCCAATCAGATGGTCTCCCTGAGACCATCTGATAGAAATATTAGAGTTTTAGTTTGCTATTTCATTGTTAGTGCTTCTAGTGGCTGTCTGAGTGACAGCCATTGGATGCATTTAAACACTGCAAATATCTGCCTATAGTGTACCTTTAAATTAAAATTTTCGGTGAATTCCTGGATTGCTCTGATGTCGTTGGAGGATGAGCCCAATCCAGTGCTGAGGGACATGAAATCAGATTAGTGTTTTAAAGTTGTTTTTTTAACCACTTACATGCCCTGGGGTGGGCCAGTGGGGAAACTGTAGTGTTAGGAATACAGCTTTGTATTCCTAACACTATAGTGTTCCTTTAAATTTGAAATTTACACATAAAATCCAGGTACTTGCTTACAAATCTCTACACAATGGTGCTCAGACCTACCTATCCTCACTAAAAAACAAGTATGTCTCGTCAACCCCTCTGCCGAAGGCCTACATCTATCCTCTGTTCGTACTCCTACCTTTGAAGCTCAGCTTAGAGACCTCTCTAGGGCTGCCTCGTTCCTATGTAACGCCCTTCTCCTCTATGTTAGACATTCACCCAGTCTCAACTCCTTCAAAAATCTTTGAAAACCTTACTTCTTCAGGAATGTGTATCAATTAAACTGTGAACAGCTTTCCCTCCCGCACCCTGATTCCTCTCCTGCAACTGTCATCAAAACAAAATACCTAACGATCTACTTTTCTACCTCATCCTTACCTTTTGTGTCACTATACCCCACTCCCTCTAGCAAAATGGTAGGCAACCTTCAGCACTCCAGATGTTGTGGACTGCATCCATAATGCTCTTACACCCATAACCCTTACACCTTAATCCCTCTGTGCCTGTGCTTCTAGCTCATCTGGTTACAAATACATGTCTGTTAGTCCACCCACTGTACAGCGCTGCAGAACTTGTTGGCGCTTAATAAATAATAATAATTGTATACCTAGGATCTGCTGGACATAGAGAGCTCTCAGTTTATGTTAAGCATGGCAGTGCAGGGCGTAGCTCACTGGCTGAAGGCAATCAGCTTAGGAGCTTCTGGTTCACTGTGGGAAGTAGGAAGGCAAGAAGTTCCTGGTGGTTTAAATACTAACGGGCAGTGGAGGGGGTTATGATTATTATATTATTTATATAGCGCCATCAGATTCCATAGCGCTGTACAATGGGATGCCTGTAGTGTTTCCTTTCGGCGGAATCTTTATAGTGAATCTGCACCTGTATCTGTACTGAGTCTTGGTGTGTATGGCATGTAGGATGCCCTTTTTATGATAGGCTCCTTCTGATAGGGCTGCCAGTTCCCTGGTGTTTTATGAGCAAGTGACCCTATAATTTGGTTTTAGTAGTAGCGCATTGGATGCAATACTATGCTTGGTATTTTTTTCCATAATAGTTTGAAAACCAAACCTCTTCCCATCAGTTCATCTAAATGTAGTAAGTCTTGTGACATTTAGATGTAATAGTCTTTCAGGTTATCCTTGCCTCGTGGTTTGTTGCAGGACAGCGGTCATACATACATTTTCACTGCTTAGTAAATACTCTCCTTGCACAGAACAAATATTCTATAACAGAGTCTGACATTAATTATTTCATTTGGTATCAAAGAGATCATAATAAAACGTAGACCATGGAATCAATAACTCATGCTTTATGAATTTGGACCTCTGGGACCAATTGAGTGCATTAATATTTATCTTATATCAGATTTCTTATTTCGATGTCAGTGTCTTCATTTTCTGTTTACAGCGGTAAATTGTGTGGCCTTGGTGTGATTTATCAGGGGTCAGCAGCAGATTAAGATTAATTAGTGAGGTTCCCAAATTTGACACACTTCCATTTTTTTTTTTCTTCTTTGACATGTTTCCTTTTTGTCTTCCTAGGGTAAAGCTGTGGGCTGATACTTTTGGCAGTGAAGTATACTCTGTAGTCACCAAATACTCCGGGTCTCTTCTGTTACAGAAGGTAAGTGCAGTAATTAGTCATGGTAATAAATCGTTATTGTGTGATAGAGCTGTGGGATTCATGTGATTCAGCAGCATATTCTCAATGATTATTTACAGTTATTCAGTGTTTTTTTAACCTGATTTTAGTGTTTAGACCAGTGGTAGTCAACCTTTTTCTAACTACCGCCCACTAATGCATCTTTTTGGTTGAAAAAATTTCCTTACCGCCCACCAGTTTTCGCGCAAGTGCGGAATATTTTTTCTAAAGAAGGGTGTTTTAAAAAAAAAAATAAATGTACGTTCATTTATCTTTTTATTTCCAATTAATGCATGTTTATAATGTTTTTAACTTTATAAAGTTTAATGCGAAAACAAAGTAAATTTAAATTACCTTTACTAGTGATTAATGAGATCCTTGAGGTTGATGCTGCAAGACTAAATATTTGATATCTGGTTCGATTTTCGTAAGGAACAAACGAAGGTCTCCTCTTTCGGAGATATTTAGACGACTTCTCTGTTTGCGCATAATAGGATTTCTCATCTGTGCGTCATCTCCCCTCTTCTCCCTCCTCAATTCCCCTCCCCACATTTTTTTTTCCCCTTTTTTTTAACCTTCCTTATAGCAATGCCCAGTAGGAAGGCTGAGCTAGGTATCCCACTATAACAGACTGGCACACAGGGCCACCATCAGGACATGACAACCGTGACAATTGTCACGGGCCCGGCGGCCCTGGGGGGCCCTGGCCCGGGCCCCACGTGTATCAGCGGAACTGCCGCCGGTGCATCTGCACCAGGGCCCACACGCTTAGGTGGCCCAAGCATTTAGGGCCACCCAATGGGCCCTATTATCTTCAGGGGCCCGGTCAGCGCTGTAATAGCGCGACCGGGCCCCTTTAAAAAAAAAAATGCAGCTCGTCACTTCCTCCCAGTTTACTCCGCGCGGGAAGGAGGAGACAGAGGCCGCGAGGAGAGGCAGCCGACTCACATCATCCCCAGCCACCCTCCTGCGACGAAATGGTAAGGAAGAGAGGAGGGTGGCTGAAAATGAGGTGTATGTGTGTATGTCAGTGTATGTGTGTGTGTGTGTCAGTGTATGTGTGTGCCTGTGTATGCCTGTGTGTGTATGCCAGTGTATGTGTATGCCATTGTGTGTATGCCATTGTGTGTATGCCAGTGTGTATGTCTGTTTTAGTATTTGTATCTGTTAGTGTGTGTGTGTGTATTCCTGTGGGCAGGATTTGGAGGCTTGCCCTGTGGGCGGGCTTGAAGGGGGGCCCAGACCTTGAGCTGATGGCGGCCCTGCTGGCACACATACATACAGACACACATACAGACAGACAGGCACACATGCAGACACACAAACAAACATACAGACAGGCACACATACATACAGACACACACACAGGCACACATACATACAGACACACACACACAGGCACACATACAAAGACACACACATACAGACAGACACAAGAAACATATACATACAAAGACAAGACACACATACATACACACATATATACAGACACAAGAAACATATACATACAAAGACAAGACATACATACACACATATATGTATATATATATACATACAGACAGACACACACACACGACATACAAAGACACACATACAGACAGACACACAAACAAGACATACATACAAAGACACAGACACACACAAGACATACATACAAAGACACATACACACACAAGACATACATACAAAAACAAGACACATATATACAGACACACACAGGCATACATACAAAAACAAGACACATATATACAGACACACACACAAGACACACATACACAAGACACACATACACAAGACACACATACACAAGACACACATACATAAGACACACATACAAAGACACACACACAATCAAACACACATTATATTTAAGTCACCCTCCTGTTTCCTACCTTTAAGGTGCAGGAGGGTGACTTTCCCTGGGGTCCAGTGGTGGCTCAGGTGGATGGGAGTCAGAGTTCCCACTCTGACTCCCTGGTGATCCTCCCGCGCGGCTCTCAGTTTTAGCTGGGAGGAGTGACCGGGGAATCACTTCCTCCCAGCTCTGTGATGTCATCACAGGGGGCCCGGTCGCGCTGTTAAAGCGCCCAGCGCTGACCGGGCCCCCTCACAATCCACATCCATCGGGTGGCCCTGACAGCATGGGCCACCCGATGGACCCCTCCATATGAGGCCCCGGCGGATTGCCGCTGGGGCCGCAAGTGGTGATGGCGGTACCCGGTCGCAGGGGTACCGCTAGCTCGCACCCGCCCGCCGGCTCACCCAATCTATAAAAAAATTTGAAAATCCCTACCGCCCACCTGGAATCCCGAAACGCCCACTAGTGGGCGGTAGGGACCAGGTTGACGACCCATGGTTTAGACTCTAGGTTAGAATTTTAGATACTGATTACTAAGATAGGTGATTTTTAGTAGCCTTGTTAAATTTTAAATGGCTTCTTTTTGGGGGGTTTTTTCTGTGTGCACAGTTCCATAAAGGGACACTATAGTCACCAAAACAACTACAGTTTAACCCCTTAACACCGCAGCCAAATGTACAAGTTGTGAACGAAACAAAATGTAAACAAAACCTGGCATTTGCGCTATATGTCTGTCCAACCGTAATTCACCTCTTTCATATTAAATGCAACCCCCCTTATATATATATCATTTTATTCAAGGGGAAACAGGGCTTTCATTTAATATCAAATATTTAGCTATGAAACATAATTTAATATGAAAAAAATGGGAGAAAATAAGATGTTTTCTATTTTTTTAGTTCTACACGACATTTTTTTTTTTTTTTGAATTCTTTATTTTTGTTGCGCAGGTGGTTACAGAAATATTGACGAACGCCACAACAGCGTATAAATGCAAATCAACTAGTTAAAACAGTGGCAGCGTTACATGCGCATTTTAGATTTTTAGGTACAGGCTTATCTATACGCCATAGATGCGTTCCGAGATGTGTATACATGCTTAGTGATGGCGTGGGTGTATGCATAGTTTAAAACATAACTGGTTATCCTTTTCGCTTTAAACAAAACTAGTGGGTTGTTACGTTGCTACATAGTACGATCATATAGTAGTAATAACAGTAGTATGGTTATCATATGAACAAGTGAACAAGACATTATATACAGTACAGCTTTGCTAGCATAAAGAGTAAACTTGAGAGCAAATCGAGCATGCACAAAGTAGTGATACTGTATAAAACCGGCATTATAATCATGAATTTGAAGGTCACTAGCTTGGTAGGGACTTCACTGGTCTATGATCTGCGTCCAGTCAGCCAATTCCCAAGTCTGGGAAACAGAGACCTGGAACATGGGGGTTCAGTAAGGCGATCTTGACTGCACTGTGTGTGAGTCCCTCTCCGGTTCGTTTTCTCCCCATGTTCTTTGGTGCTGTGGCGTGGCGTTTTGCTGGAGCCCCGGATAGGGACCGAGTGGCTTGCTGGTCTGAGATGCCATGCTTGGGTGCGTTGCTGGGCCTGTGGGGTTGCCCGGCGGTCTCATACCTGCGTGGTTGAGATTGGGTGTGTGCGCCCAGTTTGCTCGGGACCTT
Organism: Pelobates fuscus; assembly: GCF_036172605.1. Taxonomy (NCBI): domain Eukaryota; kingdom Metazoa; phylum Chordata; class Amphibia; order Anura; family Pelobatidae; genus Pelobates; species Pelobates fuscus. The sequence continues at coordinate 169,283,582 of NC_086319.1, forward strand.
TTTCCGCTGTCTAGGTTGTCAGCTTTTGTTTGGCAGGCTGGCCACCCCGAAGGCTTGTAACGGGATTCCGTAATGGCGGCGTCGTGTCGCTGGACGGATCCACGAGGCAACCACCCTAGCCGCGTGAGGGTAGGTCAAACCCCTGTCGTGAAGAGCCTTGCAGAAGCTTAAGCAGAGTCGGTTCAAATTCTCCAGGGGGTGAGAGTGTGGGTGGCCGTCTGTGGTCCCTCGTTTTGGCTTGTGCTGGGCGGCCATTTTGTTTATGCTCCGACAGCTCGGCAAGTTAGGGCAAATTAACTTATGTCGCTTGGTTCCAGGTGCGGATTAGGGTGGACCGGGATGACCCCCACCGGTCCGGGGGGGGGGGGAACAGGGCACTATTTCAGGCTTAGGAAGGCACTAGGTCGCGCAGAGCGGGGGATCGGCCGCCTCACCCGTCTGGCGCCACTGCTAGGCCTCACTCCCGGCACCCTCTGTGGAAGCTCCGTGCATCCGTGGGCGGCTGACCCGGGGCACCTCGGCTGGCTCCTGAGGTGAGTGCGATTCGGTTTTGCGATTCCTGGCTGGCTGGAGTGCAATTATTCCGGCTCGGAATGAAGATTAGGCTCGGAGCTCGCACAAGGCACGTCCAGCCGCCATGGAGCTCAGGCCCCGCCCCAGTTCTACACGACATTTTAACTGTCAATGTCATAATACTGTTTGCTTTTACTGCAATAAAATACACATATTTGTATTCAGCAAAGTCTCACGTGTAAAACAGTACCCCCTATGTACAGGTTTTATGGTGTTTTGGGAAGTTACAGGGTCAAATATAGCACGTTACATTTGAAATTGAAATTCGCCAGATTGGTTACGTTGCCTTTGAGACTGTATAGTAGCCCAGGAAATAAATTTACACCCATAATTGCATACCATTTGCAATAGTAGACGACCCAAGGTATTGCAAATAAGGCATGTCCAGTCTTTTTTAGTAGCCATTTGGTCACAAACACTGGCCAAAGTTAGCGTTAGTATTTGTTTGTGTGTGAAAAATGCAAAAACGCCAATTTTGGCCAGTGTTTGTGACTAAGTGGCTACTAAAAAAGACTGGACATACCCCATTTGCAATACCTTGGGTTGTCTACTATTGCAAATAGTATGCCATCATAGGGGTAATTTTCATTCTTGGGCTACCATAGAGTCATAAAGGCAACGTAAGCAATCTGACGAATTTTAATGTGAAAAAAATGAAACACAAGCCTTATATTTGACGCTGTAATTTTTGAAAACACCATAAAACCTGTACATGAGGGGTACTGTTGTACTCGGGAGACTTCGCTGAACACAAATATTTGTGTTTCAAAACAGTAAAAAGTATTGCAGCAATAATATCGTCCGTGCAAGTGCTGTTTGTGCGTGAAAAATTCAAAAAACTTCACTTTTACTGGCGATATCATCGTTGTAATACATTTTACTGTTTTGAAACACTAATATTTGTGTTCAGCGAAGTCTCCCGAGTAAAACAGTACCCCCATGTACAGGTTTTATGGTGTCTTGGAAAGTTATAGGGTTAAATATAGTGCTAGCAAATTAAATGCCCTATACTTTCGGCATGGGTGGCCAGGCAGGTCCCGCTAATTGTAATTAATTAGGATACCTAATTATGTAAAATTATTACATAAATATATGTGTAGAATTAATATATGTATATATATACGTATATATATATATATATATATATATATATATATATAATTTTTGTTAAATATTTTTATTTATATATAGGTATATATATAGTGATATATATGTATATATTTATGTATATAGATATATATATATTATTTCGTTCTACGTGTATTTTGATATAAATATATATATATTAATATCACAATACAGTTAGAATGAAATAAAACACATCTAGATATTTTTTTATATTTTATTTTTAATTCTTTTTTTTATTTTTTTTTACATATTTACATATTAATTTTTTATATTATTTATAAATATATATATAACAATAATTATATATATATTTAATCAGTATCAGTCTACGTGTAATTTGATATTATTATATATATATAATTATATATATATATTAATATTAAAATACACCTAGACGGTGTATGTGTGTGTGTGTATATGTGTATATATGATCTAAGTATATATATATTTTTTTTACACTTTTAACATTATTTGATTTGATTTTCAGCCAGCAGGGGGACTAACTGTCATTACAGTTAGTCCCCCTGCTGGCAATGCCTGAGCCAGCTGTTCCGGCCATGTGATTGTGAGGTCCTCGCAAGGACCTCACTCTCACATGACCGGGAGGGACCGAAGGAGGAAGATCTGCCGCGGGGGGGCTCCCTGGGAGTCCCCTCAACCGCGATCGCCGGCGTGGGACCGCCGCCGACCGGGTAAGTTACTAAAAACCGGAGGGCGTACTATTACGTCCTGCGGCGTTTATAGACGCTTTTAAAAGGACGTAATAGTACGCCCTCCGGTCATAAGGGGTTAAAGAAGCAGTTTTTGTTGTTTCTGTTTATGCCACTGCTCCTCAACCCTCTCCCCAAGGCACACTTAACAGTCTAGGATTTAGGGATTACCCAGGGTGTGTAAAAAAAAAAAAAAAAATAAACAACTAAACTAAAAACACCTCAGACTCTAAGTTTGTTTTTTCTTTCTTTTTCTAAACACCTTAGATGCACCTGGGTAATCCTTAAATCCTGGACTGTTAGGTGTGAGGGTTGAGGAGCACTGGTTTAATCAGCTCTAGCCACACCTCCCCTGGCTGTGACTGACACAGTCTGCATAAAAAAATGGTTTAATTTTTAATCAGATGTAACTTACTTTAAGTTGTTATCACCTGCTCTGTAAATTAAACTTTAAGTAGATACAGGAGGTTCCAACAGGGTCTAGCAAGCTATTAACAGAGCAGTAGATAAGGTATATTAAATGTAACCCAGTTAGCAATAAAAGAAGTGTAAACGTTAGATGACTGCCTACAGAAAGTTTTTAGGAAGGCTGTGTAAGTTACATGCAGGTAGGTGTACCTAGGGCTGCATAATCAAAGTGATTTAACTCCTAAATGGCAGCGAATTGGGCAGTTAGGCGGCAGGGGCATGATCTATACACCAAAACTGCTTCATTAAGCTAAAGTTGTGTTGGTGACTATAGTGTCCCTTTAATCTATATTTAAAGAAAAAAAAATGTGGCCTTTACAGCTGAGAAATGCATGCTCCAGGTGTTCCCCCAATTTCACTTTTCTCTGCATTTTAGACACAGCAACTTTAGAAAAAATCTTTGGGTATGGCACATTATAGATTGTGTAAGTTACTTTTAAACTCACAGCATTTCTAAGTGCATCATACAGTACTTGTAAAGGGATACTTACCACCATCAGCCTGTTAAACACTGCTCTCTTCCACGATGCTCAGTCTTATACTGAGTATTACCCACATCATATCAAACTTTATTTAATTTTTTTAAGTATTAAACAATATTTAGTATAATACCTGTCCAAAATAACAAAGTCAAAAACAAATGAATATACCAAAAAAAATAGGAACATAAATTTAAACAAATGAAAGCATTTATAAGGTAAGCAATCTATTTTTTTTTTGACAATCTTTATTTTTCATTTTATCATTTTGTCACAGGATATCGTAAATGTAATAATACAACAGTTGTAACTTCGTAGGTCAGAAAATCTTAACACTATGCTTGACCTTATCTTCTACCGCAATTGTCTAAACAAGCTTCGTCAACAACATTACAACAAGTTCGAGTATCTGCTATAGATCGCGTAGCGTATAACCGCATTACGCGGTGGGTGGCTTCCCTTGCCTGCCTAGTCCCATTTAAGCACTTATGGCGTGTGTTCTGAGGTTAGGGGTGACCTAGTGTCCGTTCTAATAATTCTAAGGGGTAACGGCCCTGTTCCGAGTGGGTCGCTATAATTCCAGGACCACTAGTGGTCGTCTCCCCAATAGCGTCTGGGTTCTATGGCCCTATGTCGATAGTTTTCGCGTTCTGGTTGTTATGTCCGTCGCCCTCGTTTACACCCCCCCATCTTCGGTGCGTCCCATCTAAGTCATCTGTCGACCGAGCGTCAGTCGGGCTTGCACCGAGACCCATTATGCCTCCTATGTCCCCATCTGATCTCGGGGTGCATTTCATCTGTGTCTCCCCTTTATGCCTGATGGTCTTCCTTTAGCGGGCTTAGCCCACAATTCGGGTCCATCCATGTTCCTATGGTCCCCTCATCCGCGCAGGTGCAGTTGCCAGGAGCCGAGATCTGTTTTAGATTGTGTGAGGTTAGTGTCTGGGCAGAAGATGTACTGGTTGTGCATCAGTACTAGGGCCAGTGTGGAGGGCGGCCAAGTGGGTAGGGGTTGAACAGGAGATAGGGCAAAATGGGTGCCCACCCAGGAAGAGGGGCGCGCCACCCGCGGCTGTCTGTGTCCCTCCTCGTCACGCGTCCCATTCACCCCTTCCAGAGCCTAGGTTGGGCCGGTCGTCCTGTGTTTCACCTGTCAAGTGCACTGGGTAGGGGCCCTAGGTCCCTCTTCGGTAGATTAAGTCAATCCACGGTGTCCACGTCTGTAGGCATCGTTCAGTGGTTCCCTTCAGGGATGCTGTGAGTGTCTCCATACTGTGGATCTCTTCCACCTTGTCCATCCACTGTTGGAGGTTAGGGGCCTGCATGGTGCGCCATCTGGCTGGGATGAGCAGTTTGGCTGCGTTTAGTAGGTGTTTCGTAAGTGATTTTTTATATCTCGATATGGGCATCTCTGTGTGGTGGAGGAGCATCTGAAGTGGTTGTAGCTGGAGGTTGGTGTCCAGGATTTCCTTGATCTGCGTGTGGACCTGGGTCCAGTATTGAGTTATTTTTCTACAGGACCACCAAATGTGTAGGTCCGTCCCTACTGCCTCCTCACATCTCCAGCATAGATCAGAGGCGTCTGGGTTCATCCGGTGTAGCCGCTCAGGGGTTCTATACCAGCAAGTCAGCAATTTGTAGTTGATCTCCTGGTGTTTTGAGCTCATAGAGCTTTGGTGCGTAAGTATGTGGATATTCGTCCACTGTTGTTCAGTAAGTGCAACTCCTGTAGCTTCCTCCCAGCGTGCCATGTATCTCGCGGGTTCAGGGCGGGCTGCCATTTGGAGCAGATCGTATAGTGTTGAGACACCCCTGCTCAGGTGCGTGCGGGCCCTGCAGAGTTCCTCGAATTCCGTCAGGCTCCTGTGAAACAGGCATCTTCCGCTATGTGAGGTGTAGTATGCCTTTATTTGGAAGTAGCGGAATCTCTCTAGACTCGTCAGGGCTCTATCTGGTATAAGGTCTGGGAGTTGTTTGAGGGTGTCTGCCGCACACCATTGTTGCATGTGCATGAAATCCGTTGCTCCAAACGTCTTGATATCTTGTGGTTTGAGGCCCCCAGCCACATTGGGTTTGTGGGTGATTGGGGTCAGCGGCCCTGGTGTCGTAGTTAGCGAGAGTTTGGTTCTTATGGAGTACCAGGCCTGCAGTGTCGCCCCTATGAGGGGGTGAGAGCAATCTATTTTTGATGATCGCTCCTCATTAATGGGTACGAAGCTCCCAAGTACATTTCCTATTGACCCAAATTTTATCTAATACTTGGGTGATGTTCCAGATTATGTTGCAGCTTCGTGTTTCCATAACATCTTTACAGTAATTTTATTAATAATTGTAGTTTCAGGGATATATTTCATGTATTTGTAATTTACCAATACATGTCATTTGCAGTTAAATTGCTTTGAGAATCTTAACAAACATGGATCAACCTTTTTTTTAATGAAAAATAAAAATAATTGTATTTACATTACCGTATTTAAAATTCTAACCAAAAGTTGCTATTAATCAGAATTACACTAAGGGGTTTACATAATAATTAGTCATTTGTAGTGAAGCGAAAACTAAATTGAAAATGCAGGCTAAAGTAGCAGATTTTGAAGACAATTCCAGCAATGCTATATTCAAAGCTTGGGATTTTATCTTGAATTTTGCTGTTCAGTTTTAAGTTAACCCAATTTGCAGTTTAGTAAATATTCACGTTAGACTCTCCTGGCTCAAGTATACTATATCTCTGTGCTCACATTTGTCCTACCTGTTTAAAGTAATAGTGAACATTTTAACAAGATGGTGCATATTTTTGGACTTCCAGCAATGCTTTACACAGCCCTTTAATACAGATAGGGTTAAAAGACCGAGTCTGTCAGTAGTACAGTTGTCCTGTGTAATGTGAATTTCCATTCTGAAAAGGACAGACACAGAGACATGTCCCATATTCATCTGAATGCGCTTACCATGTGTCGGAGCATTAAGTGGGTCATATGACCTCCATGAGAAAAGCTAGCCATGCAGGATTAAGAGTAGCCTGGCCCAGGATTAGACTGAGAGGCACGTGCCAAGAGAAACAGTTCCAGTTTAGACATATGTACTATCAAGAAGCAAATGATTGTTGGCAACATACCAGGAGTGCAACACTGGTACACAAGTGAGGCCTTATTTACTAAACTGTGAGTTAACAAACGACTTTGTAAAATGTAGCACAAACTAAGACTGTTAATAATTCCTGCTCTGCTGTTTGGGTCTGTGTTATACCACCGTTACGTTGATTGACTGTTTAACCCCTGGATGTTGGATTGAAAAAAAGACTAGAAAAAACATAACACTCAAAGGGTTATTAACTAAAGTGAGCATTCAAAGTGAATTTCAAATTTAAGAAGACCAGAGTACCTGAACAGGAAGCATGGCTGAATTAGAGAATTTTTTTCGGTTTGGCTATTTCGACCTTAAATTTAAAATTCACTTTGAATGCTCACTTTGGTGAATAATTGTCAGTATTGCTTAAATTTGGCATACTTTAAATCCGGAATTGATAAAGTCATGTAATCAAAGTCATTGCACCTCCATCAATATATCCACTTGTATCCTTATCTGCTGCATTCTTTGTCCCACTATCTCTTTCAACTGGCAGGTTATGCCACACATGGGAAGAGATTCTGAAAACAAAAGTGTTTCTAATGCTAAATATACAGACCTTAGGCTTGCTCCTGGGCATGTTACATACATACATTGACCCCTTAAGGACGGAGGCAAGTGCCCACGTTGTGAACCATAACAAAACCTATATGTCTGACCGCTTTCATATTAAATGGAATATAAAGTGTTAGGAATACAATATTGTATTCCTAACATAACCACCCCCTTGCACGTGCACTTCCCTCCTCCCGTGGCACATAAAGATTTAAAAACTTTATTTACTCACATTCTGTTTAACTTAGAATTTCTTATATCCTCTCTGTTAATAGTCTGTTAAATCCTGCAGGAGTCTCCTGTGTGTGATTAAATTAAAGGGACACTCCAGTGCCAGGAAAACGGCTACTGCAGGTCAGCTCTCCCTCCCACCCCCCATCCCAAGTTGCTGAAGGGGTTAAAACCCCTTCAGTGACTTACCTGTATCCAGCGCCGATGTCCCTCAGCGCTGGTTCAGGGTCCGCCCACGCTCCTCCCCCGCCGACGGCATCCGGCGGGGGAGTCCTATTGCGCATGCACGGCAATTCCGCGCACGTGCATTAGACCTCCCCATAGGAAAGCATTGAAAAATGCTTTCAATGCTTTCCTATGGGGATTTCGGCGACGCTGGAGCAGTGGCGGATCCAGAAGCTAATCTCGGGAGGGGCACTGGCAGATTATTTTAAGAAACAATCCAGGCACAATAACCACTACAGCTCTCTGTAGTGGTTTTGGTGCCAGGAGTTACTGTGGCGCCCTCCCAGAGTAAGTAGTCAAACTGTTTAAAAAAATGTTTGATAACTTACCCATGTCTGCCGGGATAGGGGTTGTAGTGTGTATGTGTGTGAGGGGTGCAGTGTGTGTGAGGGTCGCAGTATGTGTATGAAGGGGTAGTGCGTGTGTGAGAGGGGTGCAGTGTATGTATGGGGTAGCAATATGTATATTGGGAGCAGTGTGTTTGTGTGTAAATGGTGCAGTGTGTGTATTGGGAGCAGTGTGTTTGTGCGTGAGTGGCGCAGTGTGTTTTTGTGTGAGGGGTGCTGTGTGTGTGTGTGTATGGGGGGCAGTGAGTGTATTGGGGGCTATGTGTAAGGGGGGCTGTGTGTGTGTAGGGGGGGTATGTATGTAAGGGGGAGCTGTGTGTGTAAGGGGGGGCTGTGTGTGTAAGAGGGGGGCTGTGTATGTAAGGGGGGCTGTGTGTGTAAGAGGGGCTGTGTGTGTAAGAGGGGGGCTGTGTATGTAAGGGGGGGCTGTGTGTGTAAGGGGGGGCTGTGTGTGTAAGGGGGGGCTGTGTGTGTAAGGGGGGGCTGTGTGTGTAAGGGGGGCTGTGTGTGTAAGGGGGGCTGTGTGTGTAAGGGGGGCTGTGTGTGTAAAGGGGGCTGTGTATGTAAGAGGGGGGCTGTGTATGTAAGGGGGGGCTGTGTAGGTAAGGGGGGCGGTGTGGTGCAGTGTGTGAGGGGATAGGGGGGCAGATAAAATATAATTTTTTTGTTTTAATTATTAAATAATAATTAAATAAATAAAGCTAATGCCCCCCCTCCCTTCTTACCTTTGCTGAGGGAGGGGGAGACATTGCTTTCTCTTCCAGTCCTTGGTGGTTCTAGTGAGGGAGTGAACTCTAACCTGCAGCTCAGGCTAGAGTTCACTCTCGCGAGAACGGAGCGTTGCCATAGTAACGCTACGTGCTCGCGAGAGGAGAACCCGGCGGAGCTGCAGGTAAGAGCTCCCCTTGGTTCTCTCTCTCACTCCCTCCCCTGCCGGCCGCCCAGCAATCTGCCTGTGTGGGCCGGGGAGGGAGATCACTGATCTGCCCCGTTGCCCCCCCCCCCCTGGATCCACCAATGCGCTGGAGGTCCTCACACAGCGTGAGGAGGTCCAGCGACGCTATAGCAATCTGTGCTATAAACCCGGAACTGCCCTCTAGTGGCTGACTATTAGACAGCCACTAGAGGAGGAGTTAACCCTGCAAGGTAAATATTGCAGTTTATGAAGGGTAGTGGGAGTTGGCACCCAGACCACTGCAATGGGCAGAAGTGGTCTGGGTGCCTGGAGACAAAAACATCTACAGCAAACTCACTGTGCTGTAAGATTTGATTAAACATTTTATATTTTGTTTCATATTGGCTGTGGGAGTCACAGCCAGGGGAGGTGTAGCTAGGGCTGCATAAACAGAAACAAATCTAATCGAGCAGTAAGATTGCAGCAGCATGATCTATATACTAAAACTGCGTTATTAAGCCAACGTTATTTTGGTGCTTCGGGTATCCCTATAAAAATTTTATGGAAAGGCTTTATATGGTAGTAGGTATATATTTTAATTCTCATGTTGATTTTTCTATGATCTTATATAGTTAGGGTAGTATTGTATTCTAGCTGTAGTAAATGACAAACAGCATATGTCTATATACCATTTCTGCATTTCTGTTATACCTCCATAACCATCAATTGTGCTTCCTTTTGTCATCTATCTCCCTCATTGAAGAATTGTCAGTTCCCAAACTATATTTTATGTGTTCTGTGTAGTAGTACCAGATCTGGTGGTCTTGGTATTTTCCTGTAGATTGCAGAGAACTGGGAAGTGTAGTCCAACTATAGACGCGTGGGCCAATTTTTTTTTTTTATAAATTTCTGGAAAAATCTGAACTCCATTTCAACTTTCACATTGTGTGCCAGTACATTTTCTACCAGATTGCCAGAATACTAGTGTATTTTTGTGTGTGGAGATTTTTTTCTATTTTATTTTGACCTAAAATTTTGAATTTCCTTGTCAATTCCCATTTTAAGGAATAACCCTAATAGTGTTTTCGCATATATTTAAGAATATGTAACTTGACATGTGGCAGAGTTTGTGTGGATGGGAATTATGGGAGTTTGCTTATGTGTTTATCCAGTAACACAGTTATTTCCTTTAAACGTTCTTAGTCCAGAGTCAGACCCAGTGAAGTCTCTCACATGTGAACTGATGCCAAAATCTTATTCAGTACTTTAGATGGGGTCATTGTACTTTTCTAACTTAAAAGGTTAAGTGGATTGACTGACTAATGGAGTTGATGATCCATTTTAATTGCCTTCCCTCCTCTCCAAAAAGCAAGACAGTTGATTTTGCTTCAGTCTTGAACTCCTAGTTGCCTGATTAACTGGCCATTTTGCCCTGACGCCATCCGTCTGTGCCTGGCGCTCTCTGTTTATGTGACATACTGTATTTAACTGCTATGGTATTATTTGCCTCTATTCTGAATTTGTATGTATCCTGAAATACTCTATGTATGATGACCCTGGACATAGTACTGGTCTGACACTGTCTATTAGTGTGATTCTGACGTTGATCTCTGATCCTCTGTGAACCTCTTTGTGACCTGTAGACAAATCTCTTTATCCTATAGAGCTTCAGACACTGAAACACACAATTTATAAGGGGTGGGCAACCAGAAGATTCCCAGATGTTCTAGAACGGCAACTTCCATGATGCTTTGCCATGTTCAAGACTGTTAAAGGATCAAAGCAGCTGTAGTTCTATAACATTTGGGAGTTTACCAATTGTTCAGTCCTGATACACACACACACACACACACACACAGGCAATATTGCTTGAATCAGCTACTGTGGAATGCAACACACTTACACATGTACACACACATATACTTGCACTTGGTTATTTATTAAAGGGACACTATAGGCACCGAGACCACTTCAGCTCATTGAAGTGGTGTGGGTACAGTGTCCCTATTGCACTTAGTGCTGCAATGTTAGACAGAGAAACCGCAATGTTTACATTGCAGCACTAAGCATTCAAAAACGATTTGGTCCGGAAACTGACTCTGGACATCCTCACACTCTGCATGAGGACATCCAACATCAGATTTTCCCCCATAGGAAAGCACTGATTAAATGCTTTCCTATAGGGAGGTCTAATCGGCGTGCGTCGCGGGTCAAATTTTATGAGAAATTGATTCGACTATTTAGCTAGCTCAGAGCACATGCGTATGGTCTGAACCAGCAAGAGGAGGGAGAGAGAGAGAGTGCAGAGGGAGAGTGGAAGGGAGGAGGGGTTCAAAATGAAATAAAAGCAGGCTCTGCCAGCAAGGGGAATCTCAATACATCCGTTGCCAGCGTGCAGTGCTAGCTGACGACGGATATATTTTATGCACAGAATCAACATTGACAGCCCGGAGTTCTGGGTTGCCAATGTCATGTGTGCTGGGGGTGCAACTAGCCCCTGGCACACATTTGCCAATATCTCATTATGGCAGAGTTTTAAGCTGCTGACTGAGTATGACTCCCACACTGGGAAACGTGTTCTGTGTCCTGGAATGACTGATCACACTGTGCAACATGAATTTTAGTTTATTGTATGATGTCACCCACTGTCTTGGCAGGTTGAGAAAATATGATCTGCCTATAGAAATGACAGGCAGATCATGTAAAATATATATGGCAGGCTTATGCAATATATGATCATATAATATTTTAGACCCCCATTATTTTTTTCCTAGTTGAGGTGTTTTTAAATAAAACTATTACAATCGGTGAGATTTGAAATCATTGTTTAGTGAATAAGCGAGTGCGCTGGATTGTGTATTTTGGATGTTGTATATATTGGCCCCAGCAGCACCCTATAATGTATGCATGTTCGGGTGAGTGCAGCCCTCTTGGTTATATATATATATATATATATATATATATATATATATAATAAAAATGTCTGTAAACTTCAATATACATACAATAAATAACAGTAGTTAACGTGCCAGTAACTAATGCAGAATTTCTCATGGGATCATATTATGTTGAAATTAACTCTTTCAGTGCTGGCAGTGTATTAACGCACTGCTTGGCATTGCTATGTATTATTCTTGTCCTTGCATTAATTAAATGGTTTATTTCATGCCCTAGATTTAACCTCCCTATCTTACTGTTCCCTGGGGACTTTAGGGGTCATCTGCTCTGATGTCTGTTACTGATGGGGATTTAATATGTCATCACCAAAGCAGATAATCTGACATGAGGGACTACCCTGTGTCTGCTGTCTGCCAAAAAGCTCTCCCATAAGCCTTTGCTCATCCATTCAGCAAACATGATTGCATCTCCACAAATGAATTTATTTCATACAGCAGCGTTCTGCTCTCTTGTGTGCACACACTTTATTTAATATTTTCACTAATTGCCATATCCGATTTGATAAAATCTTCCTGCACTTACAGCTAAATGAAACGGCATGGTTCTGCAGAAATTCTGAGAAATCCAATTAATTGATGATTATTGAGGTTTACGCACTAAACTATGTGTCCAAGTGAACTGAAAACCACATTGCAAGTCTTAGTCATTTTTTCTCCTCGTAGCTACACGTTTAGGATAAATGTAGCAATTCTTTTTTTTTTTACTACAATTTAATTATATTTCCTTGAGAAAAAAACCCATCACTCCTCTTGCCTGGCATTGTAGTACTACAAAGGGGTAATTCCATATGCCCGTCATATATTTACTAGCCATCATAGACAGCTCGCGTGAAAAATACATGCAAAATTGCATTATTTGCATTTTATAGTTTCTGGTCTAAATAATTAGCTGTATCATTTTGGATGGCCACATTTGTGTTTTGCAGCATTCTGCATCTTACTCCTACAACGTTTCTTCTACTTGCATATTTTGTAATACTTCTTTCTTGCTGACAAGCTCCCTTTATGTTCCTCTCTCCTAGCCAGCAGTATTTAAAGGAGTACATGTCAACACGTTGCAACTTATCAACTTTTCCAGCATGACTCAACTTCTTTATATAACATTACACATCCGTTTGGCCCCAAAGCTTAATGCACAAATTAGTGAGCTGCCAGTTGAATGGAACACCCTTTATCCCAACTTCGCAAGCTAGTTACATTATTATTTTGTATATATCAGTCAAGTCTAACTCCCTTCTTATTGCTTTTCAAACTACCTGTATTTTTCATTCTCTAAGCGCTACTGAAACAGTTCTTGCCACAGAGACCAATGGTTTAACCACCACTGTTGAATTCAAAGCTCCTTGTTATCTGTTAATTTTTCTTGAATTCTCTGCTGCTTTTGACATTTTAGACCAATCTCGCCTTGATTTCACCTTTCACAAACAGCCTATCTAACACTGCCATTTCCTTGTTTTCATCTTCTTCCAACTTTCCTCCAGTGTTTCCATTTCTAACACCCCCTCCTCCCCACTACCTATGTCAGTCGATGGCCCATGTCTTGATCCTCTTCTGTTCTCTCTTTGAAGTTCCTTTTGGATTCCAGTACCACCTGTACTCAGAAGACACCCAGATATATCACTAATTTCTTTCTGGAAATGTCTCTGTAATAGAGATGAAAGTAGAAATCCTTAGCACTCTGCCAGAAATATCATTTTTTTTTTTTTTAAACCATCAAAACCACACAGGTGGCCATAATCAACATGGTTTGTTGGTTTTCTCAAATCTACAGTTGTTATGGTACTTGGGGTGTACTTTTAAGGCTGTCTCAGGAAGCGAGGGTGTACAGTAATTACCAGATTTTACTAATTACATGACGCAAAGTCATGATTTTATAAAGGACACGGAGGCGAGTATTAGGCTTATCTCTTTCTTTTATTCCTCAGCAGCAAAGAAAGGATATTGGTATTTTAATATAGCAATAACAAAACAAAATACCCTTTAGGGTTAACCATATAACATTCCAGATATCTCAACCAATGGGATCATTCCTTGTACTATGTCCCCTCATGTGACCTAAGCCACTCTCTCTTTCTAGCTGACGCCGAAGCTGAACACATCAACAGGACAAAACTTCATGAACTTGTATATTCTCCGGTAGAGGGTTCCGGTGAGTCTTCCGGTGTAATTAGGGGCAGGGGATGATCCCGGTCGGTCCATCACAGGGTTAAGCTGTAGGAGACAGAGAAAATATGTGGTAAAATATATTCCAAGATCGTTTTTCGTGCATATAAGCCATACCAGATGTTCAAACGTTAATATCTGAAAACTTTTCTTTCAATCCAGGAAAAATTCTGATTAAAATTTAACATTAGTGGTGTATCACATTGCATTTGAACATGTAAATCACTCTTACCTGTTTATAGTAAGTTGGGTGGGAAGATGCATGTATGTTTGCTTACCTGTCGTCGGGTGGGCTAATACTCGCCTCCGTGTCCTTTATAAAATCATGACTTTACGTCATGTAATTAGTAAAATCTGGTAATTTTATTAAAGGACACGTAGGCTCGTATTAGGCTAGTTTAAAGCTGTGAGATGATTATAGAGGAGATATGTTCAGTTGGTCGAAAATAGTAATCTTTAAATGTCGATTCTCGGGACCAATCAGCTGTGCGAAGTAGGTCCTCCAGTTTACAACCCGCTGAGAATGCTTTAGAGGCCATAGCGCCTCTTGTAGAATGTGCTCCATACACTGATATATCGATGCCAGCAGTCGACATTATCCATTTCACCCAGCGTGCCAGAGTTACCGTGGATACCGGGTGGTGTGGTCTCCTCAATGCCAAGAATAGGTCGTTTATTGTAGGGTTCCGAACTGACTGGGTCCTTTTTTCGTATTCTTGCAGGCATGCCACCGGGCAGAGGTTAGCGTTGTGAGGAAATGATGGGTAGAAGACTGACGTGGTTTTTGACTTCGTACGTCTGGTGATATTAAACAGGACACCCTGTGGGGTGAAGGACCGCGCATCGAAGTCCAGGGCTCGAACGTCAGACACCCTTTTGCATGAAATTAAGCACAGGAGCATAGCCAATTTAGCGGACACTTGCTTGAGTGTGAGATCAGAGTTTGGAGGCCATTCATCCAATAAGCGAAGGACTTTATTAACATCCCATAGGGTTGTATATCGGGGTTGTGGTGGTCGTGCAAATTTTATACCTCGTAGGAGGCGACAAACCAAAATGTGTTTTCCAGCTGGGAAGCCTTCCCATCCACTGTGGCCGGCTGAGATCGCCGATCTGTACACATTTATGGTGCGGTAGGCCAAACCTTGATCGTACAGGGTAGTAAGGAAAGTCAGGACGTTATTTACAGGAGCACGTATGGGATCCACGTGTTGTTCCACGCACCAACTACGCCATGTGTTCCAGGCATGAGTATAAGATCGTCTTGTTCCTGGGGCCCAAGCTCCTGCCAGTAATTCCAAAGTTGTTCGTGGAACGTCCGACAGGGTCCAGGTTCCCCAGAGAGGAGCCACGCTAGAAGCCTGAGGTGGCCTTGTATCAAAAGTGGATGAGAGTTCCCATCCGGGTCTGATAATATGTCCGTGGTTCCCGGAATCAGTCTGGGAAGGTCGATAGACATTTCCATGAGTGAAGGGAACCAAGGCTGTGCTGTCCAAAACGGTGTTATTAGAACTAGCGATGTACGAGAGCGATGTAGGTGTAGGAGAGTCCGTGCTATGAGTGCAAAGGGAGGAAAGGCATAGAGCCGGTCGTTTGGCCAATCCTGTAGGAAGGCGTCCACTGCCAAGGCGTCTGGGTCCGGTCTCCAGCTGAAGAATTAAGGGAGTTGAGCATTCAGCCTGGAGGCAAAGAGGTCGATGTGCATCGGGCCCCAGAGTTGTTGGAGGTGTCGGAATATCAAGGGATTCAATTGCCACGCACTGTTGTCTCGTAAATGCCTGGAGTGCCAGTCTGCTACCGTGTTGGAGAGCCCCGGAAGGTATTCCGCTTGTACTGATATGTTGCGGCTCAGACAGAAATGCCAAAATTCCTTCGCCAGGTTCGTGAGTGTTGTCGATCTCGTGCCACCCAAGTGGTTGATGTACCGAACGGCCGAGATGTTGTCCATGCGCAACAGTATGGAACAATTGGTCGTGTATCCGAGGAGGCTCCGGAGAGCGAATGACCCTGCTAGGAGTTCCAGACCATTGATGTGGAGTTCCTTTTCCTTTGAGGACCATTTTCCACCTGTAGAAGTGGGACCACAACGAGCGCCCCATCCGAGTCTGCTCGCGTCGGATTCTATGATGAGATCCGGGGTGGTTCCGAATATCGCTTTGCCGTTCCATGCTTCCATATGTTGAAGCCACCATGCTAATTCCTCTTTTGCTGCGCAGTCTAGAGGCACAGAATCTGAATAAGATTGACCCAAGCGAAGATGGGTCGTTTTTAATCGTTGCAGGGATCTGTAATGGAGGGGTCCCGGGAAAATCGCTTGTATTGAAGCGGACAGCAGACCAATTATCCTGGCCAGTTGTCGTAAAGTCAAGACTGGTCGTGATAAGGTCCGCCGGATTTCCTTCTTTATGAGTTTTACTTTCGTGGTAGGTAGGCTGAGCGTTCCGTGAATCGCGTCTATGTCGAAACCTAGGAATTCTATTGATTGTGAAGGTTGTATGATTGACTTGTCCCAGTTGATTATGAAACCCAGGTTTTGCAGAAGGGTCGACGTCCAACGTAGATGTTGGTGCAATAGCAAGGTGTCGTGGGCCATGATCAGCATGTCGTCGAGGTATATGATCATACGTACACCTCTGCTGCGGAGAAGAGCCACTACCGGTTTCAGCAATTTGGTGAAGCACCACGGGGCTGAGGACAGGCCAAAGGGAAGGCATCTGAACCGCCACATAGTGTTTTCCCATTGGAATTGGAGTAAATGGTGACACTCTTTTGCGATCGGTATCGTCAGATATGCATCTTGGAGATCCAGTTTCACCATCCAGTCTCCCAGTCTTAGGAGGTCTCGGAGGCAGTGTATCCCTTCCATCTTGAAATGATGGTATGTGACAAAGGCGTTGAGAGGCCGCAGGTTTATTACTGGCCTCATGCCTCCACCCTTCTTGGGCACTAAGAAGATATTGCTTAGGAACCCGGGGGTGGTAGTGGGCACTTTGTAGATCGCACCTTTCTCCTGCAATGCGCGAACTTCTTCTGATACTAGGGTTCTGTCTTGTGGTGAAAATATAATCCGATGTGGCGCGGAGTGTTGGATTGGGTGTTGTGTGAGTTCTATGCGGTAACCTAGAACGGTCTCTAGTACCCAGGCATCTGAGGTTATTTTGTGCCAGACATCGTGAAAATGCAACAGTCTGCCCCCCACCAGTGATAAGGAATGGGTACGTACTGGGAAGTGACTCACCATAAGGCCGACGGCCATAGGAGGATCCCCTGGGTCCACGTGGGTGCCATGACCTGCCCCTGGTTGGAAAGAATGGCGACTGTGTCCTGGGTTCGGGAGGATGGAACCGTGTCGTGGCGGAGCCTCTGTATCCCCGGTATGATGGCCGGGAATGGCGGCCGGACAGACGGCCCCGCTGTCTGCCGGCCCCACCAAAAACCTTTTGCGAGAACACTCGCTTCATATTATGCTGTGCCTTGTCCAGTGCCGTGAAGGTGCTTACATAAGTACCCAGGGTCTTAACAAAGTCGTCTCCGAATAGGAGACCTTTTGCCTGTGTGCCAGGCTCTGAGATTGCCAAATGAATCAATTTTGGCTCAATTTTCATTAAAATGGCTTTACGCCGTTCTGTAGCCAATGCAGTATTGGCGTTTCCAACTAGGCAAATGCCTCTCTGGATCCACCCCCTGATGGCCAGCAAATCAATTGGGGTCCCTTCAGTAAGGGCCGTTTCGACCATGTCGAAAATTTTTGCTATAGGCCCGAGAATGTCAAGGACCTTGTCCTGGCAGTGTTTGAGGGAGTAGTCCAATCCCTTCTTGGCCTTCCATCCCGACTTGCCCAAGAACTGGGCGATCTTGGGGTCTACCTCGGGGGTTACGCAGGCCATGTCTGGGACCGTGGGGCGTGGGCATTCCGCCCTCAGTTTACTCCTGGTGGTCTTATCAAGGGGTTTTCGCACCCTGGTTGCGATATAAACAGCCACATGAGATGTGGGATACCATTCCGCTGAGCGCGGATTATGCAACGTGTCAGGGTCGAAGAGGGGTTCCCCTTGGGGGTCTAGAACAGCGGATACATCCGCTTCTTGCTCAGCGTCTATCGCTGGATGTGCAGTCTCGCTGCGTTCAGGGGATGAATTATCTGAATACATCGGGTCGATTGCTTCGGACCCATCTGAAGCCTCCTCTGAGTCCGAATCCGAGTCGGACGAATCAGGTAGGGCTTTTGCCCTCATCCAACTCCGCACCGTTTTTGCCCGGCGGGGGGCTCTCTTACGTGGGGGCACCACGTCCTCAGTTTCAACAGGGCGCAACCTGTCCGTCATATCAGTTTTGGAGGCGACCCCTGTTAGGTGGTGTGATTTGCACGTAGCCTTGCGGCCGCTAGGGACCTTTGGCTTATTGTCAGTGGGTATAGGGGGTGCTGGACCGGGGGTTCTGCCGGATGCCATAATGGCGGTGGAAATTGTATGTGACAGGGTATCAGACATCACTCCCATGGCATTAAATATAGCCTGCGTCACTGACTTATTCATTGTAGCATCCAGAAGCGCCTGGAACTCTTCCGAGTTCACGTGGTCCTGGGATGCTTCCTCACCACCTCTAGTGGCCGCAATGCCTGTAGGCAGAGCTGTTAAAATCTGCTTGCTAAGGGTAGCAGAGGTCTTGGGGGCAGAAATCTGTTTGTCAGTTTGAGACTGCATACTGATTTGAACTACAGAGCTTACTTTGGGAACAAACCCAGGTACTCCACAGTGTGGTGGGAAAGGCACAGTGTAACTGACACTTTTTAAAAATGAGTATTGATTTATGGCACTACTGAACACCAAAAACACTGTCTGCACATCAACAAAAAGAACTTTGGTAACAGGCAGACTATAAGGCACTCTATAGGCACTGAACAGCAGATATGCACAAATAATATGGCAGCTTACCAAGTGTTCCCTCAGGAATGACACCTGGGGGGCACCGGTAAGCTGCCCAGCAACTCCCTCAACCAATGAGCTCGCGCCCCTCCCTTAACGAGTGACGCGAGCGCCGGGTGAAAACGGCGGCAAATCCGCCAATCACAAGATGGCCGCCGCGATGCGCGGGAACGCACTGCGCATGCGCGGGCGGCCGAATCACCGGAATTACTGGCCGCGATCCGTCGGGCGGCTAGCTTGCTCGTTAAGAGCAACGAAGTGAAGGGGAAAGTGGAGGAAGGTGGGGAGGTGAGGGGGAGCTGACAGAGAACCGGGTTATAAACAACCCGTGCGGCAGTGCCGAGTGGAGGCTTGCCCCAGGGGAGGGGCAAGTACTCAGCACTGAATGAACGGATAAAACAAACAGTTGAAAAATCACAACATAACAAACATCAGAAATAATTACAAATAAATGCAAAACACTGCAATATATATCAAATTTTTGTCAGAGTAGAAAAATATGGTGGTACTTAGCTGAGGCAGCAGCAAAGAAAGAGGGAGTGGCTTAGGTCACATGAGGGGACATAGTACAAGGAATGATCCCATTGGTTGAGATATCTGGAATGTTATATGGTTAACCCTAAAGGGTATTTTGTTTTGTTATTGCTATATTAAAATACCAATATCCTTTCTTTGCTGCTGAGGAATAAAAGAAAGAGATAAGCCTAATACGAGCCTACGTGTCCTTTAATAAAATTTGAATTACAATGACCAAAATGGCAGCTTTCGAAGTTGATCAAACCATTATACAAACTTATTTTAAGTAGTTTTGAAACAAAATGAAGAAGAGGAATTTGCCAACAGATACTTCTTTGTTTGTTATTATAATTACAACAAAGAGAGGTTAGTGAGGTGTGTGACGGAGAGAAGCATTAATAAAATAGAATAGATTACCGTATATACTCTAGTATAAGCCGAGTTTTTCAGCCCATTTTTTGGGCTGAAAAACCCCAACTCGGCTTATACTCGAGTCAAGGTCTGTATTATGGCAATTTACATTGCCATAATACAGACTGGGGCTGGCAGAGCTGTACTTACCTGTTCTGCAGCTCCTGTCAGCTCTCTCCTCCTCCGCGCCGTCCGGTCAGCCTCGGCTCTCGCGAGACTTACAGTGTGAGCTGATAGAAGGAGCTGCACGGACGGCGCAGAGGAGGAGAGAGCTGACAGGAGCTGCAGAACAGGTAAGTACAGCTCTGCCAGCCCCCCTCTCCCCCCCACTGAACTGCCACTGGACCACCAGGGAAGGAGAGCCCCCCTCCCTGCCATGTATCAAGCAGGGAGGGGGGACCAAAAATAAATAAAAATATAAATAAAATAAGAAATAATAATAAAAAATAATAATAATAATAATAAAAAAAATAATAATAAAAAAAGGGGGTATAAGGACCACTGTGGGAGGGGGGGGGGGTATAAGGACCACTATGGGAGGGAGGGGGGGTATAAGGACCGCTATGGGAGGGAGGGGGGGGGATAAGGACCACTATGGGAGGGGGAAGTAAGGACCACTAGGGGAGGGGAGGGGGAAGTAAGGACCACTAGGGGAGGGGAGGGTAAGGACCACTAGGGGAGGGGTGAGTCAGGACCACTGGGGGAGGGGGGTGAAGGAACACGGGGGTGGGGAGGTAAGGACCACTGAGGGAGGAGGAGGGGAGGTCAGGACATATGGGGGGGGGGGCAAATATCCTTGCACCGGCCCTGCACACACTGCATTCATACACTGCATTCATACACACACTGCATTCATACACACACTGCACTCATACACACACACACTGCACTCATACACACACACTGCACTCATACACACACACACTGCATTCATACACACACACACTGCATTCATACACACACACACTGCATTCATACACACACACACTGCATTCATACACACACACACTGCACTCATACACACGCTGCACTCATACACACGCTGCACTCATACACACACACACTGCACTCATACACACACTGCACTCATACACACACGCTGCACTCATACACACACACGCTGCACTCATACGCACACACTGCATTCATTATACACACACTGTAAATAAATATTCAATTAATATATTTTTTTTAGGATCTAATTTTATTTAGAAATTTACCAGTAGCTGCTGCATTTCCCACCCTAGTCTTATACTCGAGTCAATAAGTTTTCTCAGTTTTTTGGGGAAAAATTAGGGGCCTCGGCTTATATTCGGGTCGGCTTATACTCGAGTATATACGGTAAAACATTTTGCTGTGTGTTTGTATGTATTTGTTGTGTGTACGTGTAAATGTTCAATTTGGCAGAGAGGTTTCAGTGATTTGATGAAAATTTGGAAATTTTTATTTTTCCTTTTGATATGGCTGGAAAATGAACTTGAGTAAAATAACCTCTTAAAGCGGCACTGTCATGCCGAACTTACCTTTCCTCAATATCTTCCTCTTCTCCCCCTCTCTCAGGATCTGTTCTTCTTTTCTTCCTGTCTTCTTTAGTTTTCTTTAAAATCATAAGACAAAGTAGGGACTCTTTGTCTTATGGAGGATTCCTCCGCTTGCCCAGCTCAGACCAGCGGAGGAGCAAAGTGTGCTTCATTTCCGCTGGTCAGAGCAATTTTCCAATGATCCCTAGCTTTCCTCCCTCTTCCCACAATGCTTCCTGTCAGTATTGCCGAACGTCCTGTCACTTAGACAGAACGCCGGCAAAACTGCCGAATTGCATCCTAACAGAATGAGAAGAGTTTCTCCATTGGTGTTAGGATGCAATTCGGTACTTTGATCGTATCGGAATTTCATTCTAATGAATGAAACTCCGATCCTATTCATTGCCGCGGCTGCATCTTGCAGCCGCTTAGTAGATAACTCCCTAATTCCCACGGTATCAGGGAGCTATCTACTAAAAGGCTGAAATACTTAAATTGGTCTTTCAGCCAACTTTACTAATGCTAAGTAAAGATTACTTAGTATTAGTAAATAATATGCCCCTACTCTATGCCGCTATACCGCGAGTAGGGGCATGTCTAGTAAGCAGTGAGCAGCCTGCGGCTGCTCACTGTAAAAAAAAACAAAAAAAAACTAATACACCCCTCTCCCCCCCCCCCCTGTGCCTGTGGCTGCTCACTGTTAAAAAAAAATGGTAATAAGGGGGGGGGGGGGGGGGGGGAGAACCTACTGTCCTCCCCCCTGGCCCCCACCCCTGCGCGGTGGGTGGGGGCCCTAATAAAACAATAAGGGGGGGCACCTACTGCCCTCCCCCCCTGGCCCCCACCCCTGCGCGGTGGGTGGGGGCCCTAATAAAACAATAAGGGGGGGGACCTATTGTCCTCCCCCCCGGCTCCCACCCCTGCGCGGTGGGTGGGGGCCCTAATAAAACAATTAGGGGGGGGACCTACTGTCCTCCCCCCCTGGCCCCCACCCCTGAGCGGTGGGTGGGGGCCCTGATAAAACAATAAGGGGGGGGGACCTATTGTCCTCCCCCCCGGCCCCCACCCCTGCGCGGTGGGTGGGGGCCCTAATCAAACAATAAGGGGGGGGGACCTACTGTCCTCCCCCCGGCCCCCACCCCTGAGCGGTGGGTGGGGGCCCTAATAAAACAATAAGGGGGGGGAACCTATTGTCCTCCCCCCCCCTGGCCCCCACCCCTGCGCGGTGGGTGGGGGCCCTAATAAAACAATAAGGGGGGGGGACCTACTGTCCTCCCCCCCCTGGCCCCCACCCCTGAGCGGTGGGTGGGGGCCCTAATAAAACAATAAGGGGGGGGGACCTATTGTCCTCGCCCCCGGCCCCCACCCCTGCGCGGTGGGTGGGGGCCCTAATAAAACAATTAGGGGGGGGGGACCTTCTGTCCTCCCCCCCTGGCCCCCACCCCTGAGCGGTGGGTGGGGGCCCTGATAAAACATTAAGGGGGGGACCTATTGTCCTCCCCCCTGGCCCCCACCCCTGCGCGGTGGGTGGGGGCCCTAAATGAACCCCCCCCATCAAGGTGACTAGGGGTCCCAAGCCCCTAGTCACCCCCCCACCCAAAACATTCTATCCCCTACCTACCCCCCTCACCCTAAAAATAGTGAGGGGGGAATAAAATAACTAACCTGTAAAAAAAAAAAAATTAAACTTACCATTTGACGTCTTCTTTTTTCTAAATTCTTCAGCCCCCCAAAAGGCCAAATAAAAATCCATCATACCCGTCGCACTTTAAAAAAACAAAAAACGAGCGGAAACAAAAATTAATCCATGTTCACCCATGGAGGGCACGCCGCGTACTGAGCTCCGCAGGGCGGGTCAAGGCTTATAAAGCCTTGCCCCGCCCTGCAATTAGGCTTAGAACACACTGATTGGTTGGTTTAAGCAAATCAGAGTGCTCTGTGTCATTTTACACAGCGTGGGAAAATTCAAAAGAACTTTCCCACGCTGTGTAAAATGACAGATCACTGTGATTGGATGGTTTTCAAGCCATCCAATCACAGTGCTCTGTGTCATTTTACAAGCGTGGGAAAATTCCAAAGAACTTTCCCACGCTTGTAAAATGACACAGAGCAGTGTGATTGGATGGATTTTAAGCCATCCAATCACAGTGCTCTGTGTCATTTTACACAGCGTGGGAAAATTGAACTTTCCCACGCTGTGTAAAATGACACAGAGCACTGTGATTGGATGGTTGAAATCCATCCAATCACACTGCTCTGTGTCATTTTACAAGCGTGGGAAAGTTCTTTGGAATTTTCCCACGCTTGTAAAATGACACAGAGCACTGTGATTGGATGGCTTGAAAACCATCCAATCACAGTGATCTGTCATTTTACACAGCGTGGGAAAGTTCTTTTGAATTTTCCCACGCTGTATAAAATGACACAGAGCACTCTGATTGGCTTAAACCAACCAATCAGTGTGTTCTAAGCCTAATTGCAGGGCGGGGCAAGGCTTTATAAGCCTTGACCCGCCCTGCGGAGCTCAGTACGCGGCGTGCCCTCCATGGGTGAACATGGATTAATTTTTGTTTGCGCACGTTTTTTTGGGGTTTTTTTTTTAAGTGCGACGGGTATGATGGATTTTTATTTCGCCTTTTGGGGGGCTGAAGAAAGAAGAATTTAGAAAAAAGAAGACATCAAATGGTAAGTTTAATTTTTTTTTTTTTTTACAGGTTATTTATTTTATTCCCCCCTCACTATTTTTAGGGTGAGGGGGGTAGGTAGGGGATAGAATGTTTTAGGTGGGGGGGTGACTAGGGGCTTGGGACTCCTAGTCACCTTGATGGGGGGGGGGTCATTTAGAGCCCCCACCCACCGTGCAGGGGTGGGGGCCAGGGGGGAGGACAGTAGGTCCCCCCCCCCTTATTGTTTTATTAGGGCCCCCACCCACCGCGCAGGGGTGGGGGCCGGGGGGGAGGACAATAGGTCCCCCCCCTTATTGTTTTATTAGGGCCCCCACCCACCGCGCAGGGGTGGGGGCCGGGGGGGAGGACAGTAGGTCCCCCCCTTATTGTTTTATCAGGGCCCGCACCCACCGCTCAGGGGTGGGGGCCGGGGGGGGGAGGACAGTAGGTCCCCCCCCCCCTTATTGTTTTATTAGGGCCCCCACCCACCGCGCAGGGGTGGGGGCCAGGGGGGAGGACAGTAGGTTCCCCCCCCCCCCCCCCCCCCCCTTATTACCATTTTTTTTTAACAGTGAGCAGCCACAGGCACTGCTCCCTGCCGCTTCTATAGTTACATATTACAAGGAGGGAGCTGCACGCCGGTAATAAACTGAACAAACAAACTAACACTGATGCTCAGTGTTAGTTTGTTTGTCTGATGTTTCTATTCATTCATTCGTCTGTCTGATGAATGAATGAATAGATGAAATTCCCGTTCGCATGTCCAGGTGTTTCACTGGGCATGTGCGGGAATCTCACAGTCTGTGTAGTGTGGGTTGATGACGTGTCCCACAGGGACTTCACCTACCCACACAAAGATGGCGGCGCCCTGAATGTAGATCGGGCAGAAAATAAAGAATTAAAAATAGGTAATGTGGGGGGCTTAGGGGCATTTGGGGGTGACTAGGGGGTCGATTGGATGTAGTGGAGGCGGGAGGGGGGTTAAAAAAAAAACGGGATTCGGCATGACAGTGCCGCTTTAAGATTCTTCCACACTAATTGTTTATGCCACGGATTATTCTTGATTTCCTATAGCAGCAAGTTGTTGACGTTCCAAAGTTTCATAAAAGTGGTTTCTCTTATAGTGCCAGGAAAACAAATCGGTTTTCCTGACACTATAGTACCCTGAGGGTGCCCTCGCCCTCAGGGTCCCCCTCCCGTAGTGCTAAAGGTGTTAAAACCCCTTCAGTTACTCACCTTCTTCCACCGCCGGGCTCCCTTACCTCTCCTCCCTCGCCGACGTCAGCTCCCCCGTCTGATGTCAGCGGAGCGGAATGCACATGCGCGGCAGTGCCGCACGCGCATTCAAAGTGTCAATTTTTCAATGCTATGGACGCTCTGCATGATGGAGGCATAATATGCCTCCAGCATCGCAGATGTGCCTCTAGTGGCTGTCTGAAACTGCTATGTTTACATCTGAAGGGTTAAAACCTGAGGGACCTTGCACCCAGACCACGTCATTGAGCTGAAGTGGTCTGGGTGACTATAGTGTCCCTTTAAAAATGGCACTTTTATAAAATGACACATGGAGGAGCATATAGTTAACCCCTAAGCACTTTGGCAAGCCAAAGTATTTTAGAAATATGGAGTGTCCAATTATTAAAATTGTGCCAGCAATTATGTTTTGCTTTTTTGTTTTTTGTTTTTTAAATTAGTTTGCTAGCTTTTATTCCATATAGTATAAAAACTAAACTCATTAGCCATCTAATTGAATTTTGATGGTAAACTTTCTTTAAAAAAAATGAGCTAAATATGCACACAGAAGCAATGTTTGTATCAAAGGCACTTTTCGTTGGTACACTGAGCTCCCTCAAGTCTTTGGTACCGCGTGATGCCTCACCACCTCCTTTGTCACCCCTCCAAATAGCGCTTTGTGTGGTAGTCCTGAAACCAATTTCAAAGAAGTGCTACTGGAGTTCCAGGTGATTTGTGGGTTACCCCCTGTCATGGGCGCCAGGGCCAGATTAAGAGCCCAGTGGGCCTGGTGCTGACCATTATGACGGGCCTAATTACAGAGTCTTATCGACCAAAAACACGAAAACAGTCATACCTACCAATCGTCATGTATCTGGCGGAAGTGGTGCTGAAGGGAAATTCATAGGATGCAGCTATGAGATAAAAACACTCTATGCTTATCTCTCTCTAATTTATGCTTTCATCTTTCAAGTAAATCCATACCCCTAACAGTAGTGTCCAGTGAAGCAGGCAGTCAATGGGTGGGGTAAAAGGGTGGGCCACTGACGCAAATTATGTCATCAGAACTGCCGAAAGAGGCGAACATGCCTTAAAAAGGGGGCAAGTCTGCCTAAAGAATTGGAAGGCCAACCTGGCATGAATGCATGTCAGGCTGCCTGCCAATCATGCAAGCTGGCCAACTAAGGGCATACTATGCAGACAGCACCCTGATCGTGGCATAAATGAGTCTAATGATGAGTTCGCTCCACATATTCTAAGGACCGTCCCCAGCACTCGCTGGTCCATTCCTCTCCTAACCTTCTTACGAGCAGGCAGAAGCTCCTGGTATACAATATGGGACAGAGAAAAGCTGTGAGTGTAGAAGAACGGGAACATGCCATAGTGTTAGAGAGACTGAAGCAGCAAGATCATTTGCATTGTGCACAAAGTCAGCTTTACCTTAACTAATTTCATGGTCAGTCAGTCCACACAAGTTTTGTTCCCATACATCCCTCTAAAGTTTCCATACTTAAGCAAGAGTATGTGAAGGATAGTTAGTGTTGCCACCTTTCTTGGAAAAAAATACTGGCCTTACTAATTTGCATAATTAATTATGTATGCTTGTAAATCACAAGGAGTGAGCTGAGAGATAATTCTGTAAAATCACCAAAAAACTACTTACATTTATTCTGCTGAATAAAAGATGGATTGTTCCCAGTGTCTCCCTGTCTCCCAGTGTCTTAGTGTCCCCTAGTCTTCCAGTGTCCTCATGTCTCCCAGTATCCTCTAGTGTCTGTGTCCCCTATGTATCACAGTGTTTCAGTGTCCTCTCATGTCCCCATGTCTCAGTGTCTTCTAGGTATCACAGTGTCCCTATGTATCACAAAGTCTCAGTGCCCCATGTCTCTCAGTGTCCCCTCGTGTCCCCATGTTGCCCAGTGTCACTTGGACACTAGGGGACACTTAAGAGACATGGGAACACTGTGAGACATTAGGACAGTAGGGGACACTGGGAGACACTGAGACATAGGGACACTGGTAGACATGCAGACACTGAGACACTAGGGACACTGACTGGGAGATATGGACATAGACTTGGGGACACAGACACTAGGGACACAGTGTCTCAGTGTCCCCATGTCTCCCAATGTCCCCAAGTGCCTAGTGTCTCACAGCGTCCCCTAGTGTCTCAGTGTCCCCTAGTGTCTCAGTGTCCCCTAGTGTCTCAGTGTCCCCATGTCACCCAGTGTCCCCTAGTGTCTCCCAGTGTCCCCATGTCTCCCTGCAGCTTTTACCCCATCCCTTACTTCCCTGAGGCTGGGAGCTGCTGTCTGAACTCTCTGTGCTGTGTAGCTGCTCCCTCGCGGATCAGTGAGTAGAGAGAGGCAGGGATATGATGTAACTCCCTGCCTCTCTCCACACACAGTGACCCCTTCTGGCCAGCGCAGGTATTGCAGAGTAACCTCTGTTTATACATAGAAATATGCCGGCATTTGTATTGCCGGTTTTACTGCAATACTGGCACTGGCCAGGCAGCCTCAAATACCATAAAATACCAGCCAGGTGGCAACCCTAAGAGTAATGTGTAAAAAAAAAGTTAATAATTTTTTTTTTTCCAAATCAATGGGCCTATTCCATGGGCCTGGGCCTGGAGCTGCAGCTCCATCAGCCCCTATGTTAATCCGGCCCTGATGGGCGCTGTGCCTCTGCCTGTCCCCTCCTGGCTCTGGCTCCAGGAGCACTGGATATGGTGCTGGACTGGGAGGCACGGTCTGGAGAGGGAACATTTGGGTGATTATAGTTCTTGTGACTGGGTGGTCTGTCACAAGACTATTTCAGTTTTCTACTCAGAAATGTCAGGTAGATTATTTAGTACTGACTTTGTCTCTCAACTGCTCCCCTTTACCAACGGCACTTGAAAAGGCTATTGACTAGCTGCCTTGATATATTATAACATTAGGATGCCCTTGGCCGAAAACCCGAAACCGAAAATGACTTTTCCCCCCAAATGATTTTAAATATATATATATATATAGAGAGAGACACACACACAGTCACTGCCCCCGGCTCGCGGCTGCACGTGGTCACACACAATCTGTGCGACCACACTGACAGGTTTGAAGACTTACCTGTTCAGAAACGAGCCAGGAGCCGACCTGCTGGGGCATCCATCCCCTCCACACGCGGGAGCCATAATGGCGCCGACCACGAGGTCACAGCCATTTGTAGCTCTGCCTCCAAAGGTCACATGAACGTGTGTGTGACATCATGACGTTGATGCACGTTCTGGGGTCAGAGGCCAAGCTCTGACCAATCACAGCCCAAGGAGGGGTATTTAAACCCCTGAATTTCCCTAGCTCATTGCCCTGTCGTGGTTTCTGTTCCTGGTTCCCAAGAGCCGTTTTCTTGTCCTTGTTATTGATATTCCCGGTATTCAGACTTTGGCTATTCCTGACTATTTCGATCTCTGGTTTCCCTTTCTTATCGATCTTGTGTATTTCTGTCTTCTCTTGACCATTCTCTGTTTGCAACGTATTAATCCGGCCATTCTAAGGATTGGTTTACGTTCTGACTATTTTTCTATTCTATGTAGATGTTGCATAGTTTTGCGTGTTGGATCACATTAGTAGTTGTGACACACACACACACACACTGTATATTTTATTTTATATATATATATATATATATATATATATATATAATTCTAAGTGTATTTTGAGATGGATATATTTAAATATATATACGGTATATAATATATCAAGATACGCTTATTACATTACTTTTTTTTATTATTTTTATTTTACGTATACTTTTTAATATATGTATAATATATTATAAGTTAATTAAATCATCTGATTAATAATGATTCACATATGATACATGAATAATTTATTTCTAAGTGTATTTTGGTATTAAAATATATATTAATACCAAAATATAGTAAGAATTTAATTAATATATATATAATATGCTAATCAAGTGTTTTAATTAACGCATAAAATATTATCTATGTATAATACATGTATAATATATCATTTTAATGTGTGATTATTACTTTATTTGCTTTTTTAGGCACGAGGGGGACTGCCTGAACACTCAGGCAGTCCCCCTGCAGGCAGTCTCACAGACTGCTTTGCGGCCATGTGATTTGCGACGTCCGTCGCGATCACATGGCCCTAGAGTGCCGGAAAGGAAGCAGGGGGACTGCCTGTCTCTTGAGTCCCCCCCCCCCCCGGACCGGAATCGCCACGGATTGCAGGCTCCTGCAAGGTCTAGCAAGCTATTAACAGAGCAGAAGTTAAGAAATTCTAAATGAAACAGAATTTGCAATAAAGCAAGTGTAAACATTAGATGACTCTTTACATGAAGTGTCTAGGAAGGCTGTGTAAGTCACATGCAGCAAGGTGTTGCTAAGGCTGTATAAACAAAGTATTTAACTCCTAGATGGCAGATAATTGAGCAGTGAGACTGTAGGGCATGAACTATACACCAAAACTGCTTTATTAAGCTAAAGTTGTTTTGGTGACTATTGTAACGTATTCTTCCTCACCTTGCAGTCTCTGCACCCAGCGGCCGTGCGTCTGCATGACTGACACTTACGGCATGTTAATGGATGCCGGCCGCTGCGGATCCATGGCAAAATATACCCCCACGTCCGCTCAAGTGATTGACGACGTGGGAGTGCACGTGACGTCACGCACGCATGTTTTGCGGTCAAAGAGCGATTTCAGCCAATCAGAATAGTAAAGCAGGTATTTAAACCTAAAAATACATTCCCTCATTGCCCTGTCATGGTTTCCCTAGTGGTTGTCCGAGAGCGCGCTCCTTATTCTGTTTATTATGGTTATTTGACTATGGCATTGATTTTAACTTCCCTGTTTTCTGGTATCCCTGACCTATGGCATTTCTTTATCGTTGTTTCCCTTTGTGTCCCCCCTGACCGCGGCTATTCCTGACTATTCTTTGGTACGTGAGTCTGGCCATTCTAAGGCCCGGTATACGTTACCTATTAGTCTCCTGTGTTACACAGTGCTACGTGCTGGATCATACTCTAATCCTGACATTACAACATGGCCATAGATCCTGTAGAATTGTGTAAGCACATAGCTGCTTGCAAAAGGAAACTACAGAAGAATGATCACCGCATGGATCAATTTGCCCAGGCCTTCAGTGCGCTTTTTACCCGAACAGCGCATCTGCAACCTGCGGCCTCTCCTACTGTCTCACCTCCACCTTATGTACCACCACCCATAGTACACAAGGCACCTACTATCTCTCTATCTCCTCCTCTGCATTTTAATGGTAATATTCAAGAATGCCGAGGATTCCTTAACCAAATAGAGTATCATTTTGAGGCCTCACCGGGATCTTTTCCCACAGATAGAGCTAAAATTGGTTACCTGATGAACCAACTAAAAGGTAAAGCTTTAGCTTGGGCCAATCCGTTATGGGAGAGTAATAGGAGTGTGGCACACAATTACCAGGGATTCCTTATGGAATTTAAACTTACGTTTGAACCATTAGGCAGGGAGGAAGACGCCTCCACTGCCCTGATGCACATCAGACAAGGGAACCGGTCTATCTCGGAGTATGCCATAGAATTCCGTACCTTGATTTCCAAGGTAGACTGGTCTAACAGTGGGCTAATCTCTGCATTTAAAAAGGGACTATCTGAAAATATGCTAGATGAGATTGCTGCCAAAAATCTACCCATGAAACGTAATGAGTTTATTACAATTGTTATGCAAATTGACAATAGACTAAGAACCAGAGAAGCTACTTGAAATAAGACCAGACTTATGACTATGCCTTTAGCACCCTGTGTCTTCAAACCTGTTGTTCCTGACCTTCCTATACAGTACGAACCTGAACCCATGCAGTTGGGGGTCACTAGACTGTCGGAGGCCGAGAGACAATATAGGAGAAAAGAGGGTCTATGTCTATACTGCGGTAGTAAAGGACATATAAGAAACAATTGTCCCATTCGTCCGGAAAATACCGCACCTAAGTGCCTTAAGGGGACAGGTCTTAGGTGTAATGTAAACGTCCTCTTAAAAGAATAAATATAGATTTCTCCTTGACATTTTGATTATCCTTGACAAAAATAACTTTTCATGCAAAGCCCTGATGGACTCAGGGGCTGCTGGAAATGTCATTGATGTCCAATTTAAGGGTAATGCTATACCTGTCAAGGAGAGACTATCATCTCTACCTGTTGAGGCTATTGATGGGAGACCACTCTCATAACCATTAATTACTCACAAAACTTTACCCATTAGTATGTCCATTGGAGCCTTGCATAAGGAAGATATAACGTTTCTGGTGATTGCATCCCCTTCCTGTCCTATCATATTAGCCTTTCCTTGGCTTATTAAGCATAACCCTCATATTGATTGGGCTAATGGGGAAATATTGGAATGGGGTAAGGATTGTGAGGGAAGGTGTATAGTACATATCACCAAGAGAGTGACTACTATTGAATTACCCCCAAGTACTCCTCAAACTCCCGAAGTTCCCATACAATACCAGGACATTAAGGAAGTATTTAGCAAGACTCAGTCTAATGTATTGCCTCTCCACGGATCATATGGCTGTTCCATAAATTTACTACCCGGCGCTATGTCACCTAAGGGAGCAGTTTATGCTCTATCCCCACAGGAAAGTAGAATAATGGAGGAATATATTAAGGACTCATTGAGTAAAGGCCATATACGCAAATCATCCTTGCCTGCTAGTGCAGGGTTCTTTTTTGTGTCAAAAAAGGATGGTGAGTTACGCCCTTGTATCGATTACAGGGCATTGAACAAAATCACCATTAAGAACGCCTACCCCATTCCTCTTATTTCTGAGTTGTTTGACAGGCTCCAAGGTGCTAAAATATTTACTAAGCTAGACCTTAGAAGCGCTTACAATTTAGTAAGAATCAAGGAAAACCATGAATGGAAGACTGCATTCAATACCAGAAGTGGACACTATGAGTATCTGGTGATGCTATTCGGGTTGTGCAACGCTCCAGCGGTTTTCCAAGATTTTATTAATGGCGTACTCAGGGATTACATTTACTCGTTTGCCTTAGTCTATCTGGATGACATCCTTATTTATTCCCCTGATCTCCAAACTCCCCAAGGTCATGTCAGGCAAGTTTTGCAAACCTTTAGGATATAATATTTCTGCCTCGGGGTTTCAGATGGATCCTAAAACATTGGAATCAGTTCTACAGTGGCCTTTACCCACTGGGTTAAAGGCCATTCAAAGGTTCATTGGTTTTCTAATGAATGAAACTCCGATCCTATTCGTGCCACGGCTGCATCTTGCAGCCGCTTAGTAGATAGCTCCCTAATTCCCACGGTATTAGGGAGCTATCTACCAAAAGGCTGAAAGACCTTAATTGGTCTTTCAGCCAAATTTACTAATACTAAGTAAAGATTACTTAGTATTAGTAAATTCTGCCCCTACTCGCTATACTGCCTGTAGGCCTGTGGCTGCTCACTGTTTAAAAACAAAAACAAAAAAAACCCTGAGCAGTGGGGGTGGGGTCCATAAATAACAATAAGGGGGGGGGACCTATTGTCCTCCCCCCAGGCCCCCACCACTGAGTGGTGGGTGGGGGCCATAAAGGAAAATGAGGGGGAGGGGAACCTATTGTCCTGCCCCCACCCCTGAGCGGCGGGTGGGGGGCCCTAAATTAAAATGAGGCTGAAAAATAACGATTTTAGAAAAAAGACATTGAAAGGTAAGTTTAATTTTTTTTACAGGTAGTTAGTTCTTTTATTCCCCCCTCACTATTTTTACGGTGAGGGGGGTAGGTAGGGGATTATTTTTTATTTGGGCTGGGGGGGGTGACTTGGGGCTTGGGGACCCCTAGCTACCTTGGAGGGGTGGGGGGCTTTTCATTTAGGGCCCCCACCCGCCACTCACGGGTGGGGGCCGGGGGGAAGACAATAGTCGTCCCCCCTTATTGTTATTTATGGCCCCCACCCACTGCTCAGGGGTGGGGGCCGGGGGGAGGACAAAAGGTCCCCCACCCTTCATTTAACTTTATGGCCCCCACCCACCGCTCAGGCCTGGGGGCCGGGGGGAGGACAATAGGTCCCCCCCACTTATTGTTATTTATGGCCCCCACCCACCACTGAGGGGTGCGGGCCGGCGGGGAGGACAATAGGTCGCCCCCCCCTCATTTTCCTTTATGGCCCCCACCTGCCGCTCAAGGGTGGGGGGGGGGGCAGGTACCAAGTTTTTTTTTTTTTATGTTTAGTAGACATGCCCCTACTCACGATATAGCGAGTAGGGGAATTCGGGAGATTTTAATCTCACTTATGCTATTATGGGGGTCACATTAACCCCCACAGAGTGAGGGGGACCTGGGGGGTGTTGAAAGTGGCGGGGAGCACTGCTCCCTGCCGCTTTTATCTTTAAATTTTACAAGGAGGGAGCTGTGCACCGGTAGCTCCCTCCTTGTAATAAACTGAACTAACAAACAAACACTGATATTCAGTGTTTGTTTGTTCGTCTGACATTTCTATTCATGCATTCTTTTTTCTGACGAATGAATGGATGAAATTCCTGTTCGAATGCCCAGGTGTTTAACTGGGCATGCGCGGGAATCTCACAGTGCTATCTAGTGTGGGCAGATGATGTGTCCCACAGGGACTTCATCTACCCACACAAAGATGGCGGCACCCAGAAGCTAGGTCCGGGCACAAAATAAAAATTTAAAAATAGGTAATATGGGGTGCTTATGGGCATTTGGGGGTGACTAGGGGGTCAATTAGATGTAGTGGAGTCGGGAGGGGGGTTAAAAAAACAAAAAAAAAAACGGGATTCGGCCATGACAGTGCCGCTTTAACTGGAGAGAGTCAAGCCACGGCTGTGTGTGGTTGTTGGTTCTGCCAATCACAAAACTGTGACCAAGGCTTTCCATTTACCAAGCAGTCTCTCTCTTATGAATGGAATTGCAGCTGGTCATTAAATTGGTTCCTGATTGGTGAAGGAATAGGTCTGGCTGCAGTTAGATACTCTCAGCTGTGCAGCTTCAGGATATTTTAAAGAGAAATGCATTTATTCTTTTTTATTTTTTTTTCTTGCTTTATCTATCTATATATCATAACATTAAAGGGGACATTTTTTACCGTATTTTGCACCAAGGCAAGAAAAGTATTACACGTTTACTTAAAATTCCAAGCATGCAGGGCACATCAGGATATACATTATTCTACATTTTGCAAGGGCACATGGAAGAAATCTTTGAATGCTTGATCACATCCTTATATTTCCTCCTGTATCTTTTTTCTTTTTGTACAAATTTTCTTTTGAATAATAAAAATAAAATGACTGCAGAATGAATGGGATCATAAATAAATGTAAAATTACATGATTTTGCTATTACATGACGAAAAGTCATGATTTTATTAAAGACACGGAGGCTCATATTGCATATCCCTTTCTTTACTGTCCACCAATAGCAGCAAAGAATACAAACAGAATGAAAAAAAGAATGAACATGTGATAACATAGGCCCCTCCCCGCTCAGGTCCCAGTATAACAGGCAGCACTTCCCTTCCATTTCCCTCTTTCTGAAGATGCGACCAAGGTAAAATGTCCAGAACGAGAGTAGTGTGAGAACAAAGTCCCAAGGTAAATAACTTAAAACTGGAGAAGATAGAACATCAATAACTGGGAAGCTTGACCATAGAAGCCATAGGACCATCGGAGAACAGCGGGAGGAGTCCTTCTAAGCCGAACCACTGCTTGCTGTCTTGCCAGATTAAGCTGTGAAGACATAAAGGAACAGGAGCCGACAGGTTAAAGTCGATACTTGTAACTAGTTTCAAGGCTACCCGAGTGAGAAAAAATGGGCCACATATGCACAGTCTCACAAAACAACTGATATATTCAGCATTATCGAAACAACATTGTCTAAGGATGGCCCCACTTACCGTACTGAACCATACTATGTGGAGTATTGTAGTATTAGTAATTCTGGGGGGGGAAATACATTATTACAACTGTGTAAGAACGAAAATGGGTGGGACAATACTCGCCTCCGTGTCTTTAATAAAATCATGACTTTTCGTCATGTAATAGCAAAATCATGTAATTTTATAACAAGACACGGAGGCTCATATTGCAAGTTTAAAGCTGATCCATTACCGCAGCGAATGAATATGGGGCCGGCCGAAAGTAGAATTCTCGGAAGGTAGACTCCCTAGACCAGTCAACCATCCTCATGATGTCTTCCAGGCGTGCGCCTGCCGACATCATAGAGGAGGCTGATGCCCCCCGGACCGAATGGGCGCCAAATAACGTGGTATCAATGCCTGCTTGGGACAGCAGCCATTTCACCCATCGTGACAAGGTAGTGCTAGAAACCGGGTGAAAAGGAGGACGGAAAGATAGAAACAACTGAGGAGAGGCTGTAGAGCGATGTGGGTTGGTGCGAGTCTCGTATTCGCGAAGTCAGGCCACTGGGCATAGTGAAGGAGAGGTAGGGAAACTAGGGTAGGATACCGCTTTAATGGAAGTCTTAGTCTGCTGATGTTGAAGGTTACCCCGTCCGGGGTATATGACTTGGCATCGAAGTCCAGTGCTCTGACATCTGAAACCCTCTTGCATGAAATGAGGCAGAGCAGACAAGCCAATTTGGCAGATAGTTGTTTGAGGGAGAGTTTTGTGTTAGCGGGCCAGGATGAGAGGAATGCCAATACGACCGAGACGTCCCAGGTCGTGGAGTAGCGGGGCCTGGGTGGTCGTGAAAATCTGGAACCCTTGAGGAGTCGGCACACTAAGGGGTGTTGTCCCGCAGGGCAGCCCTCGAAGCCTTGGTGAATCGCCGAGATAGGAGATCGGTAGAGGTTAATAGTCCTATAAGCCTTTCCAGCTTCGAAGAGGGACGTCAGGAACTGCAGGACCACTGTTACAGAGGCCGAAACGGGATCCTCGTTCCGAGCCATGCACCAGCCAGCCCAAGCTCGCCAAGCTGACCCATATGCCCGTCTAGTGCCGGGAGCCCATGCTGCTGCCAATAAGCGTCTAGTTGTGTCCGAAACTCCTTGGATTTCCCAGGGTCCCCGGAGATCCGCCATGCCAGGAGTGGGAGAGAGCCTTCTAACCTGAGGGGGTGATATTGCCCCGTCGGGTCTTGCAGCAAGTTGTGGTGTCCCGGTAGGAGTCGGGGGTAGTCCAACGACATCTCGAGCATTTGGGGAAACCACGACTGCGTTTCCCAGAATGGGGTGACCATGACCACTTCCGCCCGTTGTTTGCGGGCCTGTAGGAGTGAGCGTGGGATCATGGAAAACGGGGGAAAAGCATAAAGGAGGCCTCCGTTCCAGTCTTGTAGGAAGGCATCCACTGCCTCCGCCATTGGGTCTGGTCTCCAGCTGAAGAAGCGTGGGAGTTGGGCGTTGAGCCGGGAAGCAAAAAGATCTATGGTAAACGGTCCCCATAGAAACGATATATTGGAGAACACCTCCCTGGCCAATCTCCAGTCGCTGGTGTCTGATAGATAACGTGAACCCCATTCCGCCTGGACGTTGTGTAGACCAGGTAGGTATTCCGCGTAGACCATCAGGTTCCGTTCCAGGCAAAATTCCCAAAAGTCTTTCGCCAATCTGGCCAGGACCGCCGACTGTGTACCACCCAGGTGGTTGACATATCGCACCGCCGAAACATTGTCCATGCGGAGCCGAATACATGATAGGGCACGGTCCTTGGCGAAGCTGCGAATGGCGAAGGAGCCTGCCAGGAGTTCCAGGGCGTTGATGTGCAGTCGGGATTCGGATACCGACCACCGGCCCCCTGTTGAGACTTCCTCGCAGTGGGCTCCCCAACCGTGGAGACTCGCATCTGAGTCGATCGTGAATTCTGGCATTGAGCCGAAAATGGCTTTGCCGTTCCATGCAGATAGGTTGAGAATCCACCATCGCAACTCGTCTTTCGTCTCGCTGTCCAATGATACCAGATCCGCGTAGGACGCTCCGGATCTTAGGTGAGCGATCTTCAGGCGCTGTAGCGCTCGGTAGTGGAGCGGACCTGGGAACACGGCCTGTATCGAGGAGGCCAGGAGGCCTATGAGACGTGCAAGTCGGCGTAAGGTGAGATGGGGCCGGATGAGGGCTCTGCGTAACTCTTTGCGAATGGATCGAATTTTGGATATCGGGAGGCTCAACGTTGCTGCCCCCGAATCCACTAGGAATCCTAAGAATTCCATGCTGGTGGCGGGGGTCAGGCACGACTTCTCCCAGTTGATTATGAAACCTAAGCGTGAAAGGAGGATTATGGCCAGCTGTAGACCTGAGCCATGAGGAGAATATCGTCTAGGTAGACGATTAGTCGAACTCCTCGACTGTGTAGCCAGGCCATCACAGGCCGTAAAAGCTTTGTGAAGCACCACGGGGCTGAGGAGAGGCCAAAGGGTAGGCAGGTGAACCGCCATGTCTCGTGCCGCCAGTAAAAGCGTAAGAGGTCCCGAGATTCCGCCGCTATTGGCACTGTCAGGTACGCGTCTTTTAGGTCTAGTTTCGCTAGCCAGTCTCCGTGGAGGAGGAGATCTCTTAGTAGGTGAATACCTTCCATCTTGAAATGGCGGTACCTTACTATGGCATTGAGGGGGCGCAAATTTATGACGGGCCTCAATTGGCCGCCCTTCTTTTCCACCAGGAATATATTGCTTAGGACACCTGCGGGGTTGAGGGGTGCTTGTTCTATAGCCCCTTTGAGAAGGAGGGTTGAGAGTTCCTCGTCGATCCAACCGCGATCCTGGAGGGAAAAGCGGATCGGTCGAGGAGGGGGAATGTGTATGAGATGATTGGTGAGTTCTATATAGAAACCCTGAATAGTGGTCAGTACCCAGGGGTCTGAAGTGATTTGTGACCAGGCTGGGAAAAAATGTTGGAGTCTGCCCCCTACGTAACCCGGAGAAGAAATGTGTGGTATGAGGTAACTCACCGTATGGTCGTCTTGAGCTTGGCCTCTGG
Source organism: Pelobates fuscus (assembly GCF_036172605.1). NCBI lineage: Eukaryota > Metazoa > Chordata > Amphibia > Anura > Pelobatidae > Pelobates > Pelobates fuscus. The sequence goes on from NC_086319.1 coordinate 169,321,666, forward strand.
AAGGCCTCTGGATCGCCATGGACGTCCGCGGGATGGAAAAAATGTGGGGCGGGAGGTGGAATCTTGGTATTGGTTACGGTGTTGGAAGGAGCCTCTTCCCGTGCCACGGGGTTGGGGGTAACTGCGGCCGGACAGACGGCTCCTGAATCTGCCGGCCCTGGTGGAGACCCGCCCCTGGAATACTCGTCTCACGGAGGCTTGGGCCTTGTCCAGAGCCGTGAATGCTCCAACGAAGTGCCCTAAATCTTTTATGAAGGAATCTCCGAAGAGGAGTCCTTGGGCGTCTTTACCCGCTTCCGGGTGGGACACCCGAAGGATCCACGAGGGTGAACCCCGCAGCTGCGGGCTTCCCGTTCCCTATCTCGCCTCCGGGCATCTCTGCCTGAGCAGAGGAAAGGAGGTCAAGACCATCATCAGCGGCATCCACATCAGAGTCGGTATCCGACTTGCTCATAGCCTCCTCATTTGACCCGATTTCTGAGTCGGTGTCGCTCTCTACCTGTGCTCTGGCACATTTCCATAGCCGCGCCCGTTCTGCCTGGCGCGGAAAGGCTCTTTTGCGTGGATGGGACACGCCTTCTGGGGCGACCGATGGTACGCCAGTCATGGTGTTTCTGGAGGCAGAGGGGTGCTTGGACTTACGGGTGGCCTTTTTAAACACCTCTTTAAACACCTCTCCCTGGGGATTTGTGGAGGGACGTGGTAAAGGCGTCATTAGGCCCGAAAGTTGCTCGTCTGAAGGACGTGGCAAGAGGGCCTGTGAAATGGTGTGGGAGAGGGTGGAGGACATAGACCCCATGGCTGCCATAATGGCGTCTGTTACTGAGCGCTGTAGCGCTAGGAACTGTGCCCCACCACGGTGGGTAGTTCCGTCAGCCATAGTAGGCGAGTTGTCTGAGGTGACAGAAGCCTCACTCCTAATGAGTGGGGTATCAGACTCCCCAGAGGGAGTGGACCCAGCGGATAGTCTGGGTTTAGGCATGCTGAGAAAAACTAGCAGGGAGGAATAGGAAAAACTAACAGGGAGAAAAACGTATGGGTTAGTCACCCAAACAGCTAGACGAATCTAAAAACGCTCTCACCAGGGCCCAGACCGGAGACACACTAAGATGTAGGAGCAGGAAGTTTGAAAAATGGCCGCCAGGAATCTCGCGGGATTCGCGGCACCCGCGAGATTCGCGGTAAAACTACCGAACGTGCGATGCGGCAAGCATGCGAACGCTCTGTTCGCCAAATGGGGAATGAGGTGTGTGTGCGGCGAATCTGCCGAATAGGCTCAATTCGCGCGCATACACGGCCGGGAAAAATTAGCGCAAAATGGCGCCCACGGCAAAAAGACAGGCAGGCAAAAAAGACAGGCAGGCAAAAAAGACAGGCAGGAGACAAGATTACATAGATAGGGGAGGTCTGGGCCCTGAGACCAACAAAGAACCAGATAAAGACATAGAGGTACAATGAGACAAATTACTAAAGTGTAATACAGAATGACAATGAAATAAATATAAATAAAATAAATGAGTACAAGAAATACAAATAAATATGAGATAAATATGGTAAGAAAAAAAACTATAGAATGCTACCAGGTTAAGTGGTAAGCAGACTGACAGAAAATATGAATGAACAAAATCAGTATACTTAAGAGAGAAAAATGACATGTACTTATCTTTGTGTCGGAGCAGCAAAGAAAGAGGGAAATGGAAGGGAAGTGCTGCCTGTTATACTGGGACCTGAGCGGGGAGGGGCCTATGTTATCACATGTTCATTATTTTTTTCATTCTGTTTGTATTCTTTGCTGCTATTGGTGGACAGTAAAGAAAGGGATATGCAATATGAGCCTCCGTCTCTTGTTATAAAATTATGAATCAATCTTGTCAACATCGGTATACTGCCAGCACAGATTATTATAGTGCAGTGTACACTAATATGGCAATAATTGGTGCATAGCAAGAGTTGCAGAGGTTGTAGTTAGGTGACATATTTGTGATTTCTTTGCTCTTAACCCCTTAAGGACACATGACATGTGTGACATGTCATGTTTCCATTTTATTCCAGAAGTTTGGTCCTTAATGGGTTAAACTAGCAGAAATAGGGGACGTGGGCTGTATTAATTCTGGATTTTAATGTAAAAGAACATTTCCCATTCCTCCTAACTGGACAGCGATGTCATATTAAAATAGATAAGCAGGAGTCAGGCTTTAGATTGTACTAAGGCTGAGGTGAGGGAAGACTTGCTTCGCACACTGAGCCATCCTCTTCTTGCTCTTTTTCCAGAAGTACAAGGATGTGGAGCCCACTCTTAACATTGAGGAGGTGGATGGTCTGGACCTGGTGCGGAAATTCTCGGAGGAAATGGAGCGGATGCTGAGGAGGAAAGTGGAAGCTGTTGAGGTAAATAAGGAATCATTACTAATTATCATCATCGTTAATATCACTTTTTCAATACCTTATACCTTACAAGCTACTAATTAATTAGACCTTGTGTGATCCTGCCATGGGCAGTAGGTAAGGCAAGTACAGCATAAAGTGGGTCCGTGCACTGATAATTGTGTAGCCATTCTGATGACAGAACTTACCTGTTAGGAATGGGTGTGGGGGCTGTCCTGCTCTGCAATACTTGGTTGTCTAGTAACTAGAGTAGGAGATAGGTACATATCCCCACATACACTCCTTCCCTCTATAGACTATAGAAAATAAATCACAGTCCTTATTAAACCTTAAGCGCTGCCTAAATTATTCCAGCATTATTTTAGATTTTTTACAGATAGCAGTTTTGTTGTTGAAAAAGCTTAACATACATCTGTGCTCTCAACGGGGTTCCCGATGGGAAGGAGTTGGAGCCACTCATGTATGTATTGCCTGCATTGCTGTACAGCTATACTGTGACTGCACAAAAGGCTCCCATTCATTCCACTGGGACAAGCATTGTGAACGTACATATGATACCATGTGTGACTGCAAGGGGAAACACTGTTTATGTATTATTTATCTAATAATGTATATAATGCAAACATTGAACTCTATAAAATAGTGCCCATTCAGATCATTCGAACCTTCATTAATAGTAATGTATTCCATATAAAATAAGCTCCTAACCTACCACAAACAATATTTGATTTAGTTACATAGCTAATTGGGTTGGCAAAGAGACATCACAAGTGACACATTGTATTATTCAGGAAGTGAATGTTCCTATAACAGAGAGAAACCAGTTCTATTTTGTCTGTTTAGATTTCCAGTGTTGCCAGTTTTCTGTACTGGAGAACACACCAGAAATAATCTCTGACCTTATTTGGCTGTAAGAACAGACTAAATGGTATTAAAAAATGTTTTGATCTAAGTGAATGTTTGCGTTCCCATATTTAGATCTTTTTATGCTTTTTCAGACTGAAAAGGAAAACCATTTTTTTTTATAACTCATGTGCCTACATTGCAATAAACAATAGAAAATGCATTTTCAGCAATATGCTGGTGTGTATGAATCACATCTCAAAACATTGATCTTTGTCTACAACCTCTACATCCTAGGAATCCTAGGCCACCGTTTTTAATAAACTTTCCAAATGATTCAAACTGTTAGAACAATTTTCAGAATTATTTATCTAGAAATAATCCCATGGACTCTAATGGTGACGTCTGTTGGATGTTTTTTTAACAGTATTGAATCATTTAGTATTGCTTATTAAATCGAGACCATAGTTGGGCTATTTGTGTTGCACAGAGAGTGTAGTCATAGGCAACATACAGTATTTACCAGGTATATAGTTAATTACTAAAGATGAGTTAAATATATGATTGAGCCATATTTGTCTGAAGCCCTGAAGTACATTGCTTGTTCTTATTCTATTCTAAACAGTACAGACAGAAAAAAATAAATGTGTTTTCATGATCTTGTCCTTTAAAATGAAAACTATTGATTATTAATACAGTTCAAATATACCTAATTGTTAGTAGGGTGAATAAAACGGTTCTGGTTTAATATTTTGTATAATTAAGGAAATAATTTGCTTATTCTGTGTAAATGCTGTGGTTTGTATTTGTTTTTTTCTTAAAAAGTCTAATTTTAAAGCTATTGTGTAAATATAGGGACTGTTTAACCTCATAGGCTTTTTATCCTCATAGTACTATCAGAATGTTAAAAGAACACTATAGGGTCAGGAACACAAACATGTATTACTGACCCTATAGGGTTAAAACCACCATCTAGCCCCCTCTGGCCCTCTCTTGCCCCTCTAAATATGGTAAAATATTACTTGTATTCAAGTCTGGAGCTGCTTACTTTGTCCGTTTCCTTTTGACCTGCCCACTGCCTGCTGACATTATCAGAAGTTGTACCCTGATCCAAACACAGTGCTTCCCCATAGGATTGGCTGAGACTGACAAAGAGGCAGATCGGGGCAGAGCCAGCACAATTCAAACACAGCCCTGGCCAATCAGCATCTCCTCATAGAGAAGAAATGAATGCAGAGCAGAAGGAGGAGACACTGAATGTTTGGATTTATTTTAGGCAGCCTAAAATAAATAGTTTACTGGTCTGTTTGCAAGGTAGAAGAGATAACAGAATACAGAGGTTTATTGATATCTCCTCCTGGGTTGCTTGATTCATAATACAGAGGTTTATTGATATCTCCTCCTGGGTTGCTTGATTCATAATACAGAGGTTTATTGATATCTCCTCCTGGGTTGCTTGATTCATAATACAGAGGTTTATTGATATCTCCTCCTGGGTTGCTTGATTCATAATACAGAGGTTTATTGATATCTCCTCCTGGGTTGCTTGATTCATAATATGTAATGTTATGTGAAGACACTGGCTTAACTATAGAGTGCAGAAAGTAGTTGTGAATGGGACATTTTCAAACTGAGCAAAAGTGGTAAGTGGAGTATCTCAGGGCTCTCTCTTGGGTTTTCACTTCTGTTTAATCCACTTATATATGATCTTGAAGTGGGCATAAAACTAGGTACGATAATACAATCTTAATATGATGTAACTTCTCTACAGAGGGTTTTGGATATATTGGGGGACTGGACACACAAGTGGCAGATGAGATTCAATACAGATTTATGCAAAGTCATGTATTTTGGAAAAAGGAACCCACAAGCCACCTATACACTAAATAGGGTAGAGTTAGGAAAACCATTAAATGAAAAAGACTTGGGAACAATTATAGATCACAAACTACGCAACAGTATGCAATGCTGGTCTGCTGTTCCAAAACCTAATAAGGTGCTTTCGTGTATAAAAAAAGGTGTTTTAACTCATGTGATCCACATATAATTTAGCCTCTTTACAAAACAATGGTAAGACCCCACCTTGAATCTGTGGCACAATTTTGGGCACCCAGGCAAGAGGTCACCCATTGAGACTGGAAGAAAGGCGTTTTTGCTTAACGCAGAAGAAAGGGTTCTTTACCGAAGGAATTCTCTACCTAGAAAGAGATTGTTTATCAGATTCTATAGCTATATTTAAAAAAGACTTGGATGCTTTTTGGAATAAACAGAATATTAAAAGATATAAGTGATGTGTATGTAAACAGGCTGTTGATCCACATAGAAATCTAATTGCCATTGTGGAGCCAAGAAGGATATTTTTTCCCTTTTTGTGGTATAATTGGAAATGACTATAGTTGTTGTTGTTTTTTTGTTGTTGTTTTTTTCTTTTGGATCAACAGCATAAAGGAATAGGCTTCACGGTTGAACTCGATGGACTTTAGTATTTTTTCAACCTAAAGAACTATGTAACCCTAAATCCACATTGCAACCCCCCCGGCCTAGATGAAATTAGAAGAATTGCAAAAAAAGAAGGTGCCTGACCGGTTGACTTCGAACAGGGTCTAGGGACATTGCAATGAGCTGCTTGTCAAAGCTGTTGGTGCAGTTTAACTAATCGTGCTTCTTTCTTTTTCTTTTTCTTTCCTTTTTTTCTTTTACCCTTTCGTTTTCTCTTCATTTCCCTATCTCCCCCCAAAAATGTTTCTCTTTTGAACAACCTGACATCTCATCTTTCCTTCTCTTTCAACCAACTAACAATCCCAATAATCAACCTTCCTGCTCAACCTGCCCCTCATTTATAATCCTTTAAATGCCCTCTCCACTGCCCACCTTCCCCCTCATTATCTCCTCTCCTTAGAGGCTAGTGGAAGCTGCGGAAGAAGCTGATTTGAATCACGAGTTTAATTCTTCTTTGGAGGTGAGTGTTTTGAGCACTTGGGTCATAATACAGAATAGGCTTGATTTGTTTCTATTCAGTGTCTCTTTGAGCGGCTAAAAGACATGGGTTCTAATTTGTGGGTTTTTATTTATTTATTTTAGTTACGCAAATCCTTTAAGGCTCCACTGTGATAGTTATAATTTATAAACATAATCTTATTGCTATGGAGAGATTTAATGAACCCGTGCTGAACAGGAAATAACTGTAAATTTGTCACTACCTTAGTAGGTACATTGCACGGTATTTACTGGTCTGTTTGCAAGGTAGAAGAGATAGCAGAATACAGAGGTTTATTATTACCGGTACTTTATTTATAAAGCACCAGTAAAGCATACTCTGCAGCACTGTACAATGTTTGTTTGCTGAAAATTGATTTTCACCTACAGTATTCAGTAGATAGAATTCAATTCACTGTGCTCTGCTAACTCAGTGTTACCAAGTCCAGATTTACTTCAGATTTATTGAGCCTGGATTTGTGTCTGCCACCTCACTGGAGTTATTTGGTGTGGCATTCAGAGTACTTTGCACTAATTACCCAGGGGCCAAATTACCAAAGTTAAAAGTGGAACTGTCTATTCTAAGCACAACCTTTTTTCTCATTTTAGTGGTTATGGTAGTATTAGTGTGGTGGTGCCATCTCCTTTTTTTGTAGCAGTTTAACAAAAATAGAAAAACTCCTTGGAACTCATTGTCCTTCCCTTTGTTTAAGGGCATCTGTAGTGCCCAAAATAACTTTTTGTAGGCCTGAGTAGGAAAAGCACGGTCCAAGTGTGGTTGAGAGAGAGAGGAACGAAGAGGGCGGGATTATTTAGTTAGCTAGTTAATCTTGTCAGTAAAATGGCATGCAAAACAATGAGCTGAAAAGGTTAGTTTGGGGTGTGGCAACAGCAGGGTGAAGAAGAGAGTTCAAGGTATCAAAGAGACGTCTAGGCTTAACGGAGTATAAACTAATGAGAGAGAAAAAGTATGACTATTTAGCAAGGGTGAGGGCTGCGCTGTAAGAGCACAAGAAGAGTTTATAATGGAGAAATTATCACAAGGTACGAGACTTCCTCCAGTAGCGTTCAGCTAATTGGTCAAATTATTTTAGAACTGTTTACCTGGGGTCCACTGGGTGATTCTCCCTGCAAGCGAAAGTGAGAGCCAGTAGCTCCTGTTAGCTCCCCTGAGCTATACCTGTCAGTGCACGGCTAGCTAATTGACTGAGAGCGATAAGCCGATACTCTCAGCCAGTGAGCTAGCCATGCATCACTAAACTCTCAGCCAGTGAGCTAGCCATGCATCACTAAACTCTTAGCCAGTGAGCTAGCCATGCATCACTAAACTCTCAGCCAGTGAGCTAGCCATGCATCACTAAACTTACCTAAGGGTAAGAGTTTCCTGCTTTCACTGAACTGTAGTGGAGTGAGAGACAAGTGAGCAATATGTGATATGGAAAGGGTTGTTTACGTCGGCACACAAACTATACCAATGACAATTTGTGCAGACTAATGATTTATGCTTTCATCTGTCTGTTCATTACTCTGTTCCTGAATGTTTATATATATGTGTCAGTGGTCTGAATTTTCCAAAAATATCCTAAGAAATTGAGAACTGTTTTGGGCAAGCTACATTGAAATATGATTTAGGCAACAGTCATGTTATGCAGTTCTAAATATGTGTTATTTATTTGTTGATTTATTTAACATGATTTCATGCTATAATATTATTTGAGTGGTGAAATACTTGTAAATTGATGGTACAATTTCCTCTTTGTGGAATACCTTCAAAAATAAGTAATAATGAGTGAATAGTTACATACATCACTGCCAAATGTATCTCTTGAATAAGCAATTGCCGCATCAAATGAATATATATATATATATATTAAAAAAAATGGACAATTTTTCCAATTGGGTTTTCAATTTACAACCCAACTCCGATGCAGTCAGAGCTTTTAGCCTGCAGTTTGCAATTGATTTTCATTTACTATAATTTGCTGTTTAGTGAATAAATGGTGACGATTGGCGCTTAATAAACAAGACCCAGTGTTATGCGCAAAACAAAACTGTGTCTTTATCCATCTCATCCCATCAATCCCTCTGTACCTCTTCTCATCCATCCCAGGGCATATCTTTTCTTCACTTCCTCTATATCGCTTCCCATCCATCCCTCTGTATCACTTCCCACCTGTATCTCTGTATCTCTTCCTATCTTCCCTCTGTAGCTCTTTCCATCCATCCCACTGTATCTCTATCCCTCTGTATCACTTCCCACCTGTATCTCTGTATCTCTTCCTATCCTCCCTCTGTAGCTCTTTCCATCCATCCCACTGTATCTCTATCCCTCTGTATCACTTCCCACCTGTCTCTCTTTATCTCTTCCTATCCTCCCTCTGTAGCTCTTTCCATCCATCCCACTGTATCTCTATCCCTCTGTATCACTTCCCACCTGTATCTCTGTATCTCTTCCTATCCTCCCTCTGTATCTCTTTCCATCCATTCCACTGTATCTCTATCCCTCTGTATCACTTCCCACCCTATCTCTGTATCTCTTCCTATCCTCCCTCTGTATCTCTTTCCATCCATTCCACTGTATCTCTATCCCTCTGTATCACTTCCCACCTGTCTCTCTTTATCTCTTCCTATCCTCCCTCTGTATCATTTTCCATCCATTCCACTGTATCTCTATCCATCTGTATCACTGCCCATCTATCCCTTTGTATCACTGCCCATTCACCTCTCTGTATCTCTTCCTATCTATCACTTTGTATCTTTTCCCATCCACTCTTCTGTATCTCTTTCTCACTATCCCTTTGCATCACCTCTCATCCATCCATCTTTATCCCTTGCCATCCATTCCTCTGTATCACTCTTTCTATCCATCACTCTGATTCTCTTTTCATCCATCCCTCTGTCTCTTCCCATACACTAATTTACATGTTTTTTTCTGTGCTTCTCTCATGCAAGCGAAGTGATACAGAGGGATATAGGTAAAGGCATGCAGAGGGATAGATACGAAGAGATAGACAGATGGGAAAAGATACCAGAGGATGGATGAAATAACTTGTTGTCGTCTTGTTGTCTATGTTGTGTCAATTTGTATGTTACCAAGAGCATGTAAGTAATGCCAATGCAATGTGCCATGTGTTTTTTTTTTATAACCCAATATGGTATCTCCTTTTTGTAGTTTGAATACTATAACTCAGTGCGAATTAATGAGAAGGATGAGTTGGATAATTATGTGGAGCTTGGGAAAGAGTTCATTCTGGAGGCAAACGAGCACTTTAATAATCTGAGGGTAAACACAACCCTCAGTAATATCCAGCTTCCCACCAATGTCTACAACAAAGGTGAGGGTTTCTGTGGTCTCATGCTGGTGGGTCTGAAGTCTTCTTATCACACTGTCACTACTTTAATATTGTAAATTGTATATGCATCTTTGAATTAACATACAATACATTTATAACACGTGTTCTAATTATATTTTTTATTTGTTTAGAAATAATTTTCACAAGCCCAATCTTAAAAATTAGAAATGTTCAAACAAACACTCAAAAGAAATAATCCTTAACAAACACCCTCACTTTCTGAGAATTCTAAGCATTCTTATCATTGCAGTGTTTACATCTTTTCTCAGTGATACCAGGGTTAATGATAATCTTTCCCCCGTACAGACCCTGACATTCTGAATGGTGTTTACATGTCGGAAGCACTGAATCCCATCTTTGTGGATAATTTTCAGCGGGACCCCACGCTCACCTGGCAGTACTTTGGCAGTTCCACTGGCTTCTTCAGGTTGTACCCAGGTGACTACTAATTGTCTATGCGGGATTTATACTATCTGGTTACCAGTCTGGTTTACTCTGGGACTAGTTACCATATATATCAGGGGTAGGCAACCTTCGGCACTCCAGATGTTGTGGACTACATCCCCCATAATGCTCTTACACCCATAATGCTGGCAAAGCAACATGGGAGGTGTAGTCCAAAACATCTGCGGTGCCGAAGGTTGCCTATGCCTGATATATACCCTATAGTTGGTATAACTATACTACTAGTGTCTGTACTGATTCGCTAGTATGTACACCGGTATGATTGTTCACTAGTCTGTATATTGCTATGACTGCTAGATAATCTAGTTTGTTGGTATGCCTACTTGGTATCCTATACAGGGCCGCCATCAGGGGGTGACAACCGTGACAGTTGTCACGGGCCCGGCGGCCCTGGGGGGCCCGGACTGCTCTGGCAGTCCCGGGCCCCACTTTCCCTCTCTGCACACATAGATAGCGAATATCGCGATCTATGTGTGCAGCCGCGGGCCCCCGGCTCCCTGTTACCGCAGGGGGGGGGGGGGGGGCAGGCAGCACACAGCCTCTTCTCTTCTCCTCCCTGCTAATAACTCTCGCGAGACCCGGTTGCTATGGCAACGCTCCGCGGGTCTCGCGAGAGTTATTGGAGGAGAGAAGAGGAGAAGCTGTGTGCTGCCTGGGCCCCCTCTGCGGTATCAGGAAGCTGGGGGGCCCCACCATGCCACCGGACCACCGGGGATAGAATCTCCCCCCTCCCTAGACACAGGTAAGCAGGGAGGGGGGAGAAACAATTTAATTAATTAAATTAAATTTTTTTTTTTTTTTTAAATAATGTTAAAATGCCCCCCCTCCCCCTCCTCATTGGACATTTACACACACACACACTACATACACTGACACAACACACACACTACATACACTGACACAACACACACACACACACACACTGCATACACTGACACAACACACACTATATACACTGACACAACACACACACACTGCATACACTGACACAACACACACACACACACTACATACACTGACACACACACACTACATACACTGACACACACACACTGCATACACTGACACAACACACACACACACTACATACACTGACACACACACACTGCATACACTGACACAACACACACACACACTACATACACTGACACACACACACACTGCATACACTGACACAACACACACACTACATACACTGACACAACACACACTACATACACTGACACAACACACACACACACTGCATACACTGACACAACACACACACACTACATACACTGACACAACACACACACTCTGCATACACTGACACAACACACACACTGCATACACCAACACACACACTGCATACACTAACACACACAGTGCATACACTTATACAATACACACACTGCATTCACTAATACAACATGCACTCTGCATACACTACACACTAACACACGCACTGCATCCACTATACTGACACACACTCTGCATTCGCTACACATTACCGCACTCTGCATTCACTACACTAACACACACTCTGCATCCGCTACACACTAACACACTCTGCATCCGCTACACACTAACATACTCTGCATTCACTACACTAACACACACTCTGCATCCGCTACACATTAACACACTCTCTGCATTCACTACACATTAACACACTCTCTGCATTCACTACACTAACACACTCTCTGCATTCACTACACTAAGACACTCTCTGCATTCACTACACATTAACACACACTCTGCATTCACTACAAATTTACACACACACTACATTCATTACACTGACACACTCTGCATTCACTACACTCTAACACACACTCTGCATTTATTACACACTAACACACACTCTGCATTCACTAAACTATGCACACACTCTGGATTAACTATACTTACACACACTCTGCATTCACTACACTAACATACACTCTGCATCAACTGTACACACAGCATCCACTACACAAACATCCTGTATTCACAGTACACACACTACATCCACCACAAATTGAAACATTCTGCATTCACTATACACAGACACTGTGTCTAATACACACACTACATCCACTACAGACACTGCATCCACTAAACACATTTCATCTAGTACATACAAACACTACATCCACTACACAAACACACACTACATCACTGTACACACACTACATCCACTACTCAAACACTCTCTGCATTCACTACACATTAACACTCTGCATTCACTACACTAACACACACTCTGCATCCGCTACACACTAACACACACTCTGCATCCGCTACACACTAACACACGCTCTGCATTCACTACACATTAACACACACTCTGCATTCACTACACATTTACAAACACTCTGCATTCACTGCACTAACACACACACTACATTCATTACACTGACACACTGCATTCACTACACACTAACACACACTCTGCATTCATTACACACTAACACACACTCTGCATTCACTAAACTATGCACACACTCTGGATTCACTATACTGACTCTGCATTAACTGTACACACAGCATCCACTACACAAACATCCTGTATTCACAGTACACACACTACATCCACCACAAATTGAAACACTCTGCATTCACTATACACAGACACTGTGTCTAATACACACACTACATCAACTACAGACACTGCATCCACTAAACACATTTCATCTAGTACATACAAACACTACATCCACTACACAAACACACACTACATCACTGTACACACACTACATCCACTACTCAAACACACTCTGCGTTCACTATACACACTGCATCCGCTACACTAACACACTCTGTATTCACTGCACAAACAGTATCTAATACACACAAACACTACATCCATTACACACATTCTAATTCACTTCCACTATACACACCACATTCAGTCCCGCATCATTGTCAGCGGACTAGGTAAGGCGTGGGCGGGCCCGGGAGGGGTCGGGGGGGGCGGGGTCGGGGGGGCCCAGACCTTGTGCTTTGTCAGGGGCCCCAAAATTTCTGATGGCAGCCCTGATCCTATATATTGGTATTAAAGCACACTAGTATGTATATTAGTTTGACTGTTTACTAGTCTCTATATCAGTATGATGGTTTGCTAGTATGTATATTAATGACTTTGCTAGTTTATATATATATATATATAGACAAAATCCAAAGATGCTTGCACTCCTGGTAAAGATACTAATATTGCCCAGTGCTTATCCAGCACAATGATGTAGATATTCCAATAAATGGATAGCACTCCAGGGTCTTTCAGATGAAAATTACATTTAACTTTTAATTCATGTTAAAAATAAAAAAATACATCAACGTTTCGGCTCTCCTCTGGAGCCTTCTTCAGGATGACAGACATCAATATTGGCATGACTTACCAGTCTGTATTTTGGTATGACGGTATGTTAATGTGTACATTGATATTATTATTATTTGCTAGTATGAATATTGGTATGACAATTATATTGATATTACTAGTTTGTATATTTGTGTGATTGGTATGATGTCTTACTGGTCATTATATTGTATTGTTGCTCAGTAGTCCGCATATTGATCCACGCCTCCACGGAGGAACAAATCACTCTGACACTTTTTCTGTTTTCATTTTTTTCTCAAGGACTTTTTAGGTGTTTATGGGTGCATGAAATGTAACTTACTGTCATTTACCTATTCGCTACAGTAAACATTACATGTAGAGTGTGGGAAATAAACGTCTTTCTTTCATAATTTAATCATACGGTCAACAAAAAGGAGTGCATGACATGCAGGGTGCTTGTGGTGACACATTATTTTACATAGTCTTCCTTATTTTTCTGTCCTGCAAGCTGTGGCTCCTAACTGCTAATAGGCGCATTGGAACGATTGTTAAGGGAATATGATGACACATTTACCTTAATGTTGGTAATGATAAGGTGGAACTGTTAATCAGAGCTTGTCTAATTCAGGTATTAAATGGGTACCAGATGAAAATGGAGTGATCTCGTTTGACTGCAGGAATCGGGGCTGGTAAGAGTTATGCATTAAGCTTATCACTCCAGTCTTCCCTTCCAGCTCTGCATTTCACCCCCCTTCCTATTTATTTCTGTGCATTTTTCTCTTTATTTTCCATATGTTTCATGTTTAGTTTCCATCTTTTTTTGTCATTCTCCTGCACAATTTATTTTGTGATAAACCCCATTTTCTGTGTTTTCACTATTACAGTTCCACTCACCATCAATTACATTCTATTCCACTCGCTGCGACTATTACTACTTCACTTCATCACCCATCCCCTTTTCATCCACTAGCTATGACTATCATTACTTCACATACAATCTACAATCTACGTTCTTTCCATCTCTTGTGGCTATACATTTTCACCAACAATGTCTCATTATTCCCTTTACTGTCCCCATTCCTTTCTACTAACTATTCCCCATTCCATTCTACTAGCTGTACCTCACTTCATTTACCATTCCCATTCCATTTTGCTAGTTATAACTCATTTCATTTTACCAGCTGTTTCTCGCTCTATTCCTCATTCAGTTATACTAGCTGTGCTTCATTCCACTCATTATCCACATTCTATTCTGCTAGCTGTGCCTCATTCCAATTACCATCCTCATTCTTTTCTACAAGCTGTACCTCACTCCATTCCCATCCCATTCTTGTAGCTGTGCATCATTCCACTCCTCATTCATATTTGATTCTGTTAGCTGTGCTTCACTCCACTCACCATCTCCATTCCATTCTACTAGCTGTACCTCATTCCATTCACCATTCATCATTCCATTCTACTAGCTGTGCCTCATTCCACTCACCATCCCCATTCCATTCTACTAGCTGTACCTCATTCCACTCACCATCCCCATTCCATTCTACTAGCTGTGCCTCACTCCACTCTTCATTCATCATTCCATTCTGCTAGCTGTGACTCATTCCATTCACCATCCCCATTCTATTCTACTAGCTGTGCCGCATTCCACTCACCATCCCCATTCCATTCTACTAGCTGTGCCTCATTCCACTCACCATCCCAATTCCATTCTACTAGCTGTGGCTCATTTCATTCACCATCCCCATTCCATTCTACTAGCTGTGCCTCATTCCACTCACCATCCCCATTCCATTCTACTAGCTGTGCCTCATTCCACTCACCACCCCCATTACATTCCACTAGCTGTGCCTCATTCCATTCACCATCCCCATTCCCTTTTACTAGCTGTGCCTCATTCCACTCACCATTCATCATTCCATTCTACTAGCTGTGCCTCAATCCACTCACCATTCATCATTCCATTCTACTACCTGTGCCTCACTCCACTCACCATTCATCATTTCATTCTACTAGCTGTGCCTCATTTTACTCACCATCCCCATTCCATTCTACTAGCTGTGTCTCACTCCACTCACCATCCCCATTCCATTCTACTAGCTGTGCCTCATTCCACTCACCATTCATCATTTCATTCTACTAGCTGTGCCTCATTTCACTCACCATCCCCATTCCATTCCACTAGCTGTGCCTCATTCCACTCACCATTCATGATTCCATTCTGCTAGCTGTGCCTCATTTCATTCACCATCTCCATTCCATTCTACTAGCTGTGCCTCATTCCACTCACCATCCCCATTCCATTCTACTAGCTGTGCCTTATTTCATTCACCATCCCCATTCCATTCCACTAGCTGTGCCTCATTCCACTCACCATCCCCATTCCATTCTACTAGCTGTGTCTCACTCCACTCACCATTCATCATTCCATTCTGCTAGCTGTGACTCATTCCATTCACCATCCCCATTCCATTCTACTAGCTGTGCCGCATTCCACTCACCATCCCCATTCCATTCTACTAGCTGTGCCTCATTCCACTCACCATCCCCATTCCATTCTACTAGCTGTGGCTCATTTCATTCACCATCCCCATTCCATTCTACTAGCTGTGCCTCATTCCACTCACCATCCCCATTCCATTGTACTAGCTGTGCCTCATTCCACTCACCACCCCCATTACATTCCACTAGCTGTGCCTCATTCCATTCACCATCCCCATTCCCTTTTACTAGCTGTGCCTCATTCCACTCACCATTCATCATTCCATTCTACTAGCTGTGCCTCACTCCACTCACCATTCATCATTCCATTCTACTAGCTGTGCCTCACTCCACTCACCATTCATCATTTCATTCTACTAGCTGTGCCTCATTTCACTCACCATCCCCATTCCATTCTACTAGCTGTGTCTCACTCCACTCACCATCCCCATTCCATTCTACTAGCTGTGCCTCATTCCACTCACCATTCATCATTTCATTCTACTAGCTGTGCCTCATTTCACTCACCATCCCCATTCCATTCCACTAGCTGTGCCTCATTCCACTCACCATTCATCATTCCATTCTGCTAGCTGTGCCTCATTTCATTCACCATCTCCATTCCATTCTACTAGCTGTGCCTCATTACACTCGCCATCCCCATTCCATTCTACTAGCTGTGCCTTATTTCATTCACCATCCCCATTCCATTCCACTAGCTGTGCCTCATTCCACTCACCATCCCCATTCCATTCTACTAGCTGTGTCTCACTCCACTCACCATTCATCATTCCACCATCTCCATTCCATTCTACTAGCTGTGCCTCATTACACTCACCATTCATCCTTCCATTCTACTAGCTGTGCCTCATTTCACTCACCATCCCCATTCCATTCTACTAGCTGTGCCTCACTCCACTCACCATTCATCATTCCATTCTACTAGCTGTGCCTCATTTCACTCGCCATCCCCGTTCCATTCTACTAGCTGTGCTTCATTCCATTCACCATCCTCATTACATTCTACTAGCTGTGCCTCACTCCACTCACCATTCATCCTTCCATTCTACTAGCTGTGTCTCACTCCATTCACCATCCCTATTCCATTCTACTAGCTGTCCCTAATTCCACTCACCATTCATCATTCCATTGTACTATCTGTACCTCATTCCACTCACCATCCCCATTCCATTCTACTAGCTGTGCCTCATTCCACTCACCATTCATCATTCCATTCTGCTAGCTGTGCCTCATTTCATTCACCATCCCCATTCCATTCTACTAGCTGTGCTTCTTTCCATTCACCATTCCCATTCCATTCTACTAGCTGTACCTCATTCCATTCACCATCCTCATTCCATTCTACTAGCTGTGCCTCACTCCACTCACCATTCATCCTTCCATTCTACTAGCTGTGTCTCACTACATTCACCATCCCTATTCCATTCTACTAGCTGTCCCTAATTCCACTCACCATTCATCATTCCATTCTACTAGCTGTGCCTCATTTCACTCACCATCCCCATTCCATTCTACTAGCTGTGCCTCATTCCACTCACCATTCATCATTCCATTCTACTAGCTGTGCCTCATTTCACTCACCATCCCCATTCCATTCTACTAGCTGTGCCTCATTCCACTCACCATCCCCATTCCATTACACTAGCTGTGCCTCATTCCACTCACCATCCCCATTCCATTCTACTAGCTGTGCCTCATTCCACTCACCATCCCCATTCCATTCTACTAGCTGTGCCTCATTCCACTCACCATCCCCATTCCATTCTACTAGCTGTGCCTCATTCCACTAACCATCCCCATTCCATTCTACTAGCTGTGCCTCACTCCACTCTCCATCCCCGTTCCATTCTACTAGCTGTGCCTCATTCCATTCACCATTCATCATTCCATTCTGCTAGCTGTGCCTCATTCCACTCACCATTCATCATTCCATTCTACTAGCTGTGCCTCATTTCACTCACCATCCCCATTCCATTATACTAACTGTGCCTCATTCCATTCACCATTCATCATTCCATTCTGCTACCTGTGCCTCATTTCACTCACCATCCCCATTCCATTCTACTAGATGTGCTTCATTCCATTCACCATTCCCATTCCATTCTACTAGCTGTGCCTCATTCCATTCACCATTCATCATTCCATTCTACTAGCTGTGTCTCACTACATTCACCATCCCTATTCCATTCTACTAGCTGTCCCTAATTCCACTCACCATTCATCATTCCATTGTACTATCTGTACCTCATTCCACTCACCATCCCCATTCCATTATACTAGCTATGCCTCATTCCACTCACCATTCATCATTCCATTCTGCTAGCTGTGCCTCATTCCACTCACCATTCATAATTCCATTCTGCTAGCTGTGCCTCATTTCATTCACCATCCCCATTCCATTCTACTAGCTGTGCCTCACTCGACTCACCATTCATCATTCCATTCTACTAGCTGTGCCTCATTTCACTCACCATCCCCATTCCATTCTACTAGCTGTGCCTCACTCCACTCACCATTCATCATTCCATTCTACTAGCTGTGCCTCATTTCACTCACCATCCCCATTCCATTCTACTAGCTGTGTCTCATTTCACTCACCATCCACATTCCATTCTACTAGCTGTGCCTCATTCCACTCACCATTCATCATTCCATTCTACTAGCTGTGCCTCATTTCACTCACCATCCCCATTCCATTCTACTAGCTGTGTCTCATTTCACTCACCATCCACATTCCATTCTACTAGCTGTGCCTCATTCCACTCACCATTCATCATTCCATTCTACTAGCTGTGCCTCATTTCACTCACCATCCACATTCCATTCTACTAGCTGTGCCTCATTCCACTCACCATTCATCATTCCATTCTACTAGCTGTGCCTCATTTCACTCACCATCCCCATTCCATTCTACTAGCTGTGCCTCATTCCACTCACCATCCCCATTCCATTACACTAGCTGTGCCTCATTCCACTCACCATCCCCATTCCATTCTACTAGCTGTGCCTCATTCCACTCACCATCCCCATTCCATTCTACTAGCTGTGCCTCATTCCACTCACCATCCCCATTCCATTCTACTAGCTGTGCCTCATTCCACTCACCATCCCCATTCCATTCTACTAGCTGTGCCTCATTCCACTAACCATCCCCATTCCATTCTACTAGCTGTGCCTCACTCCACTCACCATCCCCGTTCCATTCTACTAGCTGTGCTTCATTCCATTCACCATTCCCATTCCATTCTACTAGCTGTGCCTCATTCCATTCACCATTCATCATTCCATTCTGCTAGCTGTGCCTCATTCCACTCACCATTCATCATTCCATTCTACTAGCTGTGCCTCATTTCACTCACCATCCCCATTCCATTATACTAACTGTGCCTCATTCCATTCACCATTCATCATTCCATTCTGCTAGCTGTGCCTCATTTCACTCACCATCCCCATTCCATTCTACTAGCTGTGCTTCATTCCATTCACCATTCCCATTCTATTCTACTAGCTGTGCCTCATTCCATTCACCATTCATCATTCCATTCTGCTAGCTGTGCCTCATTTCACTCACCATCCCCATTCCATTCTACTAGATGTGCTTCATTCCATTCACCATTCCCATTCCATTCTACTAGCTGTGCCTCATTCCATTCACCATTCATCATTCCATTCTACTAGCTGTGCTTCATTCCATTCACCATTCCCATTCCATTCTACTAGCTGTGCCTCATTCCATTCACCATTCATCATTCCATTCTACTAGCTGTGCCTCATTCCATTCACCATTCCCATTCCATTCTACTAGCTGTGCCTCATTCCATTCACCATTCATCATTCCATTCTACTAGCTGTGCCTCATTCCATTCACCATTCATCTTTCCATTCTACTAGCTGTGCCTCATTCAATTCACCATTCATCATTCCATTCTACTAGCTGTGCCTCATTCCACTCACCATCCCCATTCCATTCTACTAGCTGTGCTTCATTCCACTCACCATCCCCATTCCATTCTACTAGCTGTGCCTCATTCCATTCACCATTCATCATTCCATTCTACTAGCTGTGCCTCATTCCATTCACCATCCCCATTACATTCTACTAGCTGTGCTTCATTCCATTCACCATCCCCATTCCATTCTACTAGCTGTGCCTCATTCCACTCACCATCCCCGTTCCATTCGACTAGCTGTGCCTCATTCCACTCTCCATCTCCATTCCATTCTACTAGCTGTGCCTCATTTCATTCACCATTCCCATTCCATTCTACTAGCTGTGCCTCATTTCACTCACCATTCCCATTCTATTCTACTAGCTGTGCCTCATTTCATTCACCATTCATCATTCCATTCTGCTAGCTGTGCCTCATTTCATTCACCATCTCCATTCCATTCTACTAGCTGTGCCTCATTCCATTCACCATTCATCATTCCATTCTACTAGCTGTGCCTCATTCCATTCACCATTCATCATTCCATTCTACTAGCTGTGCCTCATTCCACTCTCCATTCATCATTCCATTCTACTAGCTGTGCCTCATTCCATTCACCATTCCCATTCCATTCTACTAGCTGTGCCTCATTTCACTCACCATTCCCATTCTATTCTACTAGCTGTGCCTCATTTCATTCACCATTCATCATTCCATTCTGCTAGCTGTGCCTCATTTCATTCACCATCTCCATTCCATTCTACTAGCTGTGCCTCATTCCATTCACCATTCCCATTTCATTCTACTAGCTGTGCCTCATTTCATTCACCATTCATCATTCCATTCTGCTAGCTGTGCCTCATTTCATTCACCATCTCCATTCCATTCTACTAGCTGTGCCTCATTCCATTCACCATTCCCATTCCATTCTACTAGCTGTGCCTCATTTCACTCACCATTCCCATTCTATTCTACTAGCTGTGCCTCATTTCATTCACCATTCATCATTCCATTCTGCTAGCTGTGCCTCATTTCATTCACCACCCCCATTCTATTCTCTGTTCAACTACATTTACTTTTTCTTTTCCTCAGAAACAACTAATTTCTTTCTCAGTGCCTTTCTCCTCCTATTTTTCCCCTTGTTCTGACTTTTTCCATTTGTTATTCATGCCTCACCCTCTCTTTTATTTTTCTCTGTGCTTGCCATACATTTATTTATGTGTCTCTAATATTTCCACATATTATCTGTTTCTTTCCTGTTCAGTTCTATGTTGTCTTCAAGTCATTTCTCTATAAGTCTCTTCATTCATATTTACATGCCATCCCCACTTCCCTATTGTCCTCTCTATTCATTCCTCTGCACCTCCCTATTGGTTTACCCTTGGCCGTCCCCATTAAATTGTTCCTCCTCATTCTTTTTTCAGTGTTCCTCATCTTCTATCTTTGTGACCTCTGCCATCACTCTGTTTTATGTATTAGTTGCTCTGTCATACCTTCTCTCTACTCTTCTATTGCATTTCTTTTTTGTTCTGTTAATTGTCATGCTTTTTCCAGTGATTTTCTTTCTGCATATGAATTACATATTGAATATAGTACGCTTTGCCTTTTTAGTTATTTCTTTAGCTTTTCTTGTGATTTTTGGGCCATAAATAAAATGCCGTCTCCCTGTTTATAAATAGTTGTATAATTTTAGCTACTAGCTGTATTTACTAGGCATGCTGCTGATGATGCAGTTATATTTTCTCACTGCAATAAATATTAAGGTTTTGTTTGCAAGAAAAGAACTTGCAAAATGAACTCCATGACATGCTCTGAGCGACAGGTATCATATCCCGAAGTACAATGTTTGAAATTCTAAATTATGTGATCTAAAAGTAGTCGTTGTGTGCAGTGCCAGTTTTTTTTTTTTTTTTGTTAAATAATTTGTTGCGTGGTTTTAAAAAAAAAATTAAATGTGGAGCTTTCCCAGCATCCATTATCCAGCCCTTTTGCTCTGCTTAGATAAGCAAAAATTTGATATTGGACAAAGTGACAATCCAAGGCATCAGAGGAGCAAAGTTTTTGGGTACTGGAGTGGGGACAGATAACCAGGAGATGGCAATCAAAGAATCCTTGCCATATGACCAATACAAGAAGCCTTAGTTGTTATGCTCCTTAATCTCTGGAGCCCTAGTGGGCTGTAGAGCCTTGGTACACATGCAACTCCCTGCTCCCCAGAGTTTTTCTTGACTATGTATCAGCTGTTTAGGAATTATAAAACTATCAAGTTGTGACACTAAGGCATGGGTCGTCAACCTGGTCCCTACCGCCCACTAGTGGGCGTTTTGGGATTCCAGGTGGGCGGTAGGGACTTTGGAGGTTAAAACCTCCTTTTGAGCGAGTGAGCGCACACATCAAGAAACCAACGTGCGCGAGAATGCGTGTGGTAGGGATTTTGGAGGTTAAAACCACCTTTTGAGGAGTGGGCGGGCGCAGGCAGGCGAGAGCGCACTCATCAATCAACCTCCTTTTGTGCGATAAAGGGCGGGCAGGCGCGAGCAAGCGCACACATCAATGAACTAACGCGCGCATGCACGCAAACACGTGGGAAGAGGAAGGGGAGGAGTGGAAACTGATAGCAGGGACAGGCAGAAGCAGGCAGAAACGGAGCAGAGCAGTTGCAAAATAGGAGAAAGAAAAGTTATAGGCAGGAGAAAGAGAATTGTTGTTGGCTAATAATAATAAGTGGGCTAACTAGCTCAGCCTTACTTTTGTACCTCAGGAAGGTAAAAGAAAGGAGATAAAAAGGAAAAGATAAAAAAATTTTACAAAAAAAGGGAAGAAAAATAGAGAAAAGGGGCTAAAATAAAGGAGGAGAGTAAGCTGTGTTTAGTCTGGCTCATAAGTTAAGTTTTGTTATCTTATAAAATAAAAGAAAAAAATAAGTAAGCGAAGCAGAAGGAGAAAATAAAAAAAGGGAAAAAGAGATCCTTGATATAGTGATATACTATAAAGAAGGTAAAGAAAAAGTAGGCAGGAAAAGAGATTTCTTTTGATGGTGACACTTAATAAAAATAGGCACCTAATATAGCATTGTTTTTGGTGTTTGTAATAAAAGGGAAAAGAGGAGGGAAAAAAGCACTGTGTGGAGTGCAGATCAAAACGTAAGAGTAAAAGCAATTAAGTAATTAAACTTTATAAAGTTAAAAACATTATAAACATGCATAAAGTAGAAATAAAAAGATAAATGTATGTACATTTTTTTTTTTTTTACAAACACCCTCCTTTCTAAAAAATATTCCGCACTTGCGCGAAAACTGGTGGGCGGTAAGGACATTTTTCCATCAAGAAAGATTCATTAGTGGGCGGTAGGTAGAAAAAGGTTGACTACCACTGCACTAAGGCCTTGACTTTGGAAGCACATTTATTGGCTTTTTTTTTTTTGTAAATCATCAAAAACGATATTAAAACAAAGAAATAAATATCATACTAGTATGAGGGGGTCAATATGATTGCCCCTTATTTTATTATTGATACAATACCTGCCCAGTAGCTAGTCTTTTTTGATAGCTATTTAGTAGACATGCCCTATACCCAGGGCATGGCGTGAGAGGGCATAAAGAAGATTTTAAGTTTCCCTTATACTTATGTGTGGGGCCCCTTGGACCCCCATTTGCTCTTTTTAAATATTTCCCCCCTAGGTTTGTCAGCAGGCAAATAGTTAAAAAAAAAAAAAAAAAGGCATTTACAAATTTGATAAGCTCATTTAATGGTATCTACACAGTAAATAAATCGATCTGAAATTTTAAATGGCTTATTTGTTGGGATATAGTCAAGTCCTTAGTAAGGTACAGGAAAAAAAATACCTAAATAAGGGGATATGAGAGGGCTGGAATGGGAGAAACTATTTATTAGACTTTCTAAAGGAACATGAACTCATAGCTACCTTATATCACTCTGTTTTATTTCTCACACCTTTAACTTTGTTGCATTTTTCTTTCTGTTGAAGGTACATACAGGCTGCCACTTCTCCTAAGGACATAGTGATTGTGGTTGACATAAGTGGAAGCATGAAGGGGCTAAGGATGACCATTGCCAAACACACAATCAGTACACTGCTGGATACGCTGGGGGAGAATGATTTTGTGAATGTAATTGCTGTAAGTCTCATGTTTTATGCAGAATTTATAGAATTGGCAACAAGAGTTTGCAGGGTGTGTGAGCCAGTAATTTTGTTTCAGCATACCTGTAAACTCAATATTCATCTAGCTTACAGATCCCCAGATGTTTTAAAACGACATCTTTCATGATGCTTTGTTATTCTAATGGCCAACAAAACATCATGAGAATTGTAGTTCCACAACATCTGGGGATCTACCTTTTAGGCACCCCTGGTTTGGCGGCACGCAGACATAAACTGTAAGCTTGGTAACAATATTTATGTGATGCATGTATGAGACGTTTAGCAACCTCATTGTAAAGATGACAATGTCTGTTTTTGTAAGACACTGATTAATAAATTACTTTCTTCTGTTTATGGAATATAAAGTATGCTTGACATTCCATAAACAGAATATGTACTTGTAGATGTAACACTGTGCATTAAAAATAGATTGAAATAACACAGCAAAAATATGTATTTATTAAAATAGAAACATAGTAATTACTTACCATGATTTTCTTTTTCTGGGTTTCATTCATGTCAGTAATGTCAGTATTACCTATAGCAGGCATAGGCAACCTTCGGCACCGCAGATGTTTTGGACTACACCTCCCATGATACTTTGCCAGCATTATGTGTGTAAGATCATTATGGGGGATGCAGTCCACAACATCTGGGGTGCCGAAGGTTGCCTATTTCTGACCTATAGGTTAGTTCCTCCCTCTCAGCTCATTAGGACAGGAATATTCAAATTACATTTAAGAAAAGTATATAGGTTGTTCCTATACAACAGTTTGGTAAATAAGCACTCCTAATGATAGTATTCTGTGATGCTGACATGAATGATAGATGGAAAAGAAAATTACAATAAGTATTTTTTTTATTTTTTTTTAAAGTTCTTTTGTCCTGGCTAATCCATGTCAGCATCATCTATGATATTTCAAAAGCTAATTGTTGGCGGGAGAGAAAAACCAACCAATATACTGCCAAAAACCATTTAGTTTATTAAGTAGACAAGACTGAAGATACTACACTCCATGCAAAGAAGGATGCAAATATAATATCTAGTTGGCAATGCCTTGCAAGGGTTGACAACCATGAGGCTGCTTTATATATCTGATATCTAGTGTTTGTGGAAGCCTCTGCCAAAGATGCCCAGGGTATCGAGACAAACCTTCTGGAATTCGATTTAATACCTTCTGAAATAGACTTCCACACCACTTTGCAGGCTTTTTGAATGTTAGGCATAATTCATCTGGTACTGGTTGAGGTAGAGGCAGTTAATCCCTTACTTGATAAAGATTTAAAACGGAACGCGTAGATGGCGCCGGTCAAATTTCATGTTTGAACCTTTGAAAGCACTTAATTTTTTAGTATGGTTGCGCTATTTTGTTATTATTTGGGATTTTAATAGCCGTTAGGGGTGAATACAATACATGGGTTTTATATTTCTGGATGTTCCTGTTAAAATATTATTGTATTTTGTTAAAATATATCTTCTCAAAGCTCTTACAACATCCAGGTTGTACTGTGTTACTACCCCTTTACAAACGGGATAGGATATAAGGAAGGATTGACTATTGGGTAATGTGAAATTTAGAAACTTCTTTTTTGGAACTGGGTGAAACGTTGCGGAGTCACCTATGAATTGTGTGAATGGATCTTCAGAGGATACAGCATGAAGTACTGAAGCCTTTCTGGCTGAATATATTGAACTAATGAAAACTGTCTTCAAAGGAACAAACTCTATTGGAGCTCTTATTCTGAGACCTAAAATGACTGATAACTAAAAAGACTTAAGAACAACTACATTAAGCTGTAGTGGTTCTGGTGACTACAGTGTCCCTTTAAGAATTGTATTTTTGACTTTGAAAAATCTGGCTCCTAACTTTTTTAGCTGGCTTGCAGATTTTAAGCAAATTTGTCAAGCCCTGCTGTATTAGGCATTAGACTTTGACTTCGTATCAATTATTTCTTCTGATAAATTGCAGGCTTTTAAAGTCTGCTTTTTAATTTTCATGTCATCAGTTTAAAACGTGATAGATTTTCGTGAAGGACTGGGCCTTGAGCCAGTAAATTCCTTTTGATTGGTAACTCCTGGTACGTGTAAATCAACAGTGGGAACCACTGCCAGTATAGAAAAATGGCTCTCACCTCCACTTCTTTGCTCCAGATTTTCCCAGGTACTCTCGGAATATGCAAGAATAAGGGAAAATGCATCCCAGATGAAAATCCATCACCCTTGGATCGTTTGTTCTGGGATAAATCCTTGGAGGTGGTTTGTTTGAGTATGTTACCATCAGGTCTATGGCTGGTCTTCATGTGCAACTTCTACATACTATTTCATTTCGACTCAGAAAATCTGCAATATTTTTGTAGTTTCCCTGCAGATGAATGGCTGAAAGGCCTTCCAAGTTCATATGCGCCCATGGTCTATCTTACAGGGTTTTTCACTAAAGTGAGAATTCAAAGTGAATTTCATATTTAAGGTAAAAGTAGCCGAACTGGAACCATAGCTGGCTTAGACAATTTTTAGAGTTCAGTAATATTGACTTTAAATTTGAAATTCATTTTGAATTCTCTCTTTCGTGAATAACCCTGAAAATAAAGCTACACTCTCCACGTAAACTGTTTTTGTGGCAACTTTAATAACTAACGTTGTACAGCTAGTCTTTTCTCTGGCTTTTGCCATTCAGTCTCCACTTAATCTTTAAAAGCAGATTGCATAGCAATGTAGCTCTTATCCTGAGTAGAACTTCAAAGTGCACAGATGCTGAGCGGCCATATCGGAATTCCCTGTGCACAAAGAGAACATCAAACAAATGCTCAAAAACGAGAAAGTAACTGGATAGCAATAAAGGTCGATACAAAGAGCCTCCAGGACCGATACTGAAAAAAAAGACCACAATACACTGCATAAAGCCTCTTAACCACCCCTAAGGTATAATAATTGTCAAATAACGGGAGAACATTTTATCCATAACAAAGTGGGAAAGAAATATAAATTGTGCAAACTGGAGAACTTAAACCACTTGATAGCAAGTATGTTCATTGGCTTTTTGGGAGTCTACAACTGCTTGGGCTGTATCTGGGTTCTTCCTAAGGGACAGAGACTGAACTTCCTTGGGTGCCATAATTAAAAACTAATGGCAGGTAAGTCTTAAAAGAAAAACTGTATGCTGCCTAAACGACTGGAGGACAGGACAAAGACTGCTGTATAGATGGAGGGGATTACCTTCATACCTTTCTTAATTGTATTTTGTATATTTCTGTAATTATCAACTTAGAAGAAGGAGCTAGCCCATAGGCGATGCTGATATGGATTAGTCAGGATAACAACATATTAGTGTTGTCTCATGCTGCTTTTTTACAGGTCCTCATCCTCTCCCACTATTGTTTGTCAGGTCCAGCATATTCTTGTTCTCCCACTGGGATGGATAAGAGACGTGGCAAGTAAATGCTGTGTTTGTCCCAATCCTCTATTTTGGATGATGGTATGGCTATTGTACCCAGTGGATGGCTTCCTTGTATGTTAGAGGAAGTCTGAACTGCCCACATGCCCACAGGGTGTGCAGTATACATCCAGTACAGCCCCAGAAAGCAGTTCATACACCTGTACACTTAAACAACAACAATAAGTGAAAAAAAGACGCTTATGAATATATAACCTTATTAAAAGTAAAAAAAACGTGTGCGCCTCTAAAGTGAAGTTAATAAGTGCAAAACAAACAAAATCTTATAACACCTAAAAATATGGTGAAAATTTCCTCGTGTACATAAAGTTCAAAGATCAATGTTTAAAAATACATATTAATTTAAATCAGAACCCAAAAGTTAGTGTGTAAAAAAAAAAAAGAATAAAAACGTATAAACCATATAATACTTATATATTATATTGATATTCTTTAAAGTCTCTTGGGCTGAACATTTGGATCAAAATCTAGAAAAAAAAATCTAGTGCAGAACATCCATAAATTACAATAAATGCTCTCTAGTTTAGATAAATGGTCACACTCACAAATATCGAGTGGATTAAGTGCCACTCTTATTCTGCAGGCAGGTGCGCTATGGATCCAATAGGCAGAAGTGTAAGTATCCAGACCGGCGACACGGAACGCCGATCTTCACATTAAATTTTGATTGAAAAAAGAACTTGAATTGATAAATAAATCGATAAGAGGCTTGCAGGTACTCATGATTGCTCACCGTCGCTTTGTGCACCTGTAGACATATGACACACAGCAAATAACATCAGGAGAATCAGAGAAAGAGAGAGAGAGAGAGAGTAAGGGTTGGAGTTAAGCTTGGAGTAAAATATATTTTTATGCTAACTGTATTTTCTGGTATACAAAGATTATTTTAAGAATGTCCTGTCTTTTTGCATGCAAGTAAATTATGTTTAAAAGGCTTTATATGGTTCATCAGTTTGTAATATAACTGCAGACATATAAAGTATATTCCGAACAACAGAAATCCAGAGATTTTACTGCTAGAGGGTCCCAATGCAGCTATAATAATATTTGTTTTGTTTTACTTGTTTCCCAGTACAATGATTATGTGCACTACATTGAGCCTTGTTTTAAAGGGATCCTGGTACAAGCTGACCGAGATAACAGAGAGGTAAGTGAAATCCTGACTGTGAGTTAGTGTAAAGAAGTAATGATTGCGCATGGATCGTCTAAATGTGTTCTCTGTCAACTTTGGCAATTGTTCACTAAACTTGGCAGATGTCCATTGGTTTCAAGTAATTGGACATATGGTGAGCTTTGCAGGATCTTAGTGATGCTGACTTCAGCCGTAAACTTCAATTATTCTTAGAATGAACACTGCAGTTTCTATGATTCAAATGACTGTGATCCTGTTAGATTATTTCACATACCCCTTAGTCTTTTAGATACTCCGTCTCCTCCACTTTCAGTAATTTAATCATTTTCAATTGATTAAAAAAATCTGTGCTTCTTACCAGCTTCCCATGTCCCAATAGAACTTTGATTAATAAAATACTCTAATAAAATTCTACAGACTGTTTTTCCCTTAATAAATGAACCCTCTGGAAGAATGTTTTGATTTAAAAAAACCTATTAGAATACTGATTTGGGGGGAATAATTTGACATACTGTATGGTAAGATGAATAATAATGAAGAATTCAGGTTGATGGTTGATTCTATGACATCTGTCACCTTCAATATTTTATTTAAGGGGCTTATTTGCTAGACCATGAGTTGATAAGCGCAGATAATAGAGATGTAAATTTGGGGCCAATATAAGACCAATTGTGAAAAACTATCAACAAAATCAGCTATTTTTAAATTTAATTTTGCAATAATGGTTTCATCCCACTGCATCTTATGTTTTAATTTATTTTCTAATGCAACTTGCAAACCAAAGAGCTCTGTGTTACTGCTGATCTTGGCAAGTGATAGAAACTCTCTCCTGTATCCTTCACAGCACTGACCCCGTCCTTTATTACCTTCTGTCTTTCATCCCTTTCACCACCTTTGTTTTGCAGCATTTTAAACAGTTAGTGGACGAACTGCAGGCAAAAGGTGTTGGAACAGTCAACAAAGCCCTCATCGAAGCCTTCAAAATCCTAAAAGAGGTATGGAACAGCAGAGGTTAAAAAAGAACAACCCATAGTTAACATTGTAGTTGACAGTTTTGCTGTGAATAAATCACTGATCCTCGACATTTCTGCTTTAAAGATGCGGTTATTAAATGCTTAACACTGTTTAGTCCTGCTATAATGTAGTTGATTGTCAGAGTGCTATCATAATGTCACTGCAAGAATTGGGGGCTTAGGATTTGAGGTGTAATGATTAATTTACTCTGTGCTCTTGATATATGTGTAACCTTTCTCTCTTCTCAGTTCCGAGAGGCGGGTCAGGGCGGGCTGTGTAATCAGGCCATCATGCTGATAACTGATGGGGCTGTAGAAGAATATGAACCGGTGTTTGAGAAGTACAACTGGCCTGATAAAAAGGTGGGTTCTGGTGTAAAGTTGAGGGTCATTTTACAAAATATCCTAGCAGAGCTGCTCCTATGTTATTCACATTCTCAAAATGATGCAGAGCCACTATGTGAGAAGTGTATTTTTATAAAGTGACAGAGTCCATGTATGAGAAGTCTGACCCGATCGATACTGGTAAAGTGACTGCTGCATGACCTTCTGTATGCTTGAGTGAACTGGCAGTCATCAGTCCACATGGTAAAGTTATGTGGGTTAACAAATCTGTGAATCCTCACAATGTAGCACTATGAAAAATAAAACAATAAATAAACAATAAAACAGCCATGGTGTTGTAACATCACTTAAAGTAATACTGTTGTGCTATGTTTTTTGTGCACTGCATGCATAGACAGCACATGCTTTAAAGACAAAACTATTTTTGCTACAGATTGAGGATCATAGGCAACAAAATTGAAATTTGAATAGGTTTAGTGGGGAATATTCTTATTTGTTCATCATTTTTTGGCTGGATTGAATAAGCATTACCAGTGGTCAGAATTTGGTCAATCTGGGTTTATAGAAAATTAAATGTCTATGAAAACACATTAGTAAGACAGGATTAAGTGCTTAATTCTAATTTTTTTTTCTTTGCCCCCTGTAAGCTCTGTAATGAGAGATCCCTTCTAACGTATCTGCAGGACAAGGCCTTCTGCAAATTGTTCTCTTGTATAAGCTATAGAACCAATGTACCAGAAAGAGAGCTGGCTTAATGTGGACCAGTGGTTATTGTATTCCTCCACTGACCATGGTATCTGTAAGTCGTGCATGGAACCAGCTAAGACACAAAATGATTTCTTGCTTAGTATTTCATGGGAACCAATAGCAAACAGACTATGGTATACAACGAGCCATCTAGCCACAGGCGAACAATACATTAGAAATTAAGATGTGTGAAGGCTTTACTTGATGGACTGTTTGAGATCTTTGTAAGCATGTGGGTTCAGATGGGATACATGATATATTAATCTTGGCTTCTACCATCAAGGCTAGTTAAGTTTAATGCACACATTTTACGCAGTTTGTTGTATGAAGGAACAGGTAGGGGTTGTGCATGTCTCTCTGCTCTTTCCACTTACCATGTGCTGTATGGACAATTTGACTTATCAACATTCACAGGCATCTTAAGCTTTGAGTCAGGTCTGATTTACTGATTTAAATTCCATTAGGTGCGAATCTTTACATATCTCATTGGGAGAGAAGTGACATTTGCAGAGAACGTGAAATGGATCGCCTGCAGCAATAAAGGTATAACATTGTAACTTTTCTGCCTTTAACCTTTATTTGCAGTAATTGATGAGAACGCCAAGGGCAAATTTAATGGATTTTGCCAACCTGCAGTAACTCCTGTTAAATTGGTGTTTTGGGTGAGAATGATTGGTTTTGCAGCCCCAAACATCCCCAGTTTAAAGGCCTAGCTTCCCGAGTTATTGGTCCTCCACTGTACTTTGCTCTAAGGATAAAAGGTCTAACATTTCTGTAGGGCTTTATTTATATTTAGATTCTAAACTTTGAAATCAATATTTTAGTCATAAATATGCATGAGTAATAATGGGACAGAATAATAGTAAATATCATGATCATATTAACATAGTGTAGTTAAAGAATAGCTTGACCATGTCTTACATTGTAACACAAGTGTTGTTTTTGCAAGGCTACTACACTCAGATATCCACTCTAGCTGATGTCCAGGAGAATGTGATGGAATATCTTCATGTACTGAGCCGGCCAATGGTAATCAACCATGACCATGATATCATCTGGACTGAAGCTTATATGGATAGCGCGGTAAGTGATCCAAGGAATTTTAATACATTAATGCATCAACTAACTATGATCCTCAGGCAGATTGCTCATGGTATTACTTGGCTGATGATTATACATTTATAATCCAACAGCAAACAGTCGATCTCTCTCTCTCAGTAACTCCTGCATTACACACAATGAGAAACAGTCAATTAAGTCATTGGTTTACAGGAGCTCTTTGTTCTGTGCATATTTTCACTGCTAACAGAAATTTTTGTCACAAAATGGACTTTTCTACCAATCTGAGTTGCCATGGACCAGACATTACTGCACATAGGCTTCTTACTCCACAACTTGTGGACTAAGTCATTAGGATTATGGTACCTGTGTTTGGCACAATGTTGCATTTCACCCAGTTTTCCGTGTGACACCTCATTCTCTGTACAGTTCACATGAATATCTCAGTGTTACCTAACCCCTTGTATAATTCACCCAGATTTCTTAGTGGTACCTCAATTTCTGTACAGTTTACCTGAATATCAATGTGGCACCTTAATCCCATCACAATTTACCCAAGTATGAGTTTGGTCCCTCACTAATTGTACAATTCATCCACACATTATTCATTGCTCCATTCACACAGATGCCCATGTGTGCCCTTTGTATCTCATCTCACTCCACCCACTTATTTCAGGTTTCACGCCCTGCCTGCCACATGTGACCTCCTCATTCTTTAGGCAGATTCCAGATGCTCGTGTTTTATGCTGATACCGTTGTTTACATTCATACACATTTCCCTTTGTAATGTCCTGTTTTCTCATCCTGTTCCATTCCCCATCTTCATGGTCACCAGCTGCCCCAGTCTGAAGAGGTAACCTGTGCTTTGGATGTTGTGAACTGGCCCGTTTATCTTGTGCTACTGTGGTGGTGGTGGTGGTGGTGTTAGTCTGATTAGCCTGTGAGGTGTGTGCTGTAAAACCTTTCATAATGTGTTTGTGCATGCCACTCTAACATTTCATTGTAACATTGCCTGTTGTAGAAGAGTAAAGATGTTTCATACTATTCATTTCAACATTGTGAATAGGTTCAAGCTTGCTTTAATGAAGAGGTCTTGTGAGATATGAATAGGAATCTTACTAGGAATTTCTTCTGCCCCCAACTCTCTCAAAAATATGTGGTTTTATAGCTAGCGCGTGTAAAGCACTGTAATGTAAAGAAAAACACTGTCTGTAATGTTCACTGACGCTATACCGCAGTTACCTGTTAATATTCAAGGCATCATGTGTGTAGTTTGGGAAAAAAGCAAAACCGCTGCTCTCAAAATATTGCATATTAAATCCTGCTAAAAGGCTATGTAGTTTTTATTTGATTTTTTTTTTTTTTACTTAAAAAGGCACTCTAAACAACATAGTGTTGACGGCATGCTGTAGTAGTTATGGTGCATTGAATTTCCTTGTGCCATTACTTTGTTTAATGTCATGCTCTTTAGTAATGGTTTGATATAAACCAGGCTCCTCCAACACCCAGGGACTGGCGACCACATTGATCATGCAGAATTAACATTATCCCCATTATCAATACCAATTTTGTCCTACCTGATTACCTACGTGTACTTGGGGTTGATGATCCCTTTCTTTACAGCAATATGGTTGTGATATATTATACTGGATGCTGCTATGAGTCTTGCTCTGTATCTATTTCGTATAGTTTGACAGTCAAAGTAGGGATTCACAACATCCAGTTTCCACATAGATGGATGCTTATGCTGAGAAAGTATGGTATGGCAAGTGGCTGTTTTAAAGTTTCAGGTCATGGCCCAGAAGAGACGTTAGTCTAGAAGCTGAGCAATCTGTGGCTATCCTGGGAGATCAATGACCTCTCTCTTAGGAAGAGACTAATAATTTATCTGTCTCTCCAGCTCTTTGCATCCCAGGCTCAGAGTCTCCTGTTAATGACCACTGTGGCCATGCCTGTATTCAGCAAGAAAAACGAAACGGTGAGTAATGGCTGATGCAATAATTTGTAATAAGGAGAGAAGAGTGATGGTGAGAATGAAATCTAGAGGAAAAGTCTAAAGTCGGGGCATGGATTTCATTGGGTGATGTGTTGCCAGGCACAAATAGTCATTCCATGAACCCATCACATAAATAAACCTTTATATCAGAGATGTACCAACTTAGACCAAATGCTGTCAAGACTTCAGTTCCTAGAATTCTCTGCCAATCAGGAACTGGGAAATGTAGCCGAATAGCTGGAGGCCAGCTGAGTTCCTCTCTCTGTGGACTAGGGACACTCATTTTATCCTGTTTGTGAACATATTTTTCTTGCTTTAGTTTTACATCAGATTGTAAGGGTGTATTAGTTGATGGATTCAGTGACAAATGAATCAGTGTTTTTTTTTTTCCTTCCTAGAGATCAGAAGGAATCCTTTTGGGTGTGGTCGGGTCAGATGTACCACTGCGTGAGCTCCTAAAATTGGCCCCCAGGTATAAGGTGAGAAGAAAGTTTTAAAATTCATTTCTGTGTTTCATACTCTGTACAGGGTTATTCATTTGGGTGTCAATTTTAGAAATTCAAAGATAATTAATTTTTCAAAAACGTTTTTGTCAATCATTGCTTTATTTAGATGATAAGATACAGACAAAAAATAAATTGTACCAGGATATATCAGCATAGTTAGCTAGACTGATACACTTTTCATGGCACATATAATTCTGGTTGATAGAGACATCTAATTTTTACATACTACTAAGTTGGGCGATTAACTGGGCATAACTATTATTAGCATGAGTGTAATGAGCTATACAGGACTCTTGGGTATTAGCTAATAGAGCATGACACACTGACTACTGACCAGACATTCTAATCTTTTCTCACGGGTTTAATAAGCCATCAGTTCAAATGGCAAAGCGATAATAAAAATAAAGCTAAAACCAGGTGAAAGAAAAATACAATTTTGCCATGTAGGCTATATGAATCCTGTGGTACATTAGGTGTAGAAGTGGTAGCCAGCTGCTGTCGAAAAGAATTGCACAGTCTGTTAAACACCTTTAGTAAGTCCCATCCATCAGGCATGTCAGCCATTTTGGAACTTCCAATTAAGTACTGATACCGGAGAAACTGACGGAAGCCAAGCACAGAGAGATGGACACAGGTTTCTTCAGGAAGGAAGAGATTCTTTATTCGGTTCACCGATCTGGACTCAGAGGGACTAATGTCACCAAAATACAACAAGTTCTGAGCCCCGGACAATAGTGCAGGCTCCTTATATAGGCACATAACCCGCACATTCTCTTAACCAATCAAAACATACAAGAACTAACTTCCTGCTTGACCGCATGGCTTGTCCAGCACAATGGAGGAGGGGAATACTATATCCGGTATTCTTGCACATGCTCCGTACACTACTGATCGTATCTTTGCCACGTGCAACCAACCGACCAATACGCCAGTATATGCACGTACACATGCCACGTGGTAATCTCGGCCTACTAAATTTATTTTTACCGAGATTCCACCACATTCCCCCCTTTGATGCCTCTGATATTTCACAATTACTTGAGGCATCACTTAACCTTGGTTTGCATATACCTCAGGTTGCTATGAACCAGACCAGACTTTTTGACGTGAATCCCTCAACACTCCTCTTCCTTCATTGGTTCTCCCAGATCTAGAGCCTCATATTTATACATGGCCATTATCTGTGCAGCAGCCTTTCTCTCTGCTATATTTTCTATAACGCTCTGCACAGACCTAACTACTAAAGGAATAAGACATGGCAGGAGTAGACACAACATTAAAATCAGCATGACTCCGCCTACCAATGCCTTAAGCCCTCCAAACTGCTCATACCAGTTACCAAACCAACTACTTGGATTATACCCTTTCCATACCTGAGTAGGCACATGCGCTAGTTTAACCATATGGCTAGTAAGCTCAGCTATTGCTTGCCCTTCGTCATCTATTTGAAGACAGCAATTGCTCAGGTTAAACTTCCCACATACACCTCCCTCTACTGCCAATAGGTAATCCAAGGCTAATCTATTTTGGTAAACTGCTGTCCTCATCCTGGTATTATGCTTCGCTAGAAGATTGAGCGCTTGTGAGGTCTCATTAGTAATTATCTCAACCACCGCCTGTAACCTTATAATGCGGTTGAGCATGTATATTGGGGTTCTATATCCGAAAGTACCATCCTCTGCCCAAGTGGCTGGCCCATAATAGTCTATAATACGCTGGGGAGGCCATTCATCATCTTCCCAGGCGCCTATCTCTATGGGTCCTCTTTTCTTCCTATGATTCACATCATACACTTTAACTCCCAAAGTCTCACCTGTTTCAATAGGCAACAAGAAGAAGGATGGTTTGAGCATACCTAACACACATGCCCCTTTCCAGTCCTGTGGTAACTCCGAATAGGCCTTCTTACCACAGATCCAGTACAAATTTGCTTTCCAACTAGTTGTGATGGATAAGTCAAACCATACGTCCTTTAAATTGGCATATCTTGCAAACGGGTTGGGTGGTTCTCAGACATTTGAAGCCGACCACCAGGTTGTATTCTTTGTATTATCATCATAAGCTTTTTGCCCTAGACAAGTTAATTCTCCTACAGAAGTATTAAACATTATTCCTTTCCTTGCTATGCAAATATAACCTATGATGGAGGTTTTTAATCTCCACTCTGATTTACCTCTAACACTCATCTGATAATCGGCTTGTGAAGATATTATTTGTTCAACTGCCTCAGAACCGGACATTACCTCCTTTGCTTCCCAAGGCCATTGGTCTCCCATGTTAGTACCTCCACACACATAGCAGTTGGTTACATTAAGACTACAAGCAATACTCTCAGCTAAATCTATAAACAGGTTTTTAGCGTTATGGGGGATCTTATTATCTACACTCATCTCTTCATAAAAAGAATGGAATACCTGATGAGTTTGGGATGCTACCGTATCGGTCTCGATCCCTATAAACAATATTGTCCCAGGATCTAAACCCGTCCCATATATCTGAAACCCAAATAAGTTACCGAACCTGTCTAAGACTTGATCAGGATTATTTATAAGTATATGGACTGGGTTGCATTCCATAGACTTACAATATGGTTTGGTAGGCAACTTAGTAACAATCATATCCTTGTCTGCTGTCTGTCCCCAAGTTGCCCACCCCACACAAGACCAATATGGGCAATAATTATATTCCTTATCTGGGCATCTTGGACTTACGTACTTGTTTTTGCTACTGGGACAAATATATTTATCGTTAGACCCATACGTTCTCTCCCACTTAAGATCCCCACATACATTCCACGGCTTTCTACCACTTGATATCGCTTTACATGCATCAAATAGCAGAACACCCGAAGAATGTACGGTTTCTAACACAGTTTTATTTATTAGGGTCCCCTGTGGATCTCCATTCCTGAGGGTCAACCAAATTGTACGGGGTTGATACTCCGGATTGAAGCACTTAGGTTCTCCTACTCCTAAATGGCATACACTATATTCTATACCTAGGTATCTACACCTAGACACATATCCCTTACACTCATATTGTGAATGCCAGATTAGGGTCTGTGAAATATGATTACCTGTTATAGTAGTCTTAATGCAAACCTCACAGCTAGGAGTGTCGGTACCTCTACCTTCCTGAATGTAAAAAGACATATAAATAAACATTATCAATAACACTTCTTTCGTCGGCTGCATCCTCAGTCTTCGTCCGTGCGATGGCACCTCAGCTTCCAGGATGTAAGGGCTGCAGGGAATGGAGTTCTGCTCGTCTTCACAGGGGTCCCTTTGAGACACCCTGGCTTTTAATACGTTGGTGAGTGGTCAGGCGTTATTATGGCCGTCAAAACACTCACTTACCAATCTCTGTAAAAACAATAATTGTAATCCAAAATGGTTCCTCGTCACTCCGACTGAGTCGTGCGCTTTAACCGGATCTTGCAGGGATTCTCTGGATCTGTTGTAGCTTGCCAAGAATCTACTGCTGCTGGTTTAACCCTGGAGTGATGAATCCACGGAGTCACTTCGGCCACCTTTATTGCTGTAGGGGTAGACAAAAGAACAACATAAGGACCCCTCCACTTAGGCCCTAACGGTATATTATTTCACTCTTTAATCCACACTTGGTCTCCTGGATGGTAACTATGAACAGGGGGATAAATATTCACAGGTAATCTATCTTGTACCCATTTCTGTACCTCCTCCATAGTTTTACCCAACTCTACAACCTGCTGCCGAGTAATTCCTTCTCCCAACTGACTCAAATCCCCCCTTAAGTTACCAAGTACGCCCATACATGATTTCAAAAGGAGAGAGACCCATCCTTCTGGTAGGTGTACTTCGAATACGCAACAGAGCTATAGGCAAAATAACATTCCACTTGAGTTGGGTTTCCTGATACATTTTTGCCAACTGATTCTTAATAGTTCTATTCATTCTTTCTACTTTACCAGAACTCTGAGGTCTATATGCCGTATGAAGTCTCCACTTAATACCAAGCATATGAGTCAGTTGTTGTAGGCACTGGTGAACAAAGGCTGGACCATTATCCGATCCTATGGAGCATGGTAGTCCATATCGGGGTATTATTTCTCGTAGCAGGAATCGCACAACTTTTCCTGCTTTCTCTGTACGAGTAGGACATGCTTCTACCCAGCCTGAATAGGTGCACACAACTACTAGTAGGTAGCGATGTCCACCGGATTTAGGCATAACTGTATAGTCAATTTGTAGATCGGACATAGGGAGTCCCCCCATATACTGAACTCCTGGTGGCTTTACTGGTCCTTGCCTTGCATTATTTTTAGCACATGTTACACATCTTCGTACAATGGCTTGAGTTAAGTTGGACAATCTTGGTATGTAGAAATGTTTTCTGAGAGATTCTTCCATACTATCTCTTCCAGAATGTGTCCCGTTGTGATAGTTTTGGACAATTTCTACCGCTAGTGATGCTGGAATAACTATTCTCCCATCTTCTAACTGATACCATTTGTTCTCCAGGTACTTTCCAGGTTCAGTCTTTAACCACTTTTCTTCTTGAGCTGTATAAACTGGAGGCCATTGAGACAGTGGAGTCGGTATAAGAGCAGCTATATGTTCCACATATTCCTGTCTTCCTGATTCAGCGGCATGCTTAGCTGCATTATCTGCCATCCGATTTCCTTTGGTTACATCACCATCTCCTCTCAGATGCGCTCGACAATGTATAATCCCAACTTCTTTCGGTTCCCATACTGCTTCCAATAGTTGTAGTATTTCAGCTGCGTACCTGATTTCTTTACCCTCTGAATTCAATAGTCCTCTTTCTTTATACAAAGCTCCGTGGGCATGAGTGGTTAAAAACGCATACTTGGAGTCCGTGTAGATGTTCACTCTTAAACCTTCAGCCAATTGTAACGCTCGTGTTAGTGCTATCAATTCTGCCTTCTGTGCCGATGTTCCTTTTGACAGTGGCCGAGCTTCTATCACCTTGTCTATCGTTGTTACTGCATATCCTGCATAGCGAATCCCTTCTTTCACATAACTACTACCGTCTGTATAATATTGAACATCAGGGATCTGGATGGGGAAATCACGAAGATCTGGTCGACTTGAAAATACTTCATCCATTACCTCCAAACAATCGTGTTGACTTTCAGTAGGTTGTGGCAAAAGGGTAGCTGGATTTAAGGTATTGACAGTCTCTAAATGCACTCTTCGGTTTTCACACAACATAGCTTGATACTTGCTGTTACTGAACCAATGATTGCCTTTGTAATCTA
The DNA here is from genome assembly GCF_036172605.1 of Pelobates fuscus. NCBI lineage: Eukaryota > Metazoa > Chordata > Amphibia > Anura > Pelobatidae > Pelobates > Pelobates fuscus. The sequence continues at coordinate 169,361,086 of NC_086319.1, forward strand.
GCAACGTCTGTACTGCGTGCGGTACTCGCGCATAAAGTTCTTGACCCAGAGTGAGTTTATCGGCTTCAGCTACCAGCAGGGCGGCTGCAGCTACGGCTCTTAGACAAGGTGGAAGACCACTGGCCACTGCATCCAATTGCTTAGACATATAGGTAACAGGTCTTTGCCATGATCCCAAGTACTGTGTTAATACTCCCACAGCCATTCTTCTTTGCTCGTGTACATATAAGTAGAATGGTCGTGTGTGATCAGGTAGACCTAATGCTGGGGCACTCATCAAAGCCTTCTTCACATCTTCAAATGCCTTTTGCTGTTCTGGGGTCCATAGGAAGGGATCGTGTTCTGTACCCTTGATAGCTGCATACAGAGGTTTTGCCAATATCGCATTACTGGGAATCCATATCCTACAGAAGCCTGCTGCCCCCAAGAACTCTCGCACTTGTCTTCTATTCTTGGGTATTGATATTTGGCATACAGCTTCTTTTCTCTCTGGCCCCATTTTTCTTTGACCTTCAGAGATATGGAATCCCAGATATTTGACAATTGGCAGACACAATTGAGCCTTCTTCCTAGACACCTTGTATCCTGCCTTCCAGAGAATGTGTAGTAGATCATGTGTTGCTTGCTGACATATTTCTCTTGTAACTGCGGCTATCAACAAATCATCTACATATTGTAATAATACACACTCTCCTGGGATGGACTTAAAATCCAGTAAGTCTTGACTTAAAGCTGAACCAAATAGGGTAGGTGAATTTTTAAACCCTTGGGGCAGTCTGGTCCAAGTCATCTGGCGTTTCGAGCCCGTTACAGCATTTTCCCATTGGAATGCAAAGATACATTGGCTTTCAGCAGCAATTCGGAGGCAAAAGAAGGCGTCTTTAAGATCTAAGACTGTGAAGTAGGTAGCCCAGCCCGGAATTAAAGCAAGCAGGTTATACGGATTGGGCACAACTGGGTGTATACTTACAACCGCATCATTGACTGCTCTCAAGTCCTGCACAGGGCGATACTCATCTGTACCGGGCTTTTGAACAGGCAGCAATGGGGTGTTCCAGGGGGAAGTACAGAATTTTAGGATACCATACCGTATGAACTTATCCAGATATGATTGGATATTCTTCTTAGCCTTCTGCGGGATATGATATTGCCGTAGGCTCACTGGATAAACCCCAAGTTTTAGTTCAATTCGAATGGGTGGAATATTGCGGGCAAGTCCTGGTGGGTTGTTCTCTGCCCAAACTCCTGGTATATTGAATAAGGATTCATCACTCTTAGGGTTTTGGCTAGTCAACGCTGTATAAAGTCGCCACTCTTCTTCCTTTTGGTACTGATAGTGTCATAATACCTGAAGGTCCATTAATTTTTAAAGATGTTGTTCCATTTGGCAGGAACGTTATCTGCGCTTGTAGTTTTGATAGGAAATCACGTCCTAGCAATTGGACTGGACATTCAGGCATGTAAAGGAATTGATGTTTTACTATGTGGCCTCCCAATGTACATAGTCGACTTTTAAGAACCGGTTTTGCAGCACTCCTTCCAGTTGCTCCTATTACGGTGATGGTTCTTCCAGATGGAGGAGCAACTAGGTCAGTCACCACCGAATGTTCAGCACCAGTATCAATCATGAATGCACTCCTTTTTCCCCCTATTGATACTTCGACCATAGGCTCCGCTCGGCCAAGGGGGATGGAGCCCGGTCGGTATCAATAGTCATCCATGACCGTGTCAGCCAATCCTACAAAGTCCCTATCTTCTCTATCGCGGGATCTCTGCGCTGCGGGATAATATCTATCTTCCCTAAAACTTCCTCTATTACCATTACTCCCTCCGGGACCTCCTCTACCGCTCGCTCTGCCTCTATAATTTCCATATCCTGCCCTGGGTCGGTCTCTCTCATACTGTTCCCTTTGTGGACACTCACTTCTCCAATGCCCTTCTTCTCTACAGTATGCGCACTGATTCCTACTCAGGGGTTCCCTATTCCACTTACTATCGCCTCTATCCGGTCCCCGTCTGTCTACGCCTGCGATCGCTACCACTAGCATATCCGCCTTTTTACGCATCTTGCGCTCTTCCTCTTTCTTAGTCTCCGATTCCCTGTTCATGTACACTTTATTAGCTACCTCCATTAGTTGGGTGATGGACATTCCTACAAACCCTTCTAACTTTTGTAGCTTGCGCTTAATATCTCCGTAGGATTGGCTGACAAAGGCAGAGTTAACCATTCGGGAATTCTCAGGGGCCTCCGGATTAAAGGGGTTATACAAGCGGTATGCCTCCAATAATCGGTCATAAAAGACACTGGGCGATTCATCACTTTTCTGTAACACCTCAGCCGTCTTAGACATATTTATAGCTTTCTTTCCTCCGGCTTTCATACCAGCAATTATAGCGTCTCTATAGGCTTTTAAATGAATAATATTCCATTCAGGATCAGTGTTCGGATAATGGGCTGCGGCCCATGCTGCTGGATTAGCTTGATTTAATGTACGGGCTTCTTCTTCCAGCGCTTTAATGGCCGCTTGGTTTATCCTAGTCCTCTCCTCGTTGTTAAATAATGTCATTAATAATTGCTGGCAATCAGCCCAAGTAGGATTATGTGTCTGGACTATTGAGGTGAACAGGTCAGTCATGGCTTGAGGTTTGTCGGTGTAAGAGGAATTATGGGTTTTCAAATTTAAGAGATCGGTAGTCGTAAACGGGACGTATACAAAGACTGGGTCAGCATATATTAATTGGCCTTCATCATTAAGGTGTGCTGAGCCGGGAGCTAAACAAAGTGGCATTTGATAATGTCGGGGCTTGAGAGTACCGGTCAGTTGTCGGGTTAGTATGGGGCTTCATTGAGGTGCGTCGGTTAGGGGTACCAGTCGAGGGGTAGTAAGGCATGGGGATGGGGAAGCTTTATTGTGGGGAAGATGGGTGAATAAAATATTCCGGGCCGGGCTAGAGGAAGCCTTACCGGAAGCTTGATATGGCGCCAAATCAGGATATGTGGGTTTAACGGGGGTTGGTACCGGAAGGGGAGGTTTAGTAATAAGGGGGATGGACTCTGAACTAGAGGAGGAAGTAGATGGGGACAACGGGGAAAGGGGTGTAGTGCTTCCTGTATCACTTCCCCTTCCTCTTCCTGTGGAGGAGGAGTAAGGGGAGGCATAGGGATCTCGGACTCAGGGGGCGTGTCCAAAATGGGCGTAATCATGACCCTAGTGGACAAACGAGTCCTGGCCACCATGAGGCGACATTGCTCCTCGTGGCATACTCGGATCCATCTTGGCGAGTCGTTTATGGCCTGCCTCCAACAATCAATGTATGGAAACTGTCCATAAAGTTCAGGCCTACCTGATACAGCCACGTGTACACGCTGTACTAGATTAAGATCTAAACTGCCACGTGGCGGCCATGCGGCAACCAAAGTAGGCCATTCCCTAGTACATAAAGTAATCAAGCGTGCAGGAGACATTTTAACCCCAAAATCACATTTTGTAAATCCCTTTTTAAAATTCTTTAACATGCATCCTAAGGGATCCAAAATCGTCGACTCCGACGCGCCCATACTTAACAATGGAGCGTTGTTTCCAACGAATACTATACACGCACTCTATCAACGGTCACACCCATTTCCTCGGCAACAGCACCACGTGGTACAGTTACTAAGTGAAACGCACACAACAAAAACACTCAGGGAATTCCCGTACACACACAGCTGTTACACCAGTCACTAAATAATAGATACTATGCCCTTTGGCGAAACTATACAGTCTGCCACGCTATAATTCCCTATATATGAATTACCCGTCTATAACATACCCCAGTAACATCGTCTTTACAAACAGCAGTTACAGTACGGTTAGCATAGGTCAAAGTACAATTTAAGGTCAAAGCACAATTAGTAAGTGATTATGGTGTTAGACATGCAATATAAACGACAATTATTAGTACTTATATACAGTGTCAGTAATTATACAGGGTTATGGTACCGTGCGCTATAATACAATTACACACTATTCACACTCTCGCTAGACGGCAGAGCTCACGCTATCTAGCTAGATATACACGCTACTAAACAATCTTTAACACATTTACAATTCCCAACTAATCTATTGGCCAGTACCTTGATGGACTACCTAAAACTATCTACATCCGTTTTGGTTAGCCACACTGCCCAAGCACCACATATAGCGAACTAGAGGGCGGAATTTACAACAGTACCCTCTTAGTCTATATACTCTATCAAAAGTCTAGTGGGTTCCAAATTTACACGCCTTCCCACTTAGCCAAGATAGGTTGAGAGCTAGCGAACCGAATTTACACAGGCGCCGCTTAGTCTCCCAGTCCCTCCGACCTAGCGAACAAAATATACACCCTAGAACGCTAGTCTAGACAAGACACCGGTGTCCAGCTAGGGCTATTTACACAGGACCCCGCCTGACTCCATACCAAATTAAACGGTCTTACTAAAGAGCGTTCAATTGAGCGGTGCGCCTTCGCTCCTTCCCTCCACTGGAGGGGGCAGATTCCGTACACAATTCAAACCCCTTACGGGCCTACTGCACAATCGGTATAACCCCTAGTGGGTCCGCCGTCTAAAACAGCGGTCGTCTTACCTCCTCGTTCCTGAACCTGAGTTCACACTCATCGACGGGGACACCCCAGCACTTACTACGTAGAGGCCGATGATCTCCTGGACAACAGACCAGTGGCGCCGACACGAAGGGAGGTCCACGCAGAAGTTCAGGGGTGCAGCCGTAGAGAACGTGGGCAAAGATAGACCGTCTCACGCCTCTGCTTCTCAGCTACCGTTGAACGATGAGCTTCCCGGCCAATGCACCAAATGATACCGAAGAAACTGACGGAAGCCAAGCACAGAGAGATGGACACAGGTTTCTTCAGGAAGGAAGAGATTCTTTATTCGGTTCACCGATCGGGACTCAGAGGGACTAATGTCACCAAAATACAACAAGTTCTGAGCCCCGGACAATAGTGCAGGCTCCTTATATAGGCACATAACCCGCACATTCTCTTAACCAATCAAAACATACAAGAACTAACTTCCTGCTTGACCGCATGGCTTGTCCAGCACAATGGAGGAGGGGAATACTATATCCGGTATTCTCGCACATGCTCCGTACACTACTGATCGTATCTTTGCCACGTGCAACCAACCGACCAATACGCCAGTATATGCACGTACACATGCCACGTGGTAATCTCGACCTACTAAATTTATTTTTACCGAGATTCCACCACAGTACAGTGTATAGCAGTAGCAAACACTCTGTAGCTGGCCTTGTGAGTTATTTAGTTCATCAGTGTAGACCAGGATAAACCCCACCGGACCGGGAGGGGGAGGGGATTTGCTAGAGTACCACAGGCAATTGCTAGAGTACCACCAAGCGAGGTATCGACCTCGTCCCCACTTTAGACCGTCCAGCAGGCCTCAGAGAAGTTTTTGCTTTTAAGGCTTAATTTCACAAAAGGTTTGAGGAACCCCTCCACCATGCAGCTATCTCTGTCAGCAGCTAGGCGTCGCACCTTTATAATTTACCATTTTAGACCAGAATAACTAAATCGAAAAGGAGGCAGCTATGTTTTCAGTTTGAATATTTTATTCAAAAATTTGCAATTCACTTTGAACTCACTTTAAATTTCTGACTATTCACACTTTAGTGAATTGCTCCAATAATGTTAAGTGATGGGTGCAGCTAGTTCCTGTATAAAGATGCTGCAGGGTTCTCATCTGTCATCATACTAAGGTGGGAACACCAGCTTAATGCTTTACTGAAAAACTGAGCATTGTCTTTTGATGTGATGTGTTTTTGTAGATGTCTTGCAAGTAATATAATTTAAACTTTTTCACAGCTTGGAGTTCATGGGTACGCCTTTCTAAATACTAACAATGGGTACATACTGTCTCATCCTGATCTACGGCCTCTGGTAAGTGAATTGATTTTATTTTATTGTTATTTTAGGATTGCTGTTATTAATAGTCTGGGATATGAGTAACATAATCATTCAAAGCTTGACTTTCAAAGAATACCATGTGCCACACCAGCTCAAACTTTATGGTTAGTAGCATAAAAGGAACATTATAGCATTAGCAATATAAATCTGTATTCCTAACTCTATCTTGTTCCTGTTTCTACTTGTTTTCAGGTGTCCTTTGCCTGATTATTATAAAATGTATAAAAAAAGAAAAAATATATAGATTTACTTAATTTTTTCCATCACCTAGTCTTTAGTGTTGCACATCTCTCCGCCTTCCTTGACGTCACACAGTGGGCATGGCTTCCTCTGTTGAAGTCCAATCCAATTCTCCTTGTAGAGGAGCATTGGGGACCTAATGTGCATGTACACACATTCAAACTTTCTCATAGGAAAACATTGAATCAATGCTTTACTATGAGTCTTCTGTATCATGTGACGCGTTTCACTTAGCCCTTTCAAAAACTGCAGTGTTTTACATTGCAGAATTAAGAGGACAGTGACACTGCACTCAAACCTTCATTGATATAAAGTGATTATAGTGTTCTTTTAAGGTTAGTAATTTATAATCATGTCTTCTTTGGGATAGTTCATTCTATTGGCCTGCACTTAGCTCCTGCTGGTCAGCTGTGTGTTTGGCCATGTGACCCCTTCATACCTGAACATGTGACGTCAAAATGTTCGTAGTTGATGTGTTTCCTAATTGTAACAGATTGGGCCATAGGTCAACCATCACAAGTCTTCATGTGTCAAAGTAGATGACATCATTTTTTATGTTTTTAATTCTATATATGTTAGAGAGATTCCCAAGAGATAGCCCTGTGTCTGGTATGGAATTAAACATCAATGAAGTTCTAGTTCAGCTGGGGGATAGCTGTTGGATACCTATGTTATGGGAGATTTTTCTGTTGTTTTTGTTTTATAGCTTATTTACATTTGGTTTGTTTTCCCAGTATAAAGAAGGAAAGAAGCTCCGACCAAAACCCAACTATAACAGTGTGGATCTCTCAGAGGTGGAATGGGAAGATCGGGATGAGATTGTAACTTACCATTTATTTAGTAACATTTTCCCAAATGCTAATGCTTATAGTGCATATTCTGTAAGATCTATCTATCTGTCTGTCTAACTGTCTGTCTGTCTGTCTATCTAGCTATCTGTCTGTCTATCATATTTGAATGTATCCGGTTCACACATCACACAGTACTGTAATTGTATAATATTAGTTGTTCTGAATGAAGACATGTTTTTTCTTCTTCAGAAGAATCCAAACTTAACTTGCAATCTCTTGTTGATCTAGAACAGGTGTAGGCAGCCTTCAGAACTCCAGATGCTGTGGACTACATCTCCCCTGATGCTTTGTTATTATGGCTGTAAAATCATAGTGGGTGATGTAGTCCACAAAATCTACCCCTGGTCTAGAATATTCTGGCAGCCCACTGTGCTCCAACGGAGGTTTGTGGATCACCTCAACCTTACTGCTTGTCATGTTAGTAGTATTATTTCCTGAATTGTTCACATTATTTGTGAGAACTCATTTGAAAGAGCTCTGGGATTGTGTGCTCTGAGTACCAGTCCTCCATTATAATACCCCATTTAGTACTTTACAGGTAGGAAAGTCCACTATAGACATTAGAGACTAAGTTAATGTAAATTTGAAATCAAAGCTGTATAAAGATGTTGTATGCTGCAGTAATGATGGTGTTTGGAGTGTTCATATAAACTTAAATAAGTAAAGAAGAATAACATAAAGAAAAAACAACTGAGCTGATGTAACATCTACATTGAGTTGGATAGTACTGCTCACAGTAATATTGCTAATATTAATCTCTCCAGGGTCAGAGGAGATCCAACTACCTTTTTTGGAGTGTCAGGTTCCACTGTGTAATTGTAGTGGATACCTGAGATAATAATGCTAGTGTTCTTTGTACACTTATTTGATATATTCCACTATCTTTAAAATGAGGTAGCCAAAAAGTACCTGTCTAGCTAAATTCCATGATGCTCAGCAAGCATTTGGATGTATTTGGTGGCAGGCCACAAATGGCTTAAAGTGGCTGCATAACAATTTCTGCTAGAGTCAGTTCAGTAACATATGGTGTGGCTGCCCTACCTCTGTGCTACTACTTACATGTTTGGTTGTATTAGGATGGCGCTTTGAGTAACTTGCCTATCTATTCCAAACACAGCTTCGGACCGCCATGATTAACGGTGAGACCGGTTCTTTGAGCATAGAGGTCAAAGTGCCTGTAGATAAAGGGGTAAGTCTGGACTTTTCACATCGAATTCTCTGCCACTCTAGATATATACTGCATCCTAAACGTCTATTGTTAGAATCCAATATTTAATAGGTTACTGTAAAAACATATCATTGTTTCATATTACAAAAGTGATTACATTCTGTTGGTACCACAATGTACATTTTCTCAAGCAATTGACCGAACGCAGTACAAGGACAGCCATTAGATAAATACTCAGAGAGTAGAATGTATCTATTAATTTGTAGATCCAGTATTACCACTAAAGTGAGGTAAGTCCAAAGGCAGCTTGGTGAGAAAACTTAGATTCCATTCCAAACATATATCAAAAACAAAAAAACACACACAAATAAACCTCATTCATTCATGCAGTATACATGTTTATGAGGATCCAATGTTTAACCAATTCTACACGGTTGTCCTTCTAAGTGAAATTCCGCACTCAAAAATTCAGTGGAGAAATCAGTTGTGTCTGTAAGATCTTGCTTTTACTGCTTCATGCAAACCTCACACTTTCCCTTTTCTTTGTTAGAAACGTGTCCTGTTTCTGACCAGTGATTATTTCTACACAGATATCAGTGACACCCCATTCAGGTAAAGGGAAAACAGATTGCGTTCTTGCTGTGATGACCATGATTACTACATACAGGAGTGTCTTAGATTTCTGTATTTTTTTTTGTAGCTTAATGAGTTGTATAGGAATATTCTGCTTAACCGTATAGGAATAGTCTGTTTCTGCAATTTCAAGATGAAAAGCTCTACCTGCTGGCTGCTTCTTAAAGCCTTTAGCCATATAGAAGCCACTTGGTATTGGCGTGGTACATAATATAGATAAAAGCAGTAAGAAACTAAGTTCCCTGGCTCTCAGCTTTCATGCATGAAAAAAAAAAAAAGACACCCGTTTTGTGTATTTAATGATTGTAAAAAAACAAACAAAAGTTAAACAAATAAAAAGCTCCCCACAAAACAGAGCTCTTTATCCCCTGAAGTGGTCTTTCATTTTAAAAGATATACCACCAGAACAATTTTTAGTATCACAAGTCTTTTGTTAGACTGTTGTTTGCCCACAAGTCTAAACATTATTCTAACTCTTAATACTGCTTGGCACTCGATTAATAATTCATTTAGTTCACTGACTTCTTGGTTTGGAATATGAGCTGCCGTTATCATAATCTATCAGTTTAAATAAGTATATGAAATGTGTATAATAATCTTATTAGCTAAGACAATATGGAAAGATGTATTCTAAGACATAAATTTCACGTGCCCCAAGGTATAATGCATAAACACACTCCCCCACAAGCTAAATTTTATTAACAAAATAATAGACTGCATGGGTGGGGCTAAGTCAGCACTACATGGATTGAATGGGTGGAGTTTGCATCCATAAGTGCACACCCCTGCGGTGACCTACGTAGTTTACTTTATAAGACTTTTTTCATCTTTCAAGTGATTAACTTGGTTTCTTTCAAACACAACTGCTATGATGGGAGGAAGTATAGACGGATGTCTGTATTTTATTTTCAGCCTTGGTGTTGTGTTGTCTCGTGGACATGGGGAATATATCCTTATTGGAAACACATCCATGGAAGAAGGTAAGCACAATATATATAACAATAGTTTAGTTTAGTATAGTTTGTTGAGGAGGATGCTGTGGAGGATTGATCTGCTATGTTGTGCCTTTTAGTTTTAGTGTAGTTCTTGTTGTTTGTCTTAAAAGGAAACTTTTATAGTTTTTCGACTTTTTTTTTTTTTAAAAGGTCTTTTTTAGGCACTATAGATCCCTATAGCTAAACACCCCTTCTGTCACGATGTGCTTCGGTGCTGGTACAGAATCCTCCTCCACTCTTCCTCTGCCGATGTGTCAGCCGGCAAGGGGACCTAATGCGCATGCTCGGCATAATATTGTATAATGATCTCCTATGCGGTTTTGCATGATACTGGATGTCCTCATGCATTGAGTGAGGATGTCCAACGTCAGTTAGGCAACCAAAAGCCAGTAGAAAGCCACTAGAGGTGGAGTTAACCCTCAAAGGTAATTATTGCATTTTATTAAAACTGCAATAATTACTTTTGCAGAGTTAAGGGAAACTGCCCTTAGACACCTTTAATGAGTGCATATAGTGAGTGGTGTACTAAGGGGGGGGGGGCGCACCCTCCGCCACGTGTGCCACTCACTAAGGGGGTGCCATGACCAGGGCAGCCTTAGGATATGTGAGCTTTGCGGCAGGGACAGGTTGCCATGGCAGCCTCAAGGCTCACAGCATGCAACCGCAGAACTTCAAAACCACCGCATGTAAGAAAATGGAGATGGAGTGTAATCTGCAGTGGGGGCGGATCTAAACACGGCCTGCTGCTGTTACTGCTGCACATCCCCAACTAACAGACTTCAGGGACTTCAGGTAATCTACTCCTCCAGCTCATACTGTCTGTAAGTAAGAGAGAGTGTGTGTTACTCTGTGTGTGTGTGTGTGAGACTGCCTGCCTGTAACTGTGTCTGTGTGACTGCCTGTGAATCTGTGTGTGTGTGACTGTCTGTCTGTGACTGTGTGTGTGTGAATTCTTGCGTGTACATGTGTGTGTGTGACTGTCTGCCTGTGACTGTGTGTTTGACTGTCTTCTTGTGACTGTGTGTGTGACTGTCTGCCTGTGACTGTGTGCGTGTAACTGTCTGCCTGTAACTGTGTGTGACTGCCTGTAACTGTGTGTGTGTGACTGTGAGCGAATGACTATCTGCCTGGGACTGGACTCTGAAGACTGTTGCTAATATTGTTGTGTAAAAGAAATTAATTCTATTGTGAGCCGGGGCTTTAGAGGGAGAGGCAGTTTTTTTGGGAAGGGGGCTGCAGGAGATTCAAAGAAGGGGGGTGCAGGGGTTTGTAGAAGGGGAACAGGGATTTTGTAGAAGGGGGGCTGAGCAGGGGATTTTTGGAAGGGCGTGGAAGGGTTTTGTAGACCTGGGGCAGTACATGCGTTTTGTAGATCAGCGGGAAGGAGAGGGGTTTTTGTAGAAGGGGACAGGACAGGGTTTTTTCAAAATTTACACATCTGCGCAATTTTTAAAAATGAAAACATTTTACAAATATTGTGGGTTCTTTTTTACATTTTAAAGTATGGGGGTGGTGGGGAGGTGCCAAACACAGGGTACGCCCCTGCTTATAGTGTCCCTTTAAGCAGACCATGAGTGGTCACCACACAGAAAAGGTAGTATCTGGAGATGGCATGGTAACATTGTGATTTGCATTTTCGTTGGAGGTTTTTCTGTTACTATTCAAGTGTAATGAATGTCATCCTGGTGCATTGCAGTTAGAACAATGTTAAAACAAAATGATAAGCTGTGATAGTGCTGCTAGTATTTTATTCATTCCATCAGTAACCTAGTTTCTGGATCTCTTTCAGGGCTGCACGATCTACTTCACCCAGACCTTACACTGGCCAATGAGTGGTGAGTCGAGACTGAGTATCACATGCTAGGCCATGCTCAATAACTCTGTAAATCACTCTGATGTCCTGATGTATAATTGCAAAATTATAGCTGATCAGCCTTCAAGCTTTATTAGCAGACCTATCATTTCTCTTAATGTAATAATCATTAGGAATCATTTCATTCTCACAGGATGTGAATGCTAATGATTTTGGCCAATATGTAACTGTGTGCAGATCCAGGGCAGACGTGATAAGATTCAGTGGTGTTTTCACAAACCTTCAGCAGCCTTTCTAGCTAATATTATTCCCTTTCATAAGGAATACAGTGAGGGGGAAAAGTATTTGATCCCCTGCTGATTTTGAAGTTTGCCCACAGACAATAATCTTTGTTTTAATATTTGTTTGTGTGTGAAAAATGCAAAAAACTAATTTGAACGCCAACCTTGGCCAGTGTTTGTGACTAAGTGGCTACTAAAAAAAGACTGGACAAACCCCATTTTCAATACCTTGGGTTGCAAATGGTATGCCATCATGGGGGTAATTCTCATTCCTGGGCTACCATACAGTCTCAAAGGCAACGTAACCAATCTGGCAAATTTCTATGTAAAAAAACTGAAACGCAAGCCTTATATTTGACTCTGTAACTTTTGAAAACACCATAAAACCTGTACGTGGGGGGTACTGTTGTACTCGGGAGACTTTGCTGAACACAAATATTAGTGTTTCAAAACAGTAAAACGTATCACAGCAATTATATTGTCAGTGTAAGTGCCATTTGTGTGTGAAAAATCCTGTGTGTTTGTGTATATATATATATATATATATATATATAAATTTTTAGAACTATTATTATTTATATATACTGATATATACATATATACTTATGTATATAGATATATATATTATTTTGTTTTACATGTATTTTGATATCAATATATATATATATATATATATATATATATATATATATATTAAAATACAGTTAGAACCAATTTACACATATATTTTTTATTCTTTATTTTAGAACATATTTACGTAATTAATATTAAAATATACTTAGACTATGTATGTGTATGTATGTGTGTGTATATATATATATATATATATATAAATAAATATATATATGATCTAAGTATATATTATTTAATTTTACACTGTTTTAAACTTTTTTTTTTTCAGCCAGCAGGGGGACTGCCTGTCATTACAGGCACTCCCCCTGCTGGCACTGCCGTCCATGTGATTGCGAGGTCCTCGCAAGGACCTCGCGATCACATGGCCAAAGGGGGCCAAAACGGACAGAGGGGGACTCTCTGGATCGCCGGCGACTGAGTAAGTACAAAGGACGGCGGGGACGAGCTATGCCGCCCCCCGGCATTTAGAGCCTGGTCCCCGAGGACGGCATAGCACGCCCCCGCCGTCCTTAAGGGGTTTAAACTCCTTCACTGTGTTAACCGCTACCAATTAAGCTAGATATTCCATGCATCCACTACCCTCTCAGTAAAGTAATATTTCCTGATATTATTTTTAAACCTTTGCCCCTCTAATTTAAGACTATGTCCTCTTGTTGTGGTAGTTTTTCTTCTTTTAAATATCCTCCTTTACTGTGTTGATTCCCTTTATGTATTTAAATGTTTCTATCATATCCCCCCTGTCTCGTCTTTCCTCCAAGCTATACATGTTAAGATCCTTTCCTGGTAAGTTTTATCCTGCAATCCATGAACCAGTTTAGTAGCCCTTCTCTGAACTCTTTCTAAAGTATCAATATCCTTCTGAAGATACAGTTTCCAGTACTGCGTACAATACTCCAAGTGAGGTCTCACCAGTGTTCTGTACAATGGCATGAGCACTTCCCTCTTTCTACTGCTAATACCTCTCCCTATACAAGCAAGCACTCTGCTAGCATTTCCTGCTGCTCTATTACGTTGTCTGCCTACCTTTAATGTCTACTTGCCAGTTGCTAGTGGGCTAGTGGAACATTTTGAGCCCTGGATTAAAACATTTCTTGAATGCTCTCAAAAGTGTAAAATTATTCATATATTGAATCTGCTCCCTGGACATTGAGATCATCACGTTTGCCGAAGAGGATTCGTGAAATATTATATCTTTTTTATTTTTTTTTACTCTTCGGTCATAGTTATAAATAATTCAGACAGGTTGTGAGGAGGAAAACTATTTCATGTTACATCTTATTACAGATCTTATATAAATTTTGTGTAGAATCTATCCTGGTTAATTATTATTAAAACACACACTCCTGCAGTCAGAACCTATTACTGCAAGTGTGTGATACTGCTAGTTGTTCCCATTGTCATGTAATTGACTGGATTCTCTTCTCTAGGATATATTGTATCACAGATATTGACCCTGATCATCGGAAGCTCAACCAGTTGCAGGCTGTAACACGCTTCCTGATGGGAGAAGACCCAGACTTGGAATGTGAGTGTAGCAAGCAGTTACTAGCAGTGTCCCTGCCTCATGTTGATTATTCCACTGTTCCTGACACACATCTGCTGGGTTTCTCTTCCACGTATCCACCATTCATCTTTGTCTCTGCCACACAGCGTCTACTGCTTTGTGTCCTTTCCTCCATTTGCAACTCCTGTTTCCCTGCCACAACACCTCTACTGCTGTGTATCATAGCTACATGGCAATGCTGGTTAAAAAATCATCACGTTCAGCCTTTCACTCATAATCACCTGCTGTTTCTCCAAAAAAGTAAAAACATTATTTTGAAGAGATCGTATCAAAACATTTTTCTTGACTCTAAAATGGCAGCCAGATTTCATCTTGGATCAACAAGTTGTTACTCCACATATCCTTGAATCTTCTGTTTTTCAAAATAATCCATCTATTACTGAAACCAGCACATTTGAATTGTGAATTTGTAAAACATATCTGGATGTTATATAAATATCTAGGCACTGAAAATAAAATCTAGGTGAAATTAAATCTAGGCTAGAACTTTTTGTTATAAAATTGCTAAAGTAAATGGGTATAATTAGTATCCCCCATGTGGAATGTGGAAGACCATGATATAATGTTAGTTGTGAGGCACAAATATCATATAGTCTCTTTGGAACTGAGATAAGAATGCTGATGTCCAATCTCTTTTTGTAGGTGATGAGGAGCTGGTGCAGGAAGTCCTGTTTGATGCTGTGGTCACGGCTCCATTAGAAGCCTACTGGACACAGTTAGCCCTTAATATGTCAGGGTAAGTAAACCCAGTTATATCATATGCAAAGATTCAGCTCTTTCAGTTCATTAAATACTGGATGATGTGTCTACAAAAAGGTGATGGAGAGATTATTGATGAAGTGTTGACAATGGCTTCAGTGCTAGACTGTTATTTTGTATTTTGAGACAAGCTGTTATAAACTGTCTGTTTTGAAATTTTGGAAATACTGTCAAATTTGATAAATGAGTAATTGATTATTCTTGAGATAGTATAGTTAGGGTTAAGAGTGGCAAAAGGAGTAATGGTCTTAAATTGTGCATACTACAGCTGGCAGTGATAGACAAATATCATTCTTCTTAGAGTCTCCTATGAAGCCATCTTATCTGTCAGAACACAGAGCCAAATTACTTTTGTGGGTCTTAGGCAGGTGACCACCTTTTCTCAATTCCATCATGCCTCACATACTGCCATTAAATATTGAACAAAACATGGGGGTCAGCATCCAACTTCACAGCACCATAAAGAGTACAATTAGCTGCAGTGCTTATGGTGCTTAGAGTTTCTCTTTAAGAAATGTGACAAACGATTCAGCAGTAATCTAATATGGATAGCAACAATCATAGTTGCAGTAGCATTTGAATGAAGCAATGTTTTATGGTGGTGATATTAGTGATGCAGACAATCATCTTTTTATTTGGGTTGCCCCCGAAGGTGTAATAGAAAGATATTTTCAAACTCCATGAATTGAGTTCCTGTGTTTATGAACGTAAGGCCACAATAACTGGAGGTCAAAAGTTTCTACATTGTCTGTTCATTATGTTTGTTGTTTTTTTACAGCCAAGTAGAAGGGGTAGAGATTGCTTTCCTGGGAACACGGGCTGGACTGATGAGGAAAACTTTTTTTGTAGGAACTGAGCAACTCTCCAATAAGTAAGTGCATTTTGTCAATACAAGAATTCTGTTTTTCAAGATGATACTATATGATGTAATTCAGAAGCAAATACTATAATCCAGTTACAGATTTGCAGATTTCTGAATTTAATTAAAAGTAAGCTATCATTAAAGGGACACTATAGTCACCTGAACAACTTTAGTTTAATGAAGCAGTTTTGGTGTATAGAACATGCCCCTGCAGCCTCACTGCTCAATCTTCTGCCATTTAGGAGTTAAATCCCTTTGTTTATGAACCCTAGTCACACCTCCCTGCATGTGACTTGCACAGCCTTCCATAAACACTTCCTGTAAAGAGAGCCCTATTTAGGCTTTCTTTATTGCCAGTTCTGTTTAATTAAGATTTTCTTATGCCCTGCTATGTTAATAGCTTGCTAGACCCTGCAAGAGCCTCCTGTATGTGATTAAAGTTCAATTTAGAGATTGAGATACAATTATTAAAGGTAAATTACATCTGTTTGAAAGTGATACCAGTTTTTTTTTCCATGCAGGCTCTGTCAATCATAGCCAGGGGAGGTGTGGCTAGGGCTGCATAAACAGAAACAAAGTGATTTAACTCCTAAATGACAGTGAATTGAGCAGTGAAATTGCAGGGGAATGATCTATACACTAAAACTGCTTTATTTAGCTAAAGTAATTTAGGTGACTATAGTGTTCCTTTAACCAAAAATAATTGACACCTGGTAACAATAAACATATATGAGTTTTTTTTTTTTTTATTTAATAATGGTGCAACACAGACAGAAAATAGTTAAAAAAAAAAATTGGGAGGGGGCGGAACCTGACCGCCAAGCGAAGCAGACGCGGGCACCATGAGCTCCTGCATGACGGGCACCAAACAAGACCATAACGGCAGCCATGAAATCGGGAGACACAACTGGGTGCACTACCCTTATTGGGGAGGCACCACCGAAGCGGCAGACACAATCCCGAAGCCTGTCGGCCACGGGGGCCCTGGAAACCATATGCGGCCTACTGGTGTTGAAGCTGGGGCAAGACGGCCGCTCTCCCCGGCCCAGAAGACACAAAACAGCCACACCAGCACCCTAACACCCCCCGCCCCCTTGGACCGGAGGGGGTTATCCCGGTCCCCAAGGGGAAAGCACACCGCGGCAGATGGCAAATTCACCGGCCTTACCGCCCGCGGGGAAGATGTGCCACCAAGGCCCGACCAAGATGGCGGATCGGCGGCAACCCGACCTTAAAATTACACACAAACCCAGACCAACGACAGGGCCCCTGGAGGCTTTTGATAAGCAATGGAGGAGTTTCTGGGCTCTACTGTCATCGGGGGCTAACCCACGGTCAAGCAGTGAGAACAGTGGCCCCCTGGATCTGTCCTGCGACCCGGCGCCGACACTATGGGGCCCTGCCACGAGCCCCAAGAGCATCCACCCGGCAACTCAACCACCAGCATCCAATAAAGCGGACAGGAGAGCTGCTCCAAAACAGAACCCGTCAGTACATCCGACCTGCCTTCCACCCAGCGGTTCCTGCGAACCTCGACCAACAAGACGCCGCCCCGCACTTGAGACCTCACAAAGCCTACCATAACGCTGACCTAGTCACGGCAAGACTGCTCAACGACTGGCGGAACCGGCGAAGAGTTCAACCACGACCCACCGGAGAAGGAACCCGAGGGGGAACCAACCTTGCCATCCGGATGATTCCAGCACCCGAGAGACTCACACACAGCGCCAGCGCTCAGCAGAGCAGGCATCGGGTGAGCATTGATGAATCTACACACAGAGGCCTAGACTCCGCTTCCAAGCACCAGAGGGGGCTCCTGAGCAGCAGTACATTACAGACACTCGGGGCACCGAGTTATATTGCCCTACTGACTCTCTCTGCCTCATCCCTTCTGCAGCTATCTAAGCAGAGAAGGGTGATCTCTACAGAACTCTCGTTATACGTATAGCTCTAATATTAATGTGTTTTCACATACCCACTAGCTTGCCCTTAGACAGCATGTAACTGGCAGGGACACATAACGTAGCCTGCTCATGTGCTTTGCCCTAATTTAAGTTTGCCACATCAGACTTCGGGCGACTTACATAGTCAGGCAACGGAGGTTCACTCCCACATGAGACACACCACTGCGGGAATCTCCTGCTTGGTACAGGATAAATGTTTTCTCCTGAAAATGCAATGCCACGCAACCTCCACCTCAAGCACGCCACCTAATGCCAAACACATGACTAGCCTAGTTTTTACGTTCACACACTACCACTGAATCATAGCCTGCTACTCTGCTAACTATATATCACAATAGGATGTCTTTCATGTTTAGTACAAACTAGCATGCCTCCCTATAATGTTGAAGCATGCTATTCCTACCACTCAAATATAAAATGTGTGCAAGTATCTAAGTATACCCCATTGTTACAATTGTGTCCGCAAAAGCACGAGGAATGCATTTAGGGTACCTTGCGCATGTCTGTTAACTTGAAATGCACTGCAAAAAAAAAATATATATATATATATATATTTGGAAGGGATTAAAAGAGACCACCAGCTCCCTCCTGGTTATTTATTTATTACTGTTATTCCAGTCAATGAATAAGACTCCACAGGTTAATCCCCTAAAACATCAATTCGTTAGAATTTAGATTAAAAGGAATTTGATTTGTTTGACCCAGCAGAAACACATTTGCTTTTGCCCACTTTGTAGAACAGAACACTGGTAAATCATCCTCTATGTCAGCTTACTGAAAAGCATACTTATGACGAGAGCACCACCTGGTGGTACGAAATAGATAATACGCTAACTCTGTAATGGTTTTATAGACAACTGTTAGACTTGCAGAGGTTATTTACTAAAGTATGAAATGTTTTCAGTTTGGCCTGAAATTAAACAAAATAACCTTTCATTCATATTGAGTTAAACCTTAAGTGATTAACTCTGGGAGTTGCACATACTTCTTAATGAACTTTCCCTAATTTTAACTTGATAAATTAGACATAGACTTCTACAATTTTATTGGATCTGTATACATGTGGATTCTAAAGGTCGGTAGTTTAACCAGTAAATGTTCATGTTTACATCACTTTTAGACTTTTTTTTTTGTAAATGCCCATCTTATAAAATGCCTGTGGACTTGCTGGCCTGTCATATACACATATAATGTTACAGTTCAGGTTTTGTGTGCATAATATAATTAATCTGTTATCTTCAAAAAGCTGCATTTTGTTTTCTAGATTATTTCCTTTGCATATCATATTTTACATCAAGATAAATAATGAATGGTGGCTAAAACTGTTGTTAAAAAAATTTAAATTGGTGAAAATAGAGCATTAGTCATATTTGTACTTCTTGTGTAATTTAAGATATGTACGTATGATCCCTTGCTGACCCCCTTGCTATACACGTCTGTCAAGGATAAAGGCCACTTGGCATTATTCCTCCCGTACAGTATGTAGAAAGTATGCTGAAAACAAAATCTCAAATAGTCAGAACAAAAATTCGCAAATTCAGCTTAAATTTTGCAGCTCCATTACTCGGGTGCTGTAGATGGCTTTTACATTTGGTTTTACCAGGATTGCCTTTATGTACACAGAGTATACTTTATATGGCAAAGATTCAAGTTATTTTAGATATGTGTGCTCAGTTTATAGATAACATTGTGCAAGAGACATTTAGATTGGTTTAGAGAATGTGTCCACAGCTAAACAAGGTTATAATTATGTTCCTTTGTAGGAAGTTCCTGCATTATGAGGAGAAGGAGAGTATTTTTACCATGGATCATTTTCCTTTGTGGTACAGACGGGCTGCAGAGCATCCTGCTGGGAGTTTTGTCTTCCATGTTCCTACAGATGACAACCCAGGTAATGGGGCACTATTTAGCTGTGCTGCTACAGCATCTGATATTAAAGACCTGAAGCAACTAGAGAATTGTACAAAGTTTCAGGAAAGACTAATGTAAGATGTAAATTTAATGCCGGCCAAATGTTTTGGTGTGTTTTTAAAACAGTTAGGCACAGAACAAACGTGTGTATATATATATATATATATATATATATATATATATATATATATATATATATATATAATATATATATATATATATATATATACATATATTATAGTATAGTACATTTTATTAGTATAGAAAGACTTGTTTTCCTCTGTTATAATAAAAGAATACATTGGGCCTTCTTAGAACATTGAATCTTAGAACCCTAATTTTCTGTTCTTGAGAACGGTGTTAAAGACAATAAGTAATGTGTTGACTAGAGATAAAGGATGGTGTTCATTATGTTAGCAAGAAAACCCTCAACTACATAGTAACATGTGTTCCCAAGTTATACACCAATGGGCTAGGCTCTCAGAAATGTGAAGCTAACCCAGACTGTGTTGATTGTGTGAATGATGTGAATAGTTTATATCTTTCTCAACAAGAATCTAGAACAGAAACACACCCACAATCTATATGTTATTGGAACAGAAGTTCACCAACAATCCATATGCTTCTAAAACAAAACCATGTCTAAAACTGTTACCAGAAGAGACCCTTTGCCAGAATTGTATGTTAATAGAAGAGAACCATTCCAATGATACAGATACTACTACAACACAATCAGATTCTACATGTTGCCAAAACAATCCCAACAATAAATGTAGTCAACCGAAGTGCACCACTACTAAAACAAAGTTGTTAGAACAGATCCAAACTAAGAACTTGTCTATTAATAGAACAGAAGCCCACCCAGAGAAGAACTCTTAGAAGAACAGCACCGGATCCAGAATCAGTTTGTTACGGGAATAGACACCAAATCTGTATTGTATAACAAATATAACAAACAAGTCTAGAATATGTATTCTAGAACAGATCGATATTTAGAAAGCACAGAACCTTAAAACTAAACTGTAACAAAAACAGACAGAGCTATGTCAAGAATCTATTATTTACTTAAACAGAACAATGCAAGACTTTATAGGAAATGACAGTAGAACATGCCATGAATCTCTTACAAGAACAAAACATGTCAATACTGGGAGCCGGAGCCCAAAATAAAGAAAATTGTATATTCTGGATTTGGTGAAAATGGCTGTGGACAGATCCAAACATAGCATAGGAGCTAGGTGACCAAAGGGAAAAACAATTAATCAGGTCGGTGAATAAGAGTTTAGATTACATTAGCTTAGGGCATTGTATGATCACAGAGATAGGCTGTCACATACACTGAACAAAATTATAAACGCAACACTGAACTCAAAGATCTAAGACTTTTTCTATGTACACAAAAAGCCTTTTTCTCTTAAATATTGATCACAAATCTGTCTAAATCTGTGTTAGTGAGCACTTCTCCTTTGCCGAGATAATCCATCCACCTCACAGAAGTGGCATATCAAGATTAGACAGCATGATTATTGCACAGGTGTGCCTTAGGCTGGCCACAATAAAAGGCCACTCTAAAATGTGCAGTTTTACTGTATTGGGAAGATTCGGGGGGGGCCGAAAACCAGTCAGTATCTGGTGTGACCACCATTTGCCTCACACAGTTCAACACATTTCCTTCGAATAGAGTTGATCAGGTTGTTGATTGTGGCCTGTGGAATGTGGGTCCACTCCTCTTCAATGGCTGTGCAAAGTTTCTGTTTATTGGCAGGACCTGGAACACACTGTCTATACGCAGATCCAGAGCATCCCAAACATGCCCAATGGCTGATATGTCTGGTGAGTATGCTGGTCATGCAAGAACTGGGATGTTTCAGCTTCCAGGAATTGTGTACAGATCCTTGCAACATGGGGCCATGCATTGTCATGCTGCAACATGAGGTGATGGTCGTAGAGCAATGGCACAATAATGGGCCTCAGGATCTCTTCACGGTATCTCTGTGCATTAAAAATGCCATCAATAAAATGCACCTGTGTTCATTCTGCATAACATACGCCTGCCCTTACCATAACCCCACCGCCACCACGGGCCACTCGATCCACAACGTTGACATCAGCAAACCGCTCACCCACATGACGCCATACATGCTGTCTGCCATCTGCCCTGTACAGTGAAAACCAGGATTCATCCGTGAAGATAACACCTCTCCAAAGTGCCAGACGCCATTGAATGTGAGCATTTGCCAAGTCGATTACGACGACTAACTGCAGTCAGGTCGAGACCCCAGTGAGGACGACGAGCATGCATATGAGCTTCCATGAGACAGTTTCTGACAGTTTGTGCAGAAATACTTTGATTATGCAAACCGATTGTTGCAGCAGCTGTCCGGGTGGCTGGTCTCAGTTGATCTTGGAGGTGAAGATGCTGGATGTGGAGGTCCTGGGCTGGTGTGGTTACACGTGGTCTGCGGTTATGAGGCCTGTTGGATGTACTGCCAAATTCTCTGAAACGCCTTTGGAGACCGCTTATGGTAGAGAAATGAACATTCAATTCACGGGCAACAGCTCTGGTGGACATTTCTGTAGTCAGCATGCCAATTGCACGCTCCCTCAAAACTTGCAACATTAAAACTGCACATTTTAGAGAGGACTTTTATTGTGGCCAGCCTAAGGCACACCTGTGCAATGATCATGCTGTCTAAACAGCACCTTGATGTACCACACCTGTGAGGTGGATGGATGATCTCGGCAAAGGAGAAGTGCTCACTAACACAGATTTAGACAGATTTGTGAACAATATTTGAGAGAAATAGGCCTTTTGTGTACATAAAAAAGTCTTAGATCTTTGAGTTCAGCTCATGAAAAATGGGGGCCAAAACAAAAGTGTTGCATTTATAATATTGTTCAGTGTAGATACAGGATACACTAGAACAGTGTTAAGATGGCACTTTAAGGATGCAAAAACCCTAAATTACAATCTGAACAGGGGAGCAGGAATGTGCATACAGGACTAAGCCTGGAGTGGAAGGACAAGGAGAAAACGTAAACAAATTTAGCAAGTAAACCCTCAACAAAATAGCGGGAAGACATGTCAAGAGCATTATAAAGAGTAAAATCAGAGGATGAATATGGATACGTATACCAGTATAGAACACAGGGGACTGGTGCTAAATGTGCAACCATATATGTGCACAAAATGGCTTGCATGTTTTAATGACCAGGGAATCCGTACACACGCACACTTCTGAGAGCCATGATAAAGATATGTGCAAGTCACTCAAACTCGACAGTCTCACAACATATTTAAGACTTGTCAGTGTACCGAGAATCCCTAGAACCATCCACGAGCCTACATGTTGCTAGAACATAAATATAGTCTGAATCCATGTGTTACCAGACCGGATTCACACCGCAATTCTCCATATACTTATATGTCACTAAAGAAGATCTACCTGAACAGAACCACTCCAAGAATCTCAATTACTAGAAAAGACCCATGTCTTGAATCTGGAATTTAACTCAATCGCATCCAGAATCTGTAAGCTATGTGAACATATTCATATCCAGGTCTTACAACTAGCTAGAACATATCCAGAATCTATTTTGCTGGCATAAACCATATCCTGAAAAGCATGTTAGTAGAATGGAGACATATAAAATCTGTGACAATATCAGAATCTTATATCCAATGACCATTTAGTTTTACTTTTCATTCTATACTGGAAAGGAGGCTGTTTTTATAATGTGTTTATTGAATATTATTCCGGACTACATTCTTATTATAACTTGTTATACCCTTAAGCACGAAAATTCTCTCCACCAAGTCCTGTTGCAAAGGAAATTATTTTTCTCAGCCTCCTACCTCCCTTCCATCTTACAGATCATAATCCCAGCGAGAACGACATTGGTGAGCCCCCTCTCCAGCCAAGCGTCCCGGATGAGCAGATTCTTCAGGGTATCTCTAGTAATTCCACCTTGTTCACTCAACTGAATGTCATGCCTATTCAGGCATTTTAGCCTGCCTGACATAGCTATGCCATCTTCACCTCTCAAACCCCAAGTCCACTTCCCAATGCCTTGCATAAGCCATACATTCTAGAGAGATGTGTTATATTCATACCACAGCCCAGCAAGCTGGTATCATGGCATCCTGGCATGGGAACGCATAGCATCCTCACATTCCTCCTTGTGGATATCATAGCTATATTCCTGGTCATATGTTATCATTCATTCATGTAGCACATAGAGCGCAAGGAATGCTTATAAACACTGGTTAATACAGTTTTTGTATTAGTATTGATTGATAATTGATGGGGTTTCTTCCCAGATTGCAGATTGTTTCTGTTTTCCGATGCTGTTTTGAATCACTAGCAAGCCAAAATTGCTTGTGTTTTTTGTTTTGTTTTTTTAATTACATTTTTGAGCGAATGCGGGTTCTGTGCCATCAACATCGTTTATATCTCAAATGGGCTATTGTTCCCTGTGGCAGCAGTCATGCTGTCTGTAAGAACTACTAGGAAAAAGCAAAATCAGGAAAAAAGACATTGATAAATTCAGGTCCAATTCAAGAGTCCAGTCATTGTCCTTTTTCTAAATAGATCCTAGGATACATAGCATTGACATAGAAAGCCAACCATTGGCACCAGAATGCCGTTTCCTGTGGTTAGTTAAAGTGTTTGCTTAGTGGATGTATTCCTATGGATTAAGTGATTCCTTTGGAAACGTATGTGTATGGATAAGGAGTAGTAAGGCAAAAAACGGAATTTTGAACTTGACAATTATAGTGGTAATAATGGCGGTGTGTAATTATTCAGGCTTTGCCATGCAAGACACTGTAAAGCAGAAAAGGAAGTAATAGGCGCTCACTATAGTGGTCAGGCAGCAGTATACAAAACAAGGATTCCCCAACCTTGTGAGTGTGTAATAGAGAAACAAAAAAGGAGACGTATACCGCGCCTAGTAATTTATATATGTAGAAAATACATACATGAGTCTTTGAATTTTCCAATAAATCGTAACCTCGGAAAAGAATTAAAAAATAATAGTGCAATACAGTAAATTTAGTCTTTAAAACAAATGATTAGTAGCTATATGTAATCCACTCACATTGAGATGAGCTATAACAGAGCTCTGCTGTGAAGCGCTTGGACGGTACAATCCCCATCTATGGATTTGTAGTGGTCTCCACGGATATTTCCAAAGTGCAATATGCGTAGTTGATATAAAAGAAGAATAGCAGCAATATGGTGAAGTAAGTACCAATATTGTAAAAGGTAATACATAGTATTGTACTTACACTTTCCAGAGCATGTGACCTGCTCTAGTATAAACAGCTTAGGTGGTATAATCCCCACCACGGATATTCAGGATACCAGGAAATGATAAAAATAATGAATAAAAAGTAACTTAAAAAGTATACTTTAATATAAACAAACAAAGTAAAATATAAAGTCCACTTAACGCGTTTCGCCTGATAGGCTTCTTCAGAAGTGTGGTATAATTTCAGAAAAAGTCAGTTTATATATCCTCATTGATGAAGAAATTGTGTCCTGATGTGTTGATTTCCTGGTTCCGGTTTCATGCTGGAACGCACGCGTCATACCGGAAGTGACGCGGCACTCGCGTCATACCGGAAATTACGCGGTGCTCGCGTCAGACCGGAAGTGACCGCGGCATTAGAATTGAAGAGGAGAGTGTGATGATCTGACGCCTTGGAACGCACGCATCACCAATAAATGGTGTGCGTAGCGTTCCGAGCGTCTCCCACCCTGATAGCCAATGATACAGGGATATGGGCAAATCATGATGAAAATATGGCGCGGCGGCCATCTTTAATAAGGGCAACATTCAGTATTTCTGCTTAATAGAGCAGAGTAGTGGAATATCTTCTAGGTAGCCATAAATAAATAATAACAGTTACACAAATAATATACATAAAGAAGGAGAGCTATCTCTACAAATAAATCTACTGTAAAGCACATTACTGCTTCCTTACGGTAGATGCAATATAATAATTCTAAATTCTGTGAAAACAACTTTGTTGTTTGTGAGATGAAACAATATATTAAACACTTGATTGAGCTGACTTTCTGACAGCCTATTGATCAAGGTTTGAATATGGCCGACTGATTAAA
Organism: Pelobates fuscus; assembly: GCF_036172605.1. Taxonomy (NCBI): domain Eukaryota; kingdom Metazoa; phylum Chordata; class Amphibia; order Anura; family Pelobatidae; genus Pelobates; species Pelobates fuscus. The sequence continues at coordinate 169,386,855 of NC_086319.1, forward strand.
GATTTATCGTATTTGGAAAAACAAATGTGTTTTGCTAAATCTAAACTAAAATGTGTCAAGCAAGGCTTGCTGAAATGCTAAATGCCATAAAACGGTAAATTTGTAACATACTCATTCTCCCGCTGTGACATAACAGAAACGTGTTTTTTTTTTTGTTTTTTAAAAAGCTTTCTTTACAGAGTAACACACAGCGGATGGCTAAATAATGTTATTTCAAGAAAGTGTGTTACCGTTTCAATTTGGTTTAATCGCACGTCAAAGTAAGGATAAGGGATTTTCACGCTTGATATGTAAAAGCATGATTTTAAGTTACCATGAAGCCCTGCAATGGTTTGATTATAACTTTTCCAGCTGAAATTTCAATAGAATTTCAGAAGATGCCATAACCTTCAAGTAGCTTGGAGATTGTTAGTAATTATATAGAAATTGCGGTCAAATAACTGGGGACTATTGCGAGATCTTGGTCATGGAGAAAACCCCAACTTTTTTAATTGTATTTCTTTGATCCCCAAGTATATATGAGGTTTAAAATTAAAATACCATGTGAGGTATAAGGCAGTATGCAATACGTGCGTCTCTGAGACAAATTTAATTGTGATTTAGAAGAATCTATAATCAAAAGTTCATTTTGACCCATGATCTCCAAATAGATGACAATTTGTCATACACAGTCTGTGAATTCTCAAGACAGAGATTCACTAAATTGAACTTTGGTGACTAGCATAATATCTAAACTCATCATGTTTTGTCTACATTTAATTAAATAGAATAATGTGATATGTTCATATGCCCAGCCACTACCTCCAACATGGGATTAATGTAGGTTAACTTGTCAAATTGGGGATTCACTGAACACTCACAGCTAGTTCTATGGTGTTTCCCTGAGTTAAACACCTATAACGTTGTTTACAGTGTGAACATGGAGCGTACAAATTGGATTCATCCGTTTTGCTGGAAGAAGTCCAAACAAATATAAACACATGAAGCTTTAAATGCATGGTCTCACTTGGTCACAAAGCAGACCTGTCATCTGAAACAGAATTCACATTAATAAGCAAAGCATTTAAAAAAGTGTTACTTTAAAAAAAAAAAAATACCACACTGTATAGGTATTAATATTTTTTATAATTTTTTTTTATATTTTTTAATTTTCAGTCGTTGATTTACTGTAATGTCAAAATAATCTCCAAATATTCAGAAAAAATGCAACTATACAGAAAGTCAGACTGGGTGAAAAAGACTCTAGACCCAATGGTTGTGCATCCTGCTGTGTACAGGGAGACAAACACGGCAGCCTGTTCTTGATTTCTATTTTCCTTCTTGTCTCGCATGACGATACACTTTTTTTGGTGGTCCACTATAGTCTAGCACTGATATTGCCCCATGTGCAGCTCACCTAACATGCAGGAATAATCCATCCATTGCTTCTTCACCATGTAATGATAAGACATGCTTCATCCGATGCAGCAAAGTCTCTAATACAGTATACTGTCATTATACTGTATAGAGCAAACTCAGATGCAGTGTCGCAGAATTATTTTCTCCCTCCCTCACCTTTTGGGACCAGCTTGCATCTACTACCTGCTGCTTCACATCACCTGCTATGTCATTTCCCAATCTCTTTCTTTCCAGGAATTAAAATGCAGTTTTGGGAGGGGGGGAGGGGGAGCTGCATTATTGTGGGAGTGACTTTATGTTCAAGCAGTACTCAACACATATTCTTCCAAGTAAATGAGTTTTATATCCATTTGATGATGGACTGCGACTCCCACAACTTTAAGCCGATCTGTATTTACTGAAGGGTGGTATGTGTCAAAATCTGTCCCCATATGGAGGCCGAGAGGTTATCTCACAGTTTAGTAATTGGTTGTTGCAAAAATGACTTTTCATTGTTTAAATTACTTATCATTGAAGCTGCAATTTCAATCTCGTTAACAAGCAGTTCTCATTATAGCTGTCATATGCCTTTCAAGTATTGGGGCTTTCTTGGACTAAGATTAGGCCCTATTAATTGTGGGGTGCTTTAGTAAACACATTCTTTGGGGCTATTAGTGGTCAAATGTAGACTTTAAAATACATAAACAGAAATCTATTTCCATTTAAAATACAGTTTTTATGTCTTTCATGGCAAAAAACATGGAGCAAAACATGGGCATTTGCCCACACCATACAGCTGCATTGTGCTAAGCCCAACATTGCATTAACATCTCCTGTTCATGGATCTTAATCTACTTTTATACATTCTAAATTCTGTCAGCATTTTTCATTGTATCCAGTGGAGCTTAGCCAATGTTCATTGCCTTAAAGAAAAATATTACATTTATTAGACACCAGTATTTTTTTGCCACGAGAAAAACTAGGTGAGAAGAGAACTGTCCAACAAACCTGTGTGTGTCCCAATCAATTGTGAAAGGCAGTCCGTAATAAATTCTGTTTGTCTTTTCAGAAGGAGGTCCCAAGCCAGAAGTGGTAACAGTCAGCACAGCCATATCTGTCACTGTGCACAACAAAACAGCCATTGCCGCAGGTAGGACACACTCTGTATGTTGTATGTGAAGAATATAGGATGGTTGCCTTTGACATAGATTTACTATAGGTTGATGATATATGATTTTGATATGTGCAACTATGCCTGGATGACCTCATCTCCCTTTCAAGGTGGGGTACGTTTCTGAAAAATGTATTGTTACAAATACTTCACCATGCAAAACTGTTTCTTAAACATACTCTAAAAGACCACAAATGTTCCTTGTTCTATTGGTATGCTCATTTGAATGGAATTGGATTACCTTTAATTTCAAGGTACAGTGAGGAAAAAAAGTATTTGATCCCCTGCTGATTTTGAACGTGTGCCCTCTGACAAAGAAATGATCAGTCTATAATTTTAATGGTAGGTATATTTTAACAGAGAGAGGCAGAATAACAAAACAAAAAAAAACAACAGAAAAACGCATGTCAAAAAAGTTATAAATTGGTTTGCATGTCAATGAGTGAAACAAGTATTTGACCCCTACGACTTAGTACTTGGTGGCAAAACCCTTGTTGGCAATCACAGAGGTCAGATATTTCTTGTAGTTGGCCACCAAGTTTGCACACATCTCAGGAGGGATTTAGTCCCATTCCTCTTTGCAGATCCTCGCCAAGTCATTAGGTTTCGAGGCTGACATTTGGCAATTTGAACCTTCAGCTCCCTTCACAGATTTTCTATTGGATTAAGGTCTGGAGACTGGTTAGCCCACTCCAGGAACTTAATGTGCTTCTTCTTAAGCCACTCCTTTGTTGCCTTGACTGTGTGTTTAGTATCATTGTCATGCTGGAATGCCCATCCACAACCCATTTTCAATTCTCTGGCTGAGGGAAGGAGGTTCTTACCCAAGATTCGATGGTACATGCCCGTCCATCGTTCCTTTGATTCGGTGCAGTTGTCCTGTCCCCTTAGCAGAAAAACACCCCCAAAGCAAAATGTTTCCACCTCCATGTTTGACGGAGATAGTGTTCTTAGGGTCATAGGCAGCAATTCTCCTCCTCCAAACACGGTGAGTTGAGTTGATGCCAAAGAGCTCAGTTGTGGTCTCATCTGACCACAACACTTTCACCCAGTTCTCCTCTGAATCATTCAGATGCTCATTGGCAAAATTTCAGACGGGCCTGTACATGTGCTTTCTTGAGCAGGGGGACCTTGCGGACGCTGCAGGATTTCAGTCCTTCACGGCATAGTGTGTTACCAATTGTTTTCTTGGTGACTATGGTCCCAGCTGCCTTGAGATCATTAACAAGATCCTCCGGTGTAGTTCTGGGCTGATTCCTCACCGTTCTCATGATCATTGAAACTCCATGAGGTGAGATTTTGCATGAAGCACCAGACCGAGGGAGACTGACCATTATTTTTTGTTTCTTCCAATTGTGAATAATCGCACCAACTGTTGCCACCTTCTCACCAAGCTACTTGGCGATGGTCTTGTAGCCCATTCCAGCCTTATGTAGGTCTACAATCTTGTCCCTGACATCCTTGGACAGCTCTTTGGTCTTGGCCATGGTGGATAGTTGGAATCTGATTGATTGCTTCTGTGGACAAGTGTCTTTTATATAGGAAACGAGCTGAGATTAGGAGCACTCCCTTTAACAGAGTGCTCCTAATCTCAGCTCGTTACCTGTATAAAAGACAACTGGGAGCCAGAAATCTTGCTGATTGATAGAGGATCAAATACTTATTTCACTCATTGACATGCAAATTAATTTATAACTTTTTTGACACGCGTTTTTCTGGATTTTTTTGTTTTGTTATTCAGTCTCTCACTGTTTAAATACACCTACCATTAAAATTATAGACTGATCATTTCTTTGTCAGTGGGCAAACGTTCAAAATCAGCAGGGGATCAAATACTTTTTTCCCCTCACTGTATTCTTCATGAAAGGGAATAATATTAGCTAGAAAGGCTGCTGAAGGTTTGTGAAAACACCACTGAATCTATCACGTCTGCCCTGGATCTGCACACAATTACATATTGGCCAAAATTAGCAGGGGATCAAATACTTTTTTCCCTCACTGTAGATAGTGGCCTTTAAGGACCAGATTGAAGATCATCATCGTGCAAGGTAGCATTACATTCAAATGTGTAACTCTTACACACTTTGAAAAAGCTAATTTTGGCAAATTAAACTGTCTAAGTGTTCATGTACAATTGTTCATCAGGGTCTAGCATTTACCAGTACAGGTTAACCAGTAGGATGTACTCTGAATAGGGCTAACATTATCTGTCCTACTGCTATACCGTTGTGTGTATAAAACCATCAACTGCAAAACAAGTTGAAATAATATTTCTGCCTATCTACATATACTACTGGTGTAAATTTCACTTTTGTGTAAACCTAGTGCTGTGTTTTTTGTAAACTGTTAAAATGAAAATAGCCGATGAAAACCTACACATGTGATTACCACATCATCGGCTGCCAACGAGTATTTGGACCATTATAAAAAAAAAAAATTCCTCTGTACAGAAGATGGAGACACTTTTACTGAGAATAACACAATCTATGCATGTTATGTGTGGAAATGATTATGGTATTACCTCGGATTTTACAGTAATGGTGTGTGGAAGTTTTTCCATCCTATTATGACTTTGCAAGACAAAGTTATAGGCACAAGAGATATAAATAGCCCAAGGTTTACCAGGATTCTTAAATCATCCTTGTGCCCCATAAGGTAGGTGTACAGCTTCACGCGGGCTTCACGTCACCAATGTGGCCACAAGAATGCTATTGACATTTGGGTTGAGTTGTGTAAAAAATGACACAAGAATGATGTGACTGATTAATTTACAAGTTAAAGTAATAAAAAAGGTACTTGAGAGCAACAAGTGCCAAATACACCCACCACTCCCTGTGTATCAATAAGAAATAGTAATACTTATATATGTACAGGTATAATGTTCCATGTGGTAAATTCCTATAATGACAAAAAATAGTTCATAGTATAGACTGTATATACAGAAAGAAAGATGTAAAAGTAATTGAATACACTCACGGATTTCAGAGCCGTGCCAGGCTCTGTATATAGTGTTCAAGGGTGCCTCAAAAGGCTTTATGGAGAATCTTGAGTGATGTCCCCCAAAAGCAGGAAAAGCAGCAAATGATGATATAAAAATAGTAAATTTATTGTAAATAAAATTTTAAAAATGAAGACTGTGCAGGTCCCTGCACAGTCTTCATTTTTAAAATTTTATTTACAATAAATCATTACCAGCAGCCACTGGTTTTAGTACAACCGTTTTTCAAAAGAATGCCTGTGTATTTCTGTGATCTAAATCATGGTTGTCCATATCCTGCATTTATAAATTCTGGCTATCTAAATCTTGTATTTACCATCATTTCATACTGACCTAAAAAAGGCAATCAAGTACTTATATATATATATATATACTCAGGGTGCTTATGAGGGACATGCTTGTTCATCTTTGTGTATATATGCTGATTATGAGCATGCATGAACATATTAGAAAGGTCAACAAGGAGTTCTTCTGGTGGAGGTTGTTTTTAGCAATATGTGTTGGATCTTCATATCTCAGATGAGATTCATAGATCATCAACAGTGAGCTGTTTGAAAGCACACAGCATAATGCAGTACAAAACACGGGTGTTTGTCTTACTAGCAACACTGTGATGGAGATACAGTATTTCCCTTAATAAATGCTTATTAGCTTGCATACTCTTCTACTTACTATTTCTGAATCACTGGTTATGTTGTATACGAACATTGTGGGGCAGACCATCTGGGTGAAAACCATATAGAATTGTATTAAAGCTGTGTTCTACAAAATTAACATAGTGGCCACCATGTTCTAATCTTTAACCCCTTAAGGACACATGACGTGTGTGACATGTCATGATTCCCTTTTATTCCAGAAGTTTGGTCCTTAAGGGGTTAAATTATATATTATTCTTGTTTATATATCTTGACTACTCCATTCCTCTTGAGAAAGTCCAGTCTAAAAAATCTTGCAACTTGCCTTTGAAAATTTGTCAAATTCTTATTGCATTAATTGTAGAAGTCGTCCAGCTCTGTATTCACCAAGTGAATTTTACAGTTATGGAACTTATAAATTGATTTGCCTCGGGAGGTTACTGATGAGGCCAAACCATATGTCTGTTTGCATTTGTTCAAATGCCTTTTATTTTAGACTGTGTCTTCCATGTTGGCAGAATCAGACTAAAATGATATATGATGTTCCTCTTATGCGATTGTAAGGACCTAAAGCCTTTACTTTATGTATCAAGAAAAACAGATATGATCGAAACATATAAATATTGCAGTATTACATTTAACCGAGTGCAAGATGTTAGCATTTCCACCAAAGCATGAGGACTTAATCAGTGTGTTTTTATAATATGCCTGAAATTAGACATTGGAACAATATTGGTTTTACAAGAAAGATTGGGATGTGCAGTATAATCTTCCAGCAGAGACAGTGAAATCTACAAAAGTTAAATAATTCAAAGGGTTACTTAACCAGAATGAAAAGTTTTTTTTTTTTTTCTGTCCGGCCCCCAACCCCACCCGAAATAAAGAAACTAATATAGTCAAAAGAAAAGGAGAAAGCGCTTTCACGGTGCTCTATAAGTACCGTATATACTCGAGTATAAGCCGAGTTTTTCAGCACATTTTTTGTGCTGAAAAACCCCAACTCGGCTTATACTCGAGTCAATAGTCTGTATTATGGCAATTTGCATTGCCATAATACAGACTGGGGGAGAGGGGGGCCCCCCTCTCCCCCCCACTGAACTGCCAATGACACTGGACCACCAGGGAGTAAGAGCCCCCCTCCCTGGCCAGCTAGCAAGCAGGGAGGGGGGACGAAAAAATAAATAAAATAATAATAATTAAATAAAAAATAAGAAGAAGAAATAATGAAAAAAAAATATTAAAATAATTACAAAAATAATAATAAATACAATAATAAAATTGCCCACCCCCCACCACTGCAACACACACACACACACACACACTACACACATACACACACTGCACTCATACACACACACACTGCACTCATACACACACACACTGCACTCATACACACACACACTGCACTCATACACACACACACTGCATTCATACACACACACACTGCATTCATACACACACTGCATTCATACACACACACACTGCACTCATACACTGCACTCATACACTGCACTCATACACTGCACTCATACACATACACACACACTGCACTCATACACACACTGCACTCACACACACTGCACTCATACACACGCTGCATTCATACACACGCTGCATTCATTATACACACACTGTAAATAAATATTCAATTAATATATTTTTTTTAGGATCTAATTTTATTTAGAAATTTACCAGTAGCTGCTGCATTTCCCACCCTAGTCTTATACTCGAGTCAATAAGTTTTCCCAGTTTTTTTGGGTAAAATTAGGGGCCTCGGCTTATATTCGGGTCGGCTTATACTCGAGTATATACGGTATTTATTGAAGAACACAAAGCATACAGGCGTTTTGGGTCCCCGGACCCTTTGACATGCATGTGTTCAGTTGAATATTCAGATGAATAATTTAATTGCTCCACTTAACATCAACCAAAATTCTTGCTGTTAGCCCATATAGCAGATATGTCTAATAATTAAATAAATCTTGTATTAATCAATAGTCATACTGTATGACTTCTTTATATATATATATATAGAAGGCGTATGCCTGAAGTTGTGGGAGGGATTTATGGCCTATATAAACCCAGCAAACCCCTTGCTTACCTGTCTTCGTCGATTCCGGAAATTCCCGCCTTCTCTTCCGGTTCAAGGAGACTTCCGACGTCATTTTTTCGCGACGCGCCAAAAATACTGTCAGGAAACTGTACCGTTAATTCGTGAGTATAACACACGAACAGAGGCATTCGTCGAGTTCTACTATAACTGTAAGTAACATTCAGCCATACGAACAGGCTCATTCGTCTTAAAGCATTTTCGTGCGTTTAGCAGCCGTTATATCATAATTCATACGAACGTTGTAAACATTTCGGCTCAAACCAATGATCAGGTAATCATTTCGTATAAACTAATTCATTAAAAGACTGTCAACTCTAGTGGCTCTAATATGAATACTGTGCAATGCTATTACAGTTTGTATGTCTTTTTTGGTATTGAGTACTTTTCACAACGCATGTAGAATAAGTGTTTTATCATAAGCAAGAGCAGCAATCGATCATAGATAGAATGTTCTGTAATTTACAATCAGAGTCTGAAATATCAATACTTACATGAAGCGCTCGACTTTCACCTGATATCAGTCACATCCAACAATCTGATTATTAATTCAGGTCAATTAATATATCTATCTGCTCACTATCTTACGCAACTTTCGTGGATTGCAGAACGTTTTGCACACTTATTAGGTTAAGGTCTCTGAAAACATATGAACAGGACCTTTTACCAGTCTGTATATACTTCAGTTAATTACTGATACTGATTTATCAGGCAGGTCTTGCAAATACCTCTCTTCAAATCTGCTACATGTACTGTTACATTGTCTTCGTACTATAGGTTTGATACAACCACATCTTTCTGCCGAAATATTGACACTGTTTGATCAGTCTGTATAGCAAGCGCTATTTTATTCAGCCACTATGGCTACTAGGTGAAGGTCTCTGAAAACACATGTACAGGGCCTTTTACCAGATCGGATATACTTAAGTTTATTATCGTTACCAATTATCAGAATGTATATACTTTAGTTCATCACCCTATGTATGGATACGGATTTATAAGACTGCAGATACCTTAGTTTATATTTTTGTACACGTATCTCTATAGCTAGTGCCAATTACCTAGCTATTGTGGTTTGCAAAACTTTCCTCGCATATACCACTAGGGGAAAGGTCTCTGGATCTTTTGAAGAGGACATACCCCTGTATTCCATCATCATTGCATTTACAGGGTCTTCCTATATATTGTTCCATTGACATACACTTATCAGATTGTTTATATACCTTAGTTTATTATTATTTGAGCGTTACCCTCGCTGTGGATACCTATACTAGATTTTACCACTACTATTAAAGGTATATGTTAATGCATCTAGGGCACTCTGCTTCATGCGCACACGCTCTGCACACTTCATTCATATATTGTACATAGCATTCACATATTAACAGATCAACGCGCCATAATATTTTGGTACACTTCACACAGTTCATTCATACAGTACGAAACACAGCATTTACACACGGCCTGCTGCATCCACACACTACATTTCTAGAAATTTATATGCACTCAAACACTTCACGCGTTCAAACAATTCACGTGATAAAAACTACAAACACTGACACAAATATTTGTTCAACAATGTGGCAGTCTTTCTTGGAATAAGCAAAAAACCTTGCTAATACCTTACATTCTGTATCACCCTATAATAACCCATGTAATATCATGTCTGTTGCTGTCATTCTTATGCTCTCACTACACGTAGCGATCCCATGATAGGGATAATGGTACTGGTGGTTTCTCAAGCTATTCTAAACTAGTAACAGTATTCTACTCAGATCAACATTTCTCCAACCACAGTACAAGCTCGCTGACGGTCCGTGTGTATTCACTCACACTAACCATAAACTGCGGGACAGCCATCATGGTTCATTCCGGGCTGTGTGCCACTACCTGAGTACGCCCACACAATTTCGAGGCACCCCCAACATTGCATAAAATCACCCAAGCGGCTTTCTTCTCAACGCACATTCTATGTAGATGCACTACGCTCAAAAAAAAAAAGAAAAATGACCCTGTACCCAACACGCTCAGAGGGCACTCCAGTTACGGTCAGCCTTACAATTCTACTTCATTATCCCTCATGTTTCATCCCGTGGTATGTCCTCTCTCTCACTAACTAACCTTCCCTATTAAGCAGCAATGGCTGGCTGTTAGGTTCCTAGGTGTCCACTAGTTGTTATTTCCCCTGGCTTCTTCGCCTTAGGTTGAGTGGTCCCGCGAGGCCAACACCCATCCTCATACTCGGAGGTACGACGCCCCTCGGGCCAAATCATAGTTAGTCGCCTCGCATTGTGGCATAGAGAGGGCCTCACCTGTCACTCCCATTCTATCTTATGTTAACTGTCACCGAGAGGCCGACACCCCGCCACAACGCTCAGTGGCCACGCTATCCCCTCGCGCCAATGCATAGATAGAGCCTCTCAAGCCGCTTGGCAATTAGCAGGGCCTCACCTGTCACCAACCTAGAGTAATTGTTTTGCCGCATCGCGGCACTAGCTAGTCAGCCAGCACACACACATACACACACACGTAGCACTTTGGGGGGGCCGCACCTGCAGACCCCGTTATGCATACCCACTATATTTCAGAACCGATGATCTGACCAGGTATCTTAGCGGATTATTTCCCGCCTCGTTATAGCTCTAGTTTCGAAGGTGAGTCTATATACCCTTACAGTAATACGAACAGTATGTCAGAACTATCATACTTGGATTTTCCATGCTTTCAATACGTTAATCACTTACGAGCTAAGGGTCTACTACATAATTAATTTAGCAGTATAAGGATGAAAAAAAAAAAAAAAAAACATATATTCCCCTTGCATCAGACTGTCTACGCTTCTGCACATATAGTGACTGCTTCCAGATCTATTCATTACAAATATACTGTTATTAACTGGCAGTCCATTAGGGGCATTTCGGTACATTAAATTCTAAATTACCATACGTTGACTCATACTGTCGATTAATTATCACGTCTGCGTAAATTATATAAGGCAATGCAGGTAAAAGCATTAGCATTTTAATAAGACAGGGTGGACCACAGTTCCCATTTGTTTCATGTCGGTCATCAAGGCATCATTTAGCCTTCATTGCGAACAAACGAATTCAATTCAAATCCCTGACTGCTAGTAGAGACTTGTCTCGGCACGCCTGACGTTCACAACGTTCTACATGCGCATTCAATCATTTGGGTACGCTATTTTACGCTGTGTTATCCTCATGGAATGGTAGGTCATTATTCATTCCCCCCATCTCCGACCATTCCCCAGTTATCTGGACAGACGTTGCAGCTTCAGTCGGGTACGCGGCATTATTTGGGGACAAATGGGTATATGACAGTTGGCCACCTGAAACAAATTCACTAGAGAACTTCGACAAACCTCAGCGTTTTTCGAAATCTTCCCCATAGTGGCAGCAGGATACTTGGGGAGGAAATTGGAGGGGTAATGCAGTTAGGTGTTATTCTGCTATCTTAGCGGCCTATGATATAGTTAACAAAGGCCGCTCTCAGTCCCTCGTATCTCGTACGAAGCTCACTTGGTTGGCAGCAAAATTACAGTTCTACATTTGTTGTATGCATGTTCCAGGAATTTTCAATAACGCAGCTGACGTTTTGTCACGTTCTAATTTGCAGGAATTTTTTCGGTATGTGCCCTACAGCGAACAAGCAACCCAAAACTCCCCCGCAGTTCAAATAACCAATCATGCTTTAAACCAATTGTTAGCTCACAGAAGAATTCTTGCTCAGGCAGGTTTATCCGAAAAAAATAAAAAATAAAAAATTTATATAGTAGGGCATTTGACATGTTCAAAATATTTGTTCGATTTTAACATAATAAATCATTTCTGTAGAAACCATGGTTGCAGTTACAACTTTTTGCCACTTCTCATTAAAACTAGCATACAATACCATCAAACCATACTGGACAGGGATACAGCACTTCATGCTTACTCTCTACCCGAACGAGACTCCCTTCTTATCCACATACCCCATTAAATACATTCTAAGCACTCACTACATAACCGTTCATGCTATACATACGTTCATGATTACTTAGACTTGACCTTGATCCAAATTCCTTCTCGGGTCATTCATTCCGGATCGGGGCCGCCACTGCGGCATCAAGTAGTCAAGTGCCAACACATATCATAGAGAGAATGGGACGCTGGAAATCTTCGGTATACAACCGGTACGTTCCAAACACAGAGAAAATCAGACTCGCTTTCTACAATACGTCTAAATAATGTTGTTATTGTGGTAATAAATAAAACTTTACATACTTTTTGGCCCTCTTTTTGCAGGCCTAACCTCTCGTCGGTTTCGGCACACCTCAACCGACTATTATTTATCAAAATTACACTCACTTTAAATGTGCGCCCCTTTCATAATCCCGTACACAAATAGAAGGCGTATGCCTGAAGTTGTGGGAGGGATTTATGGCCTATATAAACCCAGCAAACCCCTTGCTTACCTGTCTTCGTCGATTCCGGAAATTCCCCTCCCACCACACCCTCTTTTCATATCATTATATCCAGGTGGGCCCTCTTTTTGCAGGCCTAACCTCTCGTCGGTTTCGGCACACCTCAACCGACTATTATTTATCAAAATTACACTCACTTTAAATGTGCGCCCCTTTCATAATCCCGTACACAAATATATATATATATATGAAAATGATGAAAAACCCCTGCACTCCAACCAAAAAAATCCAAAATACCTGGTGCTCTGGTTGCTAGATAATACATAAGGAAAGATACCGGCACTCCAAGGATTTATCATTCAAAAGTTCTTCTTTTAGATTATATATATATTATCATCCGTATAACTCTTCCAGTTGTCCATATATTGTTTCTTTTTTTGTCCTCTGCCAATTACAATTTGTGGGTTTGTTTTCTTCCTATATTACGCTCCCCTGTGGGGCTGAACATCTTGGCGGATTTCATAGAAACATAGAAACATAGAAACATAGAATGTGACGGCAGATAAGAACCATTCGGCCCATCTAGTCTGCCCAGTTTTCTAAATACTTTCATTAGTCCCTGGCCTTATCTTATAGTTAGGATAGCCTTATGCCTATCCCACGCATGCTTAAACTCCTTTACTGTGTTAACCTCTACCACTTCAGCTGGAAGGCTATTCCATGCATCCACTACCCTCTCAGTAAAATAATACTTCCTGGTATTATTTTTAAACCTTTGTCCCTCTAATTTAAGACTATGTCCTCTTGTTGTGGTAGTTTTTCTTCTTTTAAATATAGTCTCCTCCTTTACTGTGTTGATTCCCTTTATGTATTTAAATGTTTCTATCATATCCCCCCTGTCTCGTCTTTCCTCCAAGCTATACATGTTAAGATCCTTCAACCTTTCCTGGTAAGTTTTATCCTGCAATCCATGAACCAGTTTAGTAGCCCTTCTTTGAACTCTCTCTAAGGTATCAATATCCTTCTGAAGATAGGGTCTCCAGTACTGTGTACAGTACTCCAAGTGAGGTCTCACCAGTGTTCTGTACAATGGCATGAGCACTTCCCTCTTTCTACTGCTAATACCTCTCCCTATACAACCAAGCATTCTGCTAGCATTTCCTGCTGCTCTATTACATTGTCTGCCTACCTTTAAGTCATCAGAAATAATCACCCCTAAATCCCTTTCCTCAGATGTTGAGGTTAGGACTCTATCAAATATTTTGTACTCTACCCTTGGGTTTTTACGTCCAAGATGCATTATCTTGCACTTATCCACATTAAATGTCAGTTGCCACAACTCTGACCATTTTTCTAGTTTACCTAAATCATTTTCCATTTGGCTTATCCCTCCTGGAACATCAACCCTGTTACATATCTTAGTATCATCCGCAAAAAGACACACCTTACCATCAAGACCTTCTGCAATATCACTAATAAAAATATTAAAGAGAATGGGTCCAAGTACAGATCCCTGAGGTACCCCACTGGTGACAAGCCCAAGCTTCGAATATACTCCATTGACTACAACCCTCTGTTGCCTGTCACTCAGCCACTGCCTTACCCATTCAACAATATTCGAATCCAAACTCAAAGATTGTAGTTTATTGATAAGCCTTCTATGTGCAACAGTGTCAAAAGCCTTACTGAAATCTAAGTAAGCAATGTCTACTGCACCACCCTGATCTATAATTTTAGTTACCCAATCAAAAAAATCAATAAGATTAGTTTGGCATGATCTCCCTGAAGTAAACCCATGTTGTCTCTGGTCTTGAAATCCATGTGTTTTTAGATGTTCAACAATCCTATCCTTTAACATGGTTTCCATCACTTTCCCCACTACTGAAGTAAGGCTTACTGGCCTATAGTTGCCCGACTCCTCCCTATTACCTTTCTTGTGAATGGGCACAACATTCGCTAACTTCCAATCTTCTGGGACTACTCCTGTTTTCAATGATTGGTTAAATAAATCTGTTAATGGTTTTGCTAGTACACCACTAAGCTCTTTTAATAGCTTTGGGTGTATTCCATCAGGTCCCATTGACTTATTTGTCTTTACTTTTGACAGTTGAAATAGAACCTCTTCCTCTGTAAACTCACGTGTAATAAATGACTCATTTATCCTTTTTGTTAACAGAGGTCCCTTTCCTTCATTTTCATCTGTAAATACCGAACAAAAATATTCATTGAGGCAGTCAGCTAGACCTTTATCCTCATCTACATACCTTCCTTCTTTTGTTTTTAATCTAACTAATCCTTGTTTTACTTTTCTTTTCTCATTTATGTATCTAAAAAAAGTTTTGTCCCCCTTTTTTACTGACTGTGCTATTTTCTCTTCTGTGTGGGATTTGGAAGCTCTTATAACTTGCTTAGCCTCTTTCTGCCTAATCTTATAGGTCATTCTGTCTTCCTCACTCTGGTTTTTTTTATAATTACTAAATGCTAACTTTTTGTTTTTTACTATTTTGGCCACATCTGCGGAGTACCACAGTGGTTTCTTGAATTTTTTGCTTTTACTGACAAGCCTAATGCAATTTTCTGTTGCCTTCAGTAGTGCAACTTTTAAATAATCCCATTTATTTTGGACTCCATATAAATTGCTCCAGTCTGATAATGACTCCTTTACACATATTCTAATTTTAGAAAAGTCTGTTTTTCTAAAGTCTAAAACTTTTGTTTTTGTGTGGTGTGACTCAGTCACTGTTCTTATATTAAACCACACTGACTGATGATCACTGGATCCTAAACTTTCACCTACAGTAATATCTGATACCAAATCTCCATTTGTTAACACTAAATCTAGTATGGCCTCTTTACGAGTTGGCTCCTCAACGACTTGTTTTAGAGACAATCCCAGTAGGGAGTTTAGAATATGTGTGCTCCTGGCACAAGTAGCTATTTTTGTTTTCCAATTCACATCAGGAAGATTAAAGTCACCCATGATGATAACTTCCCCCTTCATTGTCATTTTAGCTATTTCTTCAACTAGTAGATTATCTAACTCTTCAATTTGTCCTGGGGGCCTATAAATCACACCTACACGAGTTACTGTGTGATTACCAAATTCTAACGTAACCCAAACGGACTCTATGTTCGCCTCACTAACCTTTATTAGGCTAGATTTTATGCTATCCTTTACATACAGGGCCACCCCTCCCCCTTTCTTGCCTTCCCTGTCTTTTCTATATAAAGAGTACCCTGGTATTGCTATGTCCCAGTCATTTTTCTCATTATACCATGTCTCGGTAACAGCGACTAAATCTACACTATCAGTTGCCATTATTGCCACAAGTTCATGTATCTTATTCCCTAAACTGCGAGCATTTGTAGACATGACTCTAAGCTTATCATTTTTTAACACACTTGCTACAGGCACCTTCTGTCCTTGTTTTGGGGGACAATTGGATTGATGTTTTATCACCCTTTTGCCCCCCCCTCCTAGTTTAAAAACATCCTAGCAAAACCTCTGAACTGCTCACTGAGAACATTTGTTCCCTTTTGAGAAAGATGCAAACCATCTTTTTTGTACAGTTTATTTCCATTCCAAACAGAGCTACCATGAGCAATAAAGCCAAATCCTTGCTCCCGACACCATTCACCAAGCCACAAGTTAAAGTCCCTAATACGCATCCGCCTGTCGTTCTGAGTGTTATGCACAGGCAGAACTTCAGAGAATGACAGTGTGGAAGCAACCTGCCGTATATCATTGGCAAAAACACTAAAAACTTCCTTAACCTCTGAAACCTCATTGCAAGCCAAGTCATTTGTCCCTAAATGGAACGTGAAACAAATGCAAAGCAACTATTACACTGAACTAAGTCTGCCATTCCAATGAGGCGAATAATTTAAATCAAACAAATTTTACCTTTTTTTTTTTATTTGTCCTCCTGGATACCTCAGATTACCTCCTGTTTATCTCCAGAATATCTCCAACCACACACACACTTAGAAGCAACACTCTCCAGAATATCTCCAACCACACACACACTTAGAAGCAACACTCTCCAGAATATCTCCAACCACACACACACTTAGAAGCAACACTTAGATGAAGCAACCAAGCTCTATTAGCCAAGCTAATGACAACTACCCTTATATACTCCTAAAATCACCTCCCACTAGGAATGTTTAACACCTGGGTAGGCCTCTGCTTATTAGCAAACAATAGCTAATTTAAATAGCAATCAATAGCAAGTAGCTACCTAATCCAATCAAATGCCTTATAATTACCAACAGGAAATCAAACCTTGTGCAGTCAGTAACCTTTTCCTACAGATGAATCTTACCTGTAACAGTAAAAAAGAACTCTTAGCACAACTATTAGACAGTTGAAGCTTCTGTAAAACTCTCCAGAATATCTCCAACCACACACACACTTAGAAGCAACACTTAGAAAGAGGTTCCTTTGCTGCTCAGTCCCAGATGCTGTGGGTTAGAGGCCATTCTGTTGAGTGTCTGTATGTGGAATTCTCCTGCCTGGCACACAGTGCTGATGTGATAGCTCTATATTAGCTGGAGGCTTTGCTGTTCCCACCGCTCACTGAGTGTCACATCACATCAGATATATGTGCTGTGCGTGTACTCTAGACTCCTGTCCTCACGGTATGTGATGCCAGGAAGAGACATGGGAATGTCTGATATGTTCTAAGACATGTACTAGCTGTGGAACAGTTCTGGAACCAGATACTACTGGCCAGGAGATTTATCTGACTCCCAAGAGAAGCAGAGTTGTCTATCTTGACTTTTGGGTAAAGCAAAGTTAAGCCCTCTTTTCCAAGAAACGGGACCTAACATACAGAGAGTGTGTCCTTGTTAACAAGTGTATGTCAAACAGATTTGAAAAAAAAAAAAAACAAGTGTATGTCACTCTGATTGAAACCCATTTTCTTTGTGGGACCTTGTCCACCTGAAGCTTGCGATAGTGAGCTGTACTAGTGAGGAGTAGAGTGTCAGTGTAGGTTTTCTCCCTCTAAGTGTGACTCATTGTCAATAATTTGCCCTGACTTTTGCTTCGGTTTGTTCCTTTTAGTAGGTCTGCTTCATATTTTGTGATTGAACATATAGGAGTAATATACCGTATATACTCGAGTATAAGTCGACCCGAATATAAGTCTAGACCCCTAATTTTACCCCCAAAAACTGGGAAAACTTATTGACTCGAGTATAAGACTAGGGTGGGAAATGCAGCAGCTACTGGTAAATTTCTAAATAAAATTATATCCCCAAAAAATTACATTAATTGAATATTTATTTACAGTGTGTGTATATAATGAATGCAGTGTGTGTGTGTGTGTGTGTGTGTATAATGCAGTGTGTTTGTATGAATGCGGTCAGTGTGTGTGTGCTCTGACCCCGCGGCTCTCGCGAGACTTGCAGAGGGAGCTGACCGGACCGGAGGAGAGAGAAGGGAGCTAACAGGAGTTGCAGGAAAGATAAGTAAGAGCTCTCTGCCAGCCCCCAACAGCCCCTTGTCTGTATTATGGCACTGTAAGTTGCCATGATACAGACACTCACTCGAGTATAAGACGAGTGGGGGGTTTTCAGCACAAAAAATGTGCTGAAAAACTCGGCTTATACTCGAGTATATAAGGTAACTGGTATCGCAAAAGAGCAAAATCAGTGCACCAGAGGGACACACTAGGGATGTCCTAGGGCTTAAGCCTATGTATAAAAAAAAAAAACAACAAATGAGAAAGTGCTACCAGGTAAACTGAAAAAAAAATCTAATCTTTACCAGTAAATACTTATCTATTATAACAGATACGGTAATTGTTTTTGTTTGTTTTTAGTTTGCAGGTTTTTTTCTCCTTTCATTACCAGGCACTTTCTTATTTTTTTGAGATTGTTCGTTTTGTTGACAAATCGTTTTGTTGTCCTCAATCAGCACAATGAGTGTGTTATGGGAAGGTATGTTGGTGTCCTGATGTCTGTGTTCCCATTTCTCTGTTTAGGATGAAAGTCATATGTCCTGATGTCTTTGTATGAGGGAGGAACTAAGAGGCTTGAATCTGGTATCCTTGCATTAGAAGTGAGTGAGTGATATCAGATTTTTGACGTCAAGTTATTTGACTACAAAATGTTTGTAGTTCTGATAAGGAACAGCAACTCGTACATGACTGCAGCTGTGCAAGAGATTATTTTTCAGTTATGTTACTGCAGTTACCTCCCTTTTTTTGTTTACGTCAGAAAGTACTGCTTTGATTGCCTCCTGCTGTCTTTGCTGCAAATGATCGCTCCCAATGTCTGTGTACTATGAGGCGGTAAAAGGTCTATGTCCTCCTCTCTGTGTTCGGTGTCAGTGAGACATTCTGATCTCTTTGTATTAGGCCGTCAATGAATGGTCTATGGCCTGATAGTTGTGTAAAAATAGAAGATGAGGAGGTGATGAGTACTTGTTCTATTTTCTGTTTGTTAAAGGGACACTATAGGCACGAAGACAACTTCAACTTATTGAAATGGCCTGTATGCACTGTACATGTCCCCTTAACTCTGCAATTTAATTCATTGCAGATTCGGAGAAACTGTAATGTGTATATCGCAGGGTTAATACTGCCTCTAGTGGCTATCTACCACACAGCCACTAGGGGCACTTTCTGCTGTTTCACAGAGTTTACACAGGACGTTCTGACGCAGTGCATGAGGACATCCAGCGTCTTCAAATCCCCCATAGGAAAGCATTGACTCAAGTCCTAATGCATATGCGGCACTCGCTGCTCATGCGCAAAAGGTTCCCCCTCTTTGCTAACGTTGGTATAGGCGGAGACTGAGTCAGTGCAGTAGAGGTGGGGGTCGGGAGGTGGGATTAGTTTTAGGAAAATAGCTTTGTATTCCTAACAGTATAGTGTTCCTTTAAGACGATTTATAAGAACTATGTGTCCTGTTGTCTCTGTGTTAAGAGATGGTGTGGAGCATTCTGAGATCTATGTAATGGATAGTAATGCTGATGCCTGTGTATTAGGTGTAGGTGAGAGATTATATGATTACATGCCATGTACATGCTGCAGGTAAGCTCCAGGTGCACACAGAGTTCCTCCATAAAGCTCTGTAATCATGACATTTCATCATCATTGGTTATTGTTAAGGCATGGAATTCCCCATTACCTGGGTCTCCTTCGCCCACCTTGCTGCAGTTTCCGCTGGCTCGTTGTTCTGCACAATACAGTGGAATCCCCCCCTCATTTTATCACACAGTTGAATTGGGGCAGTCGGGGGTTGCCATGGTGATGGCTATGCTTGCGCCTTCTGAGTCACTTTGCCAGCCTGATGAAATGTCTATGCTGCTCTGGTGGCACCTGCACAGTGTGAGTTAACTCCTTCAGTGCCAGCGGCATGCTCTGACTGTAGGCAAATGTCCTTTTACGGTATGCTGGCACAGGCCTGTCCCATTTCTTAAAGCAAATCCTCTGCATATTTCTTCGCCACTCATTACTATTCTTTTATCATTAAAGTCACTAACGCCCTGCAGCTTGTTTTTCCCTCAGCTAAGAATTTCTATACAAACTGGTTTCTGGTGACTTTTGTAGGAGGGAAGCGTAGACTTCGAAATGTTCTCCTGCTAGACTCCTGGAAAAACATCATTTAAAAAAATATATACCAGCAGCAACATGATCAGGTGATCGTACTTTATATAAAGGATACAGGCAGTTTATATTAGGTTTAATGAAGGTTTGAGATGTGTATTAAATCAGTGATATTTTTGCACAAGGGTTTTTAGACTGTTACTCCCTGTTTTTTTTTTCTGCCAGTAAGTTCTTACGACAGCATTTGAGGGTCACAGTTTGGTTGAACACATTTAAACCTAAGTTATATGGCGTGTGGGCTGGATATGGTCTTCAGGAAATTTTGCACAGCCTCTATGCAGCAAAGGACGATCACATGGTAAATTGTACTACGTAATGTATTTAAATAATGCCCAAGCAATGCTTTAGAATTCTAATCATTGGGGCAGAAGAGGAGATTAGATTATAGGTTTCTGTAGGAACATTGCTCAGTAATAATGCTTTTAACATACACGGTATGTTTTTGATACAGGCTCACACAGTGTGACTAGCTTTAGAAACATAGGCCTACAGCATTAATTAAATAGAAATGTTGAAAAAGAGAAACATCTAATGAATGAAACTAATGGATTATATCTCACAGACCTAAATGACAATGAACATTACCAAAGGTTTAAAATTACAGTTATATACCGGTACTTATAGTGTATGTGCTGGGGAAAACAAACCTAAAGGAACACTCCATGCACCATAGCAACTACAGCTCATTGTTGTGGTAATGGTGCCAGAAGTGTCCAAATGCCTTCCCACAATACGTGGGCAAACTGTTTAAGAACATTTTGACAACTTACCTGGGTTCTGCCTGGTGCCAGTTGACCCTCTGTGTCCCTGAAGCCTCTGCACTGAGCTAGACATGGTGATGCATTACGTAGCTTGCTTGCTCCGCTAATGCTGTCAGCCAATGAACTGCCCTACTGGCAGGACTTAGCTCAGTGGAGCTAATAGATGCTTCTAGCAGGAGCTTCCGACTCCACAGGTGGAAGTTACCGCACCTGGCCCACTCCAGTTTAATTGTCAAATAGTTCTCAAATGGTTTGACTACTTTCCCTGGAAAATATGGTGCTTTAGAGTATTTGTATTTTATTTTTTGGGGGGTTAGTCTTAGTTTTTTTTTATTTGAATTTTATTTGGATTTGTACAAAGGTACACATCTTATTCAATATGTGTAATTAAAGGTAAAGAAAAATAAGACATAGAAAGACATCGAGAATGATAAGGAGTGACAGGCACTACAGGCATTATTAGGTAGGCTATTGTGGTAAACAAGTAAATGGTGGTTAGATTAGTACTCATATATCTTAACTGTACAATCAAGTTAGATGTTAGCAGAGGTGTTAATTATAATACAATAGATTCGATTTCTACACTATTTACCTTGGAAAATCAAACTATACCAAGCTCAGTAATCATACGATGGTCTTAAAATTGAAATATCCCCATAGATTATAAAGATTGGTTGAGATCTATCAGATTAACCAACAATCTGATACATTGTATGAATATTGTCAAAGTTCAATTTACATTTATGCATAGGTGGTACCTAGTTCCCTCAAAACTAGCAGCTATGTACCCTTATCACTAACAGATGTTGGAGGTGTGGAATTAGGGAAGGTTCTCTTTTGCACATTTGGTGGGAGTGTGATTTAATTAAACCCTTATGGTTACTGGTTTTCAGCAAGCTGAAAACATTTACTAAACTCAATTTAGAAATAAGAGCAGAGATTGCCTTGCTGCAATTAAACTGGTACAGAGTTTCCAAATTAGAAACAATGATAATTATAAAAAAAAAAAATTCAGCTACAAAGCTTTTAATAGCTAGAAATTGGAGAGAAAATAACCCTATAACCTGGTTACAACTAAAAAAAACAAGTCTTATATCAACTCCGAATGGAGAAAGGTTTAAGATGGATAAATTATTCCACCATTACCAAAAGTAATGATGCCCAAAAGTGGTGGGAGTATCTTAAAAAATTATAACTTTTTAAAATCTTTAACCATTCCTCTTCATTTACCAGGACATGTCCTTCTTGTGGTCCGCAAATTGTATCGCTTTGTACAAGCGCAAAAATGTGTTAAACTAAACAATAACATATTGAGCATTGTTTGTGTATATGTATTGTTATGATAAAAAAGAAAGAAAAATGTAATAAATATTATATATATATATATATTGTGATAAAGTGAAGGCAGAGAGGCCTTTTAACCCCAGGGGAAGTATGTGTAGTTTTGTGTTGCACAACACAAAGCTTTGTTTAGTTATGGGCCCCTGGGGTGGAGTATTTGGAGAAGGGTGGGCCAATGCTCCACTCCACAGTTTAGTAGTTTTCTTGGGAGACAAAGATCCAGGCCAGGGTTTTTGGACTGTCTCCAGCCCACTGTTCAGCTGGAGATGATCAGCTGTAGCAGTGGGAATAAACCACTCCCTGCTAGGCAGGTACAGGGGGATTGCTGGCTTTCTCTCAGGAAGCAGGTAGGAGAGAGGGTGTTCTCTCCAGTAAGAGAGTCAAGGAGACTAGGCACTGGGAGTGCTGGCTTGAGGCACTGGGAGTGCTGGCTTGGAGCACTAGGAGTGCGGAAGGAAGCAGTCAAGGCTGGCTTGGAGCACTGGAGTGCTGAGAGCGGACAAATACACTAGGTTGGTGAAACCCACAAATTTTGTTATAGTTTAACCCCTGATAGATAGGGAATCTGATGTGAGTTAGTGCTCAGACGAGCTAGGCTTTTTGTTGTAGGGATTTGTGTTACATCATTGCATTTATGTTTCGTTTGCTGCTGCCTGATGTGTAAATTTACAAATAAAGTTGCCGGGATTATAAGAAAATAAAAGGACTGTGCATATTTTGCCCTAGAGGACCGTGCTATCTACTAACAAGGATCACAATATATATATATATAAAAGGCATAGAGCAGAACTAGTGTAGCCTAGGGTCTCAAGCGTTCACAGGAACTGGTTTCTTGGCTCTAGGCATATGTCGCTGGATCATTCAGTTTACAGTTCCCTTTACTTGCGTTGCTGCCCTCGTGTTTAGCATAGCTGGAAGGAGATCAGTGTCAGAGTGGTATCTCCATGCTATACGGTCAGGGAGCTGTCTTCTCCCCAGCGGTATTTCACAACATGACCCTGTTGGTGGCCAGCCATGGGAGCCAGCAGCCTTCTTTCTAGCAGAACGGAAAATGGCAAGTCTCTGTATATTACTACTATGCAGCCCTCAAACTGAATGTTTCCCAAGACTCTGGAGCGGGTCAGGATGGCAGAGTGAGCCGCAACATTCCTGGTGACCACAATAGTGTCTCTGAAATCCACCGCTTGTACCTTCTGGGAGAGGATGCCCATCTACTCCTGAGTCTCTTTTAGGTCGGCCTTCCACACTTTTCGCAGGTCTTTTTTTAATATCTCCTTTTATAGAAGGAGATGAGTCTTTATCTGACTCTGCCTCCTTGGGAGTCTTCTCCTGGTCCCAGGGAGGTGAGTATTTCCTCCTCTTCATATGACTCTTCTGAGGCTTCTTCCTCCTCTCGAGGTTCTGTTGCCATTTTAGGAGGCGGTAGCGGGGTAGGTCGCTCGAATGAGAGCCTTATGTCTGGCATTCTTGGGCTCTCCAAGCCTCTAAACATTTGATTCTTGCACCCCATATTGTTATCTGGTGGGGGTTTTCGGGTATTTGTCTCCCCAAAGCTCTAGATGCTTTAAAAAGTGTATATTGTCTGTGCCTGGTACGAAGCTCAGAAGAGATGCGTCTCTTTTTCAGCTTGGTCAGCCAGCTGTCCATTGTGGGAGCACATGACCTAATGGTCTATGTTGTGAAATATACTTTTCTTATAAGAAGATCCAGACAAGCATCTATTTTGGTTAAGACCAATCAGCTGATACTCTTAGCCAGTGAGCTAAGCCCTGCATTGTAGGAGAGCAAACAGAACAAACAGTGTTCCTTCATAATATTCTGCTGCCTTCTGGAACAGTGGAAGTGCACTTCTTCAGTTTGCTTCCAATTCCCATTCTTTGAATCCTCCATCTTCCGCTGACAAAAGTGAATAACAGCTGGTTCATCTCCAATCCCTGCCCACAATCTGCTATTCCCAAACTGTCCATTTGAAGTGATCATAGTGCCAGATTTCCCTTTGTTTTAACAGTAGTTCCCTGCCAGCACAACCTGTCTATCCTTTCCTGCTTTTTGCATCCCAGCCGTACTAGAGAAGCTATTCCTATGAGTGAAGATGCTGAGAGTATCAGCCTGTGGAGGTTCTGTGCTGGGGTAAGTTTTTTTCATTCCAAACAGGCCAATCTGCTGCGGTACACAAAATCAGGACTGGCTAAATCCTTCCTCTTCCCTCCTGCATCCATGTCTAAATGTCACCCTCCACCCCCTTGAATGTAGCTCAGTGATAGGCAGCAAACCCTTTTTTGTCTGTCTGTCAGTATTACAATTTACTTTACCAGATCTCCAATCTGAACTTCCAGAGATGCCGCTCATCTTACGCTTGTGCAAAAGTATGGGCCTTGGAGAGAGTCTTCCAGGCATGCATACATGGTGTAAAAGGTCAAACCTTCAATCTTGCCTGTGTTCATTGCCCCAGAAACAAAAGATCTTATTTTACACAGGTAAAAAAAATACTACCACTGTAATTACCTGCAATGCTTTACCCCCTATGTGTTTTAACTCTTTACAGGGACACTCTAGGCACCCTAACCACTTAATCTCATTGAAGCGGTTATGGTTTCTGAAGTCCCCTGGAACCGTTCCACTGTTCAGTGTACTGCCTTCAAACATTTCAACCAGTGTTGGAATTAAAGTGGGAGAGGGCCTTTGTGCAAAAATTATTTTGCCCCCCTCCTCTATCATAAGGATTAAAAAAAAGGTAGACCCCCCTCTGTTGCACAACTCCCACAATGCTTTGCCAGCTGAGGTTCTACTATTTCCCCCTCCTTGCAGGGTTGCATTTAACATTGAGCAGTGTTTGTATGTTTGAATGTATGCATGTTTTTGTATTGCAGAACTTCTGCCGGTGTGTATGCACTGGGGATCGCACACATTAGGCATGCACCTAAGCGCATAGGCCACCCGATGGCAAATGTGTTCTCAGGGGCCCAGTCAGCGCTGTGGCCCTTTAACAGTGCGATCAGACAATTCTGTGATCGTGGAAGCATTGGAGGAAGTGACGGGCGGTCACATCCTCCCAGATTACACGGGCCACAAGGGAGCACTGCCAAGGGGAGGGGGAGCGGAATGGGAGATCATCTGACTCCCAACAGCCTGAGACAGCCATCTGGACCTCAGGGTAGCCACCCTACTGCACATAAAAGGTAGGAAACATGAGAGTGCCTTAAAATGTGTATACTTTTAGGGGGGCGGGGCCTGACCACTGAGCCGTGCAGACGTGTTTCCCTGGGGCTCCCGCACCAAGCGACTAACTGAGTCGGTAACCTGCTCGATACAGCGGTTACAAGAAATTCTCAGTCCTTAACGAGACAGACAAGGCTGGGACCTACCGGGGGACACCAAACATGTCGCCCAAATGCATGGAATCTCGGCATCGGCATCTGTGGCCTGCACACGCGGCAGGCGCGGGGGAGACAGCCGCTCCCCTGTGCCTATCAGCCGTGGAAAGACCAAGCTTGCACCTCCGTCCCCCCCCCCTATGGACCGGTGCGGGTCATCCCGGTCCCCGCCAGCCTGAAGCACCGAGCACTGTCACTCTCCCGACCAAGCGGTGACGGAGACAACCGGCGCAAAACGACGGACAAGATGGCGGACAAGCGCTTGGGAGCAGAGATAAGGCACCACAATATCCAGACAAGCAGCTCACTCTACCGGAGCACTACTCCACGCAATTAGACGCCTTATTACAGCGCTTCTGGGACAACTTGGAGCAACGTAGCAAGCAGACACGCCGTACCCCGGAACAGGGGGCAGTACAGCAGAGGGAGCAGAGCGGGAAGGGGCCGCGCTCGGGCACTTCACGTAGAGCCGCACTCACCATTCACATTGGCAGCCTACCTGGGCCGAAGGCCACACGGAGACTAATTCCGCAGCTCCGAGCACACCCCCGGAAGCTTGACCGCTGCAGGCGGTGACAGAACAACCAGACTTTCCAGGACGCCCATGAAGGGGTAGACCCGGCCTCATCGAGTCACCGAGTCTGTGGATCACGGGTGCTGGCCTTACCAATGACCCGGGGCAGGAGGGCGGCTCCACACCACTTGCCCCTCGCCCTAACCATCCCACAGTGACAATTGGCACCCTTGAGTAGGCCCAAAACAACGAGAAGGCAGCGGAAAGGCAAACAGGCATCTCACCTAAACGGGGAGGCGAAACGGCGACCACGAACGAAATGCAGCATGGGCAAGCCACAGCCACCCCCTACAACAAGAGCACTTACACCACAGCCTACTGACTCACCCAAATGGTATCCATCACGCCCACAGCCTCACCGCAGGGAAATGCGACAGCATGGACACCCGAGGCAGGGATCAGCACAGCCCCAACGAGGCATAGGTTGAAGACTTTAAAGCACTCTACTTACCTGGGCTCACGACCGGGAGACCGACCACAGCACACTACACCATGCCGTGAAACCGGGACAACTCATCTCTCAGCTGTTTAGCTCAAAGAAAGGACTTTCCCCACTGATATGCCCTTCTCTACCTCTGCCTCGTTCCTGCAGTTCTGTAGTGCATGCATGACCAGGTTGTACTTGATTCACTGACTCTAATACTCTGTTAGCTATTAGTCACGAGAAAGTACCCTCTATTTACCTATATCTAAACATGCTGGTGGACAACCATGCTCACACATACGCAGGTTACATGGGTTAACTTTCTGCGCCAACCCCTACTATGTTTTATACCAGTAGCCCACCCTTTATGCTTTATGGTGCCCCACACTCAGTTCAGCATTTACAGCACACAACCACACAGAGTACCCTATCTTTAAACCGTACTGGATAATTCGCGCAGACCTATGCAATAACACACTGTTATTCCTGATGTACTATGCCTGTTGCATAATTTAGCCCTGAGTAGACGCACTGTGACCCTAGCGGGTTAACTTGTACCTAGGCAATCACCTACTATCAAACCTACTCATTTGATTGGTGTGCCACCTAGCACAAGCCTGTTTAACTCTTAATATCTCACCGATTGTATCAGCCTGTTTGCCTCTTAGTATGGCATAAATAGTATGAGCCTGCTCAACCCTCAATATGTTCTCGACTCGTATAAGCCTGTTTTATTATTAGCAACCCTATAGTTTAAACTTGTATACCTAGCCTTGTAATAATTGTTTTAGTGCTAACCTGAATATAATTAATCTAGAACTGTTAAGCGTTGACCGTCCTACTTTATTTTATTTTACTATTGCTAATTTCATTGTTTAGCTATGCTTAAAATTGTAAAAATGTGCAATTCCTCATGCCACTGTCAAACTCAAGTACATCTTTTATTACGCTGATGTGGCGTATGTCGCTACCATGTAACACCCTGCACAACAAAAATAAAGAATTCAAAAAAAAAAAAATGTGTATACTTTGTCTGTGTATGTGAATGTGTGTCTTTGTATGTGGATGTGTATCTGTCTGTGTATAGATAGATAGATAATATAGAAAGTCACAAGATATACATAGTGATAAGACGATCACTCAATATGTCTTCAGAGTGCTTATTCGCAACATACTGTTTCAACATCCAAGGTACTCTTTCACTTTCAGTTATCAACCAAACAAAAAACAAACAAACAAAACATTATATAGGGTTAATCGCTAAAGTAAATTCCAAATTTATGGCCAATTTAGATGATCTGGAATAATTCTCTAAATTCTCTATGCTTTCAGTTCAGCTATGTTGGCCTAAAAGTTGTAATTCACTTTTATTTTTCACTTTAGGGAATAATGCTGATAAGGTTTTCTTACCACTCAGCTCTCATTTTATTCTATTACAGGCATGTCTAACATGGGTACATGAGATGTTTCTCGGCTACATCTACTCCTACATTTAAAGCAGGTTTAGCATCTGGTTCTCTCGTTCAGAAGCATCAGGGATGCCAAGGTCAACCAACCATCATTGTCTTATAGCCTAGGTTTGACCTAATTTCTCCAGTACACTCAAAAAACATTTGGAAAGAACTGTGCTTTACAGTATAATTGATTTTTATGACGCTCAGTAATTTCGGTATACACTGTGACCTCCGCAGCAGGGTGAGCTGGCAGATTCTGGGTTGCCGTGGAGATGAGGATGCTCTGTCAAGCTGATGGCTGGGACCCAGCGCCTGAGCGTTTAATCTTTTGTATAATCTCCCATCTGTTCCTCCTTCCTGGTGGAAGTGGGTCTTTATTGTGAGAATATGACTTCCTTATGATTTTTAAAGGCTGAGCAGTGTTTGAATTCATCTCTGTCTACATGAAATTACTTTATCTTATTTATGCACAGAGCTTAAAATTTCAAGTCCTACACTACTTACCAAGCCTTAAAAGATCCTTGGCATACTCTCCAGGGGCGAACTTTTACTTGCCAGATATACATTTTCACTTGCATGTGCTTAGTGGAGAGTGGAAATTTTGAACCTTGAATGCAAAATGTAATACTCTTACTGTGGACACATTTACGTTTTATAAAGTCATAACTGATATACGTTTCCCAAAGGGAGAAACAGTCATTTGACGCAGTAATAGACTCGCCATATAAACACATAAATAAACAATTTGTACCCTTACATTGCAATGATATGAATGGGGCAAAACAAAACAGTGTTGCCCTAGGGGACTCTAGTCACAGTATGGTATAAATACATGAGGCGCAATGGACACATTCTTATCGAGACAACTCTAATGTCTAGCGATACATGAAAGTTATAAATTAAAATAAAAAATCTTTATTGAATATTAAGTAAGAAACAACACAAGTAAGAAATATAGAAAAAATACCACCCAAATAATACGCTTGTGAACAAGTAATAGCGTGCTGAAAGTGTACCTTAGCAGGCATATGGTGATAGTGAAAGATCCCAAACCACTGGGGATCGGATATTAAGTAATCTTGGAAATATATTAATATTGATATTCTGTGGCGATAAGGTGTTATACTAAAAAGGAAAGGATTACTAGAACCCAATGCCTACAAAGTATTATTCAGTGTATGCTTCAGTATGTCTCTGGTTAGTGTAATTGCTCAAATTGTTGATGTATAATATCCGGTAAACTGAATAGTATACATGTCTGAATGTGCAACAAGAGGGAAAATGACTCAACGAGACAGATGATTGAAGGACTAGTAATTAGATAAAGAAAAACAGTAAGTAAATAAGTATTGCTTAGCTCAACTATCTACACTATGGAACAAATAGCACCCTGGTAAGTATCTATATTTACCCCAGTAATACCATCTTGATCAAGTATGGTATGCACAAGGGTTTCCTAACCCTCTACCAGGGTGTCTAACTGTAGTATCCAGACAACCCCGGACTCAAGACTGTAAAGCAGATAGCAAGCACCCTGGTAAGTGTCTATAGTGTCTTAAGATATTCGTTCACACGATAGTGGATACGTAAAAGAGCTACTTGGCCCTACATGTGCTTTTGAGGGCACCTATGAAATATGTTGAAACAGTTCTAAATGCTGAATAATCCCTAAGCTCACTGTGAACACTTCTACACTGAACAAAATTATAAGCGCAACACTTTTGTTTTTTCCCCCATTTTTCATGAGCTGAACTCAAAGATCTCAGACTTTTTCTATGTGCACAAAGGCCTATTTCTCTCAAATATTGTTCACAAATCTGTCTAAATCTGTGTTAGTGAGCACTTCTCCTTTGCCAAGATAATCCATCCACCTCACAGGTGTGGCATATCGAGATGCTGATTAGACAGCATGATTATTGCAAAGGTGTGCCTTAGGCTGGCCACAATAAAAGGCACTTTCTAAAATGTGCAGTTTATCACACAGCACAATGCCACAGATGTCACAAGTTTTTAGGGAGCGTGCAATTGGCATGCTGATTGTAGGAATGTCCACCAGACCTGTTGCCCGTGAATTGAATGTTCATTTCTCTACCATAAGCTGTCTCCAAAGGCATTTCAGAGAATTTGGCAGTACATCCAACAGGCCTCATAACCGCAGACCACGTGTAACCACACCATCCCAGTACCTCCCCATCCAACATCTTCACCTCCAAGATCGTCTGAGACCAGCCACCCGGACAGCTGCTGCAACAATCGGTTTGCATAACCAAATAATTTCTGCACAAACTGTCAGAAACCGTCTCAGGGAAGCTCGTATGCATGCTCGGCGTCCTCATCGGGGTCTCAACCTAACTGCAGTTGGTCGTCGTAACCGACTTGAGTGGGCAAAAGCTCACATTCGATGGCGTCTGGCACTTTGGAGAGGTTTTCTCTTCACGGATGAATCCCGGTTTTCACTGTACAGGGGAGATGGCAGATAGCATCTTGATATGCCACACCTGTGAGGTGGATGGATTATCTCGGCAAAGGAGAAGTGCTCACTAACACAGATTTAGATGTATCTCAATATTAAATATAACCTTTCGCAACACCCTATGGAATCTAGCTTTGACATTAAACTTTAGCCTTAAACCCATGTTTATTCTAAGCACTTCTAACGTTATCTTTAATCCTGCACGTGTTTACACAGCTAAATACACTCACTATACTAACAGAATCAAACATAATGCATTACAAGCATAAATACTCACACACATACATAAATACATAAATACGCACATACATACATACATACATACTCACATACATACATACATACATACTCACATACATACATACATACATACATACATACATGCATACATACATAAATACTCACATACATACATACATACTCACATACATACTCACATACATGCATACTCACATACATACATACATAAATACTCACATACATACATACATACATACATACTCACATACATGCATACTCACATACATACATACTCACATACATACATACATACTCACATACATACATACTCACATACATACTCACATACATACATACATACTCACATACATACATACATACATACTCACATACATACATACATACTCACATACATACATAAATACTCACATACATACATACATACTCACATACATACTCACATACATGCATACTCACATACATACATACATAAATACTCACATACATACATACATACATACTCACATACATGCATACTCACATACATACATAAATACTCACATACATACATACTCACATACATACATACTCACATACATACATACTTACATACTTACATACTCACATACTTACATACTCACATACTTACATACTCACATACATACATACTCACATACATACATACATACATACATACATACTCACATACATAATTCACATACATACATACATACTCACATACATACATACTCACCTACATATATACATAAATACTCACATACATATAAACTTGCATACATATATACATAAATACTCACATACATACATATGCATTTATCAAATACCTATTTTTTTTATTTATTTTTTTTAGATATTTTTATCCAGTTAATGAATTCAGGAAACTAGCATTTCTAGATATTTTTTTTGGTGGGGTGGGAGGATCAGTGGGTGCGTTCTGTGCCTATAGGCACCTGATTTATAAATTTGACCATGTGTATCTTGCAACATTTTTTTTTTCTTTGGTCTATTAAGGATAGCATATAGATCTGCTTTTGTGTAGATCGGTTATTGTATTCTTTCTACCTTTGCATCTTCTTTGTCCTAATCTTGCCAATCCAGCTCAGGATTCTTCTTCCACGTAAATTAACGTCACTGATCCAGCAATTCGTACACTGAATGGAAGTATTTAGTGTGTCACCCTGTCCCCTGATTTTGTCCCTGGTGGCAGTAGATTGATGCAGCCGTTGCAGTCAGTAGTCACAGCTTTTGTGTTCTGCGAGGAAATAATGATATAAAATGCTTGCATGTATGCTCCGATGTAAATGATGTCTTAATGAAGCTCCACACTATTGTTACTCATACTGAGCTGTGTGGAGCATAGGGTCTGATTTATTTACTTACTTACAAGAGAGAATTGGCAGTATATTTAATTATATTCAAACTAAGGACCAGGTTGTATGTGCGTGCGTGTGTGAGATTTACATTAGTACCGTATAGTGACGTACTTATATTATAAATGTGTGTCTCACTGGCATGGAACTTGTGATCAATGGGGGTCTGTTGTGCTTGCACCACCTATTGAAGCCAGTGTTAATGACATATTATGATGTTACATTCCTGTGATGCTAAATGTATAGCCACATCCATTTATGCAGATTTCCCATCTTTGGGGTAGAATTACAGCTATCAAAATTTAGTGGTGCAACTTTGGAAATGAAATGTAATCTACCTAGAGAAAGCTTAATAAAATACACAGAAAACCTCTACAAATAAATGTAAACATAGACACTTACAGAAATACAATCTTTTATTATAATTCTAAATCAACAAGCATTCAACCGCAACCCCTTTATTAAACCCTCATGGACTTATGATCAGTTCAGACATAGAGGGACAGACAGACACACAAGTAGATCACACATTGCAAATCTAGGGCAGGTATTTGCACAAGAATAAATAAATCGGATTTCTGTATTGTGATTGCCACGAGCAATTGCTCTTTCTCTTGAGAGTTGCAGTCGTGGAGGTTGCCAGTTAGTAGCCTCCCCTGTCTAATCTTGCTCTAAATATTATGTGACTTGCTGAGTGTAGATTGCTGAGTGTGGTGGACAGTGTTGTGAAATGCTGCTGAAGATTTCATGCCTCTGCTAGCATTCCAGCTTATATCATAATGGGCACCGCATGTCACAGAAAACCAATAATACTACCTTGGATTTTCCCTGATTTTCTCTCTTTAAGGCTACTGCAATAATTGTATTATGAAAGCTGTGTGCTTTTACTAAACCATATCTTTCATCCATGTAATATTTGTTTTCCTAATATGACAATTTCTTCCCTCTAATCAAGCTACAGATTAAAAAAAAAAGCAGAAGCATTAGTTTCCTAGATTAAGCTATACAAGCCGCCCTCCTCCCCTCCCCGTCCACGTAGTATTATTTCAAATCCTATGTTATAATGGTTTGATTATTGATTATATTCTAACTAGCAGTTGGTCATAACCGCTGTGAGGTGGCAGGTTTACGTTTAGAAAAATATTCTTCTACACTCTGGTATTGAAGGTATTTTTATGCTGTGCTTTATCGTAGCACTGCATAAAAATGGTCATAAATTAGGCAGGTTTTCTAAAAAAATATATCTATCTATCCAGAAGACTAAAATATTATGAATCCATAATAATTTAACACTAATAACTTATACATAGTACATATGGAATGGTTATTAGAAAACTCATGTCAAAGCTACTTACACCTATCCCACACGCGCAATTCCACCTGTTGAATTGTAAATTCCATAAAGGTCCACACTTCAATGGATCACATGAAATTAGCCATGTGACAAATCTAAAGGACTCTTAGTCATTAGGTCTCCATGTCTTGAAGATGTCAACATTTCCTTGTCCAAAATGGTATAATCCACTAAAGAAATGGACCAAACAGGATAAAGTTTTGGTCTTTGGTCTGACATTAAACAAGTCTACAATAGGATGGAGCTAAAGCTAAATGCTTTGTTGCTATTGCAGCATAAACAAGTTTAAAAGGCTTTCTTCTGCCTGATGTTATGGTAGATATCATGACTGAATTAATATCACCGGTTACAGTAAGCACAGAAAAATGCAAGTACGACATGTAAAAAAATAATAATTTCATATACGTATATATATATATTTCTGAAAAAGGTTGTAACGTGTTTCTATGCCCCAGAGCCTCTAGTAGTTTAAATAAAAATGGAGTAATTTTGCACCCGTGTGTAGCCTATACTTCATATCTTGTATAATTTGTGCGGCAGGGAGGTGGCCCTGCGGAAGAATGGAGCCCCAGATTATTGTTTCCAAATGTGTGGCATGGATCCTTTACTACTTTACTAAGATAGTTTGTGGGAAAAGCAAATGAAAAGTAATAAAATATTAAGTAAACAAAGTAAGAATATGTAATATTGTACAATGCAGTCGTTTTCTTGGTCCAGACTGAATGGAGACATATTCTATAAACTGTGCATAAACACAAAATATTGGTAGTAGAGTTGATAATGTGGAATAGATAGACCTTTATGCTGGATGAAACATTACTTTATATCTGGGTTTATATGTAACGTACTTCCAGAGAAAAGTGCTACAGATCCCTTTTTAAAATAAGATAAGTTTGAGAATATGAGAATATGATCTGATTGACTGACTTCATTCACTGTTCCAGCCAAAATGAACTGCATGTACTCTTAAACGTCTAGCAAGCCCTATAAAGGACGTGGTAGAAGCATTTCTAATAATTTTTTAGGCAGTCATCATGTTTCATGGATTTTGTTTCTTGTGCGGTTGTGATTTTTTTTTTTATTAAAATTGCATTGCATCAGATAAATGATTTTTATGTGAACTGATTCTTATATCCAAAGTCAGAAGATCAGGGTGGAGATAATAACATTCTGAGTGGCATAGAGAACAAAAAAATAGCAATATAACTGTATAATTTTAAATAACTTAAAAAAAATAGACATTTGGATCTTTCTATTCCGTTCTCTTTAGGTTTCTATGTAGTGTTTCCTACAGGAATTACATTTGTACTGTAAATCAATACATCTTCAGATACCAGCACCCAAGTAATTTGTTAGTGTGCCATTCATTTGTTAAGTGTCCATTCCTATATGCAGCCATTAAGAAAGCAGTATTAGGAGCACAGGCCATTGTGCCAACAGACACCTTCATTTACAGATCATGTCAGAGGTTGGGGGAAGGTGTTTTTATGTAAAAGTAAAGAGAAGGTGCCTCACTAACATAGGTCTACATACTGTCTCTGGATTACACATTTTTAAACATATATATTATTGCTTCAGATTAATCCTTCCAGCAGTCTACCATAGAGTTCTTCAGACTTGTCCCAGAATCCACCAATACACCAGAAATTCAATATCTACTTGCTTCAGCAGAGGTGAGCGAATCATTCGCTCATGGTTATCTCACGACATGGTCTGTTAGTGAGTCCAGCGGACAGGTTTGTAGAACAATGACCACCCATATTGGAATACACAACTGGTCTGTAGTAACTGAATATATATATATATTACTGTGCTAGACTTTTGTATTGTTTTTTTTTTAACTTGGGTAGTAAAAGGAAGGGGGTGTAACGCTGACACTTGAGGTTACAAACAACTCATTAAATACAACATACAACATTGTTTGACAAACAAAGCGCAACATGATAGAGATGAGTCGTATGGGTTCAACCACATTATTGCGGAATCTTGGGGTTTGGAGTTGATCACTTTAAATATGGTGATGGTGACAAGGACACTCAGGGATATTTACCAAAAAAATAAAGTCTCTGTGGGTTTTTATGGATGTTACACGATTCCAGCCAGTCACACTACCTGCAGCCAGGGCCCGTCTGTTCATTGCAGGGCAGCTCATTCTCAGATAATAGTCTCACAAGTAAACCAGTCTTAAATCTCAAATAAGAGTTATCGAATATTGAATATGTCATCTTCTGGAGCGTCTCTCCTGCCACAATTGCCACAGTATCAAGGCAGGGATAAGTGCTAATATCAGGCATATATTTCCGCGTGCAATTGCTTGCTGAAATGCAAGTACCTGTTTAATTAATGGATAAATTTAGGTATAAGTATTTATACACACATTTGCCGTGTGTTTATGTTGGATGTCTTGTATAATAATAACAGAGGCTTTTATTACATAATGGAATGTGGCACACAATGGCTTGTGACCTTAGAGGGGTATGATGTAAATGTATTTTTGCCACAATATATGTAATCTCATATAATTATATATAATTATATATATATATACACACACCCACTGATCTGCCACAACATTAAAACCACCTGCCAAATATTGTGTAGGACCCCCTCGTGCTGCCAAAACAGCTCTGATGCTATAAGACCTTTGAATGTGTCTTGTGGTATCTGCAACCAAGACATTTGTAGCAGATCCTTTAAATCATGCAGGTTGCGATGTGGAGACTTCATCGATCGGATTTGTTGTTCCAGCACACCCCATAGATTCTCAATCAGGTTGAGATTTGGAGAATTTGGAGGTTAGAGCAACACCTTGCATGCTTTGTAATGTTCCTAAAACTATTTCTGAACAATTTTTGCAATGTGGCAGGGTGCATTATCCTGCTAAAAGAAGGTGTATGGGGTCCGCAATAATCTCTAGGTAGGTGGTACGTGTCAAAGTACAATGAATGCCACAATCCAAGGTTTTCCAGCAGGACATTGCCCAGAGCATAACACTGTCTCCACCGGCCTACATTCTTCAAATAGTGCATCCTGCTGTTATCTCTACCCCAGGTAAACAAAGCACATGCATCCAGCAATCCACTGGATCTAAAAGAAAACATGATTCATCACACCAGGCAACCTTCTTCGATTGCTCCATGGTCCAGTCCTGACGCTCACGTCCCCATTGAAGACACTTTCAGTGGTGGACAGGGCTCATCATTGGCACTCTGACTGGTCTGCAGCCCCATATGGAGCAAACTGTGATGCACTGTGTGTTCTGACACCTTTCTATCGTGGCCAGCATTACATTTTTCAGCTGTTTAAGCTACAGTCTGTGTGATCGAACCAAACAGGATAGCCTTTGCTCCCCATGTGCATCAGAGAGCCTTTAGGGCCCATGATCTTGATGCCGGTTCACCAGTTGTCCTTCCATGCACAGCTTTTGGTAGGTACTAACCGTCGCATACCTGGAACACCCCACAAGATTTGCTGTCTTGGAGATGCTCTGACCCAGTCGTCTAGCCATAACTATTTGGAAAAGTCTTAGTCACTCAGATCTTATCGCTTGCTCATTTTTCCTGCTTCTAACACATGAAATTAAAGAACTGACTCTTCACGTGCTGCCAAATATATCCCACACCTTGACAGGTGGCTTTGTAACAAATAATCAGTGGTTTAAATGTTGTACCTGATCAGAATCTACATATGTGTGTGTATATATATATATATATATGTGTGTGTGTGTGTGTGTGTATAATACACACACTTTTTTCCTCCACAACTTTCTTATTTTCTAGCCAGCTTTTCTTTGATATATCTTTGATCATTGTTATTGACATTTAAAAGTGCTTTTTTTAAAAGTTGTTTTTATTTTACTTAAATACCATTAACCCTTACTACCTCAGAAGCGCAGGCGACCGTTGCTTTATCCAATGAATTGCATACCGCTTCCGATATTCATCAGGTTAAAAATAAATATCTGCCATAAGAAAATGATACTTAACTTATATGAATACCTGTGATCCATAACTAGGAAAATACTTTTACTCTGGTAATTACAAGTCTTTATTAATTTACTGGTGTTCTGTAATTTATATATACTCCTGCATTGACAGCTTAATTGTGCAGCAAACTCTGAAGATGCTTGAGAGGGTGTTCAATGGTTAAGTGCTTTTGGTTATTGCAACTCGAGTAGCTGTTGCTAAATAGGTTACATATTTGATCCTATGACTGCTGTCACTAGAGGGGTGTGCAGTGTAGGGCACCCTGTATGTTATGCAGAAGGGGCACTGTAACATCCACTCCATAATGAGGGAAATAACGAGAGTTTGTCCTTATGCAACAGAGGAGATTTGCCTTTGTTCCTCTTGTTCACCTTCAGTGTCCCCCATCAAGGGCTGTCTCTTTTTAAGCTCCCGGTGGTATTTGGCCATAAGCGAGGCATATATGCAGCCATACGCAGCTGCAACCACCATCATTATACAGACCACGCCACATACAACGCCTGCAATTATCACTGTGCCAATAGCACGTCGAACACTTGCTGGACGATATCTCTGCTTTTGCGGGCAGTCTGGACTGGGCTCTGGTTCCAGAGGAGCTAGACTTCCCTTAGTGCAAGGTGGAGCTTGCCTATCACCTGGACCAGAACTGTTTTCATCCTCCAATTGGGAGCAGTAGTTAAACATCTCTACTGGCACCATGCGTATATCTCTGCCACGAAGTTCCTTGGGTAGAGTGCATTGTAGTTCATCTATTTTACCCCCTACAAGGAAACAGAAAATTAAAGGCAAAAGATGGTATCCCTCCACATATGTGAAACAAAGTAATGAATGAACAAGATTTGTTTAGAAAGCAAAATACGCTGTGCATATGTGTTATTAAATTATTATTAAATTCGAATGAGGAAATCAAAGTTCTGTACCTTTGTAGTATTTGGAATTATATTTGTGTGTCACAAAACGTTGAGAAAAAATTGTCATTCTATGCCATTGCTCTTGTAACTAGGTATTTTTTCCCGAAGGAAGAAGTACTTATAAGACTAAGGCTTAACAGCAATAACTTTTCTCTGCTGTGCAAACAAATAGGGAACTTTAATACCAAAAAATGCCGTTTAATGTTAGAAATTTAGACCTTTGTGGGATTATTGCCCTATAAGAAGATTGCAGGAAAAAGAAACATTTTATGTTTTTCTATCCAGATGTAACTATTTATTCACGTGTTTTAATGTTATCAGTACTTTTAATAATAGGCTCATGGTGGGGAATTCGTAAATTCGTAAAAGTGTAACATTGGGTATGTGGATATTCAGTTATTCCACTGTTATGAAATATAATGCTCAGAAAATGAATTAAGTTAAAGTAACGATAATCTCAAATGATTAGAATCTGTTAGGAATACTTTTCAAATGTTTTTTCTACAGAAGATAACAATTAAAGTCTATTGGAATTTTTGTACTTACATTGTTTGAAACATTTTTTTAACACATCAAACGTGTGGTTGAATAGGGAATAAAGGGTCCCTAACTAAACCAACATGTATCCTAAACAAATGATATTACACTTAGTAGAACTGTTTGTCCATAGTGTTAACATTTTCAAATGCTTCAGCATTCTCTATAGTATTCTAAACTGTGGCTGACAGAATTGTGCTACCCATCTGATTTCTGACTTCTTCCTGACATTTGCCCACCTTTAATTCATTTGTGCATAAATAGTCATAGGTACTGATGTGAAATATCTACATAGCTATATATTAATAAGCAAATTATAAAATAATTGCACTAGACAGTGTCAGATTGTGTTTACACAACTTTTTAAAGAATACCATGCAAATATTCTAGATTTTCTTTTTGTAAAATTCACTATTATACATTACACTGTAGTCAAATGTGTATGTTTGTTTTTTTGTGACCCTTCTTCATAGTTAGTTATTTAACATTGTTTTTGGCATGGACTCTTACCTCTGTAGGAAAACCATTCCATCCAGTGCTTGAAGTCTCGTAGCTTGCAGTCACACTCCCAGGGATTGTCCCCCAGCTGTATATTCTCCAGGCTACTTAAAGGCTCAAAAGTAATACGTTCCAAGCTCTGTAGACGGTTGGAACTTAAGGATAACCAGTGGAGCATTGGAAGGTCATCAAAAAGTCCAGGAGGCAATTGGGAGAGACCATTAAGAGACAAGTCCAACCTGCGTAAAAGGGGTAGTCCTTGCAGGAAATCACGGTCCAGGACACGTATACTGTTATTTCTCAAACGTATTTCTGTAAGATTTACTAGGTCCCCAAAGAGCTGTGATGGTAACTGGTCTAGGAAGTTGTTGGAGAGGTCCAAGCGGTGCAAGGAGCTTAAGTTTGAAAATGTCCCACCCGGTAGAGAACTGAGACGGTTATTGAGCAGCAAAAGGGTCCGAGTGTCTTGGGGTATATCAGCTGGTACAGAGGTTAGTCCACGGCCACTGCAGTCCACCTCCAGGCTGCTGGTGTTGCACTTACAAGAAGAGGGGCAGGAGAGGAGGGTAGAGGCAGCACACATAGATAACCAGCAAACAAGGACTAGGAATAACAATAATTGAAAGGAGAAGAAAATATGGGAAGGATAACACTTGATGTAAATTGTGGGAGAGAGAAGAAAAAAACACAGATGTGGATGTGAATGGTAGAACAGTAAACGTGAGCATGACGAAATGGTATTATAGATTATGTAGGGAGGAAGAGAGATGTCAAATTGACAAATAGACCAAGAAATAGGGAAGGTGTAAGGGATCAGATAAAAATATCAATGTTAGTGTTAATATATTTCCTGTCACCTGCAGGTCACAACACTTGATTTAACATAGTAAAGCAAAAAAGGTATAACAATAATCATCAATATATCACAAAATAATTTTGAATCATTCAAAGGTGATCAACGTGCAGTAAAATAGTCAATGGGTAGTAGACTCGCACTTGGCATCATAATTTAGTAAGGATATTTTGATGTAATTGCACCTCCTGGAGCCACAACAGAGCTCAACTCAGAATAACGTGATGTTACAGAAAAATAATTATTAGTCTTTTACAATTAAAGACAGGAACATGATCAAAAACTAACTGTGGATGCTTAGTCATAGGCAAGTATATGTATGCCTAAGCACCTGCAGGTTCTGGTCATGTCATGTTATTCTGAGTTGATTGTGTTTCTGGCATCCCCAACTGAGACGTGGCTAGTATATTTTTTATTGCAATTTGTGGACAAAGCAATTGTAATTGATGTATCTCTTTGAATTTCTACATTTGTTGTTGCAGATTTTTTTTTCAACAGACCACACGGTAAACCAACTGAAACTGCAAATTTGGGAATAGAATTTTACCATTTTGACTTCAGTTTATCATATAGCCACACTGATAAACAACTTCATATAAATGGCACACCAGATTCAATTTCCAAATATACTCGTATCCAGATTTCAAGCACGGTTTAGATTTCATGACATACACTTTTCAGGGCTATTCACTAATGGGAATTGTTAAAAAAAAATTCAAAGTTAGTTTTGGCTTTTAGGCCACAATAGCTGAACTGGAAAGGCCAGCTATATTTTCAGTTCAACTATTTCTGTTTTGTCCCTCACTCTGCCAAATGAGTTACATTTTTTTAAGTGCATTAAAGGGACTCTATATTCACCAAAACAACTTTAGCTTAATTAAGCAGTTTTGGTGTATAGATCATGCCCCTGCAGTCTCACTGCTCAATTCTCTGTCATTTAGAAGTTAAGAGTTAAATCATTTTTGTTTCTGTTTATGCCGCAATAGCCACACCTTCCCTGGCTGTGACTGACGCAGCCTGCATGAAAGCAAAATGGTTTTATTTTCAAAATGATGTAACTTACTTTAAAAGTTTGTATCTCATGCTCTGTTCATTGAACTTTAAGTGCATACAGGAGGCTCCTGCAGGGTCTAGCAAGCTATTAGCAGAGCAGGCGATAAGAAATTTTAAATTAAACAGAATTTGCAATAAAGGAAGTCTAAACATTAAATGACTATTTACAGGAAGTGTTTAGGAAGGCTGTGCAAGTCACATGCAGGGAGGAATGACCAGGGTTACATAAACAAGTGATGTAGCAGATAATTTAGCAGCGAGACTGCAGAGGCATGATCTATACACTAAAACTGCTTCATTAAGCTAAAGTTGTTTTGATGACTATAGTGTCCCTTAAAGTATGTAGCATTGGATAATAAATGTTGGTCATTCATTTTTAATCACCTACATTTCTAACCACTCTAAATTTTGACTGCATGAAAAGTTAGAACATGTAATTGTTTAACATACCACAAACCAGAGTTTATACATTGTATGCAATACATAAACATTTATGCATAGCGGACTTACAAGAAAATTAGTTGAGTTGGATTATTTTAAACGATAAGAAAGCCCAGAAAAGACACTAGTTGTATTATCTACATTACCTACAGTGATGGAAACTCATGAAAGCAAGTTCAAATTCCAATGGAATCATCTCGACCATCCAACCTTGCCGTGTTGATAAATGAGTACCATTGAGTTGGGTAATAATAACATATGTACCCTAGGTCATGAAAGCTAGGAAAATCTAAATGATAATATTGTTTATTATTATAAGTCACCACACGTAGCTAGTTAGTGAATAGACTACATTTTTCCCAGATCTTGAAGGCTTTAAATCTTATAAAAAGTGAATGATCAGAAAAGATCACTGTGTCACTGCAACTGTCACTGTGCTAATAGCAAAAACAAAATAGAAAATTACCACAGCAGCAAAAAAATATTTCAGTATTATCCATCATTGTGATTAATGTATCCAAACACTGTGAAACAGCAAGTAAAGAGCTGTACATCTCAGCTGGATGACTTATGGCTGTAAAGAAAAGTTAGGGGAATGGCCGTCTACTAGATTACGAGAGTGCTCCACGTTATGAAGCGTAAAGTCACTGAATTAGTAGTTTCCTTATCAGGAATTCAAAACATTGCCGATGTGAGCTGTGTGAAAAAGACATGGAGAGCCAAACCTTATCCACAACCTTTCATATCCTTGGGTTTACTGGTCTGACATCAAATGTTTGTAAAAATCATAGTCTTACTATATGAATTTGTGACATTGCATCTCAGTCTTTTAAATAGTTTTATAGGCTGATTGAGAGATCAGATAATAATAATGTTGAAGTGTTTAACTAAGAATGGAACATTTATCTTTCGCTAGTTTTCAAGTGTGTCCCAGAGTTCAATGTGTAACTAATTTAATTGGCCTCAGAAGGAAAGAGGGATTAATTCAGTTTGAGACTGTGCCTCTGGAGCTATAACCACAATTAATCAAGATTAAGCTCTTAAGTAGTAGGGACATTTCAGGCACTTTATAATATGAAGAGGTTTGCCACTGTTGTGGATGTATAAAGTTCATGCCAACTGCCGCTAATGCACAAGTAAACTAAAGAACTAAGGGTTAGCTCCTGTAATGAAATTATTTTGTGTTTTTTCTTAAAAGGATCAAAACAGCTTTAGCTTAATGAAGCGGTTTTGGTGTATAGGTCATGCCTCTGCAGTCTCACTGTTCAATTCTCATTCAAGAGTTAAATCACTTTATTTATACAGCTCTAACCACACCCACCCTGGCTGAGACTGACACATGGATGCTCCGAATCGTGTAGCACATGTGCATGTGCCATGTGTACGGTACTGCTAGAGTTCTTACATACTTTGCCAGCAAAATATGTAACTTAAAGGGACACTATAATCACCAGAACCACAGCTAAATGTAGTGGTTCTGGTGTCTATAGCATGTTGAAGCAGTGTTTGCACTGTAAACACAGTTTTTTCAGAGAAAAGGCCATGTTTACATTGATAGCTAGTCACTGTGACGGCCACTAGAGGTTCTTCCTATCTCAATGCTGCATGGAGACACTGAACTTTCCTCATAGAAATGCATTGATTAAATTTTAGTTAGCTAGCTGTTTTTAAAGTTAGGAAGTGATTGTTTCTCTTTAAAGGGAATCTCCAGTGCCAGGAAAAATATCAGTTTTCCTGGCACTGGAGGGTCCCTCTCCCTCCCACCCCCCAATCCCCGGTTACTGAAGGGGTGAAAACCCCTTCAGTCACTTACCTAAGGCAGCGGCAATGTCCCTCTTCGCTGTCTCCTCCTCCGCTAAAGCTCCTCCTCTTCATTGCGTCGGCCGTTGGGCGAGACTGATCCCGCCCACCGGCCGAGGAGACCTAATGCTTTCAATGCTTTCCTATGGGGAAATGAGCGATGCTGGAGGTCCTCACACAGCGTGAGTACGTCCAGCGACGCTCCAGCACAGGTTTCCTGTGCTATGAAGGAGGAAGTGACCTCTAGTGGCTGTCTAGTAGACAGCCACTAGAGGTGGAGTTAACCCTGCAAGGTAATTATTGCAGTTTATAAAAAACTGCAATAATTACACTTGCAGGGTTAGGAGTAGTGGGAGTTGGCACTCCAATGGGCAGAAGTGGTCTGGGTGCCTGGAGTGTCCCTTTAAACACTTTCTGAGACTGTAATGGATGCTGGTAGGAAGTTGGTCCCAGGAACTGGGAATTCCAGAGAAAACATCAGAGAAAAGACAGTGTTTACATTACTGACTAGTAACACCTCTTGTGACAGTCACTCAGACAGACATAGTGTGCAGTGTGTGGGAAAACATTGTATTGTCTGAGATCATCAAGATTGATTATCTCAGTCATGGAGGCAGGGCCAGACACGGTGAGATCGGCACGGCGTGGGAAAAAAAGGTGAGGACACACTCACTCACTAACTGACAGAAACACGCATACTGACAGACTCACACTCATCGGCTGACAGACACACACCCATCGACTGACAGACACATACATTTTCTCACACACTCACAAACTATTAATAATTTTTATTTCTATTTAAGTCCACCCAGCCTCCTTACCTGGGATAGTTGGAGTGGATTCTTTCCATGGGGGAAGCGCTTCTTACTCTGATCCCTAGGGTGCTGTTTAGTGATGCCAGGGCCGGAGTTACTTCATATCCCGGCATCACTGGAGGGCGCGAGAGGCAGAGCAAGAAGAGTAGAAAGATAACAGCTCCCTGGCCGCCTTCATGCTCCCATACCAGGCTGCCAGGTTTCATCCTCAGCAGCCTACTCCGCTTAATGGGCTGTTAAATCCCAGGCACCAGGACAAAA
Source organism: Pelobates fuscus (assembly GCF_036172605.1). Lineage (NCBI taxonomy): Eukaryota > Metazoa > Chordata > Amphibia > Anura > Pelobatidae > Pelobates > Pelobates fuscus. The sequence continues at coordinate 169,431,732 of NC_086319.1, forward strand.
TTTGCGACCTGGGATTTGTTGAGCAGTGTGTGTATGTGTATATATATATATATATATATATATATATATATATATATATATATCACAAATATTTAATAATAGTCAAATGATGAAAAAAGGCATATTTAGCTACCTGTTCTCATCTGACAGTCAGTGTTACCTCCAGACATATAACAGCCTTGGGCGCAGCTTTAACGGAGCTCAACCTACCCTAGATGTGGTTCAGTTAAGGCTATTACTTAAACAATGCCCTTGAAGTTTGTTTGCCTGAGTCTGGTTTTCAGAGAGCGCTGATAGCATGGTTGGTGGAGTTGTATGTATAGACAGTCTGCAAACGTATAAACCTTGAGGGATCAACACACTGAATACTGTATAGTTTAGAATGAATCAGCAAGGAAAATCGGCACATTCAATCATTTAACTTGTGTAATGAAACTAACTGGTAACAAGCACTGTTTCATTATTTAAAGGGGCATTCTAAGCACCAAAGTGCTTTTGGTACATAGATGCTGTGCCTTTTTATTTTTGGACAATGTAAAACATTGCTGTACCTTTTAAATCATTTCTATACACATACACCTTATTTTGCCTTTGTTATTGTCAATACATAAAGTAACTAAGTCTAACATAAAAATCTAGTGTAAATTATAAAATGGAGCCCACAAAACATTTTGTCCGGTGCTAGATGAGATGTGGAACCCCAAGGACCACAATCAATAGAGGGTGATTGAGAACAAATGTGCTTGTTAAAACTCTGTCCCCGTTCTAATTACATTAGAATTAATATATCTTCAGAACATACATATTCATTTCTATGTGAACTCCTTTCCTGGGAAACATACACTGAAGTCAGTAATATACACGCAAAATATTAATCCTTTAACAGCAATCGTCCATTCATTGACATACCTGTTAAAGAAATTCATTGTTTCTGGTTGCTGCTTGTAAAGGTTGGCCACAAAGTCAGTAAACACTATATTCAATTTTTATTTATTTTTTTATCGTATATTTTTGGGTGGGTTTCCTAATTTGCTTCATTGTCAAAGACAATATATGTCAGTGGTTTTGTATATATATATATATATAGTCAGTGGTTCGTAAGCTATTTTAACAGAGACCCAAATGATGTACAAAGCATCAGCCTGGCGACACATTTGTATTTGTAAAATTATCTGTGTGGCCCATTCTTAATTTTAATGTAATATGTACTGAAATAAATTCTGTTAAAGACGTTGATTAGACTTGTCTCGGTGTCAGAATGGTCTACATTGCATTGAGGAAGGCAGTGCCTGTTCCAATCAATGGGGATGCAGTAAGATGACAAATATTGTAATGACCCAGTCTTTGAAAACAACTGACTTATGCAGTGTTTATTATAGACGCTCTAATTGACCACATCCCTGACACTGAGTGTACCTGACAGAGCAGGTGTTTGTGCTTCCAAAATCTTTTTATTGCAGCTGGGATCATCTCTGAACTCAAGTGACACTGTTTATGGCTATGGTTTAGAGACATCTGGCATGCACAAGTCCTCGTATTCTTTGCTATGTGTTCTAACGCGCTCCGTTCTATTTAACCTATACATGTACTGTTTATAAACATACAATTAACCTGATTGGTTTGTATTTATCAGACTTAACTTGGAGCATTAAATATACAGAGTGATTTGTGTTCTTTTAACCTGCTCACACAGTAGGCTGATTAATAATGAAATAGTTATGGAAGAGAGAAACGTATCTAAATGTTCAAGGATAAAACCTGAATATTATATTAGAGAGTGATCGTGCCTCTAACGCATAAGCCCAGTGTGGGGGAATAATATAGTCAAATGCAATTATATATGAAAACCAAATTCATCTGTCTCTCTATTTCTATACAATTAAGTTTTTTCTAGGCGTTAACATAGAATAACTCCATTATTAACTAAATGGGAAGCAATTGGAACAGGAAATTTCTCCAAATTTGGCTATTATGACCCACAATTTGCAACTAACTTGTCAATTCTCTACATACTCAGTTTAGTAATCCAATTGTTTTATGGCTGAACAAATACCCGCAAACCAGAAAATAGATATGAACCCCATTTGGTGTGTAGTTGTTGAAGTGTTTCCTCCTGCTACATATCAATAAAACTCAAAATGGGTTTATTGATTAAAAATCAATTTGTAGTGACCTGGAATTTTCTTTTTAGAATTCAAGCAAAATAGCCAAGCTGTGACTATAGCTGTCTGGGTTATTGATATAAGTCCAAGTTGTTGGCAGGGCCGGACTGGGGATACAAAGCAGCACTGGAAAAATCTAAAAAAAAAAAAAATCTATGCCAGCCCCATAAGTTACTGCGCCATATATTGTCACATGTGATACGTACGGCTATGTGTTGCCACCCCAGATGATTGAGTAATATATATATATATATATATATATATCAATCATATATTGATTTTCCTAATATAAAATATTGGTCCTTTCAGAGTAAAACGTTTAATTATACAGTAAGCATACTCACATGCAGACACAGACAATCTCACCGATATACATCATAGACTGATATACATAAGCTCATTGGCATAAAAACACAAGCTCACTCACTAGCAGACACACACACACACACACACATGCAAGCAAGCTCACTCACTAGCAGGTACACACACACAGCTTAATGTAGTGGTTCTGGTGTCTATAGCCTGTCCCTGCAGGCTTTTCAATGTAAACACTGACTTTTCAGAGAAATTGCTTCCTAGTGACACCTCTAGTGACAGTCACTCAGACAGTCACTAGAGATGCTTCCTGTGTCAGTGCTGCACAGTGTGCAGCCCCTACATTCAGGGCCTCCATGCTCTGGAGGTGCTGAATGTTCCCCATAAAGATACATTGATTCAATGCATCTGAGGTGATGCTGATTGGTGTAGCCTTTTGCAGCCAATTCTATGGCAGAGCATTGGATTGGCTGAAATCATCAAGCTTGATGATCTCAGCCATAGAGGCAGGGCCAGTCGAGGGGAGACCAGCACAGCGTGGGGAAAAAAAAGTGAGTAACAACACTATTTTTAAACACACACAGACACACATACACCATGACAGACAAGACACACACATACCATGACAAACACACACACACACACTCCCTCATGACACACACATATACCATGACAGACACACGCCATGATGGACACACACACCATGACAGACAGACACACACACCATGACACAGACACACGCACAGACACACCTTGACACAAACACACACAATTCCTGGCAATTCACACTTTAGTAAATAACCCTGTTGAACTTCACTACAATTTGGTGTTTAGTGAATAAACCCAAAAGTATTGTGCGTTTAAAATGTTGGGAAGGTGTTTAAAAATTAACCTGTGTAAGTGTTGGTCTTGGCTTGCTCTAAAAATGTTCTAATTATGTAATGGGTATCAGTACATTATAAAGCTGCATGAAATTTTCAGGATTAACCCCTACACCTTGATTTTCACTACATTTGGGCAGTATTTGTTGTGGGTGAGTTGAAGCAATAGTTGAATGTAATTCAAATACTAGTTGTGCAAACACGGACTGTAGCAATCAGTTACGCAGCTGCATTAATAGTCTTTTATTATCTGTCTCCTTGTGTGATGAAGCTTCTGCAGAGAGGGCACAATTAGTGATAATGTATGGCAGAATAATAAGGGTAAGCTGTGCCAAGAGCAACTGCCCTCTTTGGGCATTGAGACGATTTCCTTCATTATCTGCAGAGGAATGCAGGGTGTCTGGCAGCAGATGGCATGATTGAGATAGGGAGACGCCAGTGACAGTTCAGTGGGAGTCAGACGTTTATAATTTCAGCCCTGGTAGGCAGCTGAAAGCTGATCTGTGCATATGAAATGAGAACGGCACCCAATCCCCTATGCCTTCTTTTTAAATAATTCACACTGCAATAACTGGAGCTGAAACAGGAGGGATCATCTCTGGCGCTGCTACCACCCACTCCGAGGGAGTTAGACCCCACCTCTCCCTTTCTACTGATCTAGATTTAAGAAAGTAAATGGATCAGTGAGCAAACTGAAGGGCAAACTAGTTTGACAGGCACATAAAGACAATTATAATGGCACAAAAATGAAGAGCACATGTTGCTTTGTGTATTTATTTCAGTTGAGCAGTGCCCATCTCCGACAGTTAATGGGTCAAAACACAGGATTAAAACTTTAATTTTTTTATCATATTGTTTCTTTTACGTTAATGTTAAAAATATATATATGTAGCCGTTATCTTTTAAAAGAAGCATTCATTCCCATCACATATCAAAAAGTTCAAATTTTTTATATATTTTTTTGAAAACGTTTTGGCAATGTGACACCTGCAAAGCAATCTTCACCAAAAAGTATTCAAAATCGGCTATTCTGACAGATTTTGCAAATCTACCATCAATTAACATTATTTAATTGCAGATCACTATTTAATAAATAAACTTTTTTGTCATTTCAGTTTCCCTTTTCAACACTTTTAATGTCTCTTGTTTATGACCCAAGATGATCAATTCAAACCAAAATAATATTAAAGGGACTCTATAGTCACCAAAACAATTTTAGCTTAATAAAGCAGTTTTGGTGTATAGATCATGCCCCAGCAGTCTCTGCTCAATTCTCTACCATTTAAAAGTTAAATCACTTTGTTTATACAGCACTAGGCACACCTCCCTACATGTAACTTACACAGCTTGCCTAAACACTTCCTGTAAAGAGTCAACTAATGTTTAAACTTCCTTTATTGTACATTCTATTTAATTTATACTTGTATATCTCCTGGTCTGTTCATAGCTTGCTAGATCCTCCAGGAGTCTCCTGTGTGTGATTAAAGTTCAATTTACAGAGTAAATTACATCTGATTGAAAAATGGAACCATTTTGTTTTCATGCAGGCTGTGTCAATCACAGTCAGGGGAAGTATAGCTAGGGCTGCAGTAACAAAAGTGATTTAACTCCTACATGGCAGAGAATTGAGCAGTGAAACTTCAGAGGCATGATCTAGACACAAAAACTGCTTCATTAAGCTAAAGTTCTTTTGGTGAGTATCGTGTCCCTTTAATTTCAGTTTTGCTCCATGGACAGATTGTTAGGATAATATAATACATAATTTGCTGGGCGTATAAACTTGTAATACATTAAGGAGTGTGATCCTGGAATATAGAAATCATATCTATAAAGGAAAAAATTGAAAAGCTTGGGGTTGTATATATATAATTGCTCCAGCTGGGTTGTAAATCAAAATAATTTTATCTTATTTTTATGTGTTCCTGTATGGTCTGTGTGAAGCTGTGTAATAGACCTTTATACAAAGGGGACACAATTTTCTCATTTAGATTTTTCATACAGCACAGAAAAAGTCATATGTGAGATCTGACAGAATGGTGCACTTTTCTGTAACTATCCAACTGTAACAATACCTAAACTGTAATTAGATTACCTTTTCATTTTTGTGTTGGAGCACTGGTGCCTTGTCTGGAGGCAATTATAATCTAAATAGTTCCGTATTAGAACACTGGGCAACCAATAAAAGATGAGCAAAGTGTAAACTCCATCTCCGACTGGCAATTTAATGCTTATTTCTCACTCCCAATCCATGACATTCTGGTTACAGATTATCAAACCATGTCAGACAGGATCAGTCACTAAACTGTGAATTTTACTGAATTAAATCTGAATGGCAAAATGGCACAAATTGCTGTCCTGGGAAATTTTCCAATTCTTCTCATATAGTATGGCTATTTTAGCCAAAATATTGCTATTGAGCTATTTCGGTGTTTAATGAACAATGCTGATGGAATGATGGTCCTACATAGGGCCAAACCAGTGGGCACCCACCTTGTGCCCCTGGTAATGCCACTGGGAATACAAATATTTCTCGAAGGAATGCTTGTTTTGTTAACCAGTGGAATGCCACAAAGTCACAGCCATGCCAGTAAGTTCATGTTTTTGACATAATACCTCCCTGATTAGTTAGAACAAAGCTGTTATTTACTCCCTCACCATAATAAAAACAATTGAATCATTTACTGTATATACTGTAAGTATATAGGAAATCACAGGTAGTCAGGAACACTTACTTCATTGCCCAATGATGCTCCAAGCATGCTTGGGCATCTGTAGAGAAATTTTGTCTGAAAATGCATGGATGGCATGGGCATTCTTGCATGTTGCATGGTAATGTGAGGGTCAAATCAATTTAAACTAAAACTATTTACATTGCGAAATATACACATAGCTGACTTCTAGTTGTGAAACTTCAGGTTGTAAAAAATGTTTTAAAAAAAACAAACAACTCACATGGCACTGATAGTCCTATATTAAGTCAGTGGCGCAAGTGTCTCTCCAAAATTGATCTACAGTTCCCAAGATCGATTGTGCAACTAAACAATTCTCATTATTGTCTCAATTGGCTTTTCGTGTGTATTAAAATAACTTCTGCAAAACTCCTTCATTAGGGGGCGGAGACTGACTGCCAAAGCGAACGGTCGCATGTGTCTGGAGCTCCGGACTGCAAGGCTGATAAATACACTATTTTCCGATACCCAGACCGGACCAACAGGTCCCGACAGCTCTCCCTGGAGCCCTAAACCCAGATGGGGAAAAAAAACGAAAAAAGTGAGGCAAGAAGCGCCCCGAATGGGCATGAACATAGGAGAGATGTGGCGGCAGGCTTGTGGCGCTCAGGGGCCTGAGATGGCGGCCATTACTGGGGATTGCTCGGACCTCTCGGACGACTTTTCCTGTGGAACCGATGAGGGATATACACCAACTCTGGCGCTTCCCCCGCCGCTGATCCCGACAACAAAGCCAGACTCTGCTCCGGTGACGGCCGCACTCCTGAAAGAGCTACTGGCGGATTTACAAAAGAACCTCCAGGCAGACATGGCCACGATCCGCCAGGACTTGAAAGGCCTGACAGGCAGGATAGGAGCCCTGGAAACCACCTCACTCTCATCCAAAAAGCAGATCACCACCCTCCAGCAAGAGGTCCAAGACCTGCGAAAACTAAACGGCTCCTATGAAGGCCGTTTTGCTGCCATTGAAGACTCCCGCCGTCGGAACAACATAAAGTTCAGGGGGGTCCCTGACAACGTACCCGACGCGGAGCTCCCGTATGTGGTGAGGAGACTACTATCGGCCCTGCTCATGCCCAGAATATCCAAAACGCTAGAGATGGAGGGCATATTCAGAGTGCCCAAACCTGCCCATGCACCAACCTGGGCCACGAGGGACTTGATCATACAATTTGTTAGAGGAAGAGACAAAGCAGCCCTCCTAAATGCACTGCGCGGCAACTCACCTTACTCCTTTGAATGCATGTCCCTGACTTTTTATGCAGATCTGAGTAGTAGTACCTTGGCATGGCGTCGGGAGATGCGGCTGCTTACCATTCTCCTACAAAAGCATAACCTCAGCTACAGATGGCGCCCTTCATTTTAGTCACTTTATTCGCCACTGTTCTCCCCCCTCCCCCCCCCCCCGCCTTTTTCTCTGGCCCAGGGGTTAAATGGGCTAGAAAAGAGCATACCTCCCACCTGAGTTTGCCAGTCTGGGGTACACCAACACCTGCTGTCCCTATTCCTCTTAATAGAGACACTAAATGCCGCAATACGACCAAGTCAAAGAGGACACCTGACCTATACCAAAATGGGTCTTTTTTTTTTTTTGCTTTGTTTACACTGTATATATTGTTTTCTCCGTAGTATACAACATTGCTTCCACACACTACACCCCACTGGAGCAAACAGGGGTCCCCACACGAGAGGAACCTTGCATTGACACGCCTACTCACCCAGCAGCCTGATACAACTGCAATTTATAAACGGCACACTACCCGAATACACAAAGACCCCAAAGCAAGTACTACCAGCAACCACTCTCCAGAACAGCACCCAGCACAACAGCACCCACACAGGGGATTTGCTCACAGAGCATACAGACGCAAGTAACATACACTCTGTTATACAGTTTCCAAGTGTGCCTCCCCAGACCCACTAAGAGACCACACGCATCCCAAATTACACCACAAGCAACTACAGCGCAGGATATACACCTAGCTTACAAACAAAATCACTATTATTTAGTGCTCAACTAGACTCGCACGACCCTCTTAACCCCTTAAGGACCAAACTTCTGGAATAAAAGGGAATCATGACATGTCACACATGTCATGTGTCCTTAAGGGGTTAAACTCCTCGCAAGTCACACCTCACTTTAGAGAAACACCACATTTTACTATGAACACTTCCAAGCTACACTACACCTCTGTATGTTGAAGTTCATGTACCATAAAATAATGTGCAGACTGTCTAAAATGTATATTATAACGTGAACGCTGTTGTGGCGTCTGATATTGCAATGTAACAACCTGCACAACAAAAATAAAGAATTAATAATAAAACGCCTTCATTAGATTTTTCCGCAGAGTCAAGTGGGATTTCAGTTACTGCAGAAGACAATGAGAAAGATCTATCAACGTGTTCTCAATAATGTTAAAGGCATGGAGTCATCAGTGGTCACCACATCTAAAGCCAGCCTGTGCCTAAACTTCATTGCATTTGATTCTTCACATAAAAACTTTAAATTACAAAAAAATAAAACAATTAATAGCTAGTTTTTAGTGTCATTGTGCTGGTAATTCCTGCTTTTAGTTGTTTTTAGCTCAGGTTTGGGATTTTGTGAGAAAATATACGGTACGTTTTAAAGAAGACTTGTGAATAGACTCATTATTTTCCCTTTGTGAAAGGATTCTTTCCGTGTTAAAAAGTCTTTAGCATATTTTTTACTGATTTTGAATAAGCTACTCTGCACAGATGCTACTGATGCTGAAAGGTAAAAAGGAAATTTAAGAAGACCAAAGAATCACAGACATCTTATTTAAATAATTGTTGGGCTTATGTGAGTATGTACCATGCTTCATGGCACAGGATGGGAATGTATGAACCCAAAATTATTATTAAACCTATTCCAGTCTCCCGAGTTGATTACAGATAGATACCCACCAAGGAGTGTTTGGGTACAGTTCGGTTTTAGCCAAATAGCAGTAATGTCAACATGGAGAGTCTAGTCCACTATTTAACCTATTGTGCAAGGCAACAAATTTCTTTGAGACATCTTTTGTATTGACTTATTTCTCGCCAATGTACTAAGCAGAGAGATCAGCAGTAAGACAAGTTGGAACTGAAGACTTTAGAAACCAGATACAACCTTGGTACTGACCAACTTAAAGTATAACAAGTAGGAACTATGCACTGGTCTGTCTATGTAATATAATATAATGTCCATTTGCCTGACATTGATTTAGCTTACTGTGGATATTAAAATACGAATGTATATAAAAGTACACTAATGCCTCGTTTCCACTGAGCGGATAGGTTCGGGTCGGTACAGTTTGGAGGTTTAGAATGGTCCAGCCCATTCTGGTGAGCGTTTCCACTGCAAGCCAGACCTTCAAGGGCCATGCAGGGTTTATAAAAAATGCTCTTCCTGTTCACCAATCAATGGATTGTATAGTAGCTCCGCCCTAACCGAACCGTTCCATTTCCTATGGCCCTACATCTGAAGCAGAACCCTGAATGGATTGATACGGTTCGCTTATATGGACCACTTTCATAAGGAAACACCCAAAATAGCGAACCGTACTGAACCGATCCGCTCAGTGGAAACGAGGCAATATGTCTGACAACTGCATGAAACAAAGTAGCTTGAAAACCATCCATCATCTACTTTTCTTTATGTTGGGAATACAGTGAATCTGCAACTGAAGTATTACCTTTGGCAGCAGATTATTTAATTATGTTACTTTTATCAAACCATTACATTTTGATCTTTATTTGTTTTGGTTACACATTTAATTAATCTTTTTTTTTATCTAATACTTTAAAAGTAGTTATTATAATATTAATACTTGTCCAGTTATCTTCATATCATTATTTAAAAATGTCTGATAAACAATAATAATCTGATAAAATAATTACCAATCTTAATGTGGCTGTCAGTTTGTTTAATGGGGGTACTAAAGGCAACTTAGACCACTACATCTGAATGAAGTAATCTGGGTGCAGTGACCCTCTCTTTTCAAGCTTGGGATATAAAACAGTGCTGTTATGTAGAAATGGCTAGGGAAACATGCCTCTAATGGCTGTCAGAAAGAATCTAGAGACTCTTCTTTTGCTATAAGTGAATCAAACTCCGTTATAGAACAAATGCTAATCGTTTAGCAGTAATAAAGCATTTGATTGATGCAGCATAGTGTTTTGTCACACATGCGCTCTAGCCTTCCATTGCTTCTGTATGGGGAAGCCCTGGAATGGATGATCAATCAATCTTGCTTCATTGAGCTCCCTACCCTGTACTTCACATCTATGGTCCTGCGTCTGGTTTCACCCATTACTGTATTTTCCTTCTGGTTGTTATGTGGAGTCCTGCACGGCTTCTTTTCCCCCTCATTCCTATATTACACTTCCCATCAGAATTTTTTTTTTTTAAGTGAGAATTGTCAGGAAAGTGAATCTCAAATTGAAGGCCATAATAGCTGAATTGGAAAAAATTCCCAGGTCAGATATTGTGGTCTAAAATTAGAAATTCAGGTTTGATTTCACTTTACATTCCCAAATATTCACTTTTTAGTAAATAACCATATACATATTTTAATATGTTTTGCACATCAGTGCAGAGTTTATCTACAAATAGTTTGTGTAAAATAATGTTTTAAGTTTAAGTAAACTTATTCCTTAACCACTGATCTAGTATGTTTTTGCTTATACCGGTACATTATACCGGTACATTATCTAATTTGTCTATGCATGCATAAAGCGTTTTCAGTAGCCTCTGGTCTAATATTTTCTTCATATTTCTTTCTAATGCTCAGAGTACTTAAATAAAAATGTAATATTTTTTTAAGTGCTTTTGTAGAGAAATATATTTGGGATCATCATGTCGAATTTTCTTTTCCCAAACCCTGAATTACTTTTCTCTACTTTCAACACTCTCCTCTACCCCCCTGCAACTCCCCAACAACTTCTGACTTACATTTTAGTGCTCATGATCTTGCTGACTACTTCTTTAAAAATAAAAATAAAACATACTATGTGAAGCAACATCGCGAGACAAGCTTGCAGAGTTCTGCCTCCACCTGTGGTCACCCGCACTATGACTCTGCTTCCCCTTAGTCACCGAGGATTAAGTATGTTCTTTACTGTTCTAACAAACTCCCCTTCCCACGTGAGTTTGCCACGAGCTCCTGGAGGAGCCTGCTTGCCAGCCTCCTGCCCAAAGACAAGGGGCCCTGCAGGGAAACCTGTAAAAGACTACCGAACTTGACCGACCGTTAGCATTGATTTCATGGAACTGTTTTGGGCATAGGACCATGTGCACAGTCTGTCAAAATTATGACTTCCATGAAAATTCCAACCCCTGAACCGATCTGGGTGTTTTTTTGATATGTTGGACACCCAGATCGGGAATATAAGGGGATGTAACTTTTGTGGGGTTTTTACGTGTTTTAAAGGTATTTTGGGGTTTTTGTAATATTGTATCTTTTTTTTGTGCCTGGAGATAATTGAGTTAGTTCAGTTCCTCTCAGACACAGAGGAGGAGTTTGTAACTTGTAACTAGTCCCCTCTCAGGTCCAGGAGAGGGATTATCCTGTTTATGTGGGAATGTCAGGGGCATGCTTAACTGTGTCTGAAATTGTATAAAAGCAGACCATCTGGCCAGATTAAAACATTCCAGCTTGTACTCCCAGAACTATGTGTCGTCTGGTTACTGGGTGGGGAAAGGGCTAATCACTAATCACTGTTCCAGTATGGAGGATTCAACGAGGAAAGTCCTTGTAAGGACTAGAGCTCCCAGGACTGAGTGTTGTCCAGTGCCTGGGGGTGGATAGAGCGAGTTCTCCATTCAGCTCCAGAACCCCAGTCAAGCCACGGCGACCGTGGCAGAAGTGCTGCGGTTTGTACTCTGTTCCAGCTAAGAATCGGCCCTTAGCGGAGGTACCCAGCCATTGGTACAGGGAACTTTGTTACAACTATCTTCTTCATTACCTGCACGCTTCACCCTATCCCTTTAAATCTAATACCTTCTCTGTGTTTCACCCTCACTCCTACCCACATCTTCTAACTATCCCATTATATTGGTTTAATCTCATCCTCTTTCAAACATGGAAAGGTCACTCCCATATTCAAGAAACCCTGCTTGACCCTAAATTCCCTACAAACTACTGCCCCATATCACTGCTTCCACTAACCTCTAAAGTCCTGGAAAAACTAGTTTGCAACCTCTTAATCCATTTCCTGTCCTTCAATGCCCTGCTTAAACCCTGCAATTTGGCTTCCATCCCATTTCAATGGAAACTGCCCTCACCAAAGTTACCAACAACTTTCTTTCTGCTAATAGCACAAACCATTACTCTATCTTATTTGACCTCGTAGCTGCCTTCGACAAAGTTGACCACCACTTCCTTTTACAGTCTCTCATATCTCTTGGATCCACATGTATCTCTTTAAAAGGTCCTTATCTGTGTCATTTGCTGGCGGTGTCTCCTCTTCAATGTCAGTTGGAGTACCTCAAGGTTCTGTCTTGGTTTGTCTACTGTTCTCCATTCATACTTTGCATCTTCAAATATAATTGTTATGCTGCTGACAATTAAATCTACCTCTCCACCTCTGATCTTTCTCCCTCTTTCCATTATCATGCTTATCTGGCATTTCTTGATGGCCTTTCACAATCTGAAGATCAATCTGTCCAAGACTAAGCCCCTTCTTATCCTCTCCCTCTAGCTCAACTCCAATTTCTGACCTTCTCTATCACTGTTGATGGCATCATTATCACCCCAAATCCGCTGCTTTGGAGTTACACTTGACTCCAATCTATCCTTCTTCCTCCACGTCCAATCGCTTTCTTCATTCTGCCACAACCACCTGCACAATAGTTCCAAAATTAATCCGTTTCTGAGCACTGACACTTGTTATTTCTTGTCTTGACTACTGCAATAACATATTAACTTGCCTTCTCTCTCTCCCGTCTCTCCCCCATCATTCAGCATCTGCTGCACCTCTATGCAAGTCCATTCACCAGCTTCCCATTCACAGCAGAATTAAATTCAAAATTCTCACTCTGACATGTTTACCAAATCCACTCCCCACTAATCAACAAATATACTCCAGCACGCCCCTAAGATGCAACAACGACCAGCTCCCTGCATTTTCTATTATCACCATGGTAGGCTGCAGGGCTTCTCTCATGCACACCAACCCTTTGGAACACACTTACCTATGCTGGCAGAATATTCCCTAGTTTGCTTTCATTTAAGCACACTTTAAAGACATTCATGTTTAGGGAAGCCTTTTAACTCAACTCTTTAATTTGCACTTTACACTGAACCAATAAATGCCCTCAACTCACTCTGTATTAACATCATTCTCACCTTGTAGGTCCCCACCTACTATTTCTCACCCCTCCCATCCAACTAGATTGTAATTTACAAGAAAATAAGGGTTTCAGCTCTTCTAGTGTTTGTACCTTTGTCTTTTTACTTGTACCGATTGTACCCATGTATAGCGCAGAGAAATGTGTAAGTGCTTCGTAAATAAAGTAGAATAATAATAGGCGTTTAAAAACTGCCTATACTTTGCAATGTTTATTTTGTTATGTTTTAAATAAATACTGAAACCACTGTTATAATTTCCTGGTGAATTCCCAGTTTATCGAAAATCAATAACTTTGATTGTGTAGCTCTTGGTCTGGCACATAGCTAGTTAATCCATTTATAATAATAACGTGTTGGAGTTTGCATGTCTGATAATTCATTTCAACTATTGCAATGCATAGAAATGCATTAGAATAGTTGAAATGAATAATAAAATTTAAAAAAAATCATACTTGAAAAGAAGGCACATCTCAAGGTATCATTTCTGAAATACACAATGTCTTTTATTAAAGCAAAATGGAGCAATTCTGGAGGAAATTAGTTACTGTTAAAAATACTTGTATGATCATTGCAGCCTTTGCTTGGGCTTAGAACTTTGCTCAAAATGTATTTCGCTTGTACAGCCTACGGTAACATTTTCATATGGGAAAAGAAAAGCTGGACGATTACATTACAGCAGGACACAGCATGTTTCTGAATGATGTGTTGTATCCAGACAGTTAATGAATATTATTAGATGGATAAAAAAAGAAAGGGAGAAATGTGACAAGAGCTGAAAGTGACACATTTCATTCCCTCACATCATTTGTGTTTTTAGCCCAATCGCAAGGTGTTGATGAGGATGAAAGAATGGAAAGATGGCTCTTTAAAGAGGGCAAACTGTAGCTCTCTGGCTTTTGTTGCATTGTGACTCAGCTCATAGTACTCTTAGCCAGCTGTATGATTGGTTGGAGCTGTTCTAGGTTGAGAGCTACAGGTTATAGGTGGACAAAACTAACAGCCAGAAGGGACACGGTTCAATGTTTTACAGGCAGTGTCTTCACAAACCTGTGTCTTCACAAACCATGCAATGTAAAGGAGGGGCAAGCATTTCGTAGGCCATGTGTTGTTCTAATTTGTAATTAAGTTGAGATTTGCACGTAAGATGATCTCAGTTTTCCTTTCGCATTCAATTGTGGTACACCAGCGGCTCCCAAACTGTGTGCTGGGGCACCGCGACAGGCACACATGGGCGCCGAGAAAATAGAGATATTTTCCCGGTGCTATGATGATAGCACCGGGAACCGTGCCTCCCTCTCCCCTGCCAGATCTGCAGGACCAGAGGGGAGATCAGAGATCTCCCTCTCCGGCCCGCTAGCAGTGTAATGCTGCAGTCGGCAGGGGATGGAGATCTCAGGGGAGCTTTAACCTGCAGCTCCATTGGGTTCTCCTCTCGCAAGCTTGAAGCGTTACCATGGCAACGCTCCGAATCTCGCAAGAGTGAACTCTAGCAGCTCCTGAGGCTGCTAAAGTTCTCTCTCACCACTGGGACGACCAGGGCTTCCCCACCGGACCACCAGGGATTGCCTTGTACTGTCCTCCCTCTCAGGCAAAGGTAAGAAGGGAGGGGAGATATGAAAATAATAATATATATATTGTTTGTTTGTTTGTTTTTAAAGCGTTATCCTAAAAACAGTGAAAAGATTTTATAGGCACTTGTTAGAAAGGCACACTGAATGGCATCAGAAGGGGGCAGCCAAATGAGAGCCTTCTCATTTTGGAGCAGAGGGTCCTTACAAATAGAAAATAGGAAACATGGAAAGTGGTGGAGAGGCTAGGCATGGCCTTACAATGATATATTGAGGTGTGACTGATCTTTAGAGGCACTCTCTTGCATACTTTCCAACATTTCTTACCCCAAATGTGAGGTAGGGAGGTTGTATGAAAGACAGGAAGTCAACTGAAAGTGCATCGTGGAAGAACTCACTCATGCACAAGAGCTACAAATGTTCTATCATGTTTTATACACATATTTGTGTGCTTTAGTGATTTTCTGTTTTGTTAAAGGATGTGCTTGGGATGAGCAAGAGGCTTGCTTCAGTGGGCTGCACACAACAAAATGGCAAATACAATAGCATTCTTAGCAGGAAACTTTATAGGTCTAACACAGAGATTGCAGACTTCTACATCCTCTGGCTATGGATGTGGCATGCACATTACGGGTAATAATGGGCTAAGCAATTTAATTGTAGAATTTGTGTGGTGTGATGATGAGTCAAAGGGCTGAATTTACATATCAGGTGCCTAGAGGCAAAGAAAAGAATAACAATATACATATTCATATTTGATAAGTGCATATGTATATATGTATGTGCATATTCCTGCTTGCCATGTATTGTGTTTGAATCTGTAAATAAATGATAATATTATAAGTAGTTAGGGTAAAGTGAGGTTTAAGGTTAGAGAGGGGTTACTTGCATAATTAAATTATATATGGTGTTATGAAGATTAAACACTTGAGAGGGGTCTCAGTTGTGGCAGAAGTGGTGTTTAGGATTATAGGGTCTAGGGTTACAGTGGGTGTAACACATGGGGTGTTTACCTTAATCCTAGGTTTACCTCCTCTTAAAGAGGCACTGTCATCGTCTGGGGACTTTGCAGAATTTGAAAAGACCCCCAATGGTGACATCGCCACTGGTGGTTCAGTGGCCAGGGGGGGCAGGCAAGGGTGAGTTCTACTTAACTGAACCTGTCTCTTGTGGGCACCACCATCTTTTCCCTATGGGTCCTCTTCAGTCACACTAGGAGCTGAAATCACTGCTGAACACTCTCGCATGCGTGAGAGTACAGCATTGAGTTCTATGGAGAATCCTCCAAGACAGCAGAATCCTCCATAAATAAAGTAAATTCCCTGCAGCCATCGCTGGTGAGGGCTAGGTTGGATTGACACTTCTAGACGGCGCTACCTGCACCTAGTACCTAGAAGTGTCAGACATAGTGTCTCAGTATATCTCTTGACTGGGTTCAAATTTCAGTGAAATACCAACACAGTCAATATGAGAATCTCATAAAGATTCTACCTTTATAAAATAATTTTTTTTTTAGTAGCTTAAGAGGTTTTTCAGTACTTTGAATGCTTACATTTGGAACTAAGGAAAGGGTTTGTGTAAGTTCTGAGAAGTTAAATGTAGGGTTAAAGGAGCACTATAGGGTCAGGAACAGGGCCGGTGCAAGGATTTTTGGGTACATAGGCGAAGATGTATTTTTCCGCCCCCCTCCTCTCCCCCCAAAATAACATCTTCACCTATGTGCCTCTTAACCAGCCCCTCTCACCGTCCATTAGTGGTCCTCTCCCTTCCCTGTCCCTTAGTGTTCTTCTAACCTCCGCCCCTCTTTTCCCTGTCCCTTGGTGTTTCTCTCCCCTCCCTGTCCTTGGGTGCACCCCCCACCCCCTTAGTGGTCGCACTCCCCTTCCTGGTGTGCCTCCTACCTCTCTTGCAGCGTTGCCAAGCGGAGGATATCCCCTACAGGAGCTTCAATTTTCTGTACCTGGCCGGACTGACAGGGAGTGCTCTCTCAGTGAGCACCTCTGGTCAGTCTGGCCTGCTACAGAAAAAAAGAAGCTCCTGTACTGCGCTCCGCCACGCTACACTCAGTGGTGTATACACACTGACAGTCACACACACTCAATGACAAACACACAGACTCACTGATCTGACACACACTCATTCATTGACACACACACCCTGATTGACACTCATTGACAGACACACTGATAGTCACACACAGACTCAATGACAAAGATAATCTCACTGATTTGGCATACACTCACCAACACACACTGACAAACACACACATACACTGATACACTCACATGCAACACTCATACAATCACTCACAGACACACACACTCATACAATCACTCACAGACACACACACTCACTCACACCCACACTCACAGACAGTCACTCACAGACGCACAGACACTCACTCACAGACACACATGCACTCACACACAGACATACACACATACACTCACAGACACACTCACACACACACTCACAGACACACATACACACACTCACAGACACTCACACAGACACACACACACACTCACAGTCACTCACAGACACACATACACTCACTCACACACACATACACACACTCACTCACAATCACTCACACACAGACACTCACTCACTCACAGACACACATACACATCACATACACTCACTAATTATTTTAATAAATAAACATTTTCCACCCAGCCTCCCTACCTGGAGAGCTGGTGTGGATGATGGATCATTCCCTGTGGTCCAGTGGAGCAGCTGGGCGGCGTGCGGCAGTGGTGTGATCAGACGCAGCGAGGGAGCCCTAATCTCCCCGCTCTGCTCCCTCGCGGACTGTCTACTGATGCCGCGGGAGCCGGAATATGACGTCATATTCCGGCTCCCTCGGCATCAGCAGATGGCGCGCGGGGGAGCAGAGCGGGGAGATTAGAGCTCCCTTGCTGCGTCTGATCACACCACTGCCGCACGCCGCGCCGTGGGTCCAGAAGGTGGCCTGGCAGGAGGGAGAGCTTCCCTCCTGCCGGTCACTGAAATCTTGCGCCCCCGGAGCCGGTGCGCCCTAAGACGGCCTGTGCCGCCTTATGGACGCGCCTGCCCTGGTCAGGAACACAAATATGTATTCCTGACCCTATAGGGTTAAAACCACCATCTAGCCCCTCAAGTCTGGAGTTGCATGCTTTGTCCCTGTTTCCTGTAGACCTGCCCACTGCCTGCTGACATCAGCAGAAGTGGTAGCCTGATCCAATCACAGTGCTTCCCTATAGGATTGGCTGAGACTGACAAAGAGGCAGATCAGGGGCAGAGCCAGCATGATTCAAACACAGCCCTGGCCAATCAGCATCTCCTCATAGAGATTAATTAAATCAATGAATCTCTACGAGGAAAGTTCAGTGTCTGCATACAGAGGGAGGAGACACTGAATGTTTGGATGCATTTCAGGCACACATGACCCAGGAAGGATCTCTAACAGCCATCTGAGGAGTGACCAGTGAACTTATCACTAGGCTGTAATGTAAACACTGCATTTTCTACTCACCAGAACAAATTCAATAAGCTGTAGTTGTCCTGGTGACTATAGTGTCCCTTTAAGAAAAACATGTATTTACATAAAAATAACAATTGCAATAATTACACTTTTCAAAGTAGTAATGGTATACTAGTTCACTATTTTAGTTAGATCTCATGGACTTCTCGATGTGTCATATTCCAGATGTTATTAATACTGTTTGCAAAAGCAAATTAACACCTTTTTCCAGCTAAGCCTTTTTTTTTTGGTTAGAATTGTTCACTTGTGTAAAACCAATTGAGTCATCTATATCTATAATATTAATTGAAGAAACAAAATAAAGAGTGGAAGGATTCTTTAATGACAGTTTGATTACCCAGATCTGCTGCACAAAATGCTTTAAAGCAGGCATTTTGATGAAACTCTAGTTCAGATTTTTTACAAAAGGTATCTTTTTTTTTTTATATATAAGTACGTGACATAATAAATAGCTGTGGCCCTTTACAACCATGGTAATATCCAGCAACAGTAGGAGTTCTTTCATGACAAATGTTGTCACCTTTCCGCATTTTTTATGACATCATTATTGTGATAGCTGTGCTGTGTTGCTGTGGGTGTTTTGAAAAAAAGGAAAAAAAACAGTTGAATCTTACTACTTTGTTTCTCTACTTCTGGAATGCAGTATAAAGTATCACTATACAGCCCTTGCTGCCCTATTGGCTCTTAATTTGATCATTCCCAACAATCGTTTTCTCGCTACTGTCCACTGTTGATATCGGCTGACCCTGTAATTTATATGGAAATAATGTATAGAGATATGGTTTATGCACCTAGCAATCTTTTTTCACTTCTACAGTAGCGTGACTTGACTTTTTGAATATTTGGACACTTGCCATACATGTTACCTAAAGGGACACTATAGTCACCAAAACAACTGTAGCTTAATTTTGAGTTAGTCTAGTTAGTTTTGGTGTACAGATCATGACCCCCTAGCTGTAACTGAAACAGCCTGCATGAAAGAAAATGGTTTCGTTTTCAATCAGATGTTAACTTGTTTTATAAGTTTTTATCTCCTGCTCTGTAAATTGAATTTTAGTCACACACAAGAGGCTACTTCAGGATCTAGCAAGCTATTAACAGTGCGGTAGATAAAAAATTCTAAATTAAACAGACTGTGGTATTCAGGAAGTTAAACATTAGATGTCTCTTTAGAGGAGGTGTGACTAGGGCTGTATACAAATGTAACTACTAAATGGCAGAGGATTGAGCAGTGAGGCTGCAGGGACATGATATATTCACCAAAACTGCTGCATTAAGCTAAAGTTGGTTTAGTGACTATAGTGTCCCTTTAAATTCTATCCACGCATAACTAATTTTATCCCCCCACTCCCTCCCCCCCCCACACACACACACATTTTGTTAGTTTGTGCGTGACCTTTCAAAAGCAGGTTTCAGTTGGTTTCTGTGTTACTTCAAGTAAAGGAGTTAGGGAAACCCTGTTATTTCATGACAGCCCAATCACATCATTTGCCATGAAAAGGTTAATGGTTAGTCCTAGAAATTGTTGACACTTTATTAATACATCGTGTGAATAATACATCAGAATTTGTCATTTTGGCCTACATTTTGCAAGTTGTTTGGAAGTTCTCTTTGAACAGCACTGCAGAATTACTAGGTATGGCTTTAACGATGACTTTAGTTGATAAACCCCTTAATGTACAGTTTAACTATATATACAGTTTGTATTTTTCTAGTACTAGAGGCTTTTACAATCCAGTGCACTCATAAACTGAAAACATTTACCATGTTATTTATTCTATCTGCTAGTTAAATTCCATTAATTAACGGTTTATTTTACCTAAATTACTCATTTACATTTTCTGTGCCTGGACAATTCTGTGTTACGCATGAAGCCCATAGGGCTGAGCAATGCAATTACTTACACATTCCGTGTGCCCATCTGTGGGGAAAACGTTTTCGTAGCGCACGCATCCTGCCCTCACTCACACTGTGCCCTGGAGTGGATCACTTTACATGGGTCACTCTGTGCGGGATACAGCTCTGATGAAACACAGGAGGCAGCCAGCCCTGGGAGAGCAAAGAGACAAGGCTGTTAGTCTGCAGGGTCCTGTAATAAGAGATACTCGGGTGTATCCACCTGCCTGCAACTTGTTGCCCATCCCACCTCCTCTACAAGACAGTCAGGCATCTTGCCAAACAGCTGCTCTCTAGAAATAATGCAAACATGGAAAGAAATTCAATAAGTATTCTAGATACCTTATTGTTTCCTGCTCTGTCCCAATTGTCTGCCTGTGCAGCACCTCTTTCCTCTCTAAATATATTATGTAACATTACATTGTTCTGCAGAATTTGTTGGTGCTATATAAAAAGTCTCCAAACACTAATATATATTATTTATATCTGTGATGGCAAAGATTAGCATTGCGTGTGTTTTGGAACTACCTATCCAATAATGCTTGGAAATGTAATGGGAAAAAGTTGTTGATATCAAACCAAAGGTATACAGCACTCACTCATAAACCATGATTTATTAACCTGCCGATTTCATATCCAAAATTAGAGAGATAAAAATACATCAACAACCATGGCGTTTATAAAAACTGCTATATAGTAATGATGATCACATATTTTGGGAAATAAAATAAAAATATTTTTTAAACGCTGCTAAAAATCACCTTGTCTAAATATGTCATTTTTGCCAAATAGTATCAGAATGCAAGTGGCCAGATAGATAATGCCCATCTCTCCCAATGGCTAGATGACATTTAGTCCACAAACTTGGGGTGATTTTAGGAGAATAAATGGCATATTTCACAGATAAATGGGGTTCTTTCAAGATAACAAGGGTTAGGTAATGGTTGATCATTGTCCTGCTTACAATTGCAGTAGGCATGTTTTGATGGAAGGATGCTAAACTTGTCCAATTCTGGCATTACAGTAGAACTAGTAATAATATTTGTCATAAAGTCATTTAGAATTTGATACCAGCATGTTTATATATCTAATTATAATGCTTGGCACTGTAAAAAGTACCATTCTTGTTTTTTAAGGATCTTATTCTGAAATGGAATTTTGAGATATCTGAGCTTTGAAGAGCTGGCAGACCTAAAAAAAAAAAAGACATTATATGCTGGTCTAAGGCCTAAAGGAACGATCGGATGTCATTACAGTCTATTCCTTAAGGCATCAGAGAAATAAGTGAGCACAGCCAACCCTGTGGCATTCAAGATGTATTGGGTAGAGGACAATAACAGTTGAAGCATCCAAAAGACTTTGGTAAATTTCAATCCTTCAATCCTGGCACCCATATAAACCACCTGTAGCAGTATTATTTATTAGTATTAGCAGTACTTCTGAAAGCCAAGTCAACAGTGGATAAAAATTCCAATTTAATTTTAATGATATTCTGTTACTGGGACTGTGTGATAAGAAAAATGGAAATGATGGCTTTGTCCACTATATAGTTATCCGATACACTGTGAAACATGAAATGATAGCTTCATAGAATAGTGGTACTGCTGCTGATTTTGTATCACAGAGTGGGGAAGATACTGTAACCAGCGCCTGCTAAAAACGTATAAGATTTATACCTATCTTTCCATTGCACATTGAGGGAACACACTTTATAAAATATGCTTAATGTTTCCCGGACTTGAGTATCCATTTAGCTCAGGGATGTAATCCAGGATGAGTTAGAGGCCCTTAGAGTTGGTTTAAATAGCTACTTAAAGTGGCATGTTGCAGATAGCATCTACTCCTGACCATGCCAAAATACAAGGCTTTAGAGACAGACTTTTTTTTCCCAACTCTGTTTTGTCGATGTTGGTACCAAGATCTGTCTATCTAGGTATACAGTTACTGTGGTTATGTGCTGAATTACCTAGAAAATCCACTGGGTTCTCATATATGCAGTTGCATGTTTTATATCTCTCTCTCTTTGGGATAACATGAGGCAGAGACAGCGAGGAAGTGACATTTTGTGTACAGGCATATGATAGAGCCGATCTACTGAATAAAAAATAAAAAAATTAAAAAAAAATCTTTTAAAATATACTACAAATAAATATCAATGTCATGGTGTGCGGTTCAATAGGGTAAATCAGTGGTTCCCAAAGTTTTTAGGTTTAAGGCACCTTTAATATTTCAATATTTTTCCAAGGCACCGCAAGTCAAAATTTCTAGGCTGGATATCTGTACAGCACTGTAGTGTAATGTACAGTGTTGGTGTTTAAAGAGGTACTTGTAAATAGTTTTGGTGTCTTAATATAGGGGTGTGTTTATATGTACTGTTTGCGTTTGATTGCAGGGGTGTGTTTGAATGTTATGTTCGCTTTTAAATGTGAGTGTACATTTGTGTGAAGTATTTGTGTTTAAGTGAAGGGTTGTGTTTGTATATCCTTTTGGAGTTTGAATGCAGGGGTATGTTTGTATTTAATATTTGTGTTAGTTTGCAGGAGTGTGTTTGTACGTTGTGCTGGTGTATGACTACTTGGATGTATGCACATACACTACCACATACATACATACTTACACAGGTATACATACACACAAATTCATATAGACACTGACACATACACACACATAGATACACACCGACACATACACACACATAGATACACACCGACTCATACACACACATATATATATATACATTGACACATACCTTAACACACGTATACACCAACATATACACACGCACCCTGACACACACAAACATTGATACGTGCACACACCATGATACAGATACACACACTGACATAAAAACAAACACAATGACTCACAGATGCACATTCACAGACGCATATCGTGACACACAGATGTGTGAACACACAGACACACACTGACACAGAAGCACACTGACATATATACACACAAACACAGATGCACACCCTGACACACACTCATACAAATGTATGGGTTCAATGTATGTTTTATGTGTTGCCAGGAGTCCCCTAGCACTATACCATTATAATGAGTCAAACTGTTGTTGAACTGGTACCTATGGTCCCTGCACCTTTGTATGTTATCACTAAGAACAATGTTTGTCTGACTGTGGACAAGTCTCACTGGCTGACCGTGTCATCTGATGCTCTCAACCAGTGGATTCAATCCTGATTGGGATAAAACTGATATATGTAAAGTGGAATGATATCACAGAAGAACAAACGGTCCACAAGCTCCTGGGTAATCCAAGTTAGTTTCAAACTATTCTAAAACATTTTCACTCTGTACCATTTAATGGGGTTTTGATGCTTAGAGTGTAAAGAGGCATGAAGCAGTTGACGACAAACACATACTGTTGACAGAACTCTGAGACATATGTTCAATGTACATTTGGAACAGTAAACATTAAAGGTATGCATCGTAGCTCTTTACAGTGAACCCCAGGGCAACAACTTCTCCTTTCTATTCCAATCCAACACATTTTTTTAAAGGAGGACTAAGGAAGAAAAATGGAAAAGAAAGGAGCAGGAAGAGGTATCTGTTGTTAATAGTTTATTTGTTTTCATTTATCATTTGCCGTGGGCTTCTTCCACTGACTTTTCATGATGGCCCCTGAGAGGGTTAGATGCCGCTTTAGAAGAAGTGTATGAAAGAAGTTAAATGATTAATTTAATTTCATCAATTGATTTTGACTTACTGTTTGTACTCTGAGTGTTGCGCTGTGTAATTCAGTTCTGTATGTTTTGTCAGTGAACAGAGGTTTGTCTGTATTTGAGTTTGTTTTATGATTGTCAGCACAGTATTTTAATTCTTCAAGTCTGTTTTGCGTAAAAAGGAAAGTGCAGTGTTTAGTTAACTTTTTTATTTATTTTATGCACAACCTGAATTAATTGATTTTATAGTATTTATTCTAGGATTTTTCTGTAAACGAGGTAGTGGTGCTATAAAGTTACTGCATTACAATTAATTATATAGAGCCAACATATTCCGCAGATCTGTACGATAGGTAAACAAGGTCAACTTTTAGCTCTAACAAAAACCTCATGTCAAACTGGAACAGTAGATGAATATCATGATGGCATTATAGCACAGTTTTTAAAAACAGGGTGCCATTACAGCACTGGGTGTACAGCTGTACCCCATGTCATTACAGCACTAGGTGTAGCAGTGCAAGTTTATTAGGAGTAGTTAGGATAAGTGTGTGTGGATTGGGTCATATAGTTTACAGGGGCTTAGGGTTAACAGTGATCTGCCTTTATTTACAATGACAATTTGTGATTACTCAATAGCAAAATTGCTAAAGGTAAAAGGGGACCCTTCCTACTGTCCTGAACACAAACATGTCTTTGCTATTTACCTCAATTCCTGTAATACTTGCTCATGTGCTATATTCAGATAATCGGAATTGGCCACCTCAATTGCTGGAGGCTATATTTTCATTTTGTGTTTTTTTGTTTTGTTTTCTGGAATGCATTATAATTGCCATGTCTTATTTAATTAGATATAGTGTACCATTTATATATTCTTTTGTAATGGAAGTGATGGAATGCCTACACAGAGATGAACAACTGTATTTAAGAACAAATCTCCTTTGGCGACAAACAAAGTGTAATTAAAACTGCCATAAGTGGATGTCAGGAGGCATAGTGGATGGATGTTGGTGGGTAACATACAGCACTCCAATAGATATCTTTGATAGGATCAGAATTGGCTGAGAAATTTCAAACACCTCATGGGCAACACACTTACTTGCACCATTTGTGCCTTTATTGTAGTTTGCAAATGCCAAATCTTAATAAAATATGAAAAGTTATTTCTAAGCAAAAGGTATGATATCTCGGAATAAAGTCTAAAAAACAGCAAAATTCCCTTTGATACACTAATAATTACAGGGTCACAATTATATAGCTAGAAATCATTGGCAAATTACTCATATTCATCACTGTCAGCCACCTATACAACAGTGCACACGTGAGATTGGGAAATAATTGGCAAATTACTCATATTCATCACTGTCAGCCACCTATACAACAGTGCACACGTGAGATTGGGAAATAATTGGCAAATTACTCATATTCATCACTGTCAGCCACCTATACAACAGTGCACACGTGAGATTGGGAAATAATTGATAAGTACCCTTTACCCTTAACCATACTGTTTGCATTGATATCTCTTCTTTTGCATTTCTTACAAAGTCCTCATACACATTATGCTCCACATTATGCTCAGAATTTGGACATTTAGGGGAGATGGACATTCTGGGTGATAATAGAAGCGTCTAAAGTCAAGTTGGTAGAATGCTGCACTTGTTGCATATAAAGTAGCAATTGTTGCACATAACGTATAGCATTTTACAATGCGTTTGATTATGGGAAGATTTACAACATGCCTATTAGCAAACTTTGTACAGAATGGCAATAGCCTAATTTGAATATTAGCAGGATACAAAATTAACATTCTTAAAACTAAAGCTAATGCTCCTAATGATTGCATTGATTGTGATCTGTCTGATTATGATGCAGTGACGCCACCATGTGCTGATCTTTACAAAGCTTAGCGTAGCAAGCCCTATGATCTGGGGGTGCTAAGGATTCTGGGTAAGAAGGCACTTTGCTTAGGAAAGTAAAATCATTTCTAAGTGTGTGGTGTTCGCTTCAATAGGATAAAGAGATTCTATGCTACTATGTATATACTTAATTCTCATATATTTTAAAATGTATGTCGTTTGGGTGTTTGTCCTATTGCTAATCAAGGCAGTAGTTATCCCTCTGACAGTCCAGTAGTTTATAAACATAATGTTTGCATTAAAAGTTGATGAAGTTGACGCCATCTCCCCAGTGCTACCCTCTCATACGGAAAAGGATTACTGTAATCCGTTGGTTGTTTTCCAGAAACCTTGGACAGTACCACTGCTTTTTAAATCCCACTTTAACCGACTTCTTTCCAGCTGCAGATTTGAGCTATACCCCCTCTCTTTACTTGTTCCCGTGTCTCCTGGGAGACGTGCATGAATTTTCAAGCCTCTTTCAGGCTCTGTCTGCAGATGATACTTCTCACTATTCATATTGTGCCAGTTACATCACTAGGCAAGAAGCAGCTGACGCGGGGTCACTGTAGGACCTTTTGTTGGCTTGGGGGTTTGGAGATAGTAGAAAGCCTTAACCCTTGTTCTCATATGCTGCAGGTCTTGCTGCCCCTGCCCATAGCTCAATACATCTCATGAGGGCAGGGGTGACCTACATAACACAGAAACCTACAGGCGTAGCTCAATGAAACCAATTTAATTAATGTCCTCATGCACGCAGGCCTTGCTCAGGCAAACAAATCCATGTGCTGGGTGTTTGTGATTGACACGCAACTTTAACACCGAATCAAGCATATATGACTTTACATGTCTAAATGTGCGAGTTCAGTTACTTGTGTTTGTATATAAAAATCTATGGTTAGATAAGCCAAGAGATGAACATGCACAGAACAGACTGCACTTGATCACATTATAATGATATACTTTACAATTCATGAGAAGCAGTCAGTTTATATTTTTGCTTTTTTTTTGTATATATTATGTAAAGATATATAAAGAACATGTTTTAGACTTTAAACCCTTGCGATTCCCAACATTAATTTGCAAGATTTTTGAATTGTTCGGGTCAAATAGTTCCATCTACATCATTTTTTCCACTGCCCCTCTGTCACTATCTGAGCAGTCATGTAATAGCTCTGCTACAGCACTATATTCTTACTGCCTGCCTGTAAGCGTGCATCTTGTAAGATTGTTTATTTAACCCATGACTTTCAATGTCATTACAACAAACTGGTCCTTAATGACCTTTTAATGATCTTGTTAATTTAGAATGATTAGCTCTGCGAAGTCCAGATGGTGGTAAATGAGTGGAATGTTGTAGATTCAAATTGGTGATGATGGTGTTTGATTGTGATTGGTTTTTAACAGTTAAGGACTGTAGATATATGAGGAATGCTTATTTTTTTATTAAACCCCTCCATTTGTTATAAGATTTCATGTAACTTAGAAGCTCTGCTTTATCCATGTCAAGTAAAGGAGTTTATTCAAAATGAATTGACGCCAAATTCAAGGTAAATAAATTACAATCCTTAGTGTTGCTGCATACATATTTTCTAAGCCACAACGTTTTGAATGAAACATGATGCCGGATAGTTATATCAATGGCATGTTTCTAACTTTTGGAGGGGAACTCATAACCTGGCTTGATGCTGCAATAGAAAAACAAAAATAAAAACATCTGGTGACAGATTTTTAGAATGCTTATGAGGGGCAGAAGATTGCCCCCCTTGGTTTGTTGTTAGTGTACAATTAAAGGCTGATTCCAAGCACGATGTCCACTTCGGTGATTAAAACTGTTCATGGTGCCTGGAATCTGTATGTGCAGCATTTCACTGAAATGCTGCATATAGAAAGTTTAACCCCTCTGCTGCCAGAGGTTTAACTGCAGCTCCAGAATCATCATTGGGGTGATCATAGCTACCTCGTAATGAGTTTTGGGCTGGCTAATGTCTGTTCTGTGTACCATGCTAGCGACACACTGCAGCGTGTAAATTTCAGGGAACTCTTACAGTGCAGGAATTTTTGAAACTTCAAATCACTAGAGGGGTTAGTCACTAAGCAGAAAATTGTTGAGAGCTAAAAAAAAAACTCAGGCTAAAGTGCCAGAACCGTGACTATAGCCAAGCTGGAGAATGTTTCCAAATTGGCTATTTTGGCCTAAGTTTTGTAGTTTGATTTTAAACTCACTAAACTTTGGACAACTGAGCTTACTGAATGTTGGACAACATTTTTAGAAGTTCTCAAAAAGTACTGACGACAGGCAAGGTGAAAAGGTTGTGTATGGTATAGGGCTATTCCAAGCTAGGGAAATAAGAAATATATGGCATAGTGCAATACTGTATACATTATAATTGGATATATGGGCAAGTGACAAATGCTCACTCACACTTTGACATCCCAAGAAGTGCCTTCAGAAATATACTTGGTGTGTCTTCTTTGCTTCAAATACTTGGTAAATGTGAATCTCACATAAAAGTGCAAAAAAATAGATTGGATGACTGTATGAGTAAAGAGTAAAAAAAGCATTTATTACTTACATCAAAGTAAATAAAAGCAGGTAAATTTCCCTAGCTTGGAATAGCCCTATACCATACACATGTTGAATTGAAGATAGGAGTAAATCTTCGGGCATATCCTATATTGCTAAGGGAAGTCATTTCACTTTTTATCACAATCACTTTTTGAATTGAGATTTATACAGCACTGTATGTGGACACTATCCATGAGTGTGTGAGAAATTCTATATATCTTTTATAAGGTGAAAAGGTTGAATGCCACATGCTAGTTATTCAGATATAAAGCTATGTTGTAGAGAATTCACAAGTTCTACTCAAGGTTTGGAATACTGACTGCATACAAATTGTGTATTTACATTATGAGGACTATCTAAGCTTCAGAACCAAAATAGCGTATTATAGTGCTTATAGTGCCAAATAATTTCTAGACCAGTGGTTCCCAAACCAGTCCTCATAACCCAGCAACAGCCCAAGTTTTGTAAGTATCTCTATTGAAATAAAACAAGAGAATACATAAATCCTAGATTGTTGATGGACCATGAGGACTGGTTTGGGAACCACTGTTTTAAGGCTTGACAAAACATGAGGCTCATCAGTATCTAAATCTGGACACCCCTGTTGTAGCTTGGCTTATAGAAATCTTTGTTAACCTACACATACTTTATAGCCAGAACATTTATAACATACTCGCTAGTCTGTTCTAAAATAAAGAAAATATAGTATATATCAGAAATGAGGCTAAGGGAGAGGCAGGAGACTGTGGGACCTCCTTGAAACAACTTGTGGTTAGGAAAGAACCAGACATCAAATAAATATTTTTATTATGGAGTGAAAGCTGTATATTTCTTATAGTCATGGCACAAGTGACACCCAACACGATATTAGAGAAATACAAAATACAGGATAGTAACATATTATTTGTCCTTGAGATAGTTGGGTGTAATGTCATGATAATGACTCCATACTAACTCCCTTATTGGCGCTCTTCAATCTAGCTTGAGCTCCCTCTATTCTACTGAAACTGCCCTTACCAAAGTGACTTAATCACTGTATTACTTTATCTTAATTCTCATTGACCTCTATGCTGCCTTTGAAACTGTTCACTCTCTTCTTCTTCAAACCCTCCACAACGTTTACTCTGTGACACCATGCTTTCCTGGTTTTCATATTTTACTTCTGAATGATCATTTAGTGCCTTCTTCTCTGGTGCCACTACCTCACCACTGCTTGTCTTGTTGTTCCTCAAGGCTCTGTTGTTGGTCTTCTGTTATTCTTCATTTACACTACCTTTCTCTGTAACCTGTTGATCTCCTTTGGATTTCAATACTATCTATAAGCTGACCTCTCTCCAGCTCTTCTAGAACATGTCACAAACTGCCTCTCTTCCATCTCTATCTAGATGTATTCCGTTTTCTAGAACCTAGAACTCTTCATCTTTCCCTCCTCAAAAAGTCCTCCTCCATTTACCTCCCAGCACATTAATGAGATACCTAAAACTCCAGCCTCTCAATCTTGCCGCCTTGGAGTTACTTTGAGTTACCTTTTCTCCCCAAATCCTGTCTCCAAATTCTGTAACTTCCACCTTAAAAATATTGCCTACCTTCACCTAAGTCACTAGATCATGTACTGATCATTTCTCAACTTTATTATAGCAACTTGCTACCAATCGTAGAACCATTGCATACCTCTCTAGGATAGCCTACTATCTTCCCGGGTGATGCTTCTTTCATTACAATTGCCTCTTCGGTTCCCTCACCTCCATAGCCCAGCTCACTTTTACTCTCTCTACACTGTTCACTTGTTCCACACACTACTTATACTAGTTTATTTTGACACATGAATCTTATTTATCAATAATCCCTCCTCTCTAACATGCAGTTATTTCTCATGTGTGTCTTCACCTTTTCCTCATAGATTGTAAGCTTGTTTAAACAGGGCCTTCTTCACCATTTGTCTCTGGTAATATTTTGAAAGTCAATTTCGTGTTGTCAAACATCCCTATTTTTATAATTGCAAAGCGCTGTGGAATGTTTTGGCTCTACATCAAAGCTAATAACAGTAATAAAGATAGGTGAAATGTAGAATAGGTAGAATGGACAGTAACAGGCTGCTGCCTGTTCTCAGTATTCTCTTGCGCCCCGTTTTTTTACTCTCCATAGGTAGAATGGACAGTAACAAACCAAGATCAAGGACATGGCAATGGAGAAATCAAACCAAAGTTGGGGGTACCAAAATCAGAGCTGGGTTAATACACAAATATAATAATAATATAGACATTATAGAGATAGACAGTCACATAATAGAACCACAATAAGACAGTCTGTATGAATGGTTCTCTGTTTAAATATTATCTGACTGCGTCAAATAGACCACGTTTGATCATTGGCTACCAGTTTGATATGGCCACATTTACCTAGACTCCCACAACAATGAAGCTGTGTCCTGTGAAAGGGATCAGTGTCTAAAAGACTCTCAGAAAAGCAAGGCCATCTGAGAGGGATGTGTATAATTAGAGAAGAGGCTGCAGTTTGCCATTCAGCTAGCACAATGTAAATTGAATTGTTTATGGATTTACAGACTTTATTTTGCCATGTTATATATCACGCAACATATATATATGTTACAATTAGAAAAAATGATGTGTGACCGGGCCTCATTTTAACTTGTGTGCCAGTTTTTGTAACTAATGAGTGACAGTCTGATTACGTGATTACGTTTACAAGCTCTAACAACATTTTCCCATACATTGTGTTTGCTACCTATGCCCTATCTGAAAAGCCTTTCAGTAGGGATGCACCGAAATTAAAATTCTGGGCCGAAACCGAAAATTCAGGATGCCCTTGTCCAACAACCGAAACCAAAAATTACTTTTTTCCCCAAATGATTTTAAAATATTTTTTTTCTATAATTTTATTAATATTAGACTTTTTAATGGATGTAATTAATCTAATATGAAAAATGTCCCTTCTCCCTTCTTTTTTAGTGCCCCCTACCCCAGTGTTCCTTTTCCCTTCCCTGTACCTTAGTTCCCCCCTTAATGTTCCTCTCCCCTTCCTCTTTTTAGTGTTCTTCCCCCCTTCTCCCCAGTCCCATAGTGTTATTTCTCCCCCCTGTCCCATAGTGTTCTTTCTCCCCCCTGTCCCATAGTGTTCTTTCCTCCCCACTCCCCTATCCCATCGTGTTCTTTTCTACCCCCTACCGTGTCCCCTAGTGTTCTTTTCTCCACCCTCCCCTGTCCCATAGTGTTCTTTCCCCCTCCCCTGTCCCATAGTGTTCTTTTCTCCCTCCCCTGTCCCATAGTGTTACTTTCTCCCCACTCCCCTGTCCCATAGTGTGCTTCCCCCTACCCTGTTCCATAGTGTTCTTTCCCCAATCCCATATTGTTCTCCCCCCCTGTCCCATAGTGCTATTTTCTCCACTCCCCTCACCTGTCCCATAGTGTTCTTTTCTCCCCTCCCCTATCCCATAGTGTTCTTTTCTCCCCCCTCCCCGTTCCATAGTGTTCATTTCTCCCTCCTCCCATAGTGTTCTTTTCCCCCCTCCTCTGTCCCATAGTGTTCTTTCCCCCCCTCCCCTGTCCCATAGTGTTCTCCCCCCTCTGTACCATAGTGCAGTATTATTGATTTTTCATGTTATCATTACTATAATTCATTGTGATATATAATCATCTGAATTGTCAATGCAAGCATACCTGTTAAACTATGCACTACAAAAATAAAAAATATAAAAAAAACTTTTTACAAAATTAAAATTTGACCCGGTTTCGGCCGACATGGGATAGGCCCATTTTCAGCTGAAAATTTCGGCAGCCAAAATTTCGGTGCATCCCTACCTTTCAGTGACATTTTATGTTGTGTGGAGGAATTGTGTTTCTCAAAGTATTCTATCTATTTATACCTAGGACGTACGTCTGGGACACTGAGTGTTAGGAAAGTAGAAAATTGCAAATGAAGGATAGCAGATTGATATTGATACAGTTAGTTGAAATTTTGTTTTGCTTTTAATCTGTCGAAACCTAAAGGAGGTTACGATTTATCCTTGTTATATCAAGGGGACTTGGTTGCAATTACGAGCATGGGCATTAAATAGCAGATAGAATGGAAAGCACAGTAGAACTTTGCAATGGTGTCACTGTCTAGAGATAATAATAAATTAATAAACACTTGTTATGATAATGCATGTTATAGTTCTATATGGGGGAGGGGTGTATAAGTAAAAAAGCCTGTATGCAATGCTTTCAGAGAACAATTAAACAAAATAGGTCTCTACACTTAGATACACAAGTGGTTTCATTTTAAACGTTAATCATACATCACATCAGACAATTCTTTCTATATTGTAATGTCCTGTGTACTCCAACTAGATTGTGAGCTTTATGGGTCAGACAGGTAGAATGTTTGTTTACGCATTGCGTTGCAAAAATAAATTGAATAGATAAATGCAAAATGTGTAAAGAGGTGCAACCACCGTACAGATCATGTGTTACCGTTCAGCATTTAAAGGGTTGTTCACTAAAGTGAGATTTCAAAGTGAATTTGAAATGTAAAGCGCGAGCAGCTGAACTGAAAGCATAGCTGACTTAGAATATTTATAGTGCTGCTATTTTGACCTTCACCTTTGAATTCTCACTTTGGTAAATTGCCCTGTTTGTAATTTGCTCTTTAAAGGTTTAAAACATTAACCCGCAAATTATATGCAGCAGCTGTCAATCAATGTTATGTATGGGTTATGATCAATATAATGATTGCAAGAATAGTTATACCTTAATGCCTACATGTACAAAAACTGCAGTACATATCTAAAAAATAACAGCATTTCATGAGAAAGAATATTGGGCTAATACACTGTGCTGGTGCTAGCAGCCGGTGTCATACTCGTGACATGTGATAATCCACAAGACCCTTCCCACAAGAGGAATCCCAAGATTATACAGAAGCCGTGCAGAGGATTTTTGTGAGAATTACCTGATATCCAGAGATGTTTCTGAATAATATGATGGAGCAGAACGGGGCACTCTGGCTTGGTATAGCACTGTCTCCCAGAGAGGTTTGTGGTTTGTCCTGGAGAGCCTGGACTGTGTGAATGAGGTGGGTGTACAGACCACTCTCTGTCAAAGCAGGTTTAATTTCCTGCTGGGGGCATAATCTCTTGGCAAAATACGGCTCAAGTCTTAATCTGTCCTTCTCATTTCACAGATAGGGGGGGTTTATCATGCTGCCCCCCTAATCTGTGAGGGCAAAGGTAGAGACGTGTAACTCTTTCAGCACTGGTGAAACCATAAAGTTATAAAACGCTTAAAAAAAAAAAAAAAAACACGTCGTTATATCTGTTTATTGACAGGAAGTCTGTGCATTAGGAGAAGGTGCCAAGGGTTTTTGAATGTATTTGGCGTGTTAAAGAAAGTGGTGGAGAATTGTAATAAAATCAAAAATTTTGGATAAAAATAGCAAATTCATAAATCTTCCAACTATTCTACAGCTATTTTTTCAATCCCCTAGATGTAGTAAAGGAACACTCTAGGCGCCATAACCACTACAGTGGACTGTAGTGTTTATTTTGCTTTGATTTCACATTAACCATCCAGTGTTACTTTGTCAAATCATTTATGAACAATTACACACTTTCCTTGCTGTATTAAGTACCCAAAGTAGTTCTAAGAGTTAGTCTGAAAAAGTGAAAGTTTATGCTTCTGGGGCGGAGCCAAGCTGCAGAGTGGAGAGGTTGCATGGCACTACAGCTCCAGCAATTCAAACTAAAAATACCCTAATCTAACCTGAAAAAACCTTATCAAAACGGCTATAAACCTGAGCCATAGCATAGGAGCCGATATGGGACGCAAAATTAAGAAACAAAAGCCTGAACAGCCCAGGCTTGGCCTCAATATCGGAGCCATGTGGAGGCAGGTACACGGACCGACCGGGCCCAAGATGGCCGACTACCCAGAAACTTACTCCGACCTGTCGGACGACTTCTCCCAGGGGGAGGACGCACATAACTCCCCTGGCCCACCGACCAACTACCAAGCCTCTGGACCCCGATAATGCACCTGTCACAACAGCGGTGCTCAAGGCACTGCTGGCAGGCCTACAGACCACGCTCCAGGCGGAAATGGCGGGCCTCCGCACGGACCTCCAGGGCATAACCGGGAGACTGGGCAACCTGGAAGACACCTCCGCCACCACAGCGGCCCAGATTACCTCCACGCAAAAAGAAGATAAGGGGTCTACAGAGCAAAACGGAGGCTTTTGAGCGGCGGTTCGCTTCATTGGAGGAAGCACGCCGAGCGGCCAACTTAAAGGTACGAGGAATACCTGACAATATGCCGGCAGAGGAACTACCGCACTTTGTGTGATGACTCCTGGCAGTGCTGCTACCACCACGGCAAGCCAAAGCCATAAGCCTAGACGGAGTCCACAGAATCCCCAAACCGGCCAAAGCCCCAACGGCGGCCTCCAGAAATACCATAATCCGCTTTCAGCGGAGGGAGGATAGAGCGGCAACTATGGCGGCAGCAAGAAACCATGCCCAATACTCTTTTGAATCCATGTCACTCACCTTTTTCACAGACTTGACTTGGCAGTACCTTGGCATGGAGGAGATTGTTTAAGCCAATCACTACGCTCCTTCAGCAACAAGGCATAACATACAGATGACACCCCAACCGCTCCCTACTGGTAACAAAGGGCGAGACCACCCATGAGGTTTACGACCTGCAGGGAGCACAGGACTTATTACCCAAGATGGGCTTGCCTCAGGACGCCATGCACCCCACGGCACACCCCGAGACCACCAAGCCACGACACAAGTGTGATCCTGAAAAGGCGAAAACTTTTGTCCCGGCTCCCCTGCCGACGACCCACCGTGAAAGCTCCCAGAGACATAAAAATCACGAAAAAACTTGTGGCCGGGACTGTTTGACCAAACCACAATAGTGGTAACTCACCACAACCCCACGGCTGTTTTTGTAAGGGTAGTTTTGGTTGCTTATTTAGCCTACTTTGCCTGTTTTGCCTAATGCTATATTTCTTAGCCTCTCCTTATTACCACACATACGGATGATGCCAGATATCCACATGTAACACACTCACGCTTCTGCCACCCACCCGATCGATTACCTCTCTTCCCTTCTTCCCCCCCCCCGTCTGCTTAAGCGGATACCTGACGATACATACCCCCAAATGGTAGACAGACAGGCATATCTCCCAGCAACAAGATACTTCACAAGCTACACACCCGCCTACGCGGCTACAACGAGGAAAATACATCCCATCATGGCACACTACACTACCTTACTCAGCCTTCCAATTATCGGAACAGCCCAATACAAACATAATGGGATATACATTACGGCGCATACACTAAATGCGCAAACTTAACCGCTTAGCGTTCCACACTTCAAGTATCAACTGGTTACTCTAAAGCCACTGTCATATTCAAATTTCAAACAAACATATGCCATCCTACCAATGTTATTATTAACCTGCTTTACCATGTGTACATATTTTCTTTAATTGACCTACATGTTACTAGTTTGTTATCCCAACAAAATATAAAATGTGCAACACCTTAGCTATGCCAAGAAATGCTATGTAATTGCTCGCATTCGCTATTGTGGCATTGCAAGTGCGAATGTAATCTTATGCACAAGAAAAATAAAGATTTTTTAAAAAAAAGTTTATACTTCTGTTTTATCACTCCAGGTTTAGTTAATATTGATGTAGTGGGAGCCTTCAACTGACACTCTCAGCCACTGCATACTGTCTGAATGTATTCTGAATGCTCTAATAGTTATGGTGCCTAGAGTATCCCTTTAAGAAGAGATAAGAACATATATCTTAACGCCTCTGTATTTGGATGAAGTGAAAGTATGTGTCCCGATCAGGGCTGGTACAAGGATTTCTGCCACTGTGAAAATCACAGTGAGAAGACGCTGGACGTCCATAGGAAAGCATTGAAAATGCTTTTCTATGGACTGTTTGAATGCGCGCACGGCTCTTTCCGTGCATGCGCATTCAAAGGTGAAGTCAGGAAAGGAAAGAGAGTTTAGCCAGCGCCGAGGGAGCGTGGCACTGGAGAAAGGTAAGTGTTTAACCCCCTCAGCCCCCTTCATCCCAGCGGGAGTGGGACCCTGAGTGTGGGGGGGACCTAAAGACCGTATAGTGCCAGGAAAACAAATTTGTTTTCCTGGCACTGTAGTGGTCCTTTAAGAAAAAACAGTTGGACTTTGACTGTAGCTGAGTTGGAGAATTCTTCTCGATCAGCTATTTTGGCCTAAATTGTGCCATATGTTTTTCAGTTAGGTCTACCTAATACACACATACTGCTTAATGCTTACATCCATACACCCACACTGCTTAATACCTACATCCATACACACATACTGCCTAATACATACATTGTACATTGAATATACAATTTATCGCTGTGATAAATGATGTACGGTATTCAGTGTATTTGGTGAATTTGCTGTTTAGTGTTGGAGTGAAAAGATTTTTAACTTACCTTTTCTGGTTCGCCACTCCGTTCTCGCCTCTGCTGGCTTCACCTCCATGACTGAGACCATCAGTCTTGATGATCTCAGCCAATCCATTGCCTTCCTATAGGAAAGCATTGGGAGGCTATTGCGCATGCGCAGCAAAACGCTGTGCTGCGCTGCACTGCACTGCACCAATTAGCATATCCTAATAGAGCAGTCATCGTCTCCATGCAGAGCGTGGAGATGCTGAACGTCAGTGCTGCATATATAT
Source organism: Pelobates fuscus (assembly GCF_036172605.1). Lineage (NCBI taxonomy): Eukaryota > Metazoa > Chordata > Amphibia > Anura > Pelobatidae > Pelobates > Pelobates fuscus. The sequence continues at coordinate 169,469,044 of NC_086319.1, forward strand.
ATTATAATATATATAATATTATATATATATATTCATATCAAAATACACTTAGAATTTAATTTTATATATATATATATATATATATCTATGTATATATAAATAAATAAATAAAAATAATAAAAAATATAAATATATCCATATACATAATTACAAAAATAACTTCATAAATGTACACGTAGACTTCAAAGATATAAATATGTATATATATTTAAATTCTACGTGGAGATTTATGTACTATTTTGACATTATTAAGTAATTTTATTGATAACAATTTGAGGGACCTGCCTGATAACCCAGGCAGAAAGTCCAGAAAATTAAATTTGCTAGCACTGTGTTTAACCCTGTAACTTTCCAAAACACCCTAAAACCTGTACATGGGGGGTACTGTTTTACTCTCAAAACTTTGCTGAATACAAATGTTAGTGTTTCAAAACAGTAAAACGTATCACAATGATGATATTGTCAGTTAAAGTGACGCGTTTTACCTTTTTCACACACAAACAGCACTTTCACTGATGATATTGTTGTGATATGTTTTACTGTTTTGAAACACTATTATTTGTGTTCAGCGAAGTCTCCCGAATATAACAGTACCCACCATGAACAGGTTTTATAGTGTTTTTAAAATTTACACAGTCAAATATAAGGCCTGCATTTCCATTTTTTCACATTGAAATTTCCCAGGCTGGTTATGTTACCTTTGAGACCGTATGGTAGCCCAGGAATGAGAATTACCCACATGATGGCATACCAGTTTCACAAAAAGACAACCCAAGGTATTGCAAATGGGGTATGTTCAGTCTTTTTTAGTAGCCACTTAGTCACAAACATAAGCCAAAGTTAGCGTTAATATTCTTTTCATTTTTAACACACAAACAAATATAAATGTTAACTTTGGCTAGTGTTTGTGACATAGTGGCTACTAAACAGACTGGACATACCCCATATTGAATACCCTGGGTTGTCTACTTTTGCAAATGGTATGCCATCATGGGGGTAATTCTCATTCCTGGGCTACGATGCATTCTCAAAGACAACATAACCAATCTGGCAAATTTCAATGTGTTTAAACTGAAACATGACATATTTGACCCTGTAACTTTCCAAAACATCACAAAGCCTGTACATGGGGCATACCGTTGTACTTGTGAGATGTTGCTGAATACAAATATGTGTATTTTACTGCTGTAAAAGCTAACTGTATTATGACATTCACAGTTAAAATGCCACACAGAACTAAAAAAAAATGTAAAGTCTTAATTTCTTTTTTTTAGATTTTATTCATAATTAATTATGTTTCATATATGAATAGTTCATGTGAAATCAAAGCCCTGTTTCTCCTGAACAAAATTATGTATAATAAGTGTTCGTAGCACTTAATATGAAAAAGGTGAATTGCGGTTTAACAGACATATAGCGTAAATTCCGGTTTTTGTTTATGTTTTGTTTTGATCGCAACATGTACAACTGGCTCAGTCTTTAAGGGGTTAAATAATGCCTTGTGGCCAGAGAACTTTAGAAGTGGGCAGGGCAGAGGGATTAGCGTCAGCATGGAGAGCATTCACGCCAGGATAACGCGCCTCCTTTCTGGCCAGGTCTGCATCCGTTGTTGGATAGGACAGACCGTTTTCACACCATGACCTGCTTATGCAGTAGGGCCGTCATTTATTATATGTATGTTAATTGAGTAATGTAGGAGAAATTATCTTGTGAAATATTTTTATATTTGGCTAACCACATTATTCTTGTTTTAAATGTGCTAAAGATTGCAAATCTTGTTCCAAATTATTGTTAATGTATTAATAAGGTATTACAGTAACTGCAATACTCCATTATATATTGCATCATGCAAGCGCAGTCGCAGAGACAACTGACTGAATGCAGCGTCCAGTACAGAGCAGTTTATGATACCCAGATTTAATTATTTCAATGTATTTCTACATCTGATTGTATACATCATTGTTTCCAATTTATATGCAAAAAGCTCTCCCACCTATTACCATAAGGCACGAATTCCCCCAGCTCCCTCTCAGTCTTACCACATCAGTGAAGCACATTTCTAACATTGTTATGTTTTTCCATGTCTAACATTATTATGTTCTAAAATGATTACAGTTCTTCAATTCACACAGAATGTCTAATACAAATAAATGAGGTTGTGCATAAATCCAGCATGCTATACTATTTGTGTCAGAACTTCAAGGACAAAGTAAGGAGTTTGAGAAAGGTGCGAAACTTGGCCTTATCTTAATCAACTGAACATTAATAAAGCGCATGTTGTCTATATTATATATACATATCGATATATCATAATTATATATTACTTTACTACCCAGCATTACCGGGGCTATCCAGGAACTCATAGCTCTCCCCCTCGGCAGCCGCTCTGTAAATGCAGTAACTATACACAAATAGTTCTAGGCAGAGAGGGCCTTTGGCCTAATGTGCCCTTAGCATATTTGCAGGCACTTGGGGAAATTTGTCAAAGTTTTCTGAAACATGAAGCAAAGATGTAAAAAAACCAAAGGAGGTATCATGAGTGGAATACAATTGTTGTTTCCAAGGGTTTCCACAGTGATTACTCCCCTATTAGTACATTGCACCATTTTACAGAACACAACACTTGTGTGTTCAGGCAATTTAGGATGCAGGACACACAGCATTTTAAAATGACACTTTAACCTTGAAGATACTAAATTACAATGGACACTGTCCCCCAATAAAGTCACTGGCCACTTACAGAAACGATTTTATAGTTAATTTAGTGTAAAATTTGGCCAATGTCCATAAGTGCAGGCATATAGAAATGAAACATTTCTTGGCACAATTTGAGCATTAGTCCTTACTTGTATGTATAAAGGTTGTGCAAAGTTTGTGGACTTGCACTAATGGACGCTTTGCGAACATTACACCATTACTTCAGTCTTAAACTACTTTTTACTTGGTGGTGACATTCATGTATTCGGAAAGCTATAATCGTTCTGTCATGTCTGGGACTGGAGGTAGGCATGTTACCCCTCTCTACCTGCTGTTAACTCATTATTCAATCTGTGTTTAGTCAAATTCAATGGACAATTAACAATGTAACACCAGTAAAAAAAAAAAAGCAGACAACCAGGAAGCACAGGCAAAGTGCATGTTGGGAAACGTTCTACTCTTGAGATGGGTAATCTATAGAAAGGTTTAATAAAATGTTTCATTTTAAAAATATTACCTCAACATGCAGACCAATGTTATGCTTTATTACTGGATAGGTCAATTTCGCACAGATTTTTAAACCATAAGTTGTTTTGTACCTTCAGTATAACTTAAAGGTGTATATCCCCACATGAGGCAGGGGGCATCATTAGCCAGCCTGAGTTTGGGGTGGCTAATGTTAATTCTGTGCATGTTTCCATTGGTATCTTATATAGACTCAATGCAACTGAAATGTAATTTAGACAAATGTATCATATTTACACAGACTTTTGTAGTTTAAAGGCATATTGCTGTGAGTATTAATGTGGTGGAGCACTACTAAGATAGTGTTCCTAGGAGATGCATCTCCTAGAAAAGAGGGACGTTGGCACAGAAAACAGAAACGTATCCTATAGGGAGTGTCCCTCATAATTAGGGACACTTGTGCAGTATGCAATTAGGATGTATGCAACATACAACAGCTTGTTGCTCTCAACTGCTTTGTTTAAATAGCACATTTACACAGTAACACTAATGTATCTGTTTGTTAGACAGAGGCCTGGACACATATATAATATCAGGAAAAAAATCAATAGAAAGCCAGTCACACATTCGATACACTAACCAGGACAGTACCAGGAGTTTGTGCTCAGTTCATAGCTATTTTTGACCACCTAAATACCAAATGACATTCTATGCAGTGCAGGGCTTTAATGCCTATCGGCGGCATATACCGTCATACAGTAAATGTACCAGCAGGGTTTAAATCCGTGCTGGTATGAAGAAGCCCCAGGTATCTTTCAGTATCTGAGAGTCCCCTCTGTCAGCTTAGGCCAAAGTTAGTTGCCCCAGACTGAGAGAGGAGCTATGTGCAGTGCTCAAACTGCACACATAATGATTGCTCTTAGCCTCTGTATTACTAAGTGTGCCTTTAGCCAACCAATGTTTGATAACTAAGTGTCCTCTCTGTGAATTGGGGCCACAAGTAGTTGCCCCAGACTGAGAGATGAACCATGTACAGAGCTCTAAGTCAACGCTGCACATAGCCCTTTTTAATTAATGTAAATACTGCAGCTGAGCGCAATCTCACTCAGCTGTAGTGATTTGACCTATACCTTTCAGCCTGCCAGTGTCTCACCAGCCTATTAATGTCCCCCCTATATCAGGGAGACCTCCAGGGTCTGATAGAGATCTCCCTCCATGTCCCCCTGCTCTTTGATCTGTGCTGGTCTTGGCCAGCTGCCCAGCATGAATAGAAAAGCTACGAAATCCCTCTGCTGATGTCAGTACTGAGGGGTGGGATTAGGGGATGGATTGGGAGTAGGAATATGGGTGTAAAAGAAAAAATACAAATAATTGGTTAGTAATAAAATGATTAAATGAAAGGTGTCAAAATATTAGTTAAATATCCTCCTGGGGGATGTGCTATATATAGTGTAGATTGGATTAGCCGTATTAGTCCAGTAGGCAAGATGCCAAAATACCAGAGTAAAAAATGTAAAAAAAAGTATAAAAAAATTATATATATTCTGTGGCTACTACTATAAGAATTATTATTTTAGCAAGCAACATTTTGCAACGTTTTAGCTTTAAAACCATAATTGACTCCTTGCAATCTTTATTTTATAATTTCAAAAAATGAATTAAAATTCTAGACATACTGGGCATATTAACAATCAAGACTAATTAGTGAATCTATTTCGAGTTAGTTTTCTTTACTTGCACTTAGTGTGTAGAAATTATTAAATATAAAACTGAGAAGAAATGTGTTTCCCCCTTAATTTGTTGTATTTTATTCCTATAAAATATTGTGTTATGTATACAATATCACCAGAAAGCCCTATTTCTCTTGTAACAAATTATATGTAATATGTATGGGTTTAATTAAACACAAAGAGTGAACTCGTGGTAGAATGAACACATGGCAAAAGTGACAAAATGCCTTGGTCACAGAGGCGTTGCATCTTAAAATAGTCTTGGACCTTAAGGTTTACCTCAGTTTAGTGTTCAGTGTTGGTGTTATTTTTTATTTTCTTTTAACTATTCTCTAAACCTTACCCCATACCTCCCAACTCCGGCGCCCTCTGCAAATCAGAATGCCGCTATGAAGGAATTAAAGAGGGTGGGCCAGAGACATGATTACATCACTAACTTCACCCCCCAAAGTGATGGAGGATCCGCCTGGAGTCTGCACAAGTTAATGGCAGGTTAGCCTGGCATAAATGCACTCCAGGATGAATGCACTCCAGGCTGCCTGTCCATCATGGAGGCTGGCCAACTGCAGGGAGCACAGATCAGTTCTCCCTACAGGGTCCTAGTTTCCTAATCATAGAGCAAGTGTGTTTATTGATGCGCTTGTGCTATGAATGTAGGGGACAATTCCCTGGTGCCCCCCAAAAAAGACAGCAGGTAACTAAGACAGTGCACCGGGATAGGACCCAAAAATCGGAACTGTCTCTACGAATTCTGGACAATTGGGAGGTGTGTTCAGGATGATTGGGAGGCGTGCCAACCTTATTGCCCATAATAATTCCTACAGTAAACGTCAATTCTCCATGACGTCACAACAATAATAGACGTTCTTCCGAGTGGCAAAAGCCGAAGCGTTCTGTTGAGCTTCTCTCCAGCGGAGCACGGTAGCAAAGGAGCTGTCACCATGCTGAGTGCTTTCACCCTGCGGGTCACCGTCTCCTCTGACCAGGGTGGCAGGAAGTACATGGAGGATGTCACCCAGGTGCTGGTGGAGCCGGAGCCCAGGGAGGACGAGCTGTCCTGGATGGAGGAAGAGGAGGGGGTCGCCCCCCTGGAGCCGCATCAGGGTCCTGTGTTCCCGGGCAGTAGGAAGGGTTCCAGCAGGCTTTCATTGCGGTCTATGACAGACACGACTGCTTGGAAGCTGCACATTTCGCTTTGGATCACCTGTGGGGCTTCATCCGCAAACAGAAAGGCTTCATGTCCCAGGAGTCGGAGGAGATGTACGCCGCCATCTGCAAGGGCTTCGTGGCTCGTCACCATGCTATGTGGAAAAAGCTGCATGAGTACCGGGGGCACACTGTGTATGGCTGGCAGGTGGGCATACTGAGTGTGGCTGGCATTGAGGGCGCACTGTGTATGGCTGGCATTTAGCTTATCTGAAATGGAGAGACCTGAAGAGCACTTGCCCCCAATAATCTGCTCAAATCACACACAGAGTGTGGCAAAGGTAATCCAGGAGCTGCTAAGCAGGGTCGTACTCATCCTCCTTCCCGGCGCTGTGCGCAGGATTGTAAAGACACACTTGATGACACATTGTCCTCAGAAACACATAGTGCTGTCATTATAACTGAGTTTTGTTAATTTCCTTGTTTCCTTTGTGGTAAAGTGAGTTGTCTTTCATGGACAGTTTTCACTTCAGGTCAGTGGAAGCCGCTCGCATTCTGCCACCCGGAAGTATCTTGGTGCCTATTGTTTACAAACATTCTGAAATGCCGTATTCTTTTTCTCCTGGTTTTTTTCTTAATCTCACTCTCTCTAACATAGTGTTTTTACACCACCCCCTAACTGGCTAATCATTTTGCCTTATTCTTTAATGGTTTTTTGGGGGTTTTTTTTTTGTTTTTACATCTCTTATTTTTATCCCACTTTTACACTTCAACTTGTGGCATTCTTACACTCTCTGACTATTCCAAAAATGTTACCCAACCTTCTAAATCTATTCACTCTTTTACATTAGTAGTCCTTTTTTACCCTCTTTTTATCTGTCTTTCACACTTCGCTTTATAGTCTTCCATCTCTAGCTACCTTTATATGGCTCTAACTGTAAATTATATAGTAAAATAAAATGTATTTTGCACCTTCCAAACTAATGGTGTCTATGTAGTAATACCATTTCAACAAATAAAATTATAATTAACATCCCTATATATCTAATATTCCTGTCTGACATGTAGGGTACAAGAGATGTCTCTCGGGGGATAAAGTGTTCCTGTAAAAATAGGATCCATAGGAGTGCTTGGCACTAACTATAGTCTGTGATATCGTATTACTGTAACCAGGGATAAAACCATTAGATTAAAATACAGATTAAGGCAGCAATTATCAAGAGCTTTTTCTTCATTCATTACGAATTGTGTGCACTGTGTTAGTGCTGAAAAAAATCTCTTGATTTTACTATACTTTATCCAACAAATTAATTGTATTACACCCAACTGCTATCTAGCTTTCTATCTCTCCTCTCTCCCCTCCCCAGCTCACATCCACTCTCCCTCCTCTCGTTTCTCTCTCGGCAATATTGCCATTTAATTAATAGAATTCACCCAAGTCAAGGAGATAATCTAATTTGCATAGACATTTTCACAGGGCTCCAATAGAAATGGTATTTTAGACTGTTAATGCTCATCGGCCCAGCAGAGCTTACAATCCCTTTTACTGACCGAGGCATGGGGAAATAAATTAACCTTTTCGTGGTTATGAGTTTGTAAAGCACAGTTTCTCAACATAAGGTTTAGTCTTAAGCATTAGGTTTATATTTGATGCGCCCTTTGTACTTGAAGTGCGCAATGCAAAAAATGTAGCAATAATTTCTAGGTACAGTAGAACTGAGCAGGACATGGTACAAATCCTAGGGCAATGTTAACGGCATAGAGTGTCTTATCATGGGAATATCATAATATTGCAGAAAAATGTATGCCTTTGCCTTAGGCTTAAAGGGACGCTATAGGCACCCAGACCACTTGATCACAATGCAGTGCCCCTGGCATATTGCTCCCGCAGTGTAAAACACAGCTGGAGATGCAGCAGTTTTTTATTGCAGGGCTAAACACGTCTTTGTTACACTGACTGCCACTAGTTGGCACTTCCAGACTGTGTTATTGACATTCAACATCCTCTGATGCTTCCTACGGAGAAGCATTTGAGTGGTATGGTAATTGCCGCACATGCACTGCTTATCCACAGTGTGTATTGGATTGGATAATAAGTCAAAGGGGAGAGAACACTAAATGGGAGGAAAAGCGGGGAAGGGGGGTGGTAGGGCGAGCTGCATAAACTTATTTTCAGTGCTTGAAAAAAATAAGTAAAGCGTTATTTAATGTAAATGTTAAAACATTATAAGGGCGCCCAGGGGGTCCCATTAATCTATATAAATTTTAAAAAATATAAATGATTTTTGACATACAAAATATTAGGCATATAATCCCTTTAAATGATTACTGTAAGCACAATCACTATTTAGAATTATTGTAAAGAGCATCCTGCACGTATTGTCAGCTCCAAGAGTGTCTTAGAACTGCCCTTCAGACCTGTCAAGTAGGCAGCTGGAATGGTAAGCTCTAGTCTGCTTATATCAATTTTGGCCATGTGCAGAGGATTGTTGTAGGTCAAGCTAGTTAAGGTTTCTAAATGGCTGGAGTGCGTTATGTGTCCGAGAGGTTGGAGATGGATCATTAAAGAAGAGATGAAAGCATGTGTGAGAGTTAGTCCTCAGAGATTAAGCACTCTCAGTTAGTATGCTATGCACAGCATTCAAGGAGAACAGGCAAGAAAATCTCCACCCAAGATTGTTCTAATTTGTATAAAGCCAGGTAGATTTGTTGGTTTTCATATTTTTTTTAGCCTGCAAATATGCATGGATGCTGGGAGTATAGTGGACTCAGAAAGTATTTACATTTTAATGATGCAGAATTATGCTTCAATCGTTTACAAAAAAAATTCCACATCATTCTACACTTAATATCCCACTCAAAGCAAAAAAACAACAACTTTTTATTATTCCACGGCAAATATATTACACAGAAAAAAACTGAAATATCACATTGATATATATTTTGAGACTCCAGCTAAGTACTTAGTTGAAGCACCTTAGCCAGCGATTGCAGTCTAAAGTATTTTTGCGCACGATAAGACACGCTTTGGACACCTGGAATTAGGTAGTTTCTGCCATTCATCTCCGCAGATCTTGTCAAGCTCTGTCAAGTTGCCACACCACCATGGTTAACCGTTGGGATGGTATTGCGCAGGTGATGAGCAGTGTGTGATTTGCTACAGACATAACACTTTGAATCGTGATCGAACCTAGAGTGACCATCGGGTTCACTTATATTTCAAAGCCCTTCTTGCCAATTTCTCCGTTTAGCCTAGCGGCCAGTTCTCGAGTTCACTTGTTATTCCAAACTTCTTCCGTTTAGGAATAATGGAGGTCACTCTCTCTTGGGAACCTTCAGTGTAGCCAAAAAGCTTCTGTAGCCTACCCCAGAGCTGTCCTTGGCACAATCCTCTCTGACCATTGCAGGCATTCCTTTGGCCTCTTGGCCCGTGTTTAATCTGATATGCATTTACTGCTGTGAGACCTTTTATACTCAGTTATGTTCCTTTCCAAATCATGTCCAATTAATCCAACCAATCAGAGAATAGAAACATCTCAAAGATGATCCAGAGAAATGGGATGAATAGGAGCTACATTTCAAGTGTAATAGCAAAGCTTATGCATACTTAAAGGACCACTCTAGTGCCAGGAAAGCATACTCGTTTTCCTGGCACTAGAGTGCCCTGAGGGTGCCCCCACCCTCAGGGACCCACTCCCGCCCGGCTCTGGAAAGGGGAAAGGGGTAAAAACTTACCTTTTTCCAGCGCTGGGCGGGGAGCTCTCCTCCTCCTCTCCGCCTCCGTTCCTCCCCGTCGGCTGAATGCGCACGCGCGGCAAGAGCTGCGCGCGCATTCAGCCGGTCGCATAGGAAAGCATTCATAATGCTTTCCTATGGACGCTTGCGTGCTCTCACTGTGATTTTCACAGTGAGAATCACGCAAGCGCCTCTAGCGGCTGTCAGTGAGACAGCCACTAGAGGATTAGGGGGAAGGCTTAACTAATTGATAAACATAGCAGTTTCTCTGAAACTGCTATGTTTATAAAACAATTAGTTAACCCTAGCTGGACCTGGCACCCAGACCACTTCATTAAGCTGAAGTGGCCTGGGTGCCTAGAGTGGTCCTTTAAGTCAATGTGATATTTTTTATTTAAAACATTTGTAATATATGATTTTTGCTTTGTTGCTGTGGGGTAGCATGATTTGAAAAAATAATTTAAACCAGATTTTTATTATTTTGAGCATATGGCTGCAACATAAAAATTAAGGGTATTGATACTTTCTATACGCAAGAAACAAAATATCATAAAAACCAATTACAATGTTTGTGTGCTTTCTGACAATCCCTTTTAGTAAAAACCACTTTAGCAAATGAATCAAATAAAAAAGCAAGCAACAGTAAATGTAAATCAAGGCGAGCCTCCTTGATTGCTACCAACCAGAGGTGGGCCCAGCAGAATTCCCCAGCTCCTCTTATCAATCATTGAGAGCAGTGAAAAATCACTTCCTACAATTTTTTTTATGTTAACTTAACCACTATTTATGGTGGCGTTAATATCCATAAATCCATTTCATATTGATACGTTATGGTCAGGGTGCAACAAATGCAAGAATTGATTAAAAAAACAAAAAAAAAACAGATTAATACATTGTGCCAAAAACTCATTAAGCATTAGACAGAAAAGTTTCATGCATTGTAAGTTCCACTTTAAGTACTTTTACCTTAACCGTTACATTGCCTTCCCAGATGTGAGGGAATGTGGCAGGTCATTCCACTGTCTCCTACCTTGTTATCAAGGGGTGTAGAAGACACTTATTTAACGTGCATTTTCATTAATGTTTTTTTTTTTTTTAACTCTTTGTGTATATATATATATATATATGTATATATATATATATATATATATATATATATATATATATATATATAATTTTTTATTTATATTTTAAGATTTCACCTGCAAAAAGCAGGACACTCAAATCACAAAATTTGTCTCCAAGTGGTCAATTTCCAGAGTGATTTATGGTCACTGATGGATTTTTATAGATTTCCTTGAATTTGAATCATTTTAATGTTAATTCATTAGCAAAAAATGGAATTGTTCTGAAGCAGTGTAGTTCATTCTGGTCTACTCTCTGAATTGGTCCCCAAACTGTCTCCAGTGAACTCATTAATCATAATTTCACTAAAAACACAAAAGTTATTTATGTATTTTACCATAACATTGCCATTGCACTGCGTCTTCAATGATGGCTTGAGGCACACCACTCTATGGACACAAACTCAAAGCATAGAGTATATTGCTGTACCCCATACTGTACTTATGTGCATCATTCTAAACAGGGCTGCCATTGGGCCCTGCTAATGTGATTAGAGCACTTTCTCTCATGGTTATTATTTTTAAAATTATTCTTCCATTTATTTTATTGAGATGTGCATTTGGAACAAGCATAGCATACTGTAGATAGACAACGGTACTGCCTTGACACTCGGTAGACATTCCCCACATCATGTTTCTGCTATAGTCTCTCATGGTTATTTAAGTGAGAAATCTTCCAAATGGAATTCAAATTTAAGGGCCAAATAGCTGAACTGGAAAAATTCTCCAAGACAATGATGCTTCCATTTCTGCTGCTTTAGCCTTACATTTGAAATCACCTTGAATTCATTTAAAAAAAAAAAAAAAACCTGACTATTTTTACTTTAATGAATAACCCTGTTAGAATTCCAAGTTTACTTTAAAAAGGAATGTCTATACTTTACATCTTCTTTTCTAGCATTCACTTGAATAAGAGATGTCGGCCAAGTGTGGATATTTTAAATCTAGCGTGATCCATGTGTGAGTATAGAGAACTGTTGTGGGATTTGATGTAGAATTTAGAGGAATAAAAACTGTTTCTGTAAATGAGTTTTTGTACGTGGGAATGAAGTGGTTTTTAACAGTACACAGAGCCCGGCAGGTTCTAAAGACTAAGCTTTTCAAACCCGCTCTGAGAATTAGTGGGGTAAGATTATAAATGGAAATATCTTGTGTTTTATCTTCGGGAACATAGACTGTTAGAAACAAGCTGTCACAGATTATATGAATGTGACATAGAGATATGGAAGGTCGAGAGATCTGGTTTATGGGGTTCATGTAACTGACTTTAGAACCTTACTGACTTTGTTACTATAGAAACAATTAATGTACGAAGTGGGTGGCATTTAGCAAGTTAACCTGTCTAGTAGAAATGGTGGGTATACATCTAGCTAATAACGCTCTGCAATAATACTTAAATGATCACTATAGTGTCAGGAAAACAAAGTGGTTTTCCTGACACTATAGTGCCCTGAGGGTCCCCCTCCCGTGGCGCTGAAGGGGTTAAAACCCCTTCAGCAGCTTACCTTAATCCAGAGCCGGGCTCCTTCGGCACTGGTGACCTCTCCTCCCCCGCCAACATCAGCTCCCCGCCTGACGTCAGCGGAGCCGAATGCTCATGCGCGGCAAGTGCCGCGCGCGCTTTCAAACTGTCCATAGGAATAGAAGATTTCTCAATGCTTTCCTATGGACGCTCTGCATTTCTCAATGCTTTCCTATGGACGCTCTGCAGGATGGATGCGAAATGTGCCTCCAGCGTCGCAGATGCGCCTCTAGTGGCTGTCCGGAAGACAGCCACTAGAGGCTGGATTAACCCTAAATGTAAACATAGCAGTTTACATTTAAATTGCAGAACTCAAGCATTTAGTAAAAATCACGTGTGTTTTACTATTTTGTTACAAGTTTTCCAATTTGGTTTTCAATTTATTGCAATTCACCGAATCAACGTTAATACAGAGTGCGTATTTTAAAGGAAAAGGAAATAAAAGTAAAATTAATTTGCTAAAACTTGGTGTTTAGTGAATAACCTTAATCCAGCAAATTACTAACATTTTCCTATAGATGTTAATTTTTATGCATTTTGGGGGGGTGGGGTCTGACTGTTCTCTGACTGCTATGTCGAACAGTTGCACTTCGAGTGAGCGCTGCACCCAAAATCATAAAAGTATGAATATATTGCCTTTTTTTCTGAGAAAATCAGACTTTGTTCAACTGGGGACATCTTGCTACTTACTGTGACTCACCTTGAAGCTACTCGACACGCCACAGGCGACTCAAACCCAACATTAATACTGCCGCCTACCTGCAGAAGCGGGCGAGGGAGAGGCAGCCAGTCTCCCAGCTGGAGCACGCAGACGCAACATGGCACCCCCCTCTGCCAGTAAGGGCTTACTCATCCACTGGTAGTAACGCGACCTTACCGACATCTCATGTCCCAAGATGGCAGCCACCACACTTGCTCCACACAAGGCATTCTGGGGACTATGGTGCGGCTGGAATTGATCTTCTCAAAAATCTGGACGAAGCTGAGCAATCGACTGGGCCAGATTGTGGGGCTGAAGAATAATGATAGCTTGCCTTACCACTCACCGCCCCATACTAAACTCTGTACGCCAGGTTTGGCTCCACCGAAGATCTCCACATATATGCACCAGAAGAAGAGATCCAGACCATTCCGTTCCCGAATGGGTCCCGGTCAGTCCACCTCCCGATACCGCACTCTCAGTTTGAGGGACTATACCCCAGTGCAAATCCCACATTAGTGAAGAGAGTATCCTCAACACCACTCAATGTCTACAGACCCCCTCCCCCCCAGGACATGATCCACGATGCAACTTATCAAGACTTAAGGCTGGCGGAATGGACAGCTATGGCCGCAGGGCCTATGTCATGTAGTGTTACCGAAATTGTGTGCATGGGGATAGGGTGAATGGATCACAAACATGCCAGGGCGTGTGATAGGGATGCTACTCTTGTATACCCTTATGATTTACTTGTTTTCCTCTTTAATTTGCGTAAATACTTTACTACCCAAGCAAAGCATGCTGTTGACCCATGCTATATGCAGCAACTCATATTAATACCTACAAACAGCACTGAAATTATTTAGCCTGTTTTAGTCTTGTTTTTTTCTTACCTTTTGTCTAGATTCTGTTCTTGGTTAGCTAATCGCAGGATGTTCATATAATCTAGACACATCTGACTAGCCTGAATTTATCATATACACTAAAAATGTGTGCACGTCATCTGAATGTCAAGACAATGTCACATTGTGTTTGTTATTGCAATGTTTGCCCCGCTGTTGTGGCATTGCAAGCAGATCTGTACTCTGTCTCCACAACCAAAAAAAAAAGATTGACAAAAAATAAAAAGTTTATGCATTTAAAAAAAATCCAGATAATAACCGTTTGCTCTGGACTGTTTTTATTCCAGTGTATACTATGCTTAAAGGGATACTGTGAGCTTCAAAACAACTTCATCTTAATTGAGAGGTTTTCATGCTTAGTCCCTGTCCCCTCTGGGAGGCAATAAGAGAAATGGCAATGTTTAAATGTTACTATAAACAGAGAACTAGAGCCACTACCCTAGCAAAGACTTTAAATATTAGATTATATATAAATTCAGTGTTATTATGCACAGGACGATACATTAGAATATTTTGACGTACTTTCATGGTAGGAGTGATCATCTGGACAGATAATCTTAGAAGAGGAGTGGCTGCGGGATAAAAGGTGAATAACATATTTTTTTTTAAATCTAATTTAAAAGTGTGAGAGAGTGCTGGTAGTCTAAATCTAATCAAATTTAATTTTAGCAAATTACATTTAAATATCAAAATTGAGGCTAAAATAGTGAAGTTGTTATGGTTTACTTGACACATGTCTCCAAATTGGCTATATTATGGTCTGAATTTGGTCATTTGAATTGAATTTGGAATGGGATGTAACAAAATTTAGTTTTTATTGAATAACCATGATAACATGGATTTCTTTAGCGGATTCTAGCCCTCTATGTGGCCATTTCTGTTCAAACCCAAGAATTAAAAACAGACGCAATTACAGATATGTATTCTTTCTTTTTTTTTTTTTTTTTTTACAGAGGTAAATAAAGGATATAAAGTATTTGTAGTTATACTGGGTCTCAAACATTGTAATTCTTAGACCAGGTTCTGAATAAATTGAGCAGTATCAGAAAATGTAACATTTTGGACATCTAATAGTTGAAACAAACTGTTCACAATGTGAATACCTTTCACCAGGGCTCAAAGGCCTACACTATTAGACAGGCCTAAAAGATACTGGCCACTGAAAGCCTGGAGGGTCCATGACACTCTCACTAGCGATTCATTTTCACTTGCCAATGGCTAGTTGGCGAGTGGAATTTTTGAGCCCTGAGCCTTTGAGTATCATATTTGAGTAAGACATACAGTTCCTGTATAGATGCCCAAAATGTTTGCCAAATGCCTGTCATGTGGCTGAGTGTATTATTCTTTAGAAGTGTCTACTGAAAAGCAATAATGGCAGGTAATTATAAAAGTAATTTTGAAAACAAAATTCCTAAAATGATTGTGGCACTATCACCATTGTAACAATTGGAATGTTCCTGATGTTGATCAAAGAAGCAAGGGAATTATTATTATTATTTTATTATTTATATAGCGCCATCATATTCTGTAGCGCTGTACAATAGGTGGACTAACAGACATGTAGTTGTAACCAGACAACTGGACGTACAGAAACAGAGAAGTGGAGGGCCCTGCTCAATGAGCTTACATTATAGAGGAATATTAAATCCAAGGAGTCCATGGACCAGTATAGCTATAATATCACTTTAATCACTTTAGTATGCTGACTTTTAAAAATGTTGTCATTAAATCTTTGTCACCATAGCAGTGCTATAATTTGAAGCATCAAAATACATTGTCTGTATATTGCCAATCATAATGCAAATCTCATTACAGTGATGCTGAGGCAGAATATAGCAGTGTATCTTGTGTAGTAGGTATAGAGTTAGATTCCGGAGTGATTGAGGTTAAGGGGTATTAAGGCCTGCTATATGCTGTAGACCTGACAGTATAAATTATGTCACGGTTAAATGGCGCTGTAATGCCGCTGTATTTACTCTATCAATGTACCAATATATATAACTCACAATTTCAACTATATTTGAATTTTACAAGACCTGGTATGTTTTACCATGCAGAAAACAAACCTAATTATGATAAAAGAATTCAACATAGGTTTCAGCTAGTAAAATTTATTTAGAAATAAACCGTGCCTTTGCAGGGTTAAAGGGTTAATGCAAGCATTATGAGCACTTCAGTGATTTGAAATCGTTATGGTGTCTTGAGTCTGTATGTGCAATAAATATCAAAATATATCTTATATATAACGCCATACTAAGTGCATGCAGCAGCTCACCATGATCACATCGCCGCAATAGCAATCTAGGAGCTGCCAGCAGGGGGACAGTCTGAGCTGGACAGTCTGCCAGGCGGCTAAAAAGTAAAAAAATAAAAATAAATATATTATACATATATATGTATAATATATTATATTATAATTAAAGCCTTTTACAATATATTATACATATATAATGCATATATATGATTTCATTATAAGTGTACTTTGAGATATATACATATATATCTCAAAATACACTTATATTGAAATCATATATATGCATTATATATGTATAATATATTGTAAAATGCTTTAATTATAATATATTATTCATATATAGGAAATCAAAGTGTGTGTGTGTGTACATTATATACACACATATTATATGTATATGTGTGTGTGTGTGTGTGTGTATATATATATATATATATATATATATATATACACACACACACACACACAAACGTATTATATATATATAATATGTAATATAAATTGGAAAACATTTTTTTTAGAAAAGAACAAATAAAAATGCACATTTTGCCCAGCGTTTGTAACTAAGTGGCTACTACAAAAGACTGGAAATACTCCATTTAAATTACACTGGGTTGTCTACATTTGAAAATGGTATGCCATCAGGGCCGGCCTTAGGCATTTAGACGCCCTGTGCGAAAAATCTTCACAGCGCCCCCCTCCCCCCCCGCCATCCATGTATGCTGTAATGTTTGTGTTGTCTGTGTATGTGATAGTAGGTGTGATGACTGTGTGTGATATGTATGCTATGTGTGATATTTGTAATGGGTGTATTAACAGTGTGTGATATGCGTGTATTGGTTGTATGTGACACACACACACACACACACACACAGAGTCAGACGGCCATACACACACACAGGAAGACATCCACACACACACACAGGCAGACAGTCAGTCATACACACAGACACAGCCAGTAATACACACAGACACACACAGAGGCAGACAGTAATCCACACAGACACACACAGAGGCAGACAGTCACACACACACACACACACACACACGCAGACAGTCATACACACAGACACACACGCAGACAGTCATACACACAGACACACAGAGGCAGACAGCCATACACACAGAGGCAGACAGCCATACACACAGGCAGTCATACACACAGAAGCAGTCATACACACAATCACACACACAGAGGCAGACAGTAATACACACACACAGAGGCAGACAGTAATACACACAGACACACAGTGGCAGACAGTCATACACACACACACAGACACACACATGCAGATAGTCATACACACAGAGGCAGACAGTCATACACACAGAGGCAGACAGTCATACACACAGAGGCAGACAGTCATACACACAGAGGCAGACAGTCATACACACAGACACACACAGAGGCAGACAGTAATACACACAGACACACAGTTGCAGACAGTCATATACACACACACACACACACACACACACAGGCAGACAGTCTCTCACACACACACACACACACACACACACAGGCAGACAGTCAGTCATACACACAGACACAGCCAGTAATACACACAGACACACACAGAGGCAGACAGTCATACACACATACAGTAATACACACAGGCAGACAGTCATACACACACAGACAGTAATACACACACACAGGCAGAGAGTCACACTCACCTGACAATCACACAGTTACCTGTGGAGTTCATTGTGGAGGCAGTGCAGCTCCTGGTGACTGTTTGGTGGGGAAGCAGGGACTCCTTCCTGCTTCCCCTGCAGCAGTTTTCCGGCGCTATTAGCTCCGCCCCCGCCGCACGGTAAGCTTTTCTTTTTTTAAATCCTGTGCCGGCGCACGGTGCCCCCTGCTCCATGGCGCCCTGTGCGGCCGCACAGCTCGCACACCCCTAAGGCCGGCCCTGTATGCCATGATTTGGTTATTTCACATTCCTGGTCTACCATATGGTCTCAAAAGACAACTCAGACCCAGCAAACCAATCTGGCAAACTGAATTGGGTAAGACCTATATTGACCCAGTACCTTTTCTACAAAAGACTGGACATACTCCATTTTGAATACCATGGGTTGTGTACTTTTACAAATGGTATGCCATGATGGGGCTCATATTCATTCCTGGGCTGCTAAACGGTCTCAAAGGCAACACAGGCCCAGCAAACCAGTCTAGCAAATTTTAATGTGCAAACATGGAAAAGGGGAAAGCCCTACATTTGACCCCTGTAAGTTTTGCAAAAACCCATAAAACCCGTACATTGTGGGCACTGTTGTACAGAGGCGGCTCTAGACTTTATGAGGCCTTAGGCGAAACGCAAACATGAGGCCCCACTAACAAAAAAAAGTGTCACATATACACATTGATGCACTGTCTACCTGTGTATGTGCCTGAGAGTGTGTCTGACAAAGAGTATCCTTGTGTGTGTGAATGTATGTCTCTGAACATGTTTGCGTTTTTGTCTGAGACCCTATGTGTATGGGGTAGCTGCTTGAAGTGTGTTGTGTGTATGGGGGGGGGGGAGAGGCGGGTGATGGTGAGAGGGGGGTGATGGTGTGGGGGTGATGGTGAGAGGGGGGTTGATGGTGAGAGGGAGAGGGGGGTTGATGGTGAGAGGGAGAGGGGGGTTGATGGTGAGAGGGAGAGGGAGAGGGGGGTTGATGGTGAGAGGGAGAGGGAGAGGGGGGTTGATGGTGAGAGGGAGAGGGGGGGTGATGGTGAGAGGGAGAGGGGGGGTGATGGTGAGAGGGAGGGGGGGTGATGGTGAGAGGGAGAGGGGGGTGATGTGAGAGGGAGGGGGGGTGATGGTGAGAGGGAGGGGGGGTGATGGTGAGAGGGAGGGGGGGTGATGGTGAGAGGGAGGGGGGGTGATGGTGAGAGGGGGTGATGGTGAGAGGGAGAGGGGGGGTGATGGCGAGAGGGAGAGGGGGGGTGATGGCAAGAGGGAGAGGGGGGGTGATGGCGAGAGGGAGAGGGGGGTGATGGCGAGAGGGAGAGGGGGGTGATGGTGAGAGGGAGACGGGGGTGATGGTGAGAGGGAGACGGGGGTGATGGTGAGAGGGGGGGTGATGGTGAGAGGGAGAGGGGGGATAATGTGAGAGTGAGAGGGGGTGAGGGTGGTGGGGGTGATGCTGAGGGGGGTGGTGGGGGGTGATGCTGAGGGTGGTGGGGGGGTGATGCTGAGGGTGGTGGGGGTGGTGATGCTGAGGGTGGTGGGGGTGGTGATGCTGAGGGTGGTGGGGGTGGTGATGCTGAGGGTGGTGAGGGGGGTGATGCTGAGGGTGGTGGGTGGTGAGGCTGAGGGTGGTGAGGGGTGTGATGCTGAGGGTGGTGAGGGGTGTGATGCTGAGGGTGGTGAGGGGTGTGATGCTGAGGGTGGTGAGGGGTGTGATGCTGAGGGTGGTGGGGGGTGATGCTGAGGGTGGTGGGGGGGTGATGCTGAGGGTGGTGGGTGGTGAGGCTGAGGGTGGTGGGGGTGATGGTGAGGGTGATGGGGGTGAGGGTGGTGGGGGGTGGTGAGGCTGAGGGTGGTGGGGGTGAGGCTGGTGGGGGGAGGTGATGCTGAGGGTGGTGGGGGGTGATGCTGAGGGTGGTGGGGGGGTGATGCTGAGGGTGGTGGGGTGATGGTGAGGGGGTGAGGGTGGTGGGGGTGAGGCTGAGGGGGATGATGCTGAGGGGGGGTGGTGGGCGAGGCTGAGGGGGGGTGGGGGGCGAGGCTGAGGGGGGCTGGGGGGCGAGGCTGAGGGGGGCTGGGGGTGAGGCTGAGGGGGGCTGGGGGTGAGACTGAGGGGGGCTGGGGGTGAGACTGAGGGGGGTGATGCTGAGGGTGGTGGTGAGGGTGGTGGGGGCCAGGGGTGGTGGGGGGTGATGGTGAGGTTGGTGGGGGCTAGGGGTGGTGAGGCTGAGGGTGGTGGGGGTGAGGCTGAGGGTGGTGGGGGTAGTGGTGAGGGTGGTGGGGGTGGTGGGGGCTAGGGGTGGTGGGGGTGATGGTGAGGGTGGTGGGGGCTAGGGGTGGTGAGGCTGAGGGTGGTGGGGGGTGAGGCTGAGGGGGGCTGGGGGTGAGACTGAGGGGGGTGATGCTGAGGGTGGTGGGGGTGGTGGTGGGGGGTGATGGTGAGGGTGGTGGGGGCTAGGGGTGGTGAGGCTGAGGGTGGTGGGGGTGATGGTGGTGGGGTGGTGAGGCTGAGGGTGGTGGTGGGGGGATGGTGAGGCTGGGGGTAAGGCTGAGTGTGGTGATGGTGACTGGGGGGGTGAGGCTGAGTGTGTTGGGGGGTGATGGGGAGGGAGAGCCTACCTTGATTTCCCTGGTGGTCCAGTGGGCTCCCTGGTGGTCCGGTGGCCACTGCTCTCGGTCTGCAGAGCTGCAGACCGAGTAGTCTCGCGAGATTTCAGAGCGTTGCCGTGGTAACCCGCGGCAACGCTCTGATTGGCCAATTCGCGCGAGTCACATGGTCTGCAGCTCTGCACACTGCGGAGCTGCAGACCAGTGTCTGCGATGGTGGCCGGGCAGCCAGGAGGGGCCTCGCACCCGGCGGCATACCGGGCAAGCCGCCGGGCCCCCTCCGGGTGTCAGGTCCTCGGTCACTGACCGAGGACCTGACACACTCTGCCAACAGGCGGTTTAGGCGGCCGCGAGGCCCCCGCCAGCGCGAGGCCTTAGGCGGCCGCCTAAACCGCCTAATTAGAGAGCCGCCTCTGCTGTTGTACTGGGGAGATGTTGCTGAACACATATTGGGGTGTTCTTTGTCAGTAACACATAACAGGAACTGAGAATCTATGCCTAAAGTACAATGTGAGAGAAAAATAACACAAAAAATTACTACCCAAAAGTTTGACAGAGACTGGTGGTAGAATTATTGCTTGGAAAGTGTTAAAATACCACCATTTGAAATACCACTTTTCAAAAAATATATGGTTTGATGGGGGTAAATTACATTGGCCTGCTTCAAAAATGTCCCAAATAGGACATGGGTGCATGATGACCAGCTGTGAAAATTCCAAGTTGGAAAACTTGAATGCGCACCCTCCAAATAAGGTATTTTAGCCCCCAGAGAACCTGACACACCTATACATTGGTGGTATCACTGTACTCAGGTGATGTTGCTGCACACATATTGGGGTGTTCTTTGGCAGTAACCCTTAAAGTTCTCCGTACATGTATTCTTAAATTGCTATGTGTGTCAAAAAAATTACCAATTATTTTTTTTATTTTTTTGGGTGGTAAAATAGTTGCATGAAAAGAGTCAAAATACCCCACGTTTAATACCTTAGGTTGTCTTCTTTTAAAAAATATAAACATGTGAAGGGTTATTCAGGGATTCCTGACAGATATCAGTGTTACAATGTGTTAATTTAAAAAAAAATGGTTTGGAAATAGCAAAGTGCTACTTGTACTTATAGCCCTATAACTTTCCAAAAAAAAGCTAAGAATATGTTAACAACTCAGGACAAAATTTAGAAACTATTTAGCATGGGTGTTTTTTGGCGGTTGAAGATGCGTAACAGATTTTGGGGGTCAAAGTTAGAAAAAGTGTGTTTTTTTTTTCTAAATATTTTTATCATATTTTATAATTATTTTTATAGTAAATTATATAAATGATAAAACTAATGGTATCTTTAGAAAGACCATTTAATGGTGAGAAAACAGGTATATAATATATGTGGGTACAGTAAATGAGTAAGAGAAAAATTACAACTATACACAAACACCACAGTAATGTAAAAAGAGCCCTGGTCCTTAAAGGTAAAAAAATTGAAAAATGGTCTGGTCACTAAGGGGTTAAACCCCTTGTTGCCAGAGGTTTAACTTGACTTCTGGCAGCATTATTGAGGTGTCATAAGCTAGGCCAGAACAATAGTACTGGGCTAGCTAATGTCAATTCTGTGCACATGTACCTGCACAGTGTGCCATTCACTGTCTCAGAGTGGTCAGTTGACAGTCTCAGCCAATGAATGGCGACTGGATCAGTTTCCTGAAGTGCATCATCAGAGGGGAAAGTTACCTCAGAGCCCAGCATGGACCCAGGTAAAATTGCAAACCAATGCTAAACACTTATATTAAATATTATATTACTGAATGTTATGTTTTTGCAAGAAAAAGTCTGCAAGTAAACAGTCGCTGTTTAAAGGTGAGGTACAGATTTCTAGTTTGGTACCTGAGAAGTTTATATTTTGATTTTGGATTTATATTGGTTAGCAGTTGAAAGCCTGAATGGGCCTTCTCTCTCTGATGTTAGGGTTTCGTCCTGTGCTTATTGCAAATGTAGGATAAACATTTCCATATGTTAGAATGATTATGCGTGTGTAATTTCCCTATCAGTGCCTTTACTACTGTTTATTATTGGATTCTGCAATTATATCTAGATCATTGGTGCTAAAGTAGCAACGATGTAGGATAGAGATGTTGGTAAAATCTGGACCACTGGAGGGTCCTAGAAGGTTTGTACTTTGTTTGATCTAGGCTGTATGGATTTAGGGAATAAAAATAAAGAAAGACTTCGGCCTTGTGACTAGCAGGACTTAGGCCAAAATAGACAAATGAAAGATTTTTTTTTTAAACGCAAATATTTTGGCCTAAGTACTGAACATGGTTCGAATGTTGCTGTGGGTAATGTCAAAAGGGAAACAAATCTGATCTTTAGAAGCAGAAAATCTTCACAGCAGATGACATCATTAAGAGATTTGGCCCTTGGTTTTTAGATGGGTGACAAGTGATTTAGTAATTAATAATACTAAACTAAAATTGGCTTATTTAGTGTCGCTTTAAAATGCCAAATAAAGCAGATTTCAGCTGATGATGGCCAGTGATTAATGGTATATTTAAACCCTTCACAACAGATGATACACTCATGATATCATTGTATTTGCCTAACCCTTCATCCTAGGAGGTTAATCTGCATCACACTGCTCTCCTTATGATGTTTACAATGCATATAATGTTCACAGTCCTGTGTAAAAAGGACAGATTGTTAGTGCACTAGTCAGTGCAAATCTAGATCCGAGGTGATAATTATTCATGTGTCCATCTTGAACATTCAAGCTGTTTGTTCTCAGTTCCGTATTTATGTTTGTATGTATATTTTCTTTCTGTTTAGCTGACATTGGTGCCTGGCCCTTTAAAGATTCCATTACAGAACAGGGGAAGTATACTATATTTAGCACTTAACATGTTACATTTCTGTAGAGGGGAGGGTACAGTGTAGTAGTTATACAGTGAATGTTTGCAATGTATATATTATTAATAATATTTCAAAAACCCAGAATAGCTATTAATGTGTCAACCTCCACCATACAGTTTGGGGATTTGAAGACATAACCCATCTGTGGATATAATGGGGAAAAATACCTCCATTGCATTTAGTTTCCTATAATATGTGATTCTCTGTTATGCATCGAGGAGAGACAAAAAATAAATAAATAGGTACGTACACAGTGCACACACTGCATTACTGTATCTCTCTCTACTGTACTAAGTAGAACTGTCAGCACTGTATAAATAAAGCGTGCATGTGCACACATACAGTATACATACATCTCTTGTAATACACTGGCCCTATTGTGAGCAAGGCGTACATTATGTGATATATAGCCGCTGACCTTGATCAGTATGATAGAGGCCCCTAGGTCAGTAGTTGGTCCCTAAGTCAGTAGTTATCCATTGTACCAAGATGGTGGGTTCTGTGTTACGTTCATAAGAAAGTCCGATCCCTCCCATGTTACCCACTTTGCTGGTCATACACACGCGATGAGACCTATTGTGGGTTCTTAAAGGTAGGCCCAGATTTGAGGTTATCTCTGTTAAAGAACTGGAATGTCATTGAAAAACACTAATCCAATTACTGATCCACAAAATGTGGCCTTGAAGATCCTAATGTAGCTATCAGCTGTTGTCCCCCTCCCCTCCTTACAGACGTCACAATATTATGTCTAACCTATGTACCACAACAGACATCATCACATCCTGAGCTCACAATGTGGGGAATAAAATAGCCAAACATAATACATGTGATCTTTTTTGCCATTTTATGATAAAGCAATTCTACTACATTACAATAAGGTGCAGCATTTCAATGCCTGCTTCATATTATTCACATCTAACTTTTCCTATTTGACCTATGTTTTTACCCTGCATGTAGCTTGACTAGCCTGCTTCTTTTCTCTCTGCCTGTTGTCAGACTACAACACCCACTAATTGCGGCCATCCGTGACTGCTTAAGCTTCTGTGCATTTTCACTCCTGATCGAAAAAAGATGAACAATTCTCTTTGTTAGTCAAGGGTCCAGTATGCACCCTGCTTCTACATGGGTGAATGGGTTAGAGGAATTCCGTTATTTTATAAAACGAAAGATACACTGAAACTTCATTTCCCTTGCAATTGAAATACGTAACCATTATGGTGCTTCTTAGTAAAACCAAGAAACTGTTGTCTATTGGGGAAAAATCTCTTATATGCAACTGGTATGATTTATAGAGCAGTTTTGCAATTCTGCACATGTGTAGGCACTCCATGCATGCTGTCTTACGCCACTGGCTTATTCACCATTTAGATTGTGTGTTTGCAGCCACACTTTGCTTCTACAAAGGATTTTAAAATCTACCTTTACAGTGCATTACCTGTAAACTCAGTGTGTGTTAAAACAGAATGTAAGCTCTGTGGGGAGTTATGGGGGTCCTCTCATTTGCCATTGAACCACAAGCGCAAGATAGAGTAAATTTGGCAGTCAGTAAATGCCAAATCTGTAAATAAACTGGACTGTGTCTCCGTTAACCCGTTGCATTGTCTGTCCATCCTCTCCAGGAAATGGAACAGTGAACCCTATTAAACTAAGGTGGTACCTTTAAATATAGTTATGAATACTCCAGTGTGGATATGGAGTAGGAGGGCAAGTATTAGCCCCTAACTTCTCTTACACAAATATTGATGGCAAATATTTCTTACTTAGCCTGTCCAGCCATGTACAGATCTCCACCCTCCTTCCCCTGTAATCCCCTATTATTCCATCCTTGTCATTAAAAAGCTACCTGGTTCTGTAGGTCTAAACTCAACAGTAACCCCCCCATTTTCCCGTTTCATTCTTACCTTTGAGGATGGGGGCCTGAAGACCCTTGGAAGCAAATAGGAGAAACGCAGGGAGGCAGAGGGAGAGATGAGCAGGACCCCCACAGTGTACACTAGGCATTGAACCCCCTCACAATAAAACCCTGATGATGCCAGGGGAGGACAGAGCTTGATGCTGCTTCAACCGCTGTTCCCTTGGGGTGAGAGGAGAGATAAAGAAAGGAGGGAGAGAGGAGGATAATGAAAAAGAGCAACAGAGGGATACACTTGCAGCCTGACACCGTACACAAATGACAAGGAGCATGAGAGAGAGAGCGAAAAGGACAGAGAATGCAGCTGAAGGCAGAGAGAGGGAAGCCCAGAGAGAGAGTGGGAGTGAAGGAGAGACTGCTCTGTGATGACAGACACTTACTGCTCTAAGACGACCAAGCAGGCAGAAAGCTCTGTATGCACAGTCACACAGTACCATGCACGTACCATTACAGCCACACACACAATGCAATGCATATACCCTTACAGCAACACACACAATGCAATACATATACCCTTACAGCCACACACACAATGCAATACATATACCCTTACAGCCACACACACAATGCAATTCATATACAATTACAGCCACACACACAATGCAATACATATAACATTACAGCAACACACACAATGCAATACATATACCCTTACAGCCACACACACAATGCAATTCATATACAATTACAGCCACACACAATGCAATGTATATACCATTAAAGCGACACAGACAATACAATACATATATCATCACAGCGACACACACAATGCAATTTCATATAAGATAACTGCCACACTCAATACAATGCATATACCATTACAGTCACACACACAATGCAATACATATACCATTACAGCCACACATAATACAATAAATATATCATCACAGCCACACACACATGCAATGCGATACATATGTGTTGTGTATTAATATTATTTTTGTATTTATAAATGCAGATACACATAAGTCATATACCGTTACATACACACAGTGCCTTGCGCTTCTTCATAGCCATTCAAGTACAATACCATGTATGTGCAACTCTAGACAAACACTCACATTGCCATGCATTTATCATTATAAGTGAGCATACACAAACACACATTTACACAACACCATAAATGTACTATTACATTACACATACTCAACCAGCACTAATACAGACAAACACTTATCTATAGAGCACCATGCACACACAGAAACGATATATTATCTGGCATAATTCCACACACATGTGAGACTTTTGTGAGAAGGCCTCTTCACTTGCTGTTCCTATATGTCATACATGATTTGTAAGATCTCATTGCTTCTTTACTGCGCTGTGGAATATGTTTGTGCTAGTTAAATAATTGTAATTCTATACATACATACGTTTGCAAGCATGGAGACACACCAAATTTATATACATAATATTATGTATTATATAATAATCATAAATGACATACACCTTTATGGCACACACAGCTATATAACTATGATTTGACAACTATGACAATTTGATTTAATTCCGTCACGTGAAGTAAAGGGGGAGTTAAAGGTAGGAGATAAATCAACATTAGTGTGTGCGGTCTTGGCAGGGTTTTTAGCAGCCTTCACCTCTGCTCAAAAATAGCCTCTGTGTGAAGTAGCGAGAGAGTCACACACACACACAGCGTGGAATGACGCACAAGGAAATCTTTCTAATGCATGGGATGGCAACATGTGGCACACCATTTGTTATTGGAATGAAACAGCAGAGTATGTTGGTAGTTGCATTGCGGCAGTTGTTATAACGCCGGCTAGCTCTGCCTGTTTCTGTGAGTTGATCTGTGTAGGGTAGTAAACCTTTAAGTTGGAAGGTGGTAAGGAGACAAATTAGAGAAATAATTCTGGGAATTGTTAGGTGACTCATTTTGAGTTACGTTAAGCACTCGGACACCTGTTCAGAGCATTTTACAGCAGTTAGTCATATACTCTGAAATGTAAGTGCTGCTTATATTGAGGCACATTTGTAAGCTGTTAATGCAAATCATCCAGAACCCCGTGTGCATCAAATTTAAAAGATGAACTTGGAGCTGAAAACTAATTGTATTCACTGGTGAGATTCTAATTATTTAGAGCTTTCCGGAACCACATAAGCATTGCAGGAATAATAATAATGCTTCTTCTGTAAAAATGCCTACTGAGGTGTACTATCCCCAGAACGTTTGTGTGGCTTACTGATGCTTTAAATTAACAAGGTGTCACTAGTGAACACAGTTTGTCACCAAGTGTGTTGTGCCTCTTAAAATTATATTATTGTAGTGCTGACAGGGAACGGTAATTCTGTTACATGACAGCAGCCATGTGATTTTTCATTTGTATACACCAAATGGTACTGCACTGCACACGAGGTAGAAGAAGGGGGTAGAACAGTTGCCATGCCTGTCCCTAAGTTAATAATGGACTCTAGGAGATTCTCCAGGTAGAGAGATCTGATTGTCTCATGGACCAAAACCATGTTTTGTTTTGTTGTTTTTTTTCTGTGTCTCTGGCTCAGAAGAAGTTTTACTGTTTGTCAGTGTATCTTGTCATTTTCACTAAGTTTTCTTTTCTCTTGGTGTCAAGCAAACTATGAACTAATGCCTGAAATAAACATACTCTGAATTTGGTGTGGTTGCTTTGGATGTCTGCCTCCAAGACATGGTAGTAAATAGTATAGTTCTATTTTTTTATTTTTTTTTATTTGTTTAAATTTGTTATTTTTGTAGTGCTGAAGAGTATACATTTACCTGCTTAGTCACAACAAAAGACAACAAAAGCAGGTACATTAGATAACACAATTATACAGGTAGCAGGAAGACAGAAAAATAGTACGCAGAGATGTACAATTGTGATGGAACAGCACATTTTTTTTTAGTAGAAAGAGTGAGAGAGCATGCTAATGAATACTACACAACAGTATGGTAGTTAGTCAAGATTAGGCTTATGTTCTCTGAGTTGTCGCTATCATACCCATGTGTGAATAGGACACTGAAATAAGCAGGTATCACAAAATATTAAAGAGAACTAGCAGTAGATTAGATATGTTGCTGTGTCAGATTGTGGGGAGTGTGAGTGTACAGGAGGAGTCTAAAGCATGAGGAGGAACGTTGTTTTGTCTGAACAGGTCTGCAGTGCCAGAGTTAAGTAAGGCCCAGTGTTCACACAGCTGGGCAGTCATCCTATACTCAGGTTGGGTAGGCTCTGTACACTTTCGAGCAGTCCACTTGCATGATCGGCACTGCTATGCCACAGGTGAGCTTCTTCCTCCCAGTCCCAGACCAAGGGATCAGGATGCCTCTTGGTGTCGATTGTTTGTTGGGCTTCTGTCGCTTTAATCTTCCGGTCCAGGGGAGAGCACGCAGGCTGGGGTGACTGGCGAGATTGGCATCTCCAGTTTTATGCGGTTCGCCATTGTTGCGGCTTTTGCAGCGGGGTTATCATCCTGATGGGTCTCAGTGTGGGATTGTTGGGGGTAGAAGGGACAACCCATAGTGCAGTAGCTTGGTGCACAGGGGAACCGTCAGGCTTCGTTCTGTGGGAGCTCCCTCCATCCCTTACCTGACTCGTGTCAGGGTTAGTCTGTGTCATCCACTCCTCTAGCCTGGCCCAGAAGTGGGCAAAGATTGCATCTATTCTGGATGAGATGCTGCATGAGAGGTCTGGTGAGTCTGCTGTGGAGCCCTAAGCTGGGCATCGTGTTCCAGGCACTGTGGCGTTCGCCATCTTGTCTTGAACTGTCATGCTCCAGGTAGGTAGCTAGTTGCAGATACCTCCACCACATTGACAGCGTTTGTCTTGCAAGGGTGGACCGGAATATCCACCACCTGTCCGGGGGGGGGGAAGGTGGGGGGTTGGGATACTGCTGGTCCAAACCACAAAGCTTGAAGGTCAGGCTAGTATAGTTCTTTTTTGTGGCTTTGACCACAACTCTATTTTTAAGTTTATTTTTTTTATTTTTTATATGCTGTTTATTTCTATAAACAATTTAATTGACCTGCATATATTTTTACTTTATTTCTGGCATTGAGCTCCTTGAGTCTTAGAAGAAGTGGAAACAAAGAAGTGCACATTTTGGCCAAAATACCCCAAACTAAAAAATCTCTCCCACTTGGCTATTTTGGTTTCATTGTTAATTCTCCACTTTTCACTTTAATGTAAATGATTTACTTCTAATTAGATACCTGTCCCCTTCTTCAAGAAAGTTTAGCAACCCTAATGTTCTTCTGAAGGATTGTGGGAAATTAAAGTAATTTTCTCCCCCGCGTTCCCTTTTAATGCCTCTCTCTCTCTCTCTTTCTATATGCTTCTAATGAAACTTATTTACTTCTTTCTCTATTTCTATCTCCCCTTGTTTGTCCATCTCTCTTTTGTTTGCTCACTTTGTTATGGGATTGTACATGGTATTATAGTAGAGAAGCTGTCTTCTGACTGTCACCCCCCTGTAATTACCCTGGCATTGCCAGCCCTGATTACCCATCTGTTAGTACAACTGGCTCTGCCTCCTTCCCTCACATTTCTTGTGCTGTAAAAAAACTGCAAACAGCTAGCTGGAGCTTCACTGATAGCGGTTATAGCTAACTATAAGCTCGTATAATTACCAGGTCCTCTAAAAGTGGATAGAACGTTAGTCTATAAAAGGGATTTTGCATCAAACTGTAGGGATCCATCTTGGTCTTAGGAAACAGACGTATATTCTTTTTTTATTCTTTTGCTTTCTTTTATCCATTGCAAATTAGTAAAAATCTTTTCATCAGGAAGTTCTGCTTGCCACCACAAAACTACTCTCAAACCACAAAACCTGCATGTCCTACATGTTTCAAGCCACAAAGTGAAAACAAAACCCATTTCACCCTTCAGACCAACCATCAAAAAACTCTTTAGTTGAAGACAGGACATCATCAGAAATTCCCTCTTTGACTTCAGCACCTTGGACAGAAGTCTCACAAACAGCAAGGGCAGTCTCGTCAAGTAATGAATCCTATTTTAAAACTTTCAAGAATTGAAAATATTCCATAGTGCTGATTGTAACCCAATTGCAGGACCAGTTGTAATTAAATGCCAGGTGGAAGATAACATGAATATTAGCAAACTACAAAATCTACACCTACAGGTGCAGACTTTTGAAGACCTTAAAGGGACACTGTAGGCACCAGACCACTTAAAGGACCACTCTAGGCACCCAGACCACTTCAGCTTAATGAAGTGGTCTGGGTGCCAGGTCCTTCTAGGATTAACCAATTTTTTCATAAACATAGCAGTTTCAGAGAAACTGCTATGTTTGTGAATGGGTTAAGCCTTCCCCTATTTCCTCTAGTGGCTGTCTCATTGACAGCCGCTAGAGGCGCTTGCGTGATTCTCACTGTGATTAGGTCTCCCCTGCCGGCGGACGTCGGCGGAGGAGAAGCATGGGCAAAAGGGTTGACCCAGCACCGCGGGACATCGGCGCTGGATTCAGGTAAGTGTCTGAAGGGGTTTTAACACCTTTATGGGCGTGGGAGGGAGGGGGGCACTCCATGATTCTCTAGGAAAATGGGTTTGTTTTCCTGGCACTAGAAAATCCCTTTAAAGCTGCTTCAGTCAAGGATAGAGAGAAGTACACTCAGCGTTGGTTCTACTGGTCGGAGTTCGTCCCCAGATGACTTTTCCAGAATTATTACGGGCTAACAAGAAATGACTCACACAGAGATCAGCAGTAGTGTCCCGTATGACAATGCACCTCACTGGCCTGCTCCTCGCCGCCCCCCTTTTTACACCAGCTTTTACTCAACTTCGCATTCCTTTCCTAACTTGCATGGGCTAGCATGAATTGTCCTCTGGGTAGGGGGCCTTGCCCACAGGGGGGTGCTTGGTAGGGGGTACAGAAACTCCTCCTTTTTTGGACTCGACTGGGAGCGATGTCCACGTTTACCCACTCACAGTTTGGTGTCTCTCAGGGAGGTTGGACGGTTTATACATTCTCTTGTGTGCATACTGTCTAACTCACTATATGCATAAAGCAGAAATTTACTTTTTCATTCATCTGTTTTCTCATTTTCTTTTCTTTATTAAAAAATCTATAAGTACAGGAACAGAAGATGGTAAGGGCCCCACTCAAGTGAATTTACAAACAAAGCTTGCACCATACCCCCCTACCCACCCCCAAATACCAAAATGAATATATTTGCATACACATGATGTACTTTTTAAAAAAGCATAAAAGAGGTCCAAGGGGCAGTGTCTAGTACCTCTTGTATTATCACAGAGGTATCAAAATTAATACATGACAACTATTAGAATTAGTGGAATTGACCAGCTTTTTTTGGAAGATGATGCAGAACTAGACCATAATATGGCAATATTTATGATAAACAGCAAATACATACACTTGAGTGCAGCTCTGTTAAACTCTTAATAGATTTAAAGACCAAATGGCAGTGTTCCCATAATTACACCACTCTGTTAAGTCAGATCTACAGTACAGAGGAACAGTGAGAGAGTCAACTGTGTTATGTTCTCCATGGACCTTGGAATTGTGCCCCAGGAAAATATCAGCCTCATTCTTCCATAAGGGTAATGGTGAGTATCATCATCTGGTTCATTACATCATGTTTTTTCCAAATGTACTTCATACTTCCTCGTAAGCAAGCTGGTAAAATTGAACATTACCAACTCAACTATTTTGTCACAATATGCTGTTTAGTGAATAAACACAGTTAAGGATGATAATTAAAGACTGTTTTCTTATGTCCACGAGCATATTCATTACATTCACAATGAGATTCTGTAGAAGTATATTGGAGTATTCCATTCTCCATCAATATATCACTTAGTAAATCTGTGCTGTTAGGCATGTTATCAGGAATACTATATCCTGGGCTCTCTGTGACTATGCCTTTCTGAAGGTCTAAAGGATTTTTGGTCAGTGGGAACTTGGCAGGGCTGGTAATTTATGGCAATGTATCTATATTTGTGGATGAGTGACTCGGGGAATAATTTTACATTTTTACTGCAGGAAGAGAGTGAGAGGTGGAAGCGAGGGAAGGTGAGAGGAGAGATGCAGGCGGCAAACAAGGGAGTAAATATTCTTAGCTCAGAGTCAGCTGATCGTGTTAACCTCTTCTTAGCCAAAAAAAAAAACTGCACATACATTTTAAAGCTATACTTAACACAATTGTTTCAGCAATTCACTGAAGAGTGTCTTATATGCCCCATAAGTATATGCTATGGAGGGAGGAGGCGAGATGTGGGAACAGCAACCATATGAAATAAATGATGTAAAACAACAGAATAATTGATTTTGCAGGCTTGCTAAATTGAATTAACTAGTATTTATTGTATTTGTTCTGGTGAGTACAATCATTCCCTTTAGGCTTTTTGCTGTAAGCACTGTTTTTGCAGAGAAAAGGCAGTGTTTACATTACAGCCTAGGGATATTTCCACTGGCCACTCCTTAGATGGCACCTAGAGGCGCTTCCTGGGGCAATGCTGCACACTGATCAGTACTGCCATTCACTGTCTCCACCTTCTGCATGGAGACACAGAACTTTCCTCATAGAGATACATTGATTCAATGCATCTCTGTGAGGAGATGCTGATTGACAAGGGCTGTCTTGGGCTTGTGCTGGCTTTGCCCCTGATCTGCCTCTTTGACAAGCTCAGCCAATCCAATGCTTTCCTATGTGAAAGCATTGTGATTAGCTGAGATCACCACTTCTGACGATGTCAGCCAAGGAGGCAGATCAGTGGCAGAGCCAGTAGCAGCAAACTTAAATAAAGGTAATATTTTGCCATAAAGGTGACCAGACTGAGCTTTTTGAAGATGCATATTTCATGGTACCATTTATTTTAATGCAGTTCTGTAGAGTATAGACCATTTATAATCACACCTCTGCTTAGGGTGACTATGGATTGTAGCAGATGGAGAACATTGAGGGTTCAAGTCAACCTTGTTTTGCAAGAATATTTGGCTACTCTGTTACTGAATTGCAAGCTGAGTGTTGGTACTTGGGAAGATGCCATACTCTTCACTATTTTACCAGATCTGGTGTAAGCCTTGCTTTTGTTTTTATTTCCTGATTTAATAATGGTTAGAGTTTAGGGCATATGACATCAGAAATTGTGACGCATGTTTGAAACTGATTATGTAAACTCAGCTATTGTAGAACTGCTATATATTCAGAAGGAAGGAACACTCAAAATTCCATACAGGGCCCTGTGTTCCTTGGGCACCTCTCTCTGCCTCTTCTACAATCTCCTCTTAGAGGACAGCTCTCTTCCTGAGCTAATCTCAGTGGTGTAGGACATAGCTCATTAGGAGAGTGATCGGCTGACACTCTCAGCCAATGAGCTGGTACTGTATAGACATGCTTAGCTTAGGAGAGCTGGCTCTCCTAAAGGGTGAGATTAGATAGGAGCAGCAACAGACAGACCCCAGGTGATAAGCCAAACCGCTTTAAAATAGTTTGCGTACTTACATTGGAGAACACCAGGGCATTCCTGGCACAATAACCACTTCTTGAGCATTCTTTTAATTGCAAAGATATGAGCCACATTTTGTGGCTGCCATTTAAACCAGACTTAGTGTCTTGGTACTGGATAAACCTGGGGATTTAGCTGGTGTTTAATAAAAAAAAAAAGTCACTTAAAAAAAGAAATGCTTCTAAATTGTAAGGCCACTTCTTAACCCCTTAAGGACCAAACTTCTGGAATAAAATGGAATCATGACGTGTCACACACGTCATGTGTCCTTAAGGGGTTAATGTGCTCTTGCCTGTTCATTTGTCCTACAATCTTATCACATCCCATTATAACTTTACATTATTAAGAATATCACAGACTACCTGAAATAACTGGGTAGGTTTTGTCACTTTAATTTAATGAATACTGCCTTTGATTTCTTTCATTTCAGCTATCGGTGTCCAAATGAAGCTGACTTTGCTGCAGAACATATTCTGGAGTGTAACCCGCAAGGTAGGTGTCATGTCTAGTACATGGAAATTGTGCCAGGTTTGGCACGAATACCTTATATCCAGACATATGTCCACATGACATTAATTACAATATCTCAACATGCAGAACTGTGCAAAATATGCTGCTGCTTTAGACATTAATTATTTATAATACAAATTATTATTCTGTCACATAAGAAGTCATTTATTTTGCTGTCCAACGTTTAATGGTAAAGGCCACATTCTATTCAGAATCAAATAAGGCAGGCACACCATTCAAAGATGAAACAATCATGAGACATTAGAAATTTTTAATCCGTTAAACAGGGATCAAAATGTCCACTCGTCACTACTTGTTAATGAGGCACATACCACCTACCTAGATATTGTTGCAGACCACTACAGCCCAGCCCTTCATGGCAAAGGTGTTCCCTGATGGCAGTGGCCCCTTCTAGCAGGATAATGCACTTTGCCACACTCCAACTGCAAAACTGTTTATAAATGGTTTGAGGAACATGACACAGAGTTCAGGGTGTTTCCTCAATCCGATTGAGCATCTTTGTGATATGCTGGAACAACAAATCCGAACCGTGGAGGCCCCACCTCACAACTTGCAGGATACCACAGGAACATTCAGAAGTCCTGTGGAGTCCATTCTTTAACCTACACAATACCAAAGTTTCAACTTGTATTAAAAATGTTACAACTTATAAAAAAAAAAAAAATTGGATTAATTTATTTCCATACG
Organism: Pelobates fuscus; assembly: GCF_036172605.1. Classification (NCBI taxonomy): domain Eukaryota; kingdom Metazoa; phylum Chordata; class Amphibia; order Anura; family Pelobatidae; genus Pelobates; species Pelobates fuscus. Next base: position 169,504,093 of record NC_086319.1, read on the forward strand.
GAAGCAATGAGACCTAATATTTTGATGATGCAGCTCTTATTTAAGCCGATCCATCTCTCAGTGCAGTGAATAATGGCACTGGAAAATAACATCATGCGCTGGCACTCTGTCACTGTGATGGAGAGCCTGCACAGATCTTGCTGCTCCCTTCCACTAGACCGTTGCCAGCCTGGGTTTGCAGGCATAGGAAGGTGGGCTGGATGCCCTCCTCACATTTAACTTTCACGGTTAACTTTAATAGACAACAACGTTTAGTAAAAAAAAGATATGTAAAGGGTCTTTACAGATTAAGAGCAAAAGTGATGTGTTGGCCAGATTGGATATTATGAAGATGGAATAGTTTTCAGGGAGGAAGGTAATAGGAGAGCCTCTCCTGGATATTGTTAATCTTCATATAGTAACTCGGATTCTTCATCCATTTCCCATGCCCTATCTGGGTTTTTTTGTTTGTTTTTTCCAGTACCTCTATTTCATCACAGCCCAACAATTTACGTTTTCACAGTCTCCTTTGAATGCTGTGTCCAAAATGTCAGGCTTTTGGTATTGGATAATAAAAAAAAATATTGCTATGATTGCATAGACTATAACAGGTCCATATCGGTTTAAACGAGTATTACCTACTGGCAACATTTTTTCAACACTGCTTTCAATAACACAATGTTGCTTCTCACTATCAATAGAAAAGCACTGATTCCTTCTTAAAGGGACACTATAGTCACCTGAACAACTTTAGCTTAATTAAGCAGTTTTGGTGTATAGAACATGCCCCTGCAGCCTCACTGCTCAATCCACTGCCATTTAGGAGTTAAATCCCTCTGTTTATGAACCCTAGTCACACCTCCCTGCATGTGACTTGCACAGCCTTCCATAAACACTTCCTGTAAAGAGAGCCTTATTTAGGCTTTCTTTATTGCAAGTTCTGTTTAATTAAGATTTTCTTATCCCCTGCTATGTTAATAGCTTGTTGACCCTGCAAGAGCCTCCTGTATGTGATTAAAGTTCAATTTAGAGATTAAGATACAATTATTTAAGGTAAATTACATCTGTTTGAAAGTGAAACCAGTTTTTTTTTTCCATGCAGGCTCTGTCAATCATAGCCAGGGGAGGTGTGGCTAGGGCTGCATAAACAGAAACAAAGTGATTTAACTCCTAAATGACAGTGAATTGAGCCGTGAAATTGCAGGGGAATGATCTATACACTAAAACTGCTTTATTTAGTTAAAGTAATTTAGGTGACTATAGTGTTCCTTTAAATATTTTAATGATACTATGTATAGAGCAGTGAATATCAAGCTCATCATCCTCAGTCAAAAAAGGGGGATCTTCAGCTGAAACGCACACGACGGAGGAATTACACAGGTGAAACACATTCCGGCTTTCTGGCGGTACATTTAAATGGCGACCGATGGAACAGAAAATCATAATCCCTGAGGAAGTCACTTAGACGAAACGCGTCAGATTATACCACTTGGGGGACTTACTTTGTATGCTGTATGCTGTCGATACCACCTTGGAGTGGATTACATGCTTTTTTATTTGGACCCTGTTGTAAGTGCATTATAAAATAAATTTCTGTCAAGTTTTATTTCCATCTGCACTATTATCTGGTCTCTTTTACTTCACAAGGATATATAGAAGATTTGGTCTTATACATTCTGAAGATCCCCCTTTTTTGACTGAGGATCATGAGCTTGATATTCACTGTAATCTTGTGAGTTTCACATAGTCATCCTGCGTGTCTTGATATATTTTTGTTCTGTATTACACTATGTGCGATTCATTTATTTTTATATAGATCTCGCCCACTTTGTTATTATAAGGTTGTATAAATTTCATATCTGCACCTTAGAAGTGTTTATATTGCTTGTTCTGCATCCCTACTTATTTATTTTGTTACATTATTATTCTGGTGTTGTTGGAGGGCACACTATTTAGTAGGTTTGCTACGCTTTGTTTTTTAGTGGTTTGGGTACTCTTATTGCCTTATACTATGTATAGATCTACTCACAAGTTCATTGTGGCTTGTTGATTTGGAGAGACCCCACCCCACGCCCTCACCATTACTTGCTGTTTTATGAATAAACCCCTGATCTATTTAAGACGTTGTATACCTAAACAGTGCATGTGCTAGTTGTGTGCATACCTGTTAATCCATGAAGGTACCAAACATTATTTCTACCTTTGTGCCATCTGTGTTCTGAGTATTTTCGGGAGTACAATAATGTGATTTTAAGAGTGATGTCGTACAGTTTCAAGGTACTCTGTCACATAAATAGTTTAAAAACAACAATGTACAGAAAGGTTTCTAGTACATCAGTATAATTTAAAGCAAATACCCTGCATAGAAGCCTATTTGCATATGTAATCGCTTGGTTATGTATTGGTTTAAAACACCTCTTGCTCTGTAGAAATTACAACTTTGCCAACTTAATTTCTTAAAGGGACACTACAGGCACCAAAACAACTTTAGCTTAATGAAGCAGTTTTGTATAGATCTAGTATATAGATCATGCCTCTGAAGTTTCACTGTTCAATTCACTGCCATTTAGGAGTTAAATCACTTTTGTTTCTGTTCATGCAGGCCTAGCCACACAGCCTGCATGAAAAAAAAAACGGTTTGATTTTTAATCAGAGAAAACTAGCTTTAAAAGTTTTGTTTTTTTCTCATGCTCTGTAAATTGAACTTTAATCACACACAGGAAGATCCTGCAGGGTCTAGCAAACTATTAGCAGAACAGGAGATTAGATGTTCTAAATTACACAGAATTTTTAATAAAGGAAGTATAAACATTAGATGACTCTTTACAGTAAGTGTTAGGGAAGGCTGTGTAAGTCACATGTAGGGAGGTGGGACTAGGGTTGTATAAACAAGTGATTTAACTCCTAAATGGCAGAGAATTGAACAGTGAGACTGCAGGGGGATCTATACAACAAAACTATAGTCATTGCTGCTGTCCAGGAGTAGTGGGATTCTAAGTGCAGGACTTTGTGTATTTATACACCAAAACTGCTTTGTGTTGGTGACTATAGTGTCCCTTTAAGTTCCATAGCTATTATTCTGTTTGCGCAACAAGAAATTATTTATCTGGAAGTTATTTCCTAATTACAAATTTTACGCTGAAAGACAAAATTGAGGCTAAAATAGATTTGGAAAAAATATCTTACAGAGCTGGCTATTTTAGCCTCTGTTTTGCCATTTTAACTTAATGAACAAAAATGTTTAAGTTTGGTGAATAGCCCTGTATATGTTTATTTGCAACAAAAATATTCACTTACACAAAGGACTTGAGTGTTCTGACATGTTAAAAATGAATAACCGGATATGCAGTTTTTATTCCTTTCAATTAAAGTTTAAATGGGAACATGAGGAATATCCCTACTCACTTATAAAGTATTTCATTCAGCAGAGTAAGTAGGTAATCATCGTTACATTATGCTAGATATGTCAATGCATACCTTGTAACTAGCAATATATGGCTGAAATAAAATTACTCTTAGAAATCAATGCACCAAAACTTCTTTGGTCACTTAATTATTATGTTTTTCCATTAAGGTTTAATTGAAATTTTTTCATAAAAAGGATGTGAAAACAAATATAGGACAAAAAAAAACCTAAAACCAGAACATAAACCCTTTACCACATGTCTATGTTTAACTCCTCTTAAAAGCTAAACACCCCATGTATCCTAATACCAAATTTAACCCAACTCTAACCCTAAGCCCAATAATCCTAAACAGCCCGTATACTACAACTTCAACCCCACTCAAACTAATAAGCTTTTTAACACTAAACACCCCATGTGATCTAACTCTTTTTTTTTTTTACATCTTTTTTATTAGTTTTCCATATAACTAAAAAGAAAAACATCACACAATTTGACATTACTATACATAGTTAATACATCTATCAGATCATATTCTATAAGGGGTGTCAAGACATAATGTACAGGAAATATATCCCACCGATAATAAACCCCACACTCGTCAAATTATACGCCCTGAAAATAAAAAATACAGAAACACTTGTATTGCGACATACAAAGACAAGACAAAACCAGACATAATGGCCAAAATTAATTACCCTATTTCATACTCCAAAATGTGGTCTAACTCTTAACATTAACCCCTCTCCCACTTTAAACCTACATCCACCCTAACCACTTCTATCATTATCTTTAACCCTGTATGTATTTACACAGCTGCATACACTCACCATACTCACAGATTCACACAATAAGAACACAATACATTACGAGCAGAATATGCACATACATCTAAATGTATTTAGGCCTGCAATGTCCAGATATTAAAATAATTACTTGGCTTATCCACCTTATTTAGGGGCTTGGGGATCGGGGTCTCCTTAGAATTCTGGGCATACATGCGTCAGACATATAAATCCATCCCTGACCTGAGTCCATCTGAATAAATTAGCAAAGTTTTACTATGTAAAATATCTAGAAAAGCAATGATTTCCACTACATGGTTAAAAGGGGGGCACCCAGACCATTTCCTTGAGATGTGTTCCTTTAAATACACCACAGTTTTTAAATCTAAAATAGAATTGACTGTGTATGATATGAAAGTATAACAAGCACTGGTTACAGGTTAAAAATCTATCCAGCCTTCTTCTTTACAAACTTTTCAAGGTTTTCCCGAAACCTAGCTTCCTTGTTTGTCCTGAACCTAATTTTTAAATCCCGGGTCTCTTGACAGTTCTTTGTTCAGAAAGTAGCTCTTTAGTCAACATGGGTTTTTCATTAAACAGTGAATTGATAAGAATGGAAGGTAATTGCAAATTTGACACCACAATTGCGAAAGTGAAAAACAAATCTCTCAAGTCAGCTGTGTTTTCTGTTTCACTTTTTTGAGCTAAAATGTGAAATTCTCCTTGAAATTCTGACAGTTCTTACTCTAGTGCAGGTGTAGGCAACCTATGGCACATGTGCCATGCATGGCACTCGGGGTGCCTTCGCACAGCACTCAAGACTTCTAGAGCTAAATAGGCTTTGGCCTATCAGGAGTCGTAGTGGAACTTCAGATATCTGTTCAGATACTCCTCATTTTATTACAGCACTTAGAGAAATGGTCTGAGATCACTTCCTCCCAGCAATTTTGAACTGGAAACCACACTGGAGTAGAGCTGCCTGCAGCAGCTATTGCAGCTCCTGTCCACAACCTGTACCTGGCCAGTCCGGTCCCCACTGGACACTGCTAGATATGCATGAGCTGCAGAATAAGCCTCCCCTTGTACAAATAATACCATCAAACTCGATACACACACACAGTCCCCAAAGACACACCACTGACAATCCACATACACACACAAATCCACAAGCAGCCTCTCACATGCAATACCACAAGCAGCCCCACACATACAACAAACACTCTATGTGACATATCATCCACACACAATTCCACAACAGCCACCATACATATCCCACATTCATTGGTATCATACACAATACCACAAACTAATCATAAATATACACAATGAAATAGCCCAGATACGTACAAATAGAACACTACAAAGCAACTACATACATCACTCATAAATAACACAAGAACAATGCGGCAACATACACACCTCAATTTTAAAAAATAGGACTGGCACACCCAGGGCCGGATTTTCCTATAGGCTAACTAGGCTTCAGCCTAGTGCCTCAAGATCAATAGGGGCCACAATTCAAATTGTTAGCAAAATGAAAATTACACTATTCTAAAAACAGTGAACACTAAAACACTGAACCGAAAATAAGGAGGAATTCTACGCATATGATATGACCAGTGGCGTACTAGGGGGGGGGGGGGGGAGGGGGGAGGGCTGTCCGCCCCGGGTGCCACTTACTAGGGGGGTGCCCGGGGCAGACTGCAATGCCCTTCCTGCAGCGATACGCAATATGCAGAGCTGCAGACCATGGATCTCGCGTGCACTGCCCAATCAGAGCGTTGCCGCGGGTTACCACGGCAACGCTCTGATTGGGTCTCGCGAGATCCATGGTCTGCAGCTCTGCGGAGCTGCAGACCGGAAATGAGGGCCACCAGACCACCAGGGACCCCACCGGACCACCAGGCAGCCCCCACTGGAGCACCAGGGATTTAAGGTATTTTTTTTAGTCACCCCCCCTCTCCTCATCACCCCCCTCCCTCTCACAATCACCCCCTTCTCTTCATCACCCCCTCCCTCTCACAATCACCCCCTCTCCTCATCACCCCCCTCCCTCTCACAATCACCCCCACTCCTCATCTCGACTTTTTTTTAATTTATTATCCGTGCCACAATTTTTATAAAGGTTAGTACCAATCACAACATGTTTCATTTAACATATTGATATATATCACAGTCATTTTATTGTCTCTCATGTAATTTACAAACTTAAAAATGGGAGGTGAAAGGGCCTCATTAGTGGAATAGCCTAGGGCCTCTTTTCATCTAAATCCGGCCCTGGGCACACCAAGGGACCTCAAGATCTTATTTGGCACAGTACTACTAAAAGGTTGCCTACTACTGCTCTAGTGTATCATCCCATCAGATTAAATGGTGCATTTAACCGTGAGTCTGAGCATTGAATAGAGCATTGTTAAATCTGATTCTTCTCTTAATACTAGAGATATGTCAGGGATATATCATCATCTTACAGTTGGGCAGACCTGATGTCCAACGTAAGGGGGACCTCTAAATGTATGACCCAGAGCTGTATTGAATGAAATATCTGCTCTTCTTATTGGATATGGCAGTCATGAGATTTAATTTGTGTCTTCTCCACAGTGTGACGATGAAGAGGATTTGTGCCCCTTGAGCTGTGAGGATGAGGTACTATTTGAAGTCCATATATTATAGCTTACTCTGTAGATTTTTATTTATTTAAAACAGTCTATTGAATAGTTTATGGGAGATTTTAATTGTTTTATTATTTTTTACAAAACCATCAATAGTGATATTCCTACCATTATAGGTTAGTTTGACAACCACGAGAACTAGTGTGGTTTCAGACAAATGTAAACATGCTTGTGCCATTTCTATCAAAATCCATGCACCAAAACCACTAAATTAAGACAATGTAGTTTTTATGGTGCTTAGAGTGTCCCTATAACGACATTTTATAGGCAGAAAAGGATGTGTCAACTTAAAGTGAATTACATACTCTACTCTAGTTCACCCAGATCATGTGTCATATATCCCAGGGAGGCAGGCTCCAGACAATACTCAAACAATGGTAAATTGGTCCACTAGGTCAGAGTAAGGTAACGATCAAAAGAAAGTCTGCCTAATTTTGAAACAAGAGCTATGCAATTGCATAGCATGGGGGAGCTCTTATAAGGGTTTCTATATTCATAAGGATTATTTTTATGTTTTTATGTTCCTTTTTTATTATCTTTTATAAGAATGTTTTGGACTTTTTGGATTTTTTGGGGCTTATGAGAAATAATTGTTAAGAAGATTGTCCCATAGTAAGTATAAAGAGGTTTGTTTGTTTTTAACAGAAATTAAATTTATTGGGCTACCCTCACTGTATTTAAGGTGAATGTGGTAGTTAGGGAATATTTATTTAAGGGTGGCTAGAGGCTAAAGAGCCCCTAACCATTGAATGTCCAACCCCAGCCCATACCTGTGTCCACCCCTCCTCCCATAATTTAGTCAGTGTGACACCCCATATCACACTGCCAAAATTATGGGAGGAGGGGTGGACACATTTATGGGCTGGGGTTGGACATTAGGTCTCCATGGGTTATTAATAAAGAATAGTCTTCACCAACCACCCATGGGTCTGGACTGGGGAGAAATACTAGGTCCATGCCCGATTATTAATAAATGATTAGCCCCCACCTGCTGACTATTTGTAGGAGCACTATGTTCTCCCCACTTTATTATTTTAATGTAGACCAACATTCTTTATTTTAAAGCCCCATATGATGCCCATGGGTGGGCCAGGTAATAGCGACTGGTCAGCAATAGCTGTTTTTTATTATTGTAGTGAGAAGACAATTGCTGCTTGCTGTTTAACAGGCATGCCCCCACCCATGGTTTGAAGCCTCCATTTGTCTAATATGAGGGTGAGATTGACCCCAATGTGCTTTTATTTTTTAAATGTTTTACTATTTGCCTACCAGCCAAGACTGCTGTCAGCAGGCAAATTGTCAAAAACAAAAGCATTTATCACATTTTAGTTATTGTTTCCAAATAGGCCATGCAGTGGTTATTGTGTCCCCCCAGTAAATGGAAATAAATCAAAAAAGCCAATAGTTTGCATGCAAAATATTGGCTTTGGGATAATGAATCCCGGATTGATAGTAAAAGTTAAATTTATGGGCTTCATATAAGCCTGTAACAGTGGGAATTTAATCAATCCAAACCATTAACCCCTGGATGTTGGGCTAAGGTAACATCCCCAGGACGTATTTAAACCAGAGTAATCTGAATGTGCCTTTCCTGGTTAAATACTTTGTTATTATTATTATTAAAGGACTTATAAACTGCACATGGTTAGCATTAAATAGAGGCCAGAGTTAATCTTAACTTTTAAGACATGTCTCTGTTTTTCTTCCAATTCCATTCCATTTTAGATGGGAATAATTTAGGCATATTATTATTATTTACATAGTGTATATATGTTCAGCAGATCATATATTTAACAGATCTGTTCCATAATGTGAATAGAAAATCTAAGAAGGTTAACTGAAAATTATTATTGCAACAATTATTTCAAGTCTTTTTAGTGACCATTGTTGTGTTTCCACATCTGTTAATGAAATGTAAATTTGGTACATGGGTAAAGTCATTTGGAAATATGAGAAAATTACTGCATCGATGATCAAATGATTCCATGGTTTACACTTTGCCTTCGCATCCTTATGATGTTCAGACTCTCCGTATGAGCGTTACTGGCGAACAGTCCTCAGCATGTACTGATGATGTCACTCCTGTCCATCTCCCCATCTTTTTTTTTTCTCAGACCCTGCACTGCTATCTTATTGACAATAACGGATTCATAGTGGTTGCCAAAAACCCGGATAAGGTGAGTAAAAGGAAAATGGGGTAGATTCATTAAGTCAAGTGGAAACAATAAGGTCAGCAGATAAATGCCGGACGCAGGGGACTGCAGCATGCACGGAACTGGTTTATAAAGTGTCACCCAGGAGAGTGAATTATCTGAATTATCAGAAATCATTATGTAGAGATGATGTCATAAGATCAGTTGTATAAACAGCTTTTGTTAAAGACACAGTACAGTTTAACCCCTTAAGGACACATGACATGTGTGACATGTCATGATTCCCTTTTATTCCAGAAGTTTGGTCCTTAAGGGGTTAAAGGGACACTATAGTCACCAGAACAACTACAGCTTATTGAATTTGTTCTGGTGAGTAGAATCATTCCCTTCAGGCTTTTTGCTGTAAACACTGTCTTTTCAGAGAAAATGCAGTGTTTACATTACAGCCTAGTGTTAACTTCACTGGCCACTCCTCAGATGGCTGTTAGAGATCCTTCCTGGGTCATGGCTGCCTAAAATGCCTCCAAACATTCAGTATCTCCTCCCTCTGCATGCAGACACTGAACTTTCCTCATAGAGATTAATTGATTCAATTCATCTCTATGAGGAGATGCTGATTGGCCAGGGCTATGTTTGAATCATGCTGGATCTGCCCCTGATCTGCCTCTTTGCCAGTCTCAGCCAACCCTATGGGGAAGCATTGGGATTGGATCAGGCTACCACTCTTGATGGTGTCAGCAGAATGCTTGTTTTTCTGAGGCAAACAGCATGCAGAGTTACAGCTTCAGGCTTGAATACAGTAAGATTTAGCTATATTTATGGAGGCATGAGGGGGCCCAGAGGGGCAAGATGGTGGTTTTGACACTATAGGGTCAGGAATACATGCTTGTGTTCCTGACCCTATAGTGATCCTTTAAATATTATGTGAAAGAGTATATTTGAAAATGTAAAACGTATATATGTAAGTAAGAAACTAGAAACATACTTATTTATTTAATTGCTAGAGGAATTCTGCATTTTATATCATATGGGGTTAATAGTTTATTCCCGTCTGTGCATTTTATGGTTACTGACCATGACTGAAGGTGTAAGATGAGTAGCCCAGCACTGAAAGCGTTAAGAAAAGACGCTATAAATAAAATGTATGTTTCAGTTTTCATGGAAACACAAGTGGATTTAAAGCAGCCTAGCACAATGTATTTTCACAAGTTCTGTTTTAATGGTTTCATTGCTGAACTACACACCCTAGGGAGAATACTAGTCTGTAGAACTCAAAGACAAGGTGTGTGCAGAATCTGACCATCTTATTGGTATCAATGCAGCCTACATTCCCTCCTGTCTGTGAAGTTATCACATTTATTAATAGTGTGCAGAACCATGTCTTGCTTCATACTGACTGGCCATCTGTAGCACCGTCTGCCAGTCATTAAAAAGCCATTACTTGCCAGAGGTGACTGTTCCGCACAGTCACCCATCACTCTGCAAATGCACGTGGCTCTGCCCACAGATAAATGCTCCCATACATGCTGCAGACAGTCCCTTTAACATGGTACTGGGCTGTCTGCGGCTTCCTACCTACCAAGCATGGTGGGAATTTGAATCCAATATTAGGGATAAATCTGTTGGTTTATTCATTCCAGATTCAGATATTTTTTTTTTAAACTGTATTTTTATTTCATTATATCTGTTTTGTACATGGGCTACATGTTATAGAGACATTATATCAAAGAAATCGCATATACTCTGAAGGCAGGTCCAAGTGGGAAATTACTGGAAAAGCAACACCAAATACTGTTCAGAAAATTCATTATTTACCATTTCCCTCTAAATAGGGTTTTTGTAGGGTATAATGGATTAAGGAGGCATTGGTCTGCTCTGATATGAAAAGCGAATGTTTCTTGCAGCAATTTTAGACCTCTGTCCTTGCAGTTCCACATGTGACCACATGGGTAATTTATCATAAACTGCAGCCAGGAATATGAAAATAATTTCCATAATGACCATAGACAATATGTGGCAAACGTGGTTGAATGCACCTGGACCCTATTCTGACAATGAATGTATTGAGTCGTTGTTGATGTTAACCTTGCAAAGGAAGAAATCTAAAGAAAGCCCCTTATCTTCTGATCCAATAGCAATAGACTATTTGAAGCGTTAACGCATTGGCTCCAAGTCATTCTCAGTGTGGGAGCCATGTAAATGTACAAGCACCTCTACGAATTAATTAATACTTGCTCCAAGGTTTTAGCTTTCAGTTTGGGAGAAAATCCAGGCTCTATGATGTAGGATCTCAAAACATCATATAAAGAGTAATACAAAGAGTACTTCAATACACTTGCAATGTAATCCTGTGCAGCGCATACTACACTCCAAGAGCCAATTAAACAATCAACATGTGACGTCTCAATACTGCTGTGTGACAAACAGTGGCTTATTTAATCCAAGGCTCCCACCAGTGGCAAAATGTGGAATTGCAAATCTAGTCACAGATTGGTGAAATGTGTAATACCGATTCTCGTAGGGGTATGATCACATTATGACAATAATACATTTTGATGGAGCAAAGAATTGCTCTCCAACGTCTCATTTTTGTACAATATGAGATGTCAGTAGCTAGTTTGAAAACCTTCACTGAAATCACATACCCAGTGGAAAAAGAAAGTTTCATATTGTATTAGCAATGTGCCTGACATTCTGAGGATATTGAGTGGGTGAAGCTTCACTGAGATAAAAAAAAAAACCCTGGCAGCAGGTCCCATTTCCAGCTCCGTACCTGAATTTTACCTAAGCATCCAGACTTGCGGTTATCATCCCTCACACTAACATGTTCTCCTTTTTTCTCTCTAACATTTGAATAATTGTTCTCTATCTCTTCAAGACAGGGGTATTCCTTGGAGAAGTTGACGGCTCATTGATGACCCAACTCCTGGAAATGGGCTTTTTTAGACAGTAAGCTTCTTTATCTCTCTCTCTCTCCATTTGATGCTTTGGCACCAGCTAGGTGGTTGGTATTATTTTATTTGGAAACAAGCAATAGATGTAGTTCTGTATAGTGCACACAATTGGTGAGGTTAAATTAAACCAGGACAACCAAAGATCCTGACCTGACTAGGCAAAAAAAGTCACAAGCTTTTCAAGCTTCCTCATGTGGGGGTTAATAGGGATTTATTAAAGTTTTTTTTTATTTTATTTTAATCATATCGCAGTGACTGGTGCCTGTAACCAATGTCTCAAATGTTCTGTGTGGCTTTTATACAAAGAGTACATTTTGGAAAAAGTTCTAAACGTCTTGTGGTCACCATGGAAACCAATGAAATGTTCCTGTTGATTGCTCCACATCTAGAAATTTACCTCAGATTGCTTTTTCCTGATCAGCCCTTTCTGTGTCTCTGTATCCTCTCATTCCTACCCCACGGCTTGCGGATCAATGAGAAATTATGTTTTAAGCCCAGTAAACAGTCAGTTTACATTTACCGGGTTATGGGGCAACTAAAAATACATGGAATATAGCTATAGCTACGTCTGTTGGTCATGCTCCTTTGTATATTTCTTCCAACATAAGTTTCTAACTACCTTTTGCAGTCTCAACTGAGCACCAGCAGTAGGATATGTGTATACGGGACAAAAGAAAACCGTTACTTGCGCATTATCCCAAATCCCTGTGCACATTTAAATAACTGGAGTTTTTTTAGTATTGCTCCAATGGCCATTTAAGTGTAAGCTCACCTGCCACGTCAAGGCAAAACCTCCTAGTTGAGTCCTACACCAACAATTCACCTTGCTGCTTTCAGCTAAAGGCAAAATATCTAAGGGGTATTTTTCTAAACCCCTACATACTTGTTACCCACGTATTACCTATATACTGCACTGTAACATGGCTGTGTGATACAAATGCAAATACAAACATACAGAATTAAGCCCTGCACTCAAACTGCTTCTGGGCAGCATCAGTGTCTATAGTCACATCAGCCCCAATACATACCAAAAAAAAGTTATAATAAAAAAAAAAAAGTTACTTGCAAACTATCCCGAATCCCTATAACCATTTAAATAACTGGAGGTTTTCTAGTGTAACTACAATGGCCATGTATGTTTACATTACTAGGGAGCAAAATGTGACAGGTGATTTGCCTGCATTTTAATGTACGTACACAACGATAAATGTGAACAAGCGAGCATGGTGAACAAGATGTATGGAATGCAATTAAAATTTTGATTCCAAATAAATATGAAAGCATATGATACCTTTGGCTTATGTCTTAGTAATAGAGATTACTTTTTGTAACAATCAGGAATCAGATATACAGGGCCAGATGCCACTAGGCAGAAATACTATACTCACCATACTCACCATACTGGTACTATTAATCATATTACTGGTAGGCATCTACTGCTCCATACCCACAAAGGTCTCGTAAACTGTTGATGACATCATTTGTCAAGGGCTAACTGTGTTTATTATTTGTAGATTGAGCTAGCCCTAACTTAGTGTTTTCTTCTCTTTTCAAGGGTCACTCTATATGACTACCAAGCTATGTGCAAACTGCCGTACCACCACCACAGTGGCGCTCGTAACCTGCTCAATGTAAGCCCATTAGCACACAACATCCTTCATCCTTATCCCACAATCTGTATCCGTATTTAAAATACAAGTCAGTGTTCATTTCGTAACTACATAATACAAAATAAAATAATAATAATATTAATAGTTCTTTGCGTTAAAATGCAACAAAATTCTTAACAAAAAAAATCAATATTCTTTTGGATGACAATGGACATGTTTCTCCTGTCTATTTCTAGCCGCTGTTTGCTTTGATATCTGCTGCTCAGTGGCTCCTCAGCAACTTTGTATTGTAAGTATCCACAAATCAGATCAATTCTGATCATTATTTTAAAAAGGGCTCTTTCAAGTTGGCTTACCAATTATAACTACTAAGTAGAAAAAATTATTATTCAGTATAATCTATACTTCTGGATAGTAAAATATAGATAGTAATCCTACACATTTCTAGATTAAGCTAATAGCTTGCATTTCTCTTCTACTAGCAGTATTCAATACATTATGGTATGCACATGCTCACTGCTTATAGTAATACCTAGTGTAACTGAGAAATAAGAAAAGTATAATGTGGTGATCCACACTGTGGGAGCATTTTGATGTATGTAGTACCAAGCAGAAGTTAACTCTCCGAAATTTATAATATTTTAAACAGCTGTGACATGTTTTTTGTAAACATAATACAATTGGTATTAGAGAGTGTGTGTGTGTTTTCTGTGTCTTGATTAGACTCGAGTACAATATCCGAATGTCTTTTGGCTCACCCTGCAGTAGAAGGACCTAAAGATGGGACAAAAAACCTTAGCAGCTTGAGCTTCGGGTAGACCCTGCTCATGTCTCAACCATGTTTGAGCTCACATGTGCCATTACAGAGAGAGCCTTGGCTTGTCACATATGATTCCACTCAAGCACGGTCTAGATCTGATATGCTGGCAGGCCCTCTCTGCACAAGTGATAGGTAACCCCTCAATAATGTGATTGGGCTTCAGAAAGAAGATCTAGGAGATAAAGTAGTCCTTTCGTTACTGTAGTAATTAAACCAGGTTAAGAGACACACGTGGTTTAAAAGGCACAGGAGGGGGTACGAGATTTAAAGGAGTAACTGACACAAAAGGCATGGTAAGATAAATAGATGGGAAAAAGGGGATACAATACATTAAAGGGGGTAAGATAATTCAAGAGGCGTAAGAGAGAATTTAGGGGTTGAGAGACCACAAAAGAGGGATACAATCCTTAAAAAGGGGGGAGGCACAAAAAGTGGGTAAGATACACAAAAGGATAGGTAAGAAGAGCACAATGGTGTTAAGAGGCACATAGGCCTACAGATTTGAGGGCAAAAATCCTTGAACCGACCCTGATAATTAGTGATTTTCACTAGTAGTGTATAGATTACACTTTAATTCTCACTTAAAGTAGTCTTTGTCATCCTTTCAGTTTGTGAATGAACGTGCTATAGGTAGATCCTTATATCTGTGTCAGTCTAGCCTGAATTTGTAATGCTTTATCATGTTCTTTATTTATGGTAAATTACAGAGTACATAATATGCTTAGAGTAATAATATATCCCAGGTTTAAGTGACCTTAGATTCTCTTTTAGTTATTTGGTTCCAATGTCCAATTCTACAGGTTTTTGTTGGAGTTTAGTTTCTGTTCCTTTTGGTCATCTGATAACACAGCGGAAGGTAAGTTGGATAACACATTTTGTAAATTGGGTCTCCTGTTGACAAATTATATACAGGGATTTTCACAAAGGCCAATTTGGCCAGAAGTGATGCTTGAGACAGTAATTCAAAGCTAATAACTCAAAGCTCTGGCATTGAACTCACAAGTTTACCTTATATGGGCAATTGTTAAACTTGAAAAATTCCCATATGTAAAAACACAGGTTTTAACTCTGGTGTTAAAAGAATATGGACCAGGCAGTAAGTATTAGACATATGAAAGCTTTGCTTCGTCTGTAAGAGAATCAATCCATGCCGTCTATCCCCATCTACCAATATTAAGTGTGCACTCTGGAACGCCCGCTTCATCTGCAGCAGTATAAAATCAACAACCATACACGACCTCTTCATATCAAATTCTTTCACACTTCTTGCACTCACTGAGACCTGGCTGTCCCCCTCTGATACTGCTACTCCTGCTTCTTTATGTTGTGGTGGGCTACAATTCTCCCACACTCCCAGACCAAACAACTGTAAAGGAAGTGGTGTAGGCATCCTTCTCTCCCCTCCATGTACCTTTCAACCTATCCTCCCTGCCCTATCCTTTACTTCCTTTGAAGTTCACACTGTCCGTCTATTTAAACCCACTCTTCTAAGAATTGTCATCATTTATCGCCCTCTCTCATCTCTCTCCATCCATTACGAACTTTTCCCCTAATCACACTATCTCAGCTGTCCTACGCTCATTTGCACCCGCTACAGCAGAAGAGGTTTCTGCTCTGCTCCGTTCCTCCCACCCCACCACATGTTTCCTTAAGCCTATTCCCTCTCCTCCGCACTTTGTCTCCTTCTCTTGCACTGCCTCTCACTAAAATTTTTAATCTCTCCCTCTCCTCTGGCACATTTTATCTACCCTTCAAACATGCAACCGTAACCCCAATTCTGGAAAAGCCCAACCATGACCCTAAGATCCTTGAGCGAGTTGTGTATGCGAGATTGACAGACTTCCTCGAATACAACTCTCTGCTTGACTCGCTTCAACCTGGATTCTGTGCTCAGCACTCTGTTGAAACAGCTGTGACCAAAGTATACAATGATCTTATCACTGCTTAATCTCATGGCCACTACTCTATCCTAATTCTCCTTGACCTTTCTGCTGCTTTTGACTGCTTTATCTCGGTCTACGAGATACTGCTCTCTCCTGTTGTTCTTTCTACCTCTCCCAGCGCTCATTCAGTGTTTCTTTCCCTGGCTCTGCCTCTTCTACCCAATCCCTCTGTGTTGGTGTCCCTCAAGGGTCTGTCCTTGGTCCACTCTTGTTCTCAATCTACACTGCCTCCCTTGGTAAACTCACAAGCTCCTTCGGCATCCAGTATCATTTCTATGTGGATGACACGCAAATGTATCTGTCCTCCCCTGATTTCTCACCACCCCTCTTGACTCGTGTCTCTGGCTGACTCTCTGCTATTTCCAACTGGATTTCTGCTCATTTTCTTAAACTGAACCTGTCCAAAACTGAACCTCTGGTCTTCCCTTCCTCAAGTCTTGCTACCCCGGTGTCTGTCTCCCTCCAAGTCAATGGCGCTACCATCCGCTCTACCTCTAAGAGTCGCTGCCTTTGACTCCGACCTCTCCATCACCCCTCATGTCCAATCAATCGCCAATCAATTGCATGCATCCGACCCTATTTAACGCCTAAAACGGGAAAGGTGCTTGTCCATGCTGCTGTTACTCAATTTAAGATCCTGACTCTTGCTTACAAATCTCTACACAATGCTACTCCCACCTAATTATCCTCACTAATACACAAATATGTCCTGTCTAGGCCCCCTACGCTCTGCCGGAGACCTACGCCTAACCTCTGTTCATACTCCTACCTCTGATGCTCATTTGGCATAACTGAAACTCCTACTCCCTTTCTATATAATATAAAATCTTTGATTCTTCTTATAAAATGTTATCCCTCATATTCTTTACTTTCACTTCTCTCATTGGCAAAATATCTCTGTCATTCTGCCTACCTGTTCCTGCTGACACAATTTTCATTGCTCCCACCCTACTTCCCTCCCCATTTTTATTGATTCCATGCACTCTACTTGTACCTTTCCAGCTTATCTCTACCATCTCCTTCTAAATCCTCAAATTACAAACACTCTCACAAAAAAACCTTTAAATCCTGCTCCCATCTTTTCTTCCTTTCTATCCTCCTACTCCTAGCAGCTGGTGATGTCTCTCCAAACCCCGGTCCCACACTTGCAAACCCATCATGTGCTAACTCCAACAATCACTCCAATCTCATACCCATCTCACGCTACTCTTCCTTTAAATCCTCCTTCCATACTGCCCTCTGGAATGCATGCTCTGTTTGCAGTGTTACTAAATCCACAGCTGAGCATGATCTTTTCATCTCATTCCCTACAATTACTAGCATTAACTGAAACATGGCTCTCTCCCTCTGACACTGCTACCCCTGCCTCTTTATCCTTTGGTGGTCTTCAATTTTCCCACAACCCAAGAAACTCTGAAAATAAAGGTGATGGTGTAGGGTTTCTGCTCTCACCTCACTGCTCCTTCAAACCTCTAAACTGAATCTTTCCAAAACAGAACTTCTTGTCTTTCCTCCTAATATTAATCCTCCTCTCTCGCTCTCCCTTCAGATTGGTGGTACCCATATCAGCTCATCCTTACAAGCACGTTGTCTTGGTGTTACTTTTGATTCTGGCCTCACCTTTGAGCCTCACATCTGGTCTGTTGTCAAATCATGCCAATTGCAACTCAAAAACATTGCCCGAATCCGCCCCTTTCTTACACAAGATGCTACTAAAGAGCTTGTCCATGCTCTAGTAACCTCTCGCATGGACTATTGTAACTCTCTCCTAATAGCCGTATTGCCCTGCTACAGTCTGTAACGATTGCTGCCGCCAGACTGATTTTCCTCTCTAGTCGGTCCTCTCACACCTCACACCTCTATCAGCCCTTACATTGGCTTCCTGTATGCTATAGGAGTCAATTCAAAGTGCTAACCCATACTTACAAAGCGCTGAATAATCTTAGCCCCTTTTATATCTCCTCACAGATCCATTGGTATGCCCCTTCTCGGTCTCTCCGCTCTGCCCGTGACCTTCTTCTGTCCACTGCTCGCACCCGTACAGCCAACTCGCGCTTACAGGACTTCTCGCGGGTGGCTCCCTTCCTATGGAATAGCCTGCCTACCGCCATCAGACTCTCCCCTAGTCTTCAATCGTTTAAGAAGTGCCTTAAAACCCATCTCTTTAGGAAAGCCTATGGCCTCCCAGACTAACCTCTACCTCATATACCTATCTCTTGCTCTCTCCTAAAGGGCAGCACTCTACTCTCTCCTCCAGCTCTGCTTCACACCCACCTAATTTGATTGCTTTTTCCTGTCCTAATGTGTTTTATACCTCACCTCCTATAGACTGTAAGCTCGTTTGAGCAGGGTCCTCTTTAACATATTGTTCCTGTAAGTTTTCTTGTCATTGTCCTATTTATAGTTAAATCCCCCTCTTTTAATATTGTAAAGCGCTACGGAATCTGTTGGTGCTATACAAATGACAATAATAATAATAATGCTCACCTTAAAGACTTTTCTCTAGGGCTGCACCATCCCTATGGAACACCCTTCCTCTCTCTGTTAGACTTTCACCCAGTCTCCGCTCCTTCAAAAAATCTTTAAAACCTTACTTCTTTAGGAAAGCATATCAATTAAACTGTGAACAGCTTTCCCTCTCCAAACCCTGATTCCTCTGCTGAAACTGTCATCAAAACAAAACACTAAGCCCTCAGTGAATACTATCCTAGAAACCTAATTTTCTACCCTACCCTTACCTTTTGTGTCACATTACCCCACTCCCTCTAGCATGTAAGCAGGGCCCTCAATTCCCTCTGTTCCTGTGCCTCAAACTTGTCTGGTTACAAATACATGTCTGTTAGTCCACCCATTGTACAGCGCTACGGAACATGTTGGAGCTTTATACAAAATAACAATAATCTAAATCAAAATCCTTTTAATCTATACTGGGAGAAATCAATACCCGACATTGATTAATTTGTGTGTGGATTAAAAGGCTTTTGATTCAGACAAATGTATTAATTTATGGGCGAACGAAAGTTTTTCACGTGTCTAGTTATTATATGTTTATAATCAAGTAAGATAACAATTTCAGGTGATACGCAATGAGTAATAAAATGCTTGCTATTAAACATTGACTTGTGGAATTTAGAGTGGAATGGCAGCTAGTGCCGTTTTGGCAGTAAATACATTCTGGCCTTGATGGTTGTCCGTCTTCTTTGTCTAGTTTTTAATTATGCATAGACAATACAGAAATTAAGCTGTATGATTATGGTTATCATATCAGAAATACTTTGTGTAATTACATTTCTCATAATGCACAGCCAAAGTTAGCCTGTCATGTCAGACATGAATTCATCTCTTTGACAAAATAGTTTTATCCTGTTTAATCATTATGTTACAAAGTATCTCCTCGTTTTTTTCCCATCCATTCCCCACACCATGTGATGTCATCATTGCATCATCCATCATGTGACCTGTGTTGTGTCATACAGCAAAGTCATTCTTCCATCACTGTAAGTAAGATTGGTCAGTAAAGTAATTGTGCTATTATAAAAGTATTGAGATAAGTAAAATACTTGGTGTATGCAAGTTTTACGCAACTCTGCTTGTGCTCTCATTCTACTTTTACTTCTAGAGTTTACACTCAACTATTTCCCTTATCAATCCCCTCTACCTCACCTCCTTCCATCCCTACTTATTTATCTCTGCTTTATCAACTTTCTCTCATTTGTTCTGCAGCTTACCTTTTTGCCTAATCGCTTGTTTTCCATGTCTTTTTTTTCCCACTGACATTTTCACATTTCCCCCTAAAATTCTGTAGATCGTCTTATACTGTTAATATATCAACGTTATTGCATCGGGTTTCTTTTGGTTTTCAGCTCATAAGCACAAGAAGCAGGACATGTTACAGCCATGTGACACAGAATACCCAGCCTTTGTACATGAAACCTCAATCAAGGACTCCAACGGGCTGATCCAGTGTGGTGACTGCCAAAAGTAAGACTTATCTCCTCACATTTATATTCCACTTAGTTCCAAAACAGGGCTCCTTCCCTGCAACCATCACACATCTATCAAACATATGGTCATTGTGTCACATAGTCATCCAAGATCTTTAAATTGTAGACAGTCTGCTTTTGTGTGCAATTCACTAACATGCCACGGATTAATATTTCATCAAGTGACAACATGCAATGTTACATAATATCACACAGATCACATCTGTTCTATTTTAAGCTTCTTACTCTGAGCTGAAATATGTACATAGAGCTCCCTCTTGTGGTGGTAAATAGTATTCAGTAGACTTTTGCGTGGCGGCTAAATTTGGTTTGGCCAAACAATTTTTTCCAAAAGTTTAATTTAGTTTGGAACCTCCAACACTCATTCAGTTGACAGTTCGGCTCAACCAATTATCATCTGTGAAAAATATTTAGCAAAATGATTTGGGCGAACGAAAAACAGAGTGAAAATGGGCCAAACAGCGTATTGCAAGATGTGTACACAATATAAATATTTTGTAGTACACTGATAGGTGCATTTTCCAACCATTTGGATCACAGATCAAGTGAAAAATAAACCAGGAGAGGGAAAAAGAGGAGGAGCAGTAAATACATCTATATTTAAACATTATATTTATTAAATATATAAACTTTTTTATAAGAAAAAAAATAGAATACCTACATGTATATATCTATTTTATTTTTATTTTATTTTATCATTTAGCAAACCATTCCCAATTGAAAAATGACAGGATTATTTACTAAAGTGAAAATTGTTGAGAATTCAAAGTAAATTTCAAAATTAAGAACAAAATAGCCGAAATGGAAGCAAGCAATTGAAGCAAAAAGTGTAGATTATAGGTACACTACGTTAGCATAATCTTAATTTTAATAATGACAGGAGGCGAATATTTTGCATAACTTTCTTTACTTTATGCCTCCAGCAGCACAAGTCAATCAATAAACATTAAACCAATCAGTAACAGGCATCACATCCATATATAAAGCCCTGACAGACACATGACTTCCTCTTTCTTTTAATGCGAAAAATAGTCTATTATAACAGTCCTGAGTAACGTGTAGAACATAACTTGAAACGAAACTTGAAACCTTCCAGCTTTATCTTGTCGAATCCATCTAAGATGATTACGCTGAAAAGAACAGAAATACGTGAAAGGTGATGGAAACCAACTTTTGTCCACATTAAATCCTGTACTATACGCATCTATATTTATATTAAGTTAATATACTGAAACATTAAACAATCATAGTATACTTAATAATCAACACGGATCTAACACGTCAACCAGATAAGCATCCCATAAATATACGGAAATACCAAAACCTTATAATTACACTGAGAAAATGACAAACCAGAATATTAAAATTTTCCAGAGTATAGGGAGGGAAAATATTCGCCTCCTGTCATTATTAAAATTAAGATTATAGGGCGGAGCCTGACCAGCTTCCTGAACAGACGCAGGTTCGCTGAGCTCCCACAGACAAGCCTGAAAAACCGTAAATAAATCACTGATACAGCCCCTCACCTGAATGGGGTTACTCTATCTGAGCTCAACGTGCCCCAACGAAGCTCCCGACACCTCTCCGGTGAGATACGGAGCGAGGAAGCCTGAAATGCCTAACCGCGGCCTGTGTGCGCGGGAACTGGGGGGAGACGTCCGCTTTCCCCGTCCCAGCGCTAGCCGGCCCGGGAGACATGAACCTCTCCCCCCCCCCAGACCGGTGGGGGTTATCCCGGTCCAACCTGGGGAGAAAGCCCGGCCCATCAGAATGGAACCGGAGCACACACTTGGGCGAGCGGCAGATGCAGAGCGGCACAAAATGGCGGACGCCACATGTACAGATTGCGACAAAGCTGGAGGTCCAGACATCCTACTACGACTGAAGCACACATTTGCTGCTTTTTGGCTGCAACTTGAACGCAGACTGAAGCAACCCGAGTCACGCGTAGCAGTGGGGAACATAATACCAGGGCCACTGCCTGACTCCCGCCGACAGAAGGCGACCCCCAGGCCGACAGGCGCTAACGGGCGGCGCCGAAGAAAGCGACTCCCCGTGCCTGCTACTCAACAGCGTAGAACTCGGAAAGGAAGGAAGAGACCCGCGCTCCAACTACTGCTCAAGCAGAGACCTGCTGGCTTTCTTATCTGGCGACAGCCTATGGGGGACAGACAGACCCGGATTACCGGAGTCTCCAGACGCAAGTCACCGACCAAGCAACAGATCGGGAAAAACAGAGCCTGCCGCCTTACCAAGCAAGCACGGCGCCTGAAACACGCAATATGCCGGGCTCCTGACGGGATGAGGCCTACAGCATGCCCTCACTCACGTGTGCTGCCGGGACTGGGACTCTCGCACAAGGGCCATGTGTCCCGAATTGGCGATCGTAAGCATGAACACATCTTACCCCCAAAGGGTATGGGATGAACACTGGGACAGATTACTCACTGCTCACTCCATGTTTGTTTTTTGTCTTCTCCCTTTTAATGTTATTTTTTCAACGGAGTGCGACCATATAACTGAATCTGCATGTCTTAATTATTAGCTATCTGCCTTTACTTAAATGTACCTAAATTTAATTTAACCACCGGCAACGCATCCTAGTCTGGAGGCGATAGACCAGCATGTTAATTAATGGTGACTCCCATTAGCACCATACTGACTCCAATGCCCAGTATCATACCAGCCACAAGAGCATACTGCTGTTATCCTACCACTGGGCTTGGCAACTCAGAACTGCTAGAACAGATCACCCGCACGCCCTCCACTAGATAAAACCGATTTAATCAGATACTAGCAATGCCTGTTAGGCCCTATTTGCATTAGCGTTATCAGTCTAGCCAGTCTGCTCATATGCCCCACCACGTCTTACTGTTAGCAGCGAGAGGGGGCATGTCAGTTTTTGACAGTACTTAATCATTTATTGGGTTTATCATTTTTATTTTACTTAATATTACTCTGCAGTGCGTATTAGCGCGTTAATCGTAGCATAACATACCCTCATGCATTATGTACTTCCCGCTGCATTTACCCAGCTAGTTAATTTATCTTTTGGAAACTCTAGACAGCGGGATGTACACTTCTCTTCCTTGATTATTGTTTTAGCTAAGCTTGAAACAAATGTAAAGAAATGTCTGTTTTTTCTTTAACAAAACTAAAATTGTGCCGTATACTCATATGCCACGTTATGTTTTAACTGTTCGTTACATTACTGCTTGTGACCGCTGTTGTGGCTGAACAAGCTTGTTGTTATACCATGCACGACAAAAATAAAGAATTAAAAAAATTAAGATTATAGGTACACTACGTTAGCATAATCTACAATTTTATCACATGACAGGAGGCTTCATATTTTGCATTTTTAAAGCTGTGGTATGAGCGAGAAGGATGCGTGTGTGGTTGACGAAAATAAATATACGGAACTAGTCTATCCGTGTCCAATTCGTCGCTGTAAAATATAGAGGCCCCCCGTGAAGGCCTGAGAAGCAGTCGCGCCTCATACCGAATGAGTACCCAAAACATGTCTCCACCCCCGCTAGCGATACAAACCAATGAACCCATCTAGACAGAGTGTTCATGGTAACTGGCTTGTATGATTGGTATAAGACCAGCAGATGTCCTAAATGTGACAATCTAAGTGTTGTCATGATCTCCATGTAACAAAGTACGCTTTAACTGCACAAAGACAGGGAAACCACCGGGAACAGGGTAAGATACTGTGGGGATATTTATGGGATAATAATAGTAAACAGTTGAGAATTGCCCACTATTTCAATTCTCAGATCCCAAAGATCGTTATCGTGTAAGTGAAATGTATTCCATATAAATAAAATCACAATTTGTTATAAAAATAGATACAATTTATTGTGACAATTTAAATAATAATAAGTAACATGCGTGACATTAATCAATGAATATTCAGTATAACATAGTATGCAATACAATATGGTAATGTAAAAACATCTCCCAATGGCTAACACAGTCTTAATTGTCAAGAAGATTTATGATGGGCTTCACAGAGAAACGACAGTGAAACTTACACACAGACACAGAGCTGCAGCTTAAGGCCATAAAACTTTAGCTGACAGTTAAAATAACCCTTTCAATGCTGGCTAGACCTCCTAAGTAATTAAGACCTATTCTCATGTAATTTTAAATAAAATAACAATTAACCCCTTAAGGACCAAACCTCTGGAATAAAAGGGAATCATGACATGTCACAAATGTCATGTGTCCTTAAGGGGTTAAACCAGTTCATCAGTCATTTCCTGGAACCATCCAATAAGAGAAATCTACCATGTTCTATAAGCAGAATTTTAACTTGCCTAAACAGATATTTTATCTTATTTTAGAGCAAATCAATACACCTGGATAAATATCACGATATGCTAACATGTGATATATCACATTAATACATATTTATTCTTTTCTATCTGCAGAATAGAATGCTTAATTATGTACTTCTTATTTAACTAAGATTTCTAAATATCGAAATCTGATCGTGATTTATCCAGTCATATATCATGCTATTAGAAAAATGTAATTAAATTAGATTAATTAAATGAAACCAGTATATTTACCAGTTAAAGAGATGTTCTCATCAGATGTTCTCAGGTAGCTAAGTGTCAAAGAATGTTTCTTTCTCGCCTACTTTGTCTTGCTTTGCATCCGTCTGCCTCCTTTTGCTTTCTCTGCATACCTCTCTCTTCCCTTTGTCTTAACTTTTTAAAGGAAAATTCACTAGGTGATAGACCAATAGAAACACTGGAGGTGTGGTTACCTTCCAGATAACAATTTAAGTATTTGGTCTATAGAGGGCAGTCTCGTCCCACTAAACATACCTATCCAGGAAAGAGTTAACTTTTCCTGGTGGCTATTTTAACGTCATTTAGCTTATCTTTATGGTTATTCATAATTTAAGTTTTCTGTCAGTTCAAGAGTTTCTTTGGGCTTTCTTCAGACTTTGTGTCTGGCAAATTCTGCTATAATTTCTAATATGACAGTTCGTAAACTTAGTCTCACCTTTCTCTTACAATGGGAATCTTGTGAAATTTAAAAAGTAAAATTAAGTCTTATCTGGTCACTGGTGTCTGGCTTTCTTGTGTGAAGCTAACATTAAGAAAAGTATTCCATCCCCCTTCTCTGTTAGACTCATTGTATCACTGGGTGTCGTGAATCGTACTATGCGTCGTCGAAATCGTGGAACGTATCCCGTTAATGGAACGGTCCGATCGTTCCGATCGGCTTGTAGTGAAAAGGTATGATAAAGATTCAGCATCGAGGAGATAGGGGTAATAAAGGGATCGCAGTCCCTTCCCATACACCAGCGAACTCCAGGTGTTCCATGCGGATAAGTTATTTCGGGGAATACCTGGTGTCCATGAGTCCCATAATAGGTCTCTAGTTGGTTGCGATAGTCCCTTCACATACCAGTCTCCCCTAAAAGACACCAATCCACCAACTCCAGATGCTCCTGTATTATCAATGGATGATGTTCTCCTTTTGGATCTGCCTGAAGGCAAGTTAAAACTTAAGGAGCAGAGGATGATCCCGATTAAGGACAACCATTCTGGGTGCCACGCTTGACTCCTTTACCTCGGTAATGAGTACTATCGAAGTCTTCGCTATTCTGATCCCAATTTCATAGGTGTGTCCGGATCTCAGGCAGTGAGCCTTCAGCCGCTGCCTGGCCCGGTAGTGAAGCGGTCCTGGGAAATAGTCAAAGGGTTATGGTGCCTTTCTGCCATACCCGTCGAATTTCCTTACGAATCTTCGCTATCAATGATGTGGGAAGGTGTAATACGCCCAAGGTGGAATCTATTCCGAAGTAGAGGAACTGAAATCACTCGGAACTGGGATCGAACCGACTCCTCACTATGAATCCCAACAATTCCTGAAACTGTAAACATAAATCTTGTTTGTAAACGTAGTCAGGAATTGGATTTGCAAAAGGTCATTAAGTCGTCTAGGTATGCGACAGCGGATACCCTTTGCTCTTCAGTGCGCCGTGACCGGCTTCAGAAACTTCATGAGGCACCATGTGAACCAGTAGGTAAGTGCCCTTCAAATCCAACCTTGCAAACCCCTTTCGAGGAGTAGATCCCCTAAGAGATGGATACCTTCCTTCTTGAGTTGTCGGTACGCCCCAAAACCATTGGGTTGGCGTAGGTTGATGACTGGGCGATAGTCTCCTGTCTTCTCCCTTACTACCAAACCGTTGCTGAGATAAATGGTTCTCCAAACAATAGTCCATTCGCCTGAGGTCCTCGCTCTTTCATCCCTAACTTCAATAGTTTGAAATCCATCTTTAATCGGGCTGCTTTGCGCCGTTCTGTGCACCTGTCTGCCTTGCGTTCCCCAACCTACATATTGCCCTTTGCACCCATTCCCTCACATTGTGAGCTTCTAGAGGTGAATCTTGGGTGGGGTCAGGTCCGCAAAGTTTAGAATGTTTTCCCAGTGCTGATCATGTCCAGTATTTCATCCTAACTCGTTTTGAGTCCTGAGCCAGAAGTGGGCAGAGTGTGCCCGGTGCTCCGGTAAACCCCATTCGGATGACCCTGGGTGTCGGATGGTGCGTGAGTCAAAACAAGAGTGTCTTGTCACTACCTCTTTAGATGGAGACTCTTTTGCTCTCCATTCTTTCATGATCTCCAGAGAAGGAGGAGGGATGAAGTCTTCGTCCCCTGATGATGGAGCCTGAGATGATTAATGGACAGAACGTTCTGAGAGACGGCTCCGCTAAGTCGGGGTGTTCCCTTTCCCCTTTGGAGAAGCCGCGTTGGAGCCCTTCCAATGGAAGGGCTGTAGCTTCCATTGGTGTTGGTGCCGTTGCACCCGCTCTGTCGGCTGGGTTGTTACCTAGCATATTGGAGAGGACTTCTTCCCCCGAAGCTGCCATGGCGGCCTTAATCCTCGCCTGAAAATCGGTCTGGGATATTGAGGGAAGTCCAACATGTTGGTTCACACCCTTTTGGTCTGTGGGAGACAGGATCGTACAACAGTACACTTATTGCCACTCAGTGGGCCTCCACGTATAACTGGGGTGACCCAGAATTTCGATCAATCAGTACCACTTTCGCAGGATCCGGGGAGTGGTCTGAGAATGAGGACACCCTCAGTAAGACCGGGATGAGCGGTCTGCAATGTCGGGACGTAGCCCTGAAATAGATTCTTTTGCCCTCTGTTGTATATTGTCAGTCCTAATCAATACGTTCAAGGTATAGCTCATGCATGAGGAGAGAAAATAATCACACTGACACGTAAGTTCAGTAGGAAAATCCTTCTGTATTACAGCAGTCTGGACGTGGCTTTTATAACCACAAATTGTCCCATTCAGCACATATACATTGTATAACCTAAGCTGTAAACATTTTGTTGAATTGTGTTGTAAGCTTTTCATTGGATACTTTTAGTTGCTATGTGTCTTCTCATTTCTTCCTTTGTTGACACATGGCTTATTCTTTAAGGGTATAAGGGTGATAAGGGTGTTTGTCTCTGGGGGAGGTATCGTCATTCTGTTGAGCTCAGCAAATTCCATAGCCATCGGTCATCTTAAAGCATAGAAAAATATATCTTTAAACACGGTATACAAAACATTGATTTTCACAGTACTTGGTTTGGGTATTTAAAATGAGGAATATAAAAGGGGCATTTCAGATCCTACACAGCCTTCCATCACAGTCCCCCCTTGAAATGACCATTTTATCTTTCCAATGTCCTAAAACACCTGGCCCTTCCTGTCTGGAACTCTTTTTACATACCATAGGGGTTGGACCCGTGGCTTGCCCGCGGGTCGTCCCAAATATGTTACAGGAGGGGCAGTCAGGTGTATCTTTCCCTCATCATAGTAAGCGGTTCAGGGACTTGATTCAAAAAGACGGGGGATGTCCCCTGTGTCATTTTCTGAATGTATCCTCTAATATAAGGGACAACGCAGCAGGCCAGAATCATTATTATAATTAGGACTATGCCTATTATGGAGCCAATTTGCGCTGCAAGTTTTTTCCAACCGCTCAGCCAACTGAACCACTGATCCCACCCGTGGTCAAAGCCAGAGTTCTTTTTTAGCTCTTCTGACAGGTCCTTCAATTTCTCTATAGCTAGGGTCACTTTACCGTTTGGACCTGTGTTGTCGGGGATAAACGTGCAGCAGGTGCTAGTATCAGGGAGCATTTTACACCCCCCCCCCCCTTTTCAGCTAAGATCATATCTAGTGCCATTCTATTTTGGAAGGTCATCCGAGATGTGGCTTCTAGTTGTTCTGCCACCCCTTGGAGGGCATCTCTGGTGTAATTCACAAATCTTTGTTGGTTGTAATATATATAGTTAATCCAATCAACGTTCTTGTTAATAGTAATAATGGGGAGTAGTGACTCGAAGCCCGCTGCTACCTGATCCCGGGCTTTAAACTCATTAGGGACCCCCCTTGGTACACCAATGGCATCTATGTATACATGGGGATCAAAACTTCCTTTGATTTCCCTCTTACTTCGAGCACTCTCTTCGGGTGTGTTGGGCTTGTTTTTCACACTCATTATGTGTAAGGGCATAATAATCTTGGCCAAGGCGCACTCTCCATCCCAGTCTATAGGCAATTTACTCCTTAACCTCATATCCCCACATAACCAATATATGTCACCCAGAGCTTGGTTGCTTCTTCTAAGTGTTGCTTCTAAGTGTCTGTGGTTGGAGATATTCTGGAGAGTTTTACAGAAGCTTCAACTGTCTAAGAGTTGTGCTAAGAGTTTTCTTTTTTACTGTTACAGGTAAGATTCATCTGTAGGAAAAGGTTACTGATTGCACAAGGTTTGATTTCCTGTTGGTAATTATAAGGCATTTGATTGGATTAGGTAGCTACTTGCTATTGATTGCTGTGTAAATTAGCTATTGTTTGCTAATAAGCAGAGGCCTACCCAGGTGTTAAACATTCCTAGTGGGAGGTGATTTTAGGAGTATATAAGGGCTGTTGTCATTAGCTTGGCTAATAGAGCTTGGTTGCTTCTTCTAAGTGTTGCTTCTAAGTGTCTGTGGTTGGAGATATTCTGGAGAGTGTTGCTTCTAAGTGTCTGTGGTTGGAGATATTCTGGAGAGTGTTGCTTCTAAGTGTCTGTGGTTGGAGATATTCTGGAGAGTGTTGCTTCTAAGTGTCTGTGGTTGGAGATATTCTGGAGAGTGTTGCTTCTAAGTGTCTGTGGTTGGAGATATTCTGGAGATAAACTGGAGGTAATCTGAGGTATTCAGGAGGATAAATAAAAAGTTAAGATTCGTTTTATTTAAATAATTGATCTCATTGGAATGGCAGACTTAGTTCAGTGTAATAGTTGCTATGCATTTGTTTCGCGTTCCACTTTTTGGAGGTTTAGTTGTTGTCTAATCTGTAGACAGTTCTCTATCTTGCGGCAGGAGATTGTATTTTTGAAATCTGAGATTTGTAAATTATCTGGTAAACAAACTCAGGCTGGAACTGCTGCAAAGCCACTGCCACAGAGACATACTAGGAATGACAGATGGATTACTGTAGGATCTGGTCGACTTAGAGTTGTGGATAAAAGGCATATTGCACAGTCTGTTGTTCTACATAATTCATTTTCTGCACTTTCAGAGTGTAATGGTGTCATGGAGACAGGCACTGAGGCTAGTGGTGTTGTGCAGAGAGGCACTGAGGCTAGTGGTGTTGTGCAGAGAGGCACTGAGGCTAGTGGTGTTGTGCAGAGAGGCACTGAGGCTAGTGGTGTTGTGCAGAGAGGCACTGAGGCTAGTGGTGTTGTGCAGAGAGGCACTGAGGCTAGTGGTGTTGTGCAGAGAGGCACTGAGGCTAGTGGTGTTGTGCAGAGAGGCACTGAGGCTAGTGGTGTTGTGCAGAGAGGCACTGAGACTAGTGGTGTTGTGCAGAGAGGCACTGAGGCTAGTGGTGTTGTGCAGAGAGGCACTGAGGCTAGTGGTGTTGTGCAGAGAGGCACTGAGGCTAGTGGTGTTGTGCAGAGAGGCACTGAGGCTAGTGGTGTTGTGCAGAGAGGCACTGAGGCTAGTGGTGTTGTGCAGAGAGGCACTGAGGCTAGTGGTGTTGTGCAGAGAGGCACTGAGGCTAGTGGTGTTGTGCAGAGAGGCACTGAGGCTAGTGGTGTTGTGCAGAGAGGCACTGAGGCTAGTGGTGTTGTGCAGAGAGGCACTGAGGCTAGTGGTGTTGTGCAGAGAGGCACTGAGGCTAGTGGTGTTGTGCAGAGAGGCACTGAGGCTAGTGGTGTTGTGCAGAGAGGCACTGAGGCTAGTGGTGTTGTGCAGAGAGGCACTGAGGCTAGAGGTGTTGTGCAGAGAGGCACTGAGGCTAGAGGTGTTGTGGAGAGAGGCACTGAGGCTAGAGGTGTTGTGGAGAGAGGCACTGAGGCTAGAGGTGTTGTGGAGAGAGGCACTGAGGCTAGTGCTGTTGTGGAGAGAGGCATTGAGGCCAGTGGTGTTGTGCAGAGAGGCTTGAAGACTATGATGAGGCCTAATAGAAAGCAGTTGTTGTTGGGGGATTCCATCATAAGAGGTGTGGAGATGGACAATGGTGGTCTTGTGAGGTGTCTTCCCGGAGCTACTGCTCACAGAGACAGGAGACGTATCTGTAATATTGTTAAGCAAGCAAAGCAGGAAGGGGAATTGGATGTACTTGTCCATTTAGGGACAAATGACTTGGCTTGCAATGAGGTTTCAGAGGTTAAGGAAGTTTTTATTGTTTTTGCCAATGATATACGGCAGGTTGCTTCCACACTGTCATTCTCTGAAGTTCTGCCTGTGCATAACACTCAGAATGACAGGCGGATGCGTATTAGGGACTTTAACTTGTGGCTTGGTGAATGGTGTCGGGAGCAAGGATTTGGCTTTATTGCTCATGGTAGCTCTGTTTGGAATGGAAAAACTGTACAAAAAAGATGGTTTGCATCTTTCTCAAAAGGGAACAAATGTTCTCAGTGAGCAGTTCAGAGGTTTTGCTAAGATGTATTTAAACTAGGATGGGGGGGCAAAAGGGTGATAAAACATCAATCCAATTGTCCCCCAAAACAAGGACAGAAGGTGCCTGTAGCAAGTGTGTTAAAAAATGATAAGCTTAGAGTCATGTCTACAAATGCTCGCAGTTTAGGGAATAAGATCCATGAACTTGTGGCAATAATGGATTTAGTCGCTGTTACTGAGACATGGTATAATGAAAAAAATGACTGGGACATAGCAATACCAGGGTACTCTTTATATAGAAAAGACAGGGAAGGCAAGAAAGGGGGAGGGGTGGCCCTGTATGTGAAGGATAGCATAAAATCTAGCCTAATAAAGGTTAGTGAGACGAACATAGAGTCCATTTGGGTTACGTTAGAATTTGGTAATCACACAGTAGTTCGTGTAGGTGTGATTTATAGGCCCCCAGGACAAATTGAAGAGTTAGATAATCTACTAGTTGAAGAAATAGCTAAAATGACAATGAAGGGGGAAGTTATCATCATGGGTGACTTTAATCTTCCTGATGTGAATTGGAAAACAAAAATAGCTACTTGTGCCAGAAGCACACATATTCTAAACTCCCTACTGGGATTGTCTCTAAAACAAGTCGTTGAGGAGCCAACTCGTAAAGAGGCCATACTAGATTTAGTGTTAACAAATGGAGATTTGGTATCAGATATTACTGTAGGTGAAAGTTTAGGATCCAGTGATCATCAGTCAGTGTGGTTTAATATAAGAACAGTGACTGAGTCACACCACACAAAAACAAAAGTTTTAGACTTTAGAAAAACAGACTTTTCTAAAATTAGAATATGTGTAAAGGAGTCATTATCAGACTGGAGCAATTTAAATGGAGTCCAAAATAAATGGGATTATTTAAAAGCTGCACTACTGAAGGCAACAGAAAATTGCATTAGGCTTGTCAGTAAAAGCAAAAAATTCTCCGCAGATGTGGCCAAAATAGTAAAAAACAAAAAGTTAGCATTTAGTAATTATAAAAAAAAACCAGAGTGAGGAAGACAGAATGACCTATAAGATTAGGCAGAAAGAGGCTAAGCAAGTTATAAGAGCTTCCAAATCACACACAGAAGAGAAAATAGCACAGTCAGTAAAAAAGGGGGACAAAACTTTTTTTAGATACATAAATGAGAAAAGAAAAGTAAAACAAGGATTAGTTAGATTAAAAACAAAAGAAGGAAGGTATGTAGATGAGGATAAAGGTCTAGCTGACTGCCTCAATGAATATTTTTGTTCGGTATTTACAGCTGAAAATGAAGGAAAGGGACCTCTGTTAAAAAAAAAAGGATAAATGAGTCATTTATTACACGTGAGTTTACAGAGGAAGAGGTTCTATTTCAACTGTCAAAAGTAAAGACAAGAGGGGGCGGAGCCTGGCAGCCAAGCACACTAGATGAGCTCTGAGCCAAAAAAGCAAAAACCCAAGAAAAATCCTGAAACCAAACCACCACATGCCTGCTTTAGAGCCCTAGAGACAAGGACATACCACCACAGTACTGCACAAGCAGAGCCGAGGTCAAAATCGGCAGGTTGCAGCCAGGGGATCGATCCGAGGCCTACATGCGGCCTACACACACGGCGCGGAGGAGGCGGCCGCTCCTTCAGCCGACTGTGGCCCACATCGCTGACGGTCTCCCCGGCACACTCCATTCCCCCCCCCCCGCCGGAGAGGGTTATCCCGGCACAAGCAGCCCATGGCCCAGGACTGGGGCAACACGCTCGACTTACCATCGACAACATCGAACCCACGAGGCACAAGATGGCAGACGCCGCACATCACCCAGCACCGGGGATCCCACTGCCCCCCCTTTCAGAACGGCTCGACCGTCTGCTCGCAGATTTCTGGGCCAAGCTCGCTACCAATGGGGATGCCCCAGAGGAAACCCCACTGATAACTACCCCACGAAGCTCCAGCAGGCAACCCGCGACTGTTAACTGGGCCTCAGGGGAGAACTGGAAAGCGGGAAGCCGGAGGAGAGCGAGTAGATGGCGGCCCAAGCAACTTACCCGCCGACCGGTGGTGAGTCACCCAAATGCCCAACGGGGACTCACTCCGTGGTCGCCCCCTCGGAGCACCTTGCATCTCTGGGTGAGCACTGACCGGGGTGGGAGAAGGCACCAGACTGGAAGACCCCTAGCTACCTGGCATGAGCCGGCACGGAGCAGCACCCTTACGAGACAGCAGAACCACACGGGAATCCCCTGCCATACACGACCTGATGCACTGTATGCCTCCCGCCCACACAAGCCCGATCAGCAACCCAGGGGACCCCGATATCGAGAGCCGAACACAACCGAAAGGGGGACCAGAAGCCTGAACGGAAGTCTGGGGGGCGCAGGCTGGATTGCCCGAACTTCATCACTGCCGCAGAGGGGAATAGGCTGAAATGGATGTCAGACACCAAGCCAGTGACCAGGGGCACCCAACACGGACGCAGCACAACATATGAGGTGGACTGGTACTCCCTAAACTTGTGTTACCATCTGAGCTCTCCTGGACTACAAATCATCAGATAAGCATAGCCTGGGCGCAGCGTGGCAGATGCCTATAACTATTCTTAGTTAGCATATTTTCCCTGAGCATACTTTATGACTAAGCACACTAGTTTTGCCCTAGTTAATCGTATAAATTGCATGTCCTGATAAGCAGAGTAGGGAAGCATTATTGGAAAGCGATATCAATATATACAACTTGTGTAGCAACATCTTATGCCTAATTAGCCTGAACCCAGCTCAGAATAACTGCTTAACCAGGCTGTGTGTCCCATAGCCTGTCTATTTCTCTGTTATTTCCATGCCAAGTCAAGCATAGATTGTATTTCATATGTTTTTCATCAGTTTTACTCTTGTTTCTTTTACTTTAACGCTGACGGTACCACCGTATAGTTCGAAGCTACCTTCATAACTACTACTCAATACAAGTTCTTAACCCTTTGGAAAGCGTACTTAATAATAAAAAAAATGAGGCTACCAATCGTAGGAGATGTACTATTGTGTTACAATGATCCCACTATGTACAATTACTATGCATCCCCTCCTCTTTATTCTGTATCCCATTTAACCTCTGCCTCAATAAAAGAAAGATTGACAAATTAAAAAAAAAAAAAAAAAAAGTAAAGACAAATAAGTCAATGGGACCTGATGGAATACACCCAAAGCTATTAAAAGAGCTTAGTGGTGTACTAGCAAAACCATTAACAGATTTATTTAACCAATCATTGTTAACAGGAGTAGTCCCAGAAGATTGGAAGTTAGCGAATGTTGTGCCCATTCACAAGAAAGGTAATAGGGAGGAGTCGGGCAACTATAGGCCAGTAAGCCTTACTTCAGTAGTGGGGAAAGTGATGGAAACCATGTTAAAGGATAGGATTGTTGAACATCTAAAAACACATGGATTTCAAGATCAGAGACAACATGGGTTTACTTCAGGGAGATCATGCCAAACTAATCTTATTGATTTTTTTGATTGGGTAACTAAAATTATAGATCAGGGTGGTGCAGTAGACATTGCTTACCTAGATTTCAGTAAGGCTTTTGACACTGTTGCACATAGAAGGCTTATCAATAAACTGCAATCTTTGAGTTTGGATTCCAATATTGTTGAATGGGTAAGGCAGTGGCTGAGTGACAGGCAACAGAGGGTTGTAGTCAATGGAGTATATTCGAAGCTTGGGCTTGTCACCAGTGGGGTACCTCAGGGATCTGTACTTGGACCCATTCTCTTTAATATTTTTATTAGTGATATTGCAGAAGGTCTTGATGGTAAGGTGTGTCTTTTTGCGGATGATACTAAGATATGTAACAGGGTTGATGTTCCAGGAGGGATAAGCCAAATGGAAAATGATTTAGGTAAACTAGAAAAATGGTCAGAGTTGTGGCAACTGACATTTAATGTGGATAAGTGCAAGATAATGCATCTTGGACGTAAAAACCCAAGGGCAGAGTACAGAATATTTGATAGAGTCCTAACCTCAACATCTGAGGAAAGGGATTTAGGGGTGATTATTTCTGAGGACTTAAAGGTAGGCAGACAATGTAATAGAGCAGCAGGAAATGCTAGCAGAATGCTTGGTTGTATAGGGAGAGGTATTAGCAGTAGAAAGAGGGAAGTGCTCATGCCATTGTACAGAACACTGGTGAGACCTCACTTGGAGTACTGTACACAGTACTGGAGACCATATCTTCAGAAGGATATTGATACCTTAGAGAGAGTTCAAAGAAGGGCTACTAAACTGGTTCATGGATTGCAGGATAAAACTTACCAGGAAAGGTTAAAGGATCTTAACATGTATAGCTTGGTGGAAAGACGAGACAGGGGGGATATGATAGAAACATTTAAATACATAAAGGGAATCAACACAGTAAAGGAGGAGACTATATTTAAAAGAAGAAAAACTACCACAACCAGAGGACATAGTCTAAAATTAGAAGGACAAAGGTTTAAAAATAATATCAGGAAGTATTACTTTACTGAGAGGGTAGTGGATGCATGGAATAGCCTTCCAGCTGAAGTGGTAGAGGTTAACACAGTAAAGGAGTTTAAGCATGCGTGGGATAGGCATAAGGCTATCCTAACTATAAGATAATGCCAGGGACTAATGAAAGTATTTAGAAAACTGGGCAGACTAGATGGGCCGAATGGTTCTTATCTGCCGTCACATTCTATGTTCTATGTTTCTATGTCTGATTCCTTACTGCACTGTATGGCACAGCAGAGTATGTCCCACAATATCCATCAGTAAAGTTACCCACTTTCATACTATTGGTTCTATTGCCTCTATGACATGTATAGTTGCCTGGGTATATAGTGACACCTTCATTTAGTTTAGTAACCCTCAGCAAGATAGGATACTCCTTCTTCCAACTTTCGCATGTGCTCTGATTTGTGTCTGTACTGGTGTACAAACTTAAGAAGCAGAGCTCCACATCGGGGGG
Organism: Pelobates fuscus; assembly: GCF_036172605.1. NCBI lineage: Eukaryota > Metazoa > Chordata > Amphibia > Anura > Pelobatidae > Pelobates > Pelobates fuscus. The sequence goes on from NC_086319.1 coordinate 169,540,344, forward strand.
TAAAGTGAGAGGTACGGTGCCCAGGTGTGGCTTTGCTCCCCCACACACATAGCAGTTGGTTTGGTTGTGTTTATTAGCATTGTATCTCATCCATTCTAACCATATGTTAGTGTCTGAAAATCCTGTTTCTATCGCTATGGTATCTTCAAACGTTGGATCTGCTATGGCCATCATGTCCCCAAGGGTTTGAATGTGGGGTCTCAGAGGATTAACAGGGGTCTGAACAGAGGTTCGTTTAGAGATTAGATTCTCCCACTCACTTGAATTATGCATATTTTTAAGTTGGAATCTACCTTGTGGTCCTCTTGTACCCCCCCCCCCCCCTTAGCCAGGTGGACAGTATGTATGTGCCATTGTCCATAGGCCTGGGATTTTCTATGGTTAGGGTGTATTTCATCTGACCTGGGCCTCCATGAGGGGGGTTTAGGCATTTACCAGTTTTAAGTAATGTCATTCTACTTATCAGGGATTTTCCATTCAGGTCTTTCCTATTTAAGGCACTCTGTGGTCTGTATCCCCAGTCTGCGCCTGTGTTCCATCCTACTGCCCCCCAGTAGTCACAGTTCTTTCCCCAATAACTATCTGTGACACAGATATAGGTGGACCTTGAGGCGTCATGTGTCATGTATAAGTGACACTGCCAGTAGATATTGGGGCATTTCACGATGCTACAATAATCAAAGGTGTAAGTGGCTACGTGTGTATTGGAAGAATTATACCAGAATATAACCTCATCATTTGTTTTCGTAATTGTCACTTGTTGGGTTATAGCTGACTTTATTGTAAAAAGGATATATATCAGGTGGATCATGGTCTCTGCTGTACTGTCTCAGCCGGAGCTTGTGTCTTTTTGCAATGAGAGGCAAAAAGCAGCTTTTTCCTGCCAATTTTACAGATGTCGAGGTGGTAAGCAACACCTGGTATGGCCCCTCGAATCTGGGTTCTAGAGAATGCTTCCGCACGAACTTCTTTACCAGGACCCAATCCCCAGGGCACAGGCTGTGAGACCCTGTGTCGGCTTCAGGATCTGGCATGGAGGAAAACACTTGTGCATGGATTTTGGTTAATTGTCGAGACAATGCGATTACATAATTCATCAACGCATCTGTACTTAATTGTAATTGTTGGGGATAGTAACACCCTAACCTTGGCACTGATCCAAAGAGGATTTCGATTGGAGATAGGGCATTTTTTCCCCTTGGAGTATACCTTACACTATACAAAGCTATGGGGAGGCTCTCTGGCCATGGTAGGTTTGTTTCTTGGGCCATTTTGAGCATCCTTGTTTTTAGAGTGCCGTTCATACGTTCTACCTTCCCACTGCTCTGGGGGTGATATGGGGTGTGGAATGCAAGGGTCACCCCTATTGCTGTCCATATTTCTTTTGTCACTGTGGCATATTCAAAGCGGCCACTCTTGGGCATTTGAATATGATCTATCTGGATACGCTGAAAAGGGTAGAGTGGTTTTGCCAAATGTTTGCTGGGAACGCTCTCGGTCTTTCCTGGGTTACATTTGGCACCTATTACACAAGATTTACAGTAATTGTTTGTCAAGGTAGTGATGCCGAGTGCCTCGTAATACTTGGTTATTACTGAATTCATCAAGGTTTTTGACAGGTGGGAAGCTCCATGTGCCCACTGGACGACTGCTGGGTATAATGCTCGAGGTAAGCATATTCTTCCTCTGTTGAGGTACAGACCATCCTTTTGTATGGCCCCTCTCTTCTTCTATTGTTCAATTTCTTCGGGATCTGCATCTGTTTGCAACTTTTTTATCAAACCTTCATTGGTGGGCAGATTAATCATGGCGTGTGCAGGATGTTCCATGATGTCTATCCTTCTATCCATTTCCTGTTGGCCTGCAGCTTGTTTGGCCGCTTGGTCTGCTAGGTGGTTGCCTTTTGCTTCCTCTGAGGTTAATTTGCCATGGGCTTTTACTTTTAGTATTGCCACTTCCTTTGGTAATAGTAGTGCGTCAATGAGCTTTCTGATGGCTTCGCTATTTTTTATGGGAGTGCCAGCGGTGGTGAGAAATCCTCTGGTTTTCCAGATTAGTCCAAAGTCATGGGCCACTCCTAGAGCGTAGCGAGTCTGTATATATGTTGGCCCGTTGTCCTCCCGATAGTTCACATGCTATGGTGAGTGCATGTAACTCGGCCTCCTGAGCAGACTTATGTGCTGGGAGTGGTAATGCTTGAAGCACTCGGTCAGCAGTGGTGACGGCGAAACCAGTGTGGAATTTTCCTTGGGTATCCTCGTATCGGGATCCATCCACATATAGGGTGAGGTCTGGGTTCTGTAGCGGAACATCATATACGGTGGGGAGGTGTGTGGTCTCAAGGGTCATCTGCTCTATGCAATCGTGTGGTGGTTCGTCCTCCGGCATGGGTTCTGTTATTTCTTGACCCTTGTGTACCTGGGATTGGCAGGTCATTGCCCAGTCTAGTGTGTGTTTTGTGATGTTTCTGTCCTTCAGCCATTCTTCTTTCTTGGTGTCCCACAAGTTTACAAGAGGTCCAAGAGTTTTCCATTTTCCGTAGTTAGGTTTTGTCAAGGATATGTGTGGTATTGTAGATTCCCAATGGCGGTAAAAGGGCTCAGCCTCGGGCGGTAGTTTGACTGTTGCCACGGCGTTTCCCATTTGATCATAGTACAGGTTGACCACTATGATATTTATTTCTCCCAGCTTTAAGAACTGTTCTTCATACTGAGGATCTGGCACATGGGTTGTGTCATACCACATTGTGCAGTGTGGTGCTGTTTGTCTGGTAGTCTCTTGTTCTTTTGGTATTTTCTCGAGCAATGCTGTGAAGCTGTGAGATAGCGGGTTGATGTCCAGGCCGTACCATGTGGGGTCTCCCCCCTCAGGAAATGGTAGAAGGGTAGACGGATTGAGGACGTAGCATCTTTTCAGGGAGATGTTATCGGGTATCAGAATGGAACATTGTAAACGCAGGTGACGTACCGTGGTAAGGTGTTTGGGTTGGACTTGGTTGATGATGGCAGCTATATCATGTGGAGCCAGGATGGTAAGCTCATGCCCCAGAACAATATCACATGTTTTATCAATCAGGGCCTGTGCTGCAAACACAGCTCTCATGCAGGATGGGCTGCCTTTCGCTACTGTGTCCAGTTGACAAGAGTAGTATCCGATAGGCCTTTGTCTGGACCCATGTTGTTGTGTAAGTACGCCAGTGGCATGACCTTGTTTCTCCGTCACAAACAACTGGAAGGGTTTCTCATAGTCCGGGAGGCCGAGTGCCGGTGCTGAGGAGATAGCCTGTTGAAGAGAGTAAAAGCAGGACAAGGCCTCCTCAGAGAGCGAGAAAGGTTCTGTCTTCAGGGCGTCATAAAGGGGCTGCATCAGGAGAGAGGCTTTTGGGATCCAAGCCCTGCAGTAGGAAATGAGTCCCAAAAATGCGTGGAGGGGCTTGTGTGCTGTGGGTTGCTTGATAGCCGATATTGCTTTCACTCTGTCGCGAGTTAGGTGTCTGGCGCCATGTGAAATGCAATGTCCAAGGAAAACAACCATGGGGCTGCACCATTGAACTTTCTGTTTAGATGCTTTGCAACCCTGGTCAGCAAGAAAACATAATAAGCTCAAGGAGGTGGATTCCGCCACTGGTTTGGAATCGGCACATAGGAGTAAGTCATCCACATATTGAAGTAGTACAATCTCTGGATGTTCCTTCTGCCATGGAATCAAGATTGAGGCCATGGCCTTCGCAAATTGACTGGGGGAATTCTGTGCTCCTTGAGGCATGACTGTCCAGGTGTACTGCTGACCCTCATGTGTGAAGGCAAAAAGGTAACGGCAGGATGGGTCCAGGGAACGCTGAAGAAAGCGTTGGCCAGGTCAATAACTGTAAAATATTGTGCTGAGGGAGGGATGCCGGATAGCAGGGTATGCGGGTTCGGGACAATAGGAGTGTCTAGAACAGTGGCCTCATTGACAGCGCGTAAGTCCTGGACCATCCGGTATTTGACAGGCTCACCCGGGGCAGATTTCTTTTTCACAGGAAATAACGGTGTATTACAAGGTGACACGTAGGGTATGAGGGCTCCATTCCGGAGTAGGGTTTCTACTTGTTTGGAAAGAGCATCAACTTGAGCTGGCTTAAGAGGGTATTGGGGGCGACGTGGTAGGGAGGCACCTGGCATCAATTGAACCAGCACAGGTGGGACTTTCAGTTTCCCAATGTCATCTGGGCCCGTGGACCAGAGGTGTGGAGGCACTAGGTCTATAACTTCAGGGGGAGGGGCAGAGGTGTCGGGGATTAAAGGTAGTGTATCCAGATGTAGCAGCAAAGGCAATGCACAGAGTGCAGAGGCATCAGTCAGAGATAGTGGGGAAGAGAGTCGGACCTGTCCGTCTGGAGTGAAGGTAATGGTAGCCTGTAAACGGGAGAGTATGTCTGCACCTAGAAGGTTGAGAGGGCAAGTGGCGGAGACTACAAAACGGGCTAGGAGGTCCGGGAAGGCACCTACTTGTAAGGGTACTGAGAGAGGGCAGGAACGTGGTGCACCATCAACACCTACACAGGAGATGTCTATATTGGAGAGGTATGATGGGTCTGGTAATTCTTGTTGTCTGATTACACTTCTGGCTGCACCTGTGTCTATCAGGAATTTAGTTGGCTTCCCAGCTATGGGTAAAACTATAGTTGACAAGGGGCCCTCACATTTGGTTGTGAGGGCCGACAAGTGCATAGCCGGGCAGGGCGACACAGGCTTGCCAGTATCCTAGTACTCCTGACTAGGGGGCGGGGGAGGGGGAGAGTATGCGTTGACATTCTCCTCGCGGGGTCTGCGAGGTTCCCTGCATTGGCGGCGATAGTGACCAGGTTTGTGACAATTAAAACACAGCCGCTGGCCTATGCGTGGTCCTTTGGGTGGGCAAGGAACGTAGGGGTAGTTATCAGGGTATTCTGGGGGGCTAGGGGCGTTTATGAATCCCGTAGTCGTGTCTGAATACATGAGTGTGGAAGTTGGTTTTTTGCATAGTTGTGCCGTCTCTAGTCCTTTTGCCACTAATAAAAGAGTATCAAGGGGCAGGACCCTATATTCCGGTCGTGATAATAGGAGGCCTCTTTTTATGGTTTCCCTGAGTCCGTCTACAAAGGCGGCGGACAACATTTGGCTGTGTGCTTTATTGAAGATGGTGAAACCTAAATCACTAAAAACTTGGGACAGCCGTACGTGGTACTTTTCTACGGACTCGGTCTTATCCTGTTTGATATCTTGTATGCTCGTGGCTTGATCAGCCAATTTGTCTTGTGCCCACGCTTTTAGTTGGTAGCAAAACTCTACCCCAGAGTGATAGTCAGTGTCAATACTGAGGAGGTCAGTATTAAAAGCTTTTTCTAAAATTGGCCAATAAGAGTCTCCAGCCTTTATTTCACATAAACTAATCAAATCCCTCCAGGCTGCGGAGTATGTTTTTCTTATCTGTGCGATTCTCCTATAGAAAGGCATCGGTTGGCGCTCAGGGTCAGGTAACGAGTTAACTAAGGTACTGGCTTGGGGTGGGCTGAACGCCACGTACATTAATGGGGCATCTTTAACTTGTGTAGGTGGGGAAGGGAGAGCGGGAGGGAGGGTGGGTGGTGGAGGTTCATTGTTGTTAAGGATGGGGGGTGAATGTTCGTTCATGTATCTATGTGAACCGGTCGTGTCCCAAGATCCAGACTGGGTGGGGGCGGAAACATGGTTGGACCAGGCCGGGGAAAGGGCGGGCATGTGAGGGGTGTGTTGATCAGAATGCAACACGGGGGTGGGGTCTGGTGCTACGGTAACTGGCATCAGAGTAGCGGCGGGAAGAGGGGTTGTTGGGGAAGGGGTGGGGTCGGGCACGTAATATCGCCCATCAGTTTGCAACACCGGATATAATTTAGTTTGTGGATTGGTAACATCGTAAGGAGGGGGTTTCACAGTTTTTGGAGGCTTATAGTACACATAAATGGATTGTTTGCCACAGTCTATCTTTTGTTCAGACCATCCCTCACTATGGATAAGTTTTGCAACTCGAAACCATGCTTCCGCTGTATCTAACAGCTTTTTGTCTGTTAACTCGCCCCGTTTCTCTGTGAGTAGTAATCGCCATTCTTCTGGTTGTAACCTTCCCCCCGTCCTTATATCTATCCCACACATCTTAGCAATTTTCCCTGCAGACTTTACCGCCTTTATGCCCTCCCTCTGCATTACAATGTCTACTGCTAGGCTGCCCCCGGCAGGGATTGAACATTTTTGACCCATTGTCACAGACAAGAAGAGAAAAAGAAAGAGAAATATAGAGCCGAGAAACAAACAGAACGTCTACTGTGCTCGACTGCCACGGGTGACCCCGTGCGTCTTCCCAAAACGTAGACCGGTCACCGGATCTATAGACTCAACTGAGTATAGATCTACATACGGTTCGAGGGGAGTATGACACTCTCTCCTCTTATCAATAGGACATAAAACAGAAACAGAAACACAGAAATCAATAAACAGGTAGGTGATTTCTCCTTGTTCCCTTCAGTAAAAACTGATTCTTAAGAATGTTCCTTAACACCCAGACGTATATCTCTTGTAACTTCAATCCCGGGGTCCAAATGGGAGACCTGCCCCTGCACAGATGCACTTATGGGCTCCTCACCTTGTATAGTTAGTCCCTGCACTCACGCACTTGTGGACTCCTTCCCCTCTGTATAGTTAGTCCCTGCACTCACGCACTTGTGGACTCCTTCCCCTCTGTTATTAAGTACTCACTATAAAACCGCCTGTTTTATTTGTTTTGGAAATATCTATAAGTATCTGGAACAGTTCTCACATAGGGAGTAAGAGACAAAACACTGTCCTGATTTAACCTAACATAGTGACAACATACAACAGGCAGGTAATGGGTTCTGTAAATAACTGGACCGTAGCCAAGATATACCTGTCTTTGGTGTCCGCCGGAGCCGACCTTGGGAGTCGTGGACTTACTTGCAAAGGACAGACAACGGCTGAATAAGACACAAAGGGGGTTATTCTTACCGTGTCACGGAGGTGATCAGTCTCCTATTCTGTCCTTCGCAGCTTGTCCCCCTCCTCTCTTGTTCGGCATCGACCAACACAGGCTACGGCCCCACGTTAGGCACCAAGCTGAAATAGATTCTTTTGCCCTCTGTTGTATATTGTCAGTCCTAATCAATACGTTCAAGGTATAGCTCATGCATGAGGAGAGAAAATAATCACACTGACACGTAAGTTCAGTAGGAAAATCCTTCTGTATTACAGCAGTCTGGACGTGGCTTTTATAGCCACAAATTGTCCCATTCAGCACATATACATTGTATAACCTAAGCTGTAAACATTTTGTTGAATTGTGTTGTAAGCTTTTCATTGGATACTTTTAGTTGCTATGTGTCTTCTCATTTCTTCCTTTGTTGACACATGGCTTATTCTTTAAGGGTGATAAGGGTGTTTGTCTCTGGGGGAGGTATCGTCATTCTGTTGAGCTCAGCAAATTCCATAGCCATCGGTCATCTTAAAGCATAGAAAAATATATCTTTAAACACGGTATACAAAACATTGATTTTCACAGTACTTGGTTTGGGTATTTAAAATGAGGAATATAAAAGGGGCATTTCAGATCCTACACAGCCTTCCATCACAGCCCGAGTATGGGAAACGTGAAAGCCTCAATATGTATAATCCAAGGGGTTCATCCTTATATGGCCTAGAATTGTGGAGTTTTGGCAACACTGTGAGTTCTCCTTCTCGGTTAACCCCTTAAGGACACATGACATGTCATGATTCCCTTTTATTCCAGAAGTTTGGTCCTTAAGGGGTTAAGGGAAGGGCGTACGGATCCCCCAGTTGAAGCATAGAGGTGTCGGAATACATGCATCTAGTGCGTCCTGGTCTGTGCATACAATGACAGAGCGTACTCTGAAGGTAGAAGCCCTAGAAAGGGCGCGGGGGGTCACCCCGTCCGGCAGGGGCTCACCCCTTTGTACCTATGCCACTAGCACCGGAGTAAGACTCGCTTGGGGGTCACCCAGCGTAGAGGGGTCACCCCTGTATGTATGTCTCTTATTGCATGTTGGGATACTCTTTCGGTCTGTGGGGTACCGAACAGGTGACAGGTATGGTAGTACACTTATTGCCCCCACTTACGACATACTGGGATATAGTACTATGGAGAATTGGCAGCACCGTGAGTTCTCCTTCCTGGCTCTGTCGATATACATGTACCCAGTGTGTCCCGGTCTGTGCATACAGTAACAGATCGTACTCCGTGGATATGAGCCCGTCCTAGGGCGTGGGGGTTCCCCCCAGTATATGTATGTCACTAGTACCGGAATAAGATTTGTTTGGGATTCACCCAGCGTAGGGGGTTCACCCCAGTATATGTATGTCACTAGGACAGGAACCAGATAAGCTTGGGGGTCACCCAGCGTAAGGGGGGGTCACCCCTGTACCACAATGTCACTTTGGAGAGGTGTCTGCCATGCTTGGGGGTCACCCAGCGTAAGGGGGGTCACCCCTGTTAATCACTCCATTATGTGCCTCCACTACTGTGTCCTGGAAGGTGTATCCCTGTGGGGAAGGAGTGTATCCAGTGGTTGTGAGGTCCAGTGGGAGTAGGGAGCTGAGTAAGTTATCAGCTCTATTTAATTTCCCTGCCAGCAGATAGAGTAATGCATCCACTATATGCCCACAGCAATCCTCCAGACGTGAAATAAAACTGTTATTTAACATGTCAATTGTATAGAACAGAATAGCGCAAACTGCCAGCAGACATGAGTACTGCATCTTCTATATGCACACAGCAGGGATCAGTCCTACATATTCATGCAGAGTTACATATAAAACTTTTATTTCACATGCCAATGAAATATGACAGTATAGAGCTCAGCAGTGAACAGTCCTTTCATAATCTTCCAGAAAAGGTACATATAAAACCTTTATTCCACATGCCCATGATATGTATTAGTATTGAGTTGAAAAGTACTTGTAATACTTTTATTTCTCAGGAAAAATATTTTAAACAGTATAGATCTAGATGCCATTTCGTGGGAATCACGAACTGGCTAAACAACATGGCCAATGTGAATCTCGCGAGTACCGCAAGATTCAAGATGGCCGCCGTTTGTGCGATCGAGGATACGATCGCGGCCCGACGGTATGGAACAGAGTCCCCCCGACACCCCCAACCCCCAGAGACCTGCCCTGAAGTCCCAGCACCAGTGAATTAAACAAAGCGTGATCGCAGTAAAAACCGTGATCGAGGTAAAAAGCTGTGATCCGTGCGAGACCAGAGTAAAGCATAGGAAAGAAAAGGTGCCAGCAACAGAAAACCAAACAGGCTAATAAAGCTGAAAATACAGGGTTAATTCGGGGGAAGGGTTACAGGGGGAGAATATCACACTATACAAGTCCAAATGGAAGGCAAGTGCAAAATAATAAAAAAAGCGTTTAGGTCAAAAATACAGGACAAGCTAATAAAGTGTAATTAAAGTAACCATTGCAATATCCAGAAAACCAGTTTGGATTAAAACTGAATGTCTAGCATAAGGTGTCTAACTAGAGGGACCATAGCAATATTAATAAAAACAGTTTGGAGCAAAATTTAATGTTAAGCAATAAATGATTAACTAATGACAATTTGCAATATCAGTAGAACAGTTTGGAGCAAAATACTCTGACCTGTGCCTTGGCTGGTAAGCAGCAAAGAAAGAGGAAGTCATGTGTCTGTCAGGGCTTTATATATGGATGTGATACCTGTTACTGATTGGTTTAAAGTGTATTGATTGACTTGTGCTGCTTGAGGCATAAAGTAAAGAAAGTTATGCAAAATATGAAGCCTCCTGTCATGTGATAAAATTGAAATTCAATAATAATTCCCAACAATTCTCAATTTTGTGAATAACCCTGTAAGCCTTTTTATGTGTATTAAATTATGACTCTGTTCACTCCCTCTATTATACACGTACTGTAAGTATTTGTGCACTTACAACACTACATCCTACATTTTGAACTCTCCATAGATGGACATATTCTCCTCTATAACATTTCTGCCTGTTTCCCCCTCCCTGTAATGTGTTTTGCTTGTGTCTCCACAGGATGTTCGTGGTTCACCAGGTCCCGTACAGTAACCTCCTGCTATTGGTCAGTGACTCCACCTGTGATTGCAGCATCTTCCCTCCTGTTTCATTAAATGCCAAAGAAGTCAAATATATCCTTAGCCTGTCAATCAAAGTGAACAATGCTTGTCCATGCCAATAATAGTGATAGTGACTATAAGGTGCTCCACTGACAAGTGTTGTGTGGTTGCATACATAGAAACTAGAAAAAAAACTAGATAAGTTTAAAAACTCACAATAGTGTATTATAAGTTAAAACACATATAAACCAAAAGTGGAGTACTGATAAAAACTAAAGGTAGATATATTACCCTCTTGTATAAATAATTTAGAGGGAGTACAATCGACAGTATATGTAACATAAGAACAAAAAACAATATATAGTGCAGATTGTATATAATAAAGTGTAACAGGAAAGTAGTATTACATGCACTCACATAAAGATGCATCTAAAATTGAGGCTCACTTTATATGCAGGTCTGCCTTCTCAGGTAGCACTCCACTTATAATGCCCTATTGTGAGTTTTTACACTTTTAATCTAGTTTTTTTTAAATCACGTTCTATTGTTGGTGAGGGTTGTGAGGTCTCCCTTCACAAGTGTTTAAAAACTACTATACTATTGATTGTCTTCTCATTGGAGCAGTTTTGAACACCACTGTTTTTGCACTTTTTACTATATATATCTCATAAAGCTTCCGTAAGCATGGCTTGTGGGGTGTACATAATAGTCCAAAGTGAAAATAACAGGGAGACGAGGGTTGGCTGACTACTTCCTTGGTCTGGGTATTTGCAGAAAACATGAGAACTACACATGTAGGTATTCTATTTTTTTGTTTTTCTTTTGCATAGTTCTTAATGTATTACAGGTCTTGACAAATTTGCTTGGAATCTAGGAGTCAGCAAAAAAAGTTAGGAGACAGGTTTTTCAACATCAAAAATAAAATTCTTAAAGGGACACTATAGTCACCAGAACCACTACAGCTTAATGTAGTTGTTCTGAAGTCTATATCCTGTCTCTGCACACTTTCTTAATGTAAACACTGTCAGTTTTCCCTGGGGTCCGGTGTGGCTGCTGTCATCTCCCTGCTCTGTTCCCTAGATCTGTTAGTTATGCGTACTGACATGATAACCCGACTCCTGGCAACACTGGAGGGAGAGCGAGGGAGCAGAGCAGGGAGATTACGGCTCCCGCACCGCCACCGCACTCAGTCATTCGCCCGTCAGCCCACCTCCCTCAGATTTCCATGAGCTGGCTGCCCGTCTTCCTACCTGCCTCAGCCCTCCGTGAGCTAACTGCCCACCTCCAATCTTAGAAGGCCGTTCACCTCAGGCCGAATTTCCTTGGCGACCTGGATTTCTCAAGCCCTGATGTATTGTGTATTAAAAAAACAAGTCACAATCCAAGCGTGGAGTGTTCCTTCAAGCAACATAAGAGATCCCGTGGTGTCATTCCCAAGTTTAATACCAAACTGTCGGGATACAGTTTGATATAAACTAGGGCTCTTCTTGGCCTTTTGATAAGGAGAACACTACCACACTAATTCGGTAATATGAAGCAACATTTTAAATTGTCTCCAGCCAAGGGGGTTCTTACTCCTCCTTTGGCACAATTTACCTGTTTCATGCATATTCTCCTATTGCCTCCTTCTCCTGTCGCATAACCATTCCCACAGCACACAGTCACTGTATACACTTGTTACTATTTCCATGACTCCAGCGCACATAACGCTTCTGTGAAGTGTGACCGCATGCGCTCCCAGAAACTGAGACGCCGGCCACATTCCTGTCATGCGTTCCATGCAGAGGTAGGTGGCAAAAGACTGGTCATGCAGAAATGCTCTCTAGTGAGATTATAAATTATGACCTTTTTGTTGTTTCCCTGTTGCAGGAAAATGCTCAGGATTGCGGCGGGGTGTCTGGACTTTCATCCTCCCTCTCATTGCTTCTTGGAGCACTTGCTGTGTCTTTGCGGTGACAATACTTTCTGGCGCCCAGCGCTGACTGCGAGAAAGGTCTTGCTTTATGACTATTGGATGTTATCCATCATCCTATGAAGACCCCTCTGTTCATTTTACCCGAACTGCAATGAAGGGGTTGCGGCTAATTATCTATGCAACATGCACAAGGAACCTGCAGCGCCCAGGAGGACATCACAGTGGAACTGAACAGTTCACTAGACCTGCTTCACTCATCTGCTTTATAAAGGAACCTGTAATTCTTTAGTGCCTTGTGAAGTTGCATGGTATTACAAAACCTTTGGCACTTTTAGGGTCCAATGCAGCTAACTAAAACAAACTTTTGTTATAATTCTGTCTAACCCACCAAGTATGAAGACTAAGAGAGGACCTTATCCCTCGTACAGCAAGATATTCTCTATTTTCTTTGTGGCCGTAGACGCCCTTCTGTTAAATTCACAGTAAGCCATGCTTTCTGGACTGTCTCTGTTTTGCTATAGTGCACTTTTCTATAGGGCTCAAAAATTTCTAGGATAATTTCATATATAGATCGATATAACTTGTGGAATATCCAGCTGATGGCATCAAAACGGGGCTTGTTAGCACGCTTTATAAGACTTTCTGTTGTATTGTAGTGGATTGAAAAAATTATGACTAATGGGGAGGGGGTAGAAACCCTGCAAGCAAATTTTACTTGGTGACCGTGTTGAGAAAGTCACTTGTGCTACTGGTGGTGCACTCATCTTCTGCTCCCTTTATGACACTGTATTATAGACAAAGAGTGATAGCATGCCTTGTCCGGCACTATCACCTTTTGATTGAGGGAAACCAGATCTCCTGCTATCCCCAACCTAATCATCATGGATTGCATCTCCAGACCTCCTCATCACAAGTGAACAATCTGTTTTGGGGTGAAAAAGGTTCCCCTATCATATTGTTGCAACCCAGAGCACTCAAAGCATCCCGTCACACAGTCTGGAGATATTTGTTCTGCAATTATCAAGGAATTCAAATGTATTAGAATTGTACCTGGCATTGAAAATAAATCCTTTGAAATATAAAGAATTCCAACTTAAATTGGCATTTTTAAGATTAATAAGTGTGCCACAGACTAGAAAAGATTTTAAAGGGACAATGGTGTGACAATGTCCCATTTTGGTGCTATGTTTCTTAGCCACATTGCAGGCAAATCTCTTTGTTTAGTATTAAATGCTGGCCTTTGTATACACACTGTCAAGGTGCAGAAATTCACAAACTACAAAGATGGCCACCGCCAATCACCAGATAGTAGGCATAGCATGCAAAGTGTGCATTTTGATCACAAGTTATTATTATTATCATCATCATTTTAGTAGCACCAACATATTCCACAGCGCTTTACAATAAGAAAATGTGGATATTTGACTAAAAATGTTTACATGTGGAATTTAACTGAAACAATACGTGAAGACTGATAGCCCTGCTAAAGCAAGCTTACGATATATTAGATCATTAGCTAAACTTCCTGAAAGCTACATTGATATCCACATGTTTTGTGCATGACAGTCCATTCATAAATCACCTTACTTAAATGTTTTGAATTATATCTTTCTCCTTTGTCTATTTAGTGTCTAAATTCCCAGATTTTACTATTAACATGACGTAAAGTCATGATTTTATTAAAGACACGGAGGCGAGTATTATGCATAACTCTTTCTTTATTTCCTCAGCAGCAAAGATAGAGGAATATGAATATTGTAAAAAATGAAAGAAAAAACAGTATAGATACACAGGCAACCAATCACACAACAGAGGAAGTGAGTATATAAGGCCTGTGTTTCCCACAATCCCCCTCTTTCTTGCGAAAACCGAAGATCAGGTAAGAAGAACGAAATCCAACTTGTCCAGAACAGTAAACGGCAACCAACCGATAACATCAAGCTAAAAGAGAGAGAGAAATATGGTAATATCCAGACTTCAAACTGTAAACTTACCAAAACAAACTGTAGGCAATTCAATGAGAGAAACTTTAATCAAAAACATAATGTCGATAACTCCAATCATAGAAAAACTGGAATCTGAAAAACATAACGAAAACCATTAATATAACATATAAATGACGTGCGTAAACCATAACAAAAGACAGACCGAATTGAACTTACCCGAAGAATCCAATAGCATCTCATCCCAAAAACCCACCTCGGGAGGGTGGGAGGGAATAATACTCGCCTCCGTGTCTTTAATAAAATCATGACTTTACGTCATGTTAATAGTAAAATCTGGGAATTTTATTAAAGACACGGAGGCTCCTATTATGCAAGTTTAAAGCTGTGCTATCACCTGAGATGCGATATGTTCAATAGGTCTGAAATAGAAGTCGCGGAAGGTCGATTCCCTAGACCAGTCCGCTGCACGCATGATGTCCTCCAGTCGACAGCTGACCGCGGACGCTTTTGAAGCCATGGCGCCCCGAACAGAGTGAGGTGTAAAAACCGAAGTGTCAATACCTGCTGAAGACAAAAGCCAGCGTACCCAACGCGCCAGAGTCGGAGTTGACACAGGTCGGTGAGGCGCTTTAAAAGACACGAATAAAGGATGTAGGTCCAAGAAGCGGATAGATTGAGTAGCGTCCAGATAAGCCTTCAAGCAGTCAACTGGACATAGAGCCGGACATTCTGGGAACCTAGGATACACAAACGATTTGGATGCCGATTTTGTCCTTCTGGATATGTTGAAAGCGACACCTTCCGGGGTAAAAGCAATAGCGTCCCAATCAAGGGCCCTAACATCAGACACTCTTTTACACGAAACCAAACAAAGAAGCATCACCAGTTTGGAGGACAATTGCTTGAGACTCAGTTCATGATTAGGGTACCATGAAGATAGGAACTGTAACATGATGTTGACGTCCCAGAAGACAGAGAAACGGGATCTAGGAGGGCGAGCGAGACGGATACCCTTGAGAAGACGACATACAAAAGGGTGTCTGCCGACTGGTGAACCATCTAGACCACTATGCCCGGCCGAAATCGCCGAGCAGAAAAGGTTGATCGTGCGGTATGCCTTGCCCGCATCAAATAACAAAGTGAGGAACTCCAGGATCAGATGGAGAGGTGCAGATATGGGATCCACTGCCCGTTCCATGCACCAATTAGACCAAGATTTCCATGAGGCCCGGTAGGCTGATCTTGTACCGGGAGCCCAGGCGTTATCGAGGAGCAGGAGAGTTGACCTCGGAACATCTGGGACAGAGTTGACCTCGGAACATCTGGGACAGACCAGGTTCCCCTGAAAGGAGCCACGCTACCAGAGGCAGTTGCTGCAGGAGCACTAGACCGTGCGAGTTCCCGTCCGGATACAGAAGAAGGTCCGGGAAGCTCGGGATCAATCGGGGATAGTCTATTGACAACTCCAACAGGCGTGGGAACCAAGGCCGGGATCTCCACAGGGGAGTGACCAGCGTCAGGCAACAATCGTGACGAACCAACTTCGAGATCGTTCGGGCGATCATGTTGAATGGGGGAAACGCATACAGGCATCCCGATGGCCATTCCTGGAGAAATGCGTCTGTCGCCACAGCCGCCGGGTCCGGCCTCCAACTGTAAAACTCCGGTAGTTGAGTGTTCAGACGGGACGCGAACAAGTCCATCCTGAACCGTCCCCAAAGCTTGTCTAGGCTTTTGAATACCGAAACGTGCAAGTGCCAGTCTCCCGAGTCTCTCAAATGTCTGGAGTTCCAATCCGCGTCCGAATTGTCTAGGCCCGGAATGTGTTCCGCCGTCACTGAGACATTGTTGGAAAGGCAGAACTGCCAAAAATCCTTTGCCAACAGGGCTAACATCCTGGACTTGGTGCCCCCGAGATGGTTTATATAGCGTACCGCCGAAACGTTGTCCATCTTGAGGAGAACGCAGCAGTTCGCTCGTCTTGGGGTGAGGCTGCGAATCGCGAATGCCCCAGCTAAGAGTTCCAGGCAATTGATGTGTAGGGACTTCTCGATCTCGGACCATCTGCCTCCGGTGGAAACGTCGCCACAGCGAGCACCCCAGCCGTGTAAGCTGGCATCGGATTCGATCACCACGTCCGGTACCGAACCAAAGATGGCCCTTCCGTTCCAGGCTTCCATGTGTGCCAGCCACCACGCCAGCTCGTCCCTGGATTCCTCGTCCAGTCGTACTCGGGATTCGTATGAATGACCCGACCGGAGGTGTGAACCTTTGAGCCTCTGGAGGGCACGATAGTGCAGCGGGCCCGGGAATATCGCTTGTATGGAGGCCGCAAGGAGGCCAATAATTCGTGCCAATTGTCTGATGGACAGGTCTGATACGCGAAGAGCCCTTCGCAGCTCCTTCCTGATGGCCTTCACCTTTGAGTCCGGTAGGTATAGAAACTGGCGGACGGAGTCCACCTTGAAACCCAAGAATTCCATCGACTGAGCGGGTTCCAGGACCGATTTGTCCCAGTTGACCATGAAACCCAGGTTCTGAAGCAGATCGATCGTCCACCTCAAATGTACTAGGAGGTGGTCTCTGGACTGGGACATGATTAGAATGTCGTCCAGGTAAATGATCAATCGCACTCCACGGGTGCGGAGGAACTCCATTACAGGTTTCATGATCTTGGTGAAACACCAAGGAGCCGAGGAAAGGCCGAATGGCAGGCAGGTAAAGCGCCAACGCCTTCCGTGCCAGGTGAAGTGTAAGTAGTCTCTGTAGGCTACCGCTATCGGGACCGTGAAATATGCATCTTTCAGGTCCAACTTGGCTAGCCAGTCTGACTGCCGAAGGAGGTCCCTGAGGCAGTGGATACCTTCCATCTGAAAATGTTGGTAGCGAAGGAACGCGTTGAGAGGGCGGAGGTTTATCACTGGACGGACTCCGCCCCCTTTTTTCGGTACCAGGAAGAGATTGCTCGTAAAGCCCGGAGCGGCGAACGGCAATTCTTCTATGGCGCCTTTGGACAACATCTCCTCGACCTCCGCGGAGATCATCCTGTCCTGATCTGGGGGAAGAGACAGTTCTCTGGGGACATAAGATTGGACAGGCAGAGAGACAAAATCTAGGTGATAACCTTTCACACATTGGAGGACCCAAGCGTCCGAAGTAATACATGCCCACCCTTGGTGGAACAGAGCCAGCCTCCCCGCTACCCGCCCGTGAGCGACAGGGGAAGAAGGGGTACTCACCATAAGGGCGTCTGCCCGAAGCGGCACCGCGGGGGTATCTGGAGCCCCAAGATCTCCCTCTGGCCGGGAAGAAAGGAGGCGTCTTTGAGTCCTGAAATCCCCGGGACGGGAAAAAGGAACCTCTGGAGGCACGGAATGAGCCTCGGAAACCACGGCCGGGTGGACGGTTCCTGCTACGCCCGGCCCCTCCAAAAACCTTGGGCGCGAACATGCGCTTCATGTTCGCCTGAGCCTTGTCTATGGCCGTAAAGGTTTTAACGTAAGACCCCAGGTCCTTAACGAAAGAATTACCGAACAGGACTCCTTCTTCGGAAGGGTCCGGCTCCGCTACCGTCATGGCAGCCAATTTTGGGTCAATTTTGAGGAGAATTGCCTTGCGCCTCTCAGAGGACATGGCGGTATTTGCATTCCCCACTAGGCATATAGCCCTCTGTACCCAACCGATGGCTACATCGATGTCCAAATTCGAATCGCCAGTTCTAGTGGCGTCAAGCAACTCATAGAGCTTCGAAAGTGGGCCCAGGGTATCCAAGATCTTGTCCTGACAGCCCTTAAGGGAGTAGTCCAGGCCCTTTTTGGACTTCCAGCCAGATTTATTCAGAAACTGGGCAATTTGGGGGTCAATATCGGGAGTCTTGCAGGCCGAGCCCGGGAGGGAAGGCCTGGGGCACTCTGCCCGCAGCTTATTGCGACCTTCCTTAGACAGGGGGGTACGCATGCGTCTGGCCACATATTGGGCTATGTGTTCTGGGGGAACCCATTCAGCTGACCGAGGATGGCGGAGGTCGTCAGGGTCAAACAGGGGGTTACCCTGAGGGTCAAATAACACTTTACTATCCCCAGCGGGGTCCTGAACAAGGCCCTTGGTAGCGGCAGAGGAACCCGAGGGGGTTACACCCGTAGGGGGCAAGTCCTCGTCCGAACCATCCTCGTCATAGGAGTCATACTCCATAGCGTCAGACTCATTCTCCACACTCCGGTCGGAATCCGACACATCATTGAGGGCTCTAGCCCGTTTCCATAATCTAGCCTTTTTAGCCCGGCCAGGGGCTCTTTTGCGCGTGGGATGCGCGCTGTCTGTGACCGCGTCAAGCGAGTCCATCATGGCAGGCATAGCCCGCATCGGGGAGTGGGAGCTGACGTGTTTTGCCTTAGCCCTTGCCTTACGGGCCCCAGGCATGGCGGGGGCCGGCGGGGGGGTCCCATCACCCAGGGGGGAGGGAGCCGCCAACGAGGGCAAAAGCATATTCTGCAGAGATTGGGAAAACGATGTGGACACCGCTCCCATGGCAGAGGCAAAGGCCTTCTGCAAGGACGAAGCCATAGTGGCGTCCAAGAGGGCATGGAATTCCTGAGAAGCTATATTACCCTCTGGAGCATCCTGAGAAAAGGTGCCAGTAGGGCCTTCCTGCCCTTCATCCTTGTCTTGCATAATGGAAGGGACAATTACTCACAGATTACGTTGAAAAGGGTATGTAGAGCAACAGGGTTGATTAACCCACGAGAACAGGGAAAAAGATGCAGTTAGGTGTGCCAGGGGACCCAGGGAACAGCAGAGGCGGACAGCAGGCGGACCGCGAGCCGCAGAAAGACAGTGGAACCGGCCGCGAGTAAGCTCCGCCTCCAAAATGGCCGCCGCACGAGGAGGCCGGCGGATAGCTCCTGCGGTCCGGACCTATTGGGGGAAGGGGCGCGTGCACCTTATCCCCGCGGCACGGATGCCGAGAGGGCGAGAGACATGCAGCCGCGGTCGGAACAAACAGACCGCGGCAAACAGCCGCCCACGGAAAGATTGCGAGCGAGCACCCAGCGGGGAAAGAACAAGCCGCAGGGGAGGCAAGGGGAAAATCACCTCCGCGGAGAAAAAACAGTAATAGAGGGATGGGAAACCCACTAGGCACACCAGGAGAGTAAAATAAGATACACAATCAAATGAGCAAAGTGTAAACAGCAGTAAAATGCAATAAATTCAATAAATGCTGAGAACATGTAGAGCAAGATAAAATACTTAGCTGATCTGAGGAAGCAGCAAAGAAAGAGGGGGATTGTGGGAAACACAGGCCTTATATACTCACTTCCTCTGTTGTGTGATTGGTTGCCTGTGTATCTATACTGTTTTTTCTTTCATTTTTTACAATATTCATATTCCTCTATCTTTGCTGCTGAGGAAATAAAGAAAGAGTTATGCATAATAGGAGCCTCCGTGTCTTTAATAAAATTCAATATATACAAAATTATTATTATTATACTTTAGTTGTAAAGTACCAACACAATCTGGGTACAGTTGATACAAGTAAAAAGTGAAAGGTACAATATGTCTGAGACAATACAAATACAAAATGTGACAAACAAATACAGGAGGAATTTAAGACCCTATTCCTGGTGGAACTTCCAATATCCTCCTGGGAACCATAGAAAATAAAATGTCTTCCAATATACTTTTAATGGATATGTTTAAAATAAACGTACAGTGCTATATATATCAAAAATTAAGCACCAATAGATATCACACTACATTATGTATTTATTACAATTAATTTAAATTGGTTACTACCGTTCTCTAATTTCTAATTTTTGATATATATAGCACTGTACGTTTATTTTAAACATATCCATTAAAAGTTAATTTTTGATTCATCTCAGGGCACTCAACTGTTCTCTCCCCCCCTCTTTCACTACCTTGGTAGTTTGTGTGGGTAAACCCCACTATGAGTGTTCCCTTATAGCTTCCACCTCCTTCCCCTATTTCGTCTTCCAATATACCATCCATTTTGTGTTGAAAAGGAAGAGAAAGCTCCCAGTATTCCAGCCTATCACATAATATATAACTGGAAAGCCCAGGATGTCCTCTTTACAATACAGAAGGGGTTGATAGTTAATGGGCTAGGTCTCAGGAGGATATAGATGGATTTAAGGGCTGAGAAGCAGAATGTGGGCACTGCAGAGGTGAGACTATTAATACAGAGTAATATGAGGGCATTGATTGGTTAAGTGGAATGCTTGAAATAGTTTGGCAGCAATATCTAAGAGTATATACAGCAAGCATGTCAAACTTGCAGCCCACAATGGATATATTTGCGGCCCGCCTGCCCTGGGGCCACTTTGTGCTGTGGCTGTGACCAGCCGCCAGACAGGAAAGATATTTACTGTCTGATTCTTGACTTCCCTCCCATGGGCACTTGGCAAATCAGGCCAGCCACTCCCTCTTGCCTCCTGCTTGCAGTGCCAGAGGAGGTCTGCCCTGCTTGCAGAGAAGAGCTGGTTATAGAGGATGGGCGGCTCATCTTAAAGGTAGGCTTTCCGGTGTAGTGTACTGTAATTTAGGAGGGTGAGGGGGGGCATTGTATTAATTGGAGGGAGGGGGGCCAGTGTATTAATTTGAGGGAAGGAGAGTGCAGTATAATCATTTGGCAATAGTGGGGGCCAGTGTATTAAATTGGGGGAGGGAGTGAGCACTGTATTAATTGGGGAGGGAGCCAGTGTATTAAATTGGGAGAGGGAGTAGGCACTGTATTAATTTGAGAGAGGGAGGGGGCACTGTATTAATTTGGGGGATGGAGTAGGGCTGTGTATTAGAGTGGTGGGAGGGGCAATGTATTCATTTGGGGGAGTGAGGGAGCAGTGTATTAAAGTGGTGATGGGGGCAGTGTATTAGTGGTGGGAGTGGGGGCAGTGTATTAAAGTGGTGATGGGGGGCAGTGTATTAGTGGTGGGAGTGGGGGCAGTGTATTAAATTGTAGAAAGGGAAGGCAGTGTGTTAAATTGGGGTGAGGGAGGGTGGTGTGTTAAACTAGGGGAGGAAGAAAGGCAGTGTATTAAATGAGAGTGGAGGGATGAGGTGCAGTGTCTTAGATTAAAGGACCACTAAAGTGCCAGGAAAACAAACTCGTTTTCCAGGCACTATAGTGCTCTGAGGGTGCCCCTGTGGCACTGAAGGGGAAGGAAGGGGGTAATCCCTTACCTTTTTCCAGCGCTGGGCTCCCTTGGCACTGGGACTCTCCTCCCTCTTCTTCGTCATCGGCTGAATGCGCATGCGCGCAGCCAGTCTCATAGGAAACCATTCCCAATGCTTTCCTATGGATGCTGGCGTCTTCTCACTGTGAAAATCACAGTGAGAAGCGCCTTTAGCGGCTGTCAATGAGACAGCCACTTGAGGCTGGATTAACCCATAGGTAAACATAGCAGTTTCTCTGAAACTGCTATGTTTACAGCAAAAAGGGTTCATCCTAGATGGACCTGGCACCCAGACCACTTCATTAAGCTGAAGTGGTCTGGGTGCCTATAGTGGTCCTTTAAGGGGCTGTGTATTAGATTGGGTGGAGGGGGCAGTGTATTAGATTGGATTTGGGTGCAATTTATTGAATTTGGGGGCAGTGTATTAGAATGGGAAGAGTGGCAGTGTGTTAGATTGGGTCACTGAACGCTCCCCATTCACCATTTCAGTCCCATTACCAAACTTTTCTTAATATGTCAAGGTTGTTTGACTGAAACATTGGTTATATGCAAATGCACTTCTCCTTATAATAAATTTGCTCTTTTGTTTATTTTGAAACCCTATGAGCGTGAGGACGTCCAGTGTCAGTTAGGCAACTTTTTTTATTCTGTTCTTTGCAAAATAAACCTACGTCTATATGAAAACTGAAGTTTTTGTGTTTTAACGGCCCACATAAACTGAAACCTTGTTTATTTGGCCCATGTTAGCCTTTGAGTTTGACATGCTTCATCTACAGAGTTGTTTTTTTTATCTGTTACACAAAATGGAAGAAATACAAGCAGTGATATCAAAGCGCACCCTTCAAGTTTACAACTCATCGTTATAGTGTTCATGAAGTAACAGAGGCAGAGCAGCAAGCTTCATGCCGGTGTTTTTATTTATACTAAAATGAGAATCTCAGCATGAAGTCAGCCTGTTATTAATCATTGTATTTGTTAGTCATGAAACTATATAAAACTTTACACTGATTTACGCACGGCTTCCCACTTAACTCTGCAGAGAAACAATTATGCTACGTGTATCTGCTGAAACTTAGATATGACTGTGTCAGTATTCATAAATCTAAAGCATCTTCACAGCCTGAAAACTGGTCAAATTGAGCTATTTTTGTTAACCCCTCTGATGACATATGCCAAAATGTAGAAACACAAGAAAAAGGGCTGTGCCTAAGATATACAAAAATGATATTAAACATCTATGAACATATATGAAAAAAAACTATTAATGGATATAAAAACAATAAAATAATCCCAAAATAGTCTTGAATAAATGGTACCCTCTTAGGTAGTAGTGCATGCAGTAGTGATTCTATGTCAAGTGGAAAGTTATTGTCTAGAAAGGTATGTAGGTTTCAGAACTCCTTGGTGTAGTCCATGCATAACATAAAGAGACAAAAAGAGGAAAACTCCAATAGTGCAATATATCAACTCAAACAGAGTAGATGTAGTAAAATAATAATGGTTATTCACATTTAATGGAGCTATAGCCAGCTCCAGTGAGTAGAGAGTACAGTGGTATAATCCCCATTTACAGGATATGATGTGGGTGTCATCAGTGCTCTCTGTAGGATAAAAAATGGTTTAAAATAAATACAAATTTAGACTCACAAAGGTAGAGCAGGCCAACTGCTCTATGAGTTAGGCACTGGTAGTATGATCCCCACTTAGGATTCTTTGAAACATAGAATGAGACGGCAGATAAGAACCATTCGGCCCATCTAGTCTGCCTAATTTTCTAAATACCTTTAATTAGTCCCTGGCCTTATCTTAAGTCTAGGATAGCCTTATGCCTATCCCACTCATGTTTAAACTCTCTCACTGTATTAACCTCTACCACTTCCACTGGAAGGCTATTCCATGCGTCCACTACCCTCTCTGTAAAGTAATACTTCCTGAAATTTTTTTAACCTCTTCTACATACCTTTCTTCTTTTGTTTTTAATCTAACTAATCCTTGTTTTACTTTTTTCTCATTTATGTATCTAAAAAAGGTTTTATCCCCCTTTTTTTTTTTACTGACAGTGCTATTATCTCTTCTGTGTTTGCTTTGGAGGCTCTTATGACTTGCTTGGCCTCTTTCGGCCTAATCTTATAGATCGGTCTATCTTCCTCACTCTGTTTTTTGTTTTTTTTTACAATTACTAAATGCTAACTTTTTATTATTTTTTTTTAATTATTTTTTCCGCTTCTGCGGAGTACCACAGTTTCTTAATTTTTCTGCTTTTACTAATACGCCTAATGGAATTTTCTGTTGCTTTCAGTAGTGCAACTTTTAAATAATCCCATTTCTCCTGGACTCCATTTAAACTGCTCCAGTCTGAGAAGGATTCCTTTACGCATATTCTAATTTTAGAAAAGTCTGTTTTTCTAAAATCTAAAACTTTTGTGTGGTGTGACTTAGTCCCTTTTCTTATATTAAACCACACTAACTGGTGATCGCTAGATCCTAAACTTTTGCATACAGTACTTCCCGCAATGCTCCAAGATGGGTCTCGCTCTGAATTTGCGCGCCATTCGGGCCCGAACATAACAAGGGGAGTTCTCCTTCCGCATATCTGCGGTCTCTCAGAGTTGTCGAGTCACTCTACAGAGTTTCACAGGGCCCAGTCTCGGTCCGCGTTGTCACAGATTTTTGTGCCAGCTTGTATCCAGATGAGCTGCACTGCTCCCTCCGCTGCCCTATTTGGGTCTGCTCTCTGCCAGATTTGAGGGTCCCTGATGAGAGGTCTGAGATGGCTGTCGAGGTAAGTGGTCATTTGCTTGCTGTGGAGCCGGGTGGCGTACCTTGGGCTCCAGCCACTGCCAGAAGTCGGCAAATATTCGGTCCAGCCTGGACATGACATTGTGTTGTGCCTTGGGACTATGAGTGCACGCGGCCTCTGCCATCTTGGGTAAATCGCTGTAGGGTTTTCCAGCCTTCACTCCTCCACCACACGTTCCTGCTTGGTCCGCCAAGCCTCCCAGAGGTGGACTGGGATCACCCCGACCGATCCAAGGGGGGATAATGGGGCTGTAGTTCAGGGTCTGCTGAGTCTGGGCACCTCCGTACCTGGAGATCGGCCGCCTCTCCTGCATGGTGCGCTCCAGGACGCTGTAGCTGCTTTGGAGTACATACGCTCCTGATAGGTCTCTGACCACTGCATATCATAACAGGCTTGTCGAGGATTTAAAGGTTATACAAGCTATTACCCTATTCAGGTTAGGTGAGATCGTAGATTGTGCTGAATGGCCGAATAGTGGAGGAGTTCAATCAATCCACCATGACAGTCAGGCTCCGCCCCTTGTTTTAGACTTTTTATTTTCTACTTTTTATTCACTCCAAAGAATCTGAGGTGGGGATCATACTATCAGTGCCTAACTCATAGAGCAGTTAGTCTGCTCAACCTTTGAGAGTATAATTTTAAAAATGTATTTTAGGCATTTTTTTTTATCCTACAGAGAGCAGTATTGGTTGCTGTTTTTTAGTCTCTTCTGGGTTTCTGGCACCTTTCCCCATAGTGGACACTATTGTCCTGTAAGTGGGGATTATACCACTGTACGCTCTACATGCTGGAGCTGGCTATAGCTTCACTAAATGTAACGCATCGTTATTTTACTACATCCACTCGGTTTGAGTTGATATATTGCACTATTGGAGTTTTCTGCTTTTTGTCTTTATGTCATGTATGGACTACACCAAGGAGTTCTGAAACATACATACACTTCTAGGCAAGAACTTTCCGCTTGACTTAGAATCACTACTCCATGTACTTCTACCTAAAAGGGTACCTTTTATGTAAGATTATTTTGAGACTATTTTATCTTTTTTTATATCTATTAGCAGACTTGTTTATTTCTATTAATAGACGTTTAATATTATTTGTATATATCTTAGGCGCAGCCATTTTTCTTGTGTTTCTGTTCTTTTAGATATATTACAGGGTTTGAGAGGGATCCCTTTATTTGGGTTGCCGACCCTTGGTTTTTGTTAAGTTAATTAGCGCTGATCCTTTTGCTAATTGTATTTTTATATATTCCAAAATGTGTCTGCTTCTAATCAATAAAGGATTAAACTAATGCAGATCAAAATTGCTCAAATACCATTGTTATAGGTATTTGTAAGGTATTTGCTACCCAGGGCTTAAAGGAGCACTATAGGCACCCAGACCACTTCAGCTCAATGAAGTGGTCTCGGTGCCAGGTCCCTCTAGTTTTAACCCTGCAACTGTAAACATAGTAGTTTCTCTAAAACTGCTATGTTTACACTGAGGGTTAATCCAGCATCTAGTGGCTGTCTACCTGACAGCCACTAGAGGCGCTTCCGCAATTCTCACTGTGAAAATCACAGTGAGAAGATGCTGACGTCTATAAGAAAGCATTACTCAATTGAGTAATTCTTTCCTATTGGCATTTTGAATATGCGCGGATCTTGCCGCGCATGCGCATTCGGCACTGACGTCAGCAGGAGAAGGAGAGTTCCCAGCGCAGAGGGAGCGTGGCGCTGGAGCAAGGTAAGTGGCTGAAGGGGTTTTAACCCCTTCAAACCAGCGGGAGGGGGGCCATGAGCGTGGGGGGAACCTAAAGACTACATAGTGCCAGGAAAACGAGTTTGTTTTCCTGGCACTATAGTGGTCCTTTAAACAAAATATGGTGACCTCATCCCTGGCTATCTGTAGACACACACATCCAGTGAGTTACTTACACATATTCACCAATGCATACATCCCTACATTTAGGGGATGGGGATAAGGTGGTTAACTTTTATAGTGCCAGTGGCTGAAAGTCTCCTCGGGAATAGGAGGAAGCTAGCCACTGGGCCAGTGCTGCCAGGGTTTAAACGATTTTTTTTTTTGTTTACTTACCTTTCGTCTGGAATCCGGGACCCTGAACACAGACAGAATCACAAACAAGAATATTTGTAATACCGGTCCTTAGAATGGCTGGGTTTATACAAATAAACAGTCAGTATACAAGCCGAGGTCAAAGGCTTACAGAGGTAAGGAGGAACGCACTATTGGGCTAAGAAGAAACCACAACAGGGCAACAAGGAATGGGAGAGG
Organism: Pelobates fuscus; assembly: GCF_036172605.1. Taxonomy (NCBI): domain Eukaryota; kingdom Metazoa; phylum Chordata; class Amphibia; order Anura; family Pelobatidae; genus Pelobates; species Pelobates fuscus. Next base: position 169,566,609 of record NC_086319.1, read on the forward strand.
TGAGTATATATAGGCATTACCTATCTGTGATTGGATGAATTTCAATTGGAGTTTCCGCTATTCGTGGGGGTACATGACCCTCCTACACTGAGCCCTGATGTCATTGTTATGCGCCGAATCCCGTGGGTATTTTCGACCGCATATGTAAACAATCCGCACGCAAGCGTGCAGCGTCAGTCGGAATTCCTGGGAGATCGCAGCACTCGGAGCTGAGCTGTCGGTTAAGCAGGCTGAAAGCCTGACACCTTTTTTCCTTTGAAGAGTCGATCTCTTCGCTGAAGCTCTGCCTGTTTGGCTGAGATCATCAAGATCAATAATAAAACTAGTTTCCATTGTACTAGAAAGAAATTTGAAACTCTATAAAATTATTAAACTTAAGAATAAAGGTGAGTCAATCAGGTGTTCAGAATGCTGTTTACTCCTATTTCTTGTCAGATTCTGGGGTGGTTTTACTTGCTATATTGCTGCATAAATGTGTTTAAATATTCATTTAAACTGTCCACTAGTGGGTGCAATACAATAAGAAATGCAACATTTGATAGGATGACTCATACAAACCATTAGACCTGCGTGACTACTGTATCATACAGGATAATTTTTAGGTAGCCAAGAGAGCAAAAATCAGCCTCTTATTTATGCTGGGATAGAGGCTTTATCATTGTACTATCTATAGCATACACGATTACATATCTACAGCAGACCCTATTACATATTACAAATTATTATTAGCTTTTAACCCCTTAAGGACTGAGCCAAATGTACACGTTGTGATCAAAACAAAACGTAAACAAAACCTGGCATTTGCGCTATATGTCTGTTCAGGCGTAATTCTCCTCTTTCATATTATGTGCACCCACACTTATTATATATCATGTTATTCAGAGGAAACAGGGCTTTCATTTAACATCAAATATTTAGCTATGAAACATAATTTAATATGAATAAAATATATTTTTTTTAAATGGGAGAAAATAAGAAATGTAAAAAATGTTTTAGTTCTACGTGACATTTTAACTGTGAATGTCATAATACTGTTTGCTTTTACTGCAATAAAATACACATATTTGTATTCAGCGATGTCTCATGTTTTACACATGAGACAACAGTAACCCCTATGTACAGGTTGTATGGAAAGTTACAGGGTCAAATATAGTATGTTAAATTTTTCAGTTTTTTCACATTGAGATTCACCAGATTGGTTATGTTGCCGTTGAGAGCATATGGTAGCCCAGGAATGAAAATTAAAACCCCCATGATGGCATACCATTTGCAATAGTAGACAACCCAAGGTATTGCAAATGGGCTATGTCCAGTCTTTTTTTTAGTAGCCACTTCGTAACAAACACTGTGTTAATATTTGTTTGTGTGTAAAAAATGGAAAAAACTAATTTAAACGCCAATTTTGGCCAGTGTTTGTGACTAAATGACTAAAAAAGACTGAACATATATAATATATAATTATATATATATATATTTAATCAATATCATTCTATGTGTACTTTGATATTAATATATAGAAAAAAGTTTAGTGGAAAAGGGGTATCCACTTATTCAAGACAGGCAAAAACTCCTAACCACTATAGAGTACCTCCTTGGGTAAAATGTCACAAAAGTTGGGTAATATAACCTTTATTAACACCTAAATATGTGAAAATATGTAAAGTAAAAAAATATATACAGGTGTAAAAGTGTTAAATAACCGACACCGTTAAAAAACTGGGCACGCTAAGATACACGTTGCTTAACTGTGAGGTGAGACAAATATGTCTAAATAACCATCAGTAGGATAGGCACACCTTAACAGAAAAAACACAACACAGTATCTAGACTGGAAACAAAAAAAGTAAATGGAGATACAAAGTATCCAGCAGTACCATATAAACACAGTATCTAAACTGGAAACAAAAAAAAGTAAATGGAGATACAAAGTATCCAGCGATATCAACCTAAATGGTGATAGGGTTATAGACAGATATAAGGATGCCTGAAACAATGTCCCATATACACAGGGACAAATCCCAGAGTAGTGTAGACACAGTAATAGAGGGTAGTAAGGGTAGTGGGAATAAATCCCATGAAAGTAGAGAGACCCTAATAAACCCTCATCTAGCCTAAACTGTCTGTATAAACCCACACTGCTATCTGCTGCTTCAAGGCAGCCTAACAATAAATCCCCCCAGTATAAAGTAGAGGGCAGTTATAGCCCAGATAAAAAGGAAATTAAATGAAATAGATCTGATTCAATTGGAGAGCATAGCGTCGGCTGAAAAGTACCTCCAAGAGAAAGTAAATGTTAAGTGGAGTGGATAGAATAGGATAGCGTCGGCTATCAGTAGCTCGACGCGCGTTTCGGCGTTCTTAGTACGCCTTTGTCAAGAGCTCTAACAAACAATTATATAGGTGGATACCCCTTTTCCACTAAACTTTTTTCTCTATGATTCAGGGTTAAGCCCTTCATACCTCCTGTAACCTTCCTAAGGGGTATAGGGGTGTTTTTTTCCACCACCTATCCTCCCTTTCTTCTGTCTCTTTCTGATATTAATATATATATATATATATATATATATATATAATTATATATATTAATATTAAAATACACTTAGACTATGTATGTGTGTGTATATATATATATATATATATATATATATATATATATTTATATGATCTAAGTATATAGAATTTTATTTTACACTGTTTTAAACGTTTTTTGTTTTGGTTTTACAGGCAGCAGGGGGACTGTCATTCCAGGCACTCCCCCATGCTGGCATTGCTGTGGATGGCTATGCCGTCCATGTGATTGTGAGGTCCTCGCAAGGACCTCGCGATCACATGGCCCAGGAGGGCCGGAATAGAAGCAGGGGGACTCCCTGGGATGCCAGCTGAGTCCCCACACCGCGATCGCCGGCGTGGGATCGCCGGTGACCGGGTAAGTAGAAAGGACAGCGGGGACGCGCTATGCCGCCCGCCGGCGTTTAGAGCCAGGTCCCTAAGGATGGCATAGCACGCACGCCGTCCTTAAGGGGTTAAATAACAACAACATAAGCAGCAACAAATTCTGCAGCGCTAACAAACAAGTATTTGAAACAAGACGAGTTGGACCTACAGGAACAGAAAGTGCTGAGGGCACTGTTCAAACAAGCTTTTATGGGAGTGGGGTAAACCTCAAGAGGCAATGGTACAATGTGTTTCATGTATGGGAAAAGTAGGTTGCTAGAAGACACAGATGCCTGATACAATGTCAGTTAGTAATATGTGGGGAGGGCGAGCTGTAAACAGTTAAATTGATATGCTTTCCTGAAAAACTGAGGTTTCAGTTTTCTTTTTTAGGAATTGAGGCTGGGTGAGGTCTAATGGAGCAGTAAAGGGCGTTACATAGGAATGGTGCAGCCCTAGGGAAGGTTTGAAGCTGAGCCAAAAGTGCAGCACGGACAGTAAATAGATGCAGGTGTTTGGCAGAGCATGGGGACCGGGATTAGACACATTTGCATTGTGGCGAAACCAACCTCGCCACTGGGCCCTGGAGAAGCCTGTTTGCTAGCCTCCTACCTACTGACTATGGCCCCTGGGTTATTTGGGGCATATTGTACTGTATATTGCTGCTACTGGCCCTTTTAACAGCATCTATGGACATATTGGGACTTTTGGGACTACTGTCCCTTTAAGACTGTGAAGCATATTCGAGTGTACTGCCTGTAATATTATATATGTATTTATAGATGTGTTAAGTGTATCCTGGGTGATTTGTATGCAACATTCATCTGATTGTTCGGTAGAATCACTACATTCAGTATATTGAGTGAAACTACCGAACAACCAGACCACCCAGGAATGAGTGTGCCTCCAATTACCGTTTGCAACAATGTTGCAAACAGGTAATTGGCAATCAGTGCAGTGTGGTCTTTGTCCTCTGGGTGGCCGCCATTCGGGAAACAAACACGTGGCGGCGGCCATCTTAAACTACCGAACAGCGGTGTTTTGCCATCGAGTGTCTGGAACTAAAATCGGACACTTGACTAGGCAAACACCGCTGAGACCTCCATACTTCCAGAAATTCGTATGGAAACTACCGAATGACCCGCCGTTCGGTAGAAAGAGCCCCATAAACAAGGGAATTCATTCAAACCCTCTCCAGGCTCTATAACACAGGCAATTCGCCTGTTTTCATTCCCTTGTTTGTGACCGACCGCAGGGCCAAAATGCATGGAACTGTTTTCGGATACTTTACCCATGCGGTCGGTCAAATCTTTGGAACCCCATATCTCACGAACCATTCATCCGAATTACTTGAATTTTGGATATGTTGTCCCCCTGAATAAGGGCTATCCAGCGATGCTGGATTTAAAGGTGTACCCCCGGGTTTTGGGGTACATCCAGAACTTGGCTGAAAAAGTGTACCGGATAATTGAGTTTAATGTTATCTGAGGGGAGGGGATGTGTGGGCTGAACCATGTATGTGATTGGTTATTTTATGCCTCCCCCTGGGTGTGGCCTGTATGTGGATTAGTGTAATAAAAGCCAGGCTGGATGAGCCAGTCCAGAGTTCCTGTTTTAACCTCAAAGTGATGTGTCGTCTCATTATTGGGGGAAGGATTTATTGTATGCTGTTCCAATTGACTGCTAGGAGTACAAGCCTATTCGTATGGTTCCTATTCAATGGTCTACAGCATTCATACGCTTGGGAGAATTTAAAGGTTTCTCGGATTCGGTGATTATGGTGTCTGCCAGAGTGCTTGGAGTCCTCAGGAAGCACTAGGAGCATCCATTAACGGAGGTACCAAGTCGGGGTGCCAGGTGATCCGTTACATTGGTGGCAAGCGGTGGGATGGCGTCCTAGTGCGAGGTAAAGCAGCTCGGAGACACAGTACGTTTGGATTTACAAATTGAGGGCAACGCTAGCAGTCGTGCAGCGCCCCTGGGAGCAGACTAGTATGGAAGGTTCTGGCTCTGGAGATGATTGGCTGGCCGAGGTGAGGCAGGGAGTGGCCGAGTATGGGGATGATATACCCATGGAGACACGCCGGGTGATCTGGAACCAGGTCATGGCTGAGCGAAACACAAGGCTGGACCGAGAATTCCGGTTGGCGAAAGAGAGGAAGTATGCTCAGCAGCAGGAGCGTTACAGCAGCCGAGTAGAGGCTGCATCCGAGGAGGTTAGCCGTCTTTCCCTGAGGCGGCGGGAGGAACCCGAAGTGGGGGTCCTCATAGACTGGTCCTGTGAGGAACCACAACAGGCAGGTAGAGATGGGACCAAGGTCTCTCCACCGGGCCCACCGGGATGCTGGGCAGCCGGCCCAGATCCCCAGCAGCAGCCAGAGTTGCCAGGTGGGGAAGCAGGTGGCCCTTACTCACAAATGTTGAGGGGCCTCACGGATTGGTCCTGGGAAGACCCACAGATGGCAGGTGGAGATGGGACTGCGGTCTCTCTACCGGCCCTACAGGGATGCTGGGCAGTCGGCCCAGATCCCCAGCGGCAGTGTGCGTTACAGGGAGCTGAAAGTGCCGTTCTTGCTCCCCAGCGGCAGTCTACGGTGCAGGGAGAGGAGCCTGTTATCCCCTCTCCCCAGCGGTTGAAGGTGTGTAAGGGAGAGGAGTTTGTTACCCCCTCTCCCCACCGACAACCTAACCCACCAAGGGGAGACAGTAAACCCCTCACCAGCGCAGATGGGACCGTGGTCTCTGTGCCCAAGTTACAGGGAGCTGAAGGGGCCATCCTTGCTCCCCAGCGGCAGGTTACAGTTCAGAGAGAGGAGCTTGTTACACCCTCTCTCCAGCGGCAGCCTAACCCACCAAGGGGAGACCGTAAGCCCCACACCAGCGCAGATGGGACCGTGGTCTCTGCGCCCAAGTTACAGGGAGCTGAAGGGGCCGTCCTCCCTCCCCAGCGGCAGTGTGATTTGTTGGGAATTGGGAGCCCAGTCTCCATTCCCCAGCGGCAGTGTGAATTGCAGGGAATTGGGAGCCCAGTCTCCATTCCCCAGCGGCAGGCTGAGTTACAGGGGGCAGAGGTAGTTGGTCCTATCCCCCAGCAGCAGAGTGATATGCCGGGAATGCAGTGTGAAGTGCAGGGAGAGGAGAGGAGAGCAGCGTCCTCCCTCCCCAGCGGAAGGCTGAGTTACAGGGGGCAGAGGTAGTTGGTCCTACCCCCCAGCAGCAGCGTGATTTTTTGGGAATAGAGAGCCCAGTCTCTATTCCCCAGCAGCAGGACACTGAATTGGGAGGAGAGACAGTCGGTCTCCCTCCACAAAGACTGAAAGTAGGCATGGGAGAGGAGATTGTTACCACCTCTCCCCAGCGGCGGATCATCAATGGGCAGAGTGTTCTAATGGGAGAGGAGCTGGTTACCACCTCTCCCCAGCGGCAGCTTAATGTACCAGGGGGAGACTGTAAGCCCCACACCTGTGCAGATGGGACCGTGGTCTCTGCACTTCCAGCACAGGGGGTAGGGACGGTCGGTCCTGCCCCCCCACAACAGGGCTGTTTGGCCAAAGGGGAGACAGTCTGTCTCCAGCAGCAGAGCTGTGTAACTAAAGGGGAGACAGTCGGTCTCCAGCAGCAGAGCTGCGCAGCTAAAGGGGAGACAGTCGGTCTCCAGCAACCAGGCTCCAACCAGACTACTCCTGTAGTAGTGCTGGCACCAGGGCAGAGTACCGCTGGTCTCTGCCCACTCAGCAACCCACCAAAACAGCCTACCAGTCCCCCACACAGCCGGGGTGAGGCACCTGGACCTGGACAAGTTTTTCCATTACTCAGGTGTAGTAACCATTTATTGTGGGTGGGCTGTACTGCTGTTTCTGTTTTGTGGGTGGGCTGCTGGACTAACAAGGGCACTGACCGGCAAGAGGTCAGGTACCCTGTTAGTCTGTTTGGAAAAGGGGAGAAATGTGGTGAAACCAACCTCGCCACTGGGCCCTGGAGAAGCCTGTTTGCTAGCCTCCTACCTACTGACTATGGCCCCTGGGTTATTTGGGGCATATTGTACTGTATATTGCTGCTACTGGCCCTTTTAACAGCATCTATGGACATATTGGGACTTTTGGGACTACTGTCCCTTTAAGACTGTGAAGCATATTCGAGTGTACTGCCTGTAATATTATATATGTATTTATAGATGTGTTAAGTGTATCCTGGGTGATTTGTATGCAACATTCATCTGATTGTTCGGTAGAATCACTACATTCAGTATATTGAGTGAAACTACCGAACAACCAGACCACCCAGGAATGAGTGTGCCTCCAATTACCGTTTGCAACAATGTTGCAAACAGGTAATTGGCAATCAGTGCAGTGTGGTCTTTGTCCTCTGGGTGGCCGCCATTCGGGAAACAAACACGTGGCGGCGGCCATCTTAAACTACCGAACAGCGGTGTTTTGCCATCGAGTGTCTGGAACTAAAATCGGACACTTGACTAGGCAAACACCGCTGAGACCTCCATACTTCCAGAAATTCGTATGGAAACTACCGAATGACCCGCCGTTCGGTAGAAAGAGCCCCATAAACAAGGGAATTCATTCAAACCCTCTCCAGGCTCTATAACACAGGCAATTCGCCTGTTTTCATTCCCTTGTTTGTGACCGACCGCAGGGCCAAAATGCATGGAACTGTTTTCGGATACTTGACCCATGCGGTCGGTCAAATCTTTGGAACCCCATATCTCACGAACCATTCATCCGAATTACTTGAATTTTGGATATGTTGTCCCCCTGAATAAGGGCTATCCAGCGATGCTGGATTTAAAGGTGTACCCCCGGGTTTTGGGGTACATCCAGAACTTGGCTGAAAAAGTGTACCGGATAATTGAGTTTAATGTTATCTGAGGGGAGGGGATGTGTGGGCTGAACCATGTATGTGATTGGTTATTTTATGCCTCCCCCTGGGTGTGGCCTGTATGTGGATTAGTGTAATAAAAGCCAGGCTGGATGAGCCAGTCCAGAGTTCCTGTTTTAACCTCAAAGTGATGTGTCGTCTCATTATTGGGGGAAGGATTTATTGTATGCTGTTCCAGTTGACTGCTAGGAGTACAAGCCTATTCGTATGGTTCCTATTCAATGGTCTACAGCATTCATACGCTTGGGAGAATTTAAAGGTTTCTCGGATTCGGTGATTATGGTGTCTGCCAGAGTGCTTGGAGTCCTCAGGAAGCACTAGGAGCATCCATTAACGGAGGTACCAAGTCGGGGTGCCAGGTGATCCGTTACATGCATATTAGCAGAATTTTAAATTAAGCCCTATATTTTATGGGAAGGCAATGTATGGCCTCACAGGGAGAAGTATGGGAGGACAGGAAGACGAGTCTGGCTGCAGCATTCATTATAGACTGTAGCAAGTGAGCTTGAAGACATAATACCAGTTAAAAGCAAATTGTAGTAAGCAAAGGTGGGAGATGATAGTGGCAAGGCTGAACACCTTAGTCACTTCTGGTGTTAAATGGACACAATTGCTGGGTGCAGTACCCCTGACCCCTTAACCCTGCAATGTTAATTATTGCAGTTTCTGAAAAATTGATTGTAAACCCATCCTGTTTTTTCTTGAAAAGGCAGGGACATGCTATAGCCACCAGAACCACTGCATTAAGCTGTAGTGGTTCTGATGTCTATAGTGCTCTTTTAAGATTTTTTTTGTTGTTATTGAAAACAAAGCATTGTTAGCTAAAAAAAAAAAAAACTTTGCTCCTAGATTCCAATCAAATTTGTCCAGCTCTGGTGTATGTCAACCTGTGCTACCTTATGTCCTAGATCAGGTGAGACTTAAAAAGAGTGATTCTAGGTCAGGTTTTATGAGCCTTAGATGCAGAGGCGGCTCTCTAATTAGGCGATTTAGGCGGCCGCCTAAGGCCTCGCGCTGATGGGGGCCTCGCGGCCACCTAAATCGCCTTAGGGCAGTGTGACAGGTCGGGTCCTCGGTCACAGACCGAGGACCCGACACAGGAGGGTGCCCGGCGGCTTGCCCTTAATGCCGCCGGGTGCGAGGCCCCTCCTATGCCTTCCCGGGAGAGCCAGCCTGTCTGCAGCTCCGCCGAGCGCAGAGCTGCAGACTGAGTGGGTCTCGCGATCTCAGCCAATCAGAGCGTTGCCGCGGGTTACCACGGCAACGCTCTGACTGGCTGAGATCGCGAGACTAAACTTACCACGTGGTCTGCAGCTCTGCACCCGGCGGAGCTGCAGACCGTAAAGGGAGCCCACCGGACCACCAGGGAAACAGCCTGGCCGCCCACTGGACCACCAGGGATCCTAAGGTATTTATGCCTCCGCTCCCCACCCTGCCCTTCTACCACCCTCTGCCCCAGCGCCCCCACCACCCACTACCCCAGCCACCCACTGCCCCAGCCACTCCACCACCACTGCCCCAGCCACCCTCTGCCCCAGCCACCCCACCACCACTGCCCCAGCCACCCCACCACCACTGCCCCAGCCACCCTCTGCCCCAGCCACCCCACCACCACTGCCCCAGCCACCCACTGCCCCAGCCACTCCACCACCACTGCCCCAGCCACCCTCTGCCCCAGTCACCCCACCACCACTGCCCCAGCCACCCCACCACCACTGCCCCAGCCACCCACTGCCCCAGCCACTCCACCACCACTGCCCCAGCCACCCACTGCCCCAGCCACTCCACCACCACTGCCCCAGCCACCCTCTGCCCCAGCCACCCCACCACCACTGCCCCAGCCACCCACTGCCCCAGCCACTCCACCACCACTGCCCCAGCCACCCTCTGCCCCAGCCACCCCACCACCACTGCCCCAGCCACCCCACCACCACTGCCCCAGCCACTCCACCACCACTGCCCCAGCCACCCACTGCCCCAGCCACTCCACCACCACTGCCCCAGCCACCCACTGCCCCAGCCACCCCACCACCACTGCCCCAGCCACCCCACCACCACTGCCCCAGCCACCCCACCACCACTGACCCAGCCACCCTACCACCACTGCCCCAGCAACCCTCTGCCCCAGCCACCCTCTGCCCTCCTACTACCCTGTCACTGTCCTCCTACCACCCCCTGCTCTGTCATAGTCCCCCCTACCGCCCCAGCCACCCTCTGTCCTCCTACCACCCCCTGGCGCAGCCACCCTCTGCCCTCTTACCACCCCCTGCCCCAGCCACCCTACCACCCTCTGCCCTCCTACCATCCTATGCCCCCTACCATCCCCTGCCCTGTCACAGCCACCCTACCACCTTCTGCTCCCTACCACCCCGTACCCTGTCACTGCCCTCCTGCAACCCCCTGTCACAGCCACCCTACCACCCCGTACCCTGTCACTGCCGTCCTCCCACCCCGTGCTTTGTCATAACCCCCCTGCCCCAGGGGAACCCTACCACCCTCTGCCCCAACCACCCTCTGCCCTCCTACTGTCCTCCTACCACCCCACTACCCTGTCACAGCCCCCCAACCACCACCTGCCCCACCACCCCCTGCTCCAGCCCCCCCACTACCCCCTGTCCTGTCAAAGTCTCCTACCCTCTCACAGATCCTCTACCCTGTCACCCCACACCCACCCAATCACAGCCTTCCCACACACACGCACTGTCACAGCCTTCCACCGCACACCTTGTCATTCCCCACCCGTACCCTATTACCACACACACTGACACCCCCTTCACATACACTATCACCATTCCCAAACACTTTCAGACCCCACACACTGCTGCCCCCTACACCCAGCCAAACTTTCATAACCCCTCCTAATCCTGTCACTCTCACCCACTGCAACCATACAATACTCCTTGCTTTGCCACACCTACCCTATTGCATTAACCCCCCCATCATCCCTGTCAGACTCACCTTCTCTTGCACTGTCACACTCACCCCCCGACCCTGTCACTCATCCTCTATCAGTCTGTCCCACTCACCCCCTTCACCATGCCACACTCACCCTATTACATAAACCCTTACAATCCTGTACTCCAACTGTGCAACACTCACCCCAAACCCTGTCACACATAGGTAGACAATGCCAGATACACTCATATATACATACACCGGCACTTATGTATACACGACTGCAAGGCTATGTAACCATACCCCTCAGTCATGTATAAATGATTGGCATAATTGCTAATTAAATTTGTTTATTGCAAATTAAGTTAGTTTTCATATTATGTCATAACTACAGTCAGAGAAATCATAATGCGGCGGCACAGGGAGCCGCTACACTGCAAGCCTCTGAACGATGAATACAGAGACTAGCTCTCTGTATCCAGCGCTGCAAGCTCATCCTTAAATACAACAACAGCACCTTATACACACAATGCAACCCCTATTTTTTAACTTTAGGTGTTAGTGGGGGCCTCATGTTTGAGTTTCGCCTAAGGCCTCACAAAGTCTAGAGCCGCCACTGCTTAGATGTGTGTGTGTAATTCCTGACCTCAATGTTTTGTATTCTTTATATGTCTGTAAGGCAGAGGCTTCTTTGAAAATGAAGAAGTCCCTGATCCACTAAGGAGTGTGATGACGGAGCAGAGCCAGACCTATCCACCCAACCATTCAACACCGCGTTGAAGTGCCATCCTATAATTAGTTTGGAATCTGCAAAAGAAACCTACAAGTTAAGCAATTTCATAAAATAAGCCTTTGAGTTAAATATCTATGTATACATTGACCAGAGTATTGCGATCATTAGCTAGGATAGCATCTTGTATGAGAAACCTTCCTTGTGGGTCTAAAATTGTATTTGTTCATGAACGTTTGGAGTAATGGATTTGTTTAATAATATGGCTATCGCTCTTGAGTTTTAGTGATAGTGGGTTGTAACAGACTCGTAACCAGGGCCGGCGCGTCCATAAGGCGGCACAGGCGGCCGCCTTAGGGCGCACAGCTCTGGGGGCGCAATATTTCAGTGACCGGCAGGAGGGAAGCTCTCCCTCCTGCCGGCCACCATCTGGACCCCCGGCGCAGCAGTGCTGTGATCAGGCGCGGCGAGGGAGCTCTAATCTCACCTCTCTGCTCCCTCGAGCGCTGTCTGCTGATGCCGCGGGAGCCGGAATATGACGTCATACTTCGGCTCCCGCGGCATCAGCAGACAGCCCGCGAGGGAGCAGAGCGGTGAGATTAGAGCTCCCTCGCTCTAATCACAGCACTGCCGCACGCCGCCCAGCAGCCCCACTGGACCCCAGCCCCCAGGGAATGATTCATCATTCACACCAGCTCTCCAGGTAGGGAGGCTGGGTGGAAAATGTGTATTTCTAAAATACTTAGTGAATATATGTGATGTGTCTGTGTGTGAGTGTCTATGTCTGTGAGTGACAGCGTGTGTGTCTGTGAGTGACAGCGTGTGCGTCTGTGAGTGACAGAGTGTGCGTCTGTGAGTGGCAGCGTGTGTGTCTGTGAGTGACAGCGTGTATGTCTGTGAGTGACAGCGTGTGCGTCTGTGAGTGACAGCGTGTGCGTCTGTGAGTGACAGCGTGTGCGTCTGTGAGTGACAGTGTGTGTGCGTCTGTGGGTGACAGTGTGTGCATCTGTGAGTGACAGAGTGTGTGCATCTGTGAGTGACAGTGTGTGCGTCTGTGAGTGACAGCGTGCGTCTGTGAGTGACAGCGTGCGTCTGAGTGACAGCGTCTGTCTGTGAGTGACAGCGTCTGTCTGTGAGTGACAGCGTCTGTCTGTGAGTGACAGCGTCTGTCTGTGAGTGACAGCGTCTGTCTGTGAGTGACTGAGTGTGTGTGTGAGTGCGTCTGTGTGTGTGTCTGTGAGTGTATGAGTGTTTCTGTCAGTGTATGAGTGTGTGTCTGTCAAATCAGTGAGAGTATGTTTGTCATTGAGTCTGTGTGTGACTATCAGTGTGTCTGTCAATGAGTGTCAATCAGTGTGGGTCTGTCAGTGTCAATGAATGAGTGTGTGTCAGATCAATGAGTCTGTGTCTGTCAGTGAGTGTGTGACTGTCAGTGTGTACAGAGTGTAGCGGAGCGGAGCGCGGTACAGGAGCTTCTGTTTCCTGTACCTGGCCAGACTGACACGAGGTGCTCACAGAGAGAGCACTCCCTGTCAGTCCGGCCGGGTACAGAAAACTGAAGCTCCTTTAGGGGATCTGCTCCGCTCGGCAATGCAACAGTAGAGGTAGGAGGCACACCAGGAAGGGCAGTGTGACCACCAAAGGGGTGTGGGGTGCACCAAGGGACAGGGAGGGAATGGGAGAGAAACACCAAGAGACAGGGAAAAGAGGGGGGAGGGGAGAAGAACACTAAGGGACAGGGAAGGGAAGGGACCACTAATGGTTGGGGAGGGGAGAGGGGCTGGTTAAGAGGCACATAGGTGAAGATGTTTTTTTTTGGGGTGGGGGAGGGGGGGTGGAAAAATGCATCTTCGCCTATGTACCTAAAAATCCAAGCACCGACCCTGCTCGTAACAGATATTTGTATCCATCTCGCCCAAGAGTAGAGGTTGAAGTTTTGTCCAGTGGGACCAATTAGACCAATTGTAGTTGGGATAATACTAGCTAGCACTTGATTGGGGAATTAAGGCCATTTATATTTCAAAAATAGTAGTTTAAGACCTTAGTATGAGACTGCATTGACATTGGTGTTAAAGGCTGAGACATTAACCTGCATCGATAGGATGAGTTACTAAATTAGTTTTCTTAATACAAGTTTGCTTTATTTCCATGTCTCAGGTGAGAGCAAAGAAAAGGTAATCAGCCAGCCTGTGTCTGTGCCTAATAAGAGAAAGAGCATTAATGGAGAGCATAATAACAATTAACATCAACTACTTGAACTTTGGATACTGTAGTTAGAGCCCCTGGAGATGGGGTATCATCTGATGAACAGTATGGCCCGAGAGCTACCAGCTCCTGTGGGTGGGAGAGCTTTACTGCTCAGACATAAGCAAACTCATATGAAGTCGAAGGTGTTGATCATTTCCTAGGTATTAAATGCAGTTTGTAAATGTGAGTTCCACAGGAAATTGAGGTAGGAACCTGAATTTCTTCTCAACGAGGGTTTTACATATTGGATAGAATTTTTGCTTTTTGGCTGTTACTTGCATCGAATATCTTGGTAACGTATTTCTTTTGCCTTTCTGTATGCTTACAGTATGGTTTCTTTGTCACAGAAAGACAAATGATTACTGGTCTAGGTCTAGTTGTTGTTTGAGCAGAAGTTCTTTCAAGACCTAATCAATGTGTTCTTTCTAATAGAAGTGGTTTATGAGTTTCAATATTTTAGTGAGAGGAAGAGCATAACAAGGAGGCAGAGTGAGAATAAGATGTGAGGGGAAAGAATTGAGGGTACAAGTGTTGGGGAGGAAGCACCAAAGCGCTACGCTTCTTGCATGGTGGGTGTGAATGAGCAAAGGACAGAGGAGAGAGTGGGAAGGGGGGGGGGAGTATTAGTGGGGGTAGAGAAGAGATATGCCCATTCCCCACAAATCTGCAGCATTCTGTTAATATGAACTAAATAGGCCCCATCCCAGTTATATTCACACTCTCCCATTTATAACACTCATACCCAGGGCCGGCCTTAGTTGTTCAGGTGCCCTGTGTGAGCTAATTTTGTGGCGCCTCCCCCCCCCCCCCCGCCATCTTTGTTTGACACCCTCTAGACAATTTAGGCACTTTCACAATCTGTCGCCTGCACCCTCTATCACCAGTCCCCTGCCCACTGTTTATCACCAGCCCCCTTCCCCCTTATATCACAAGCCCCCTTCCCCCTTATATCACTAGCTCCCTGCCCCCTTAATCACTAGCCACCTGCGCACTTCAATTAAACACAATCGTTTTATATCTATATATATATATATATATATATATATATATATATATATATATATATATATATATATAAATAAAAAGCAAAAAGGACAAGCACTTACATTAGAGGCTGCTGCTCCCTGGATCCAGCTGTCAGTTTTTCCTACTCTGCCTGACGTTGCGACTGAAGAGCACCTGCCGCCCTGACACCCACTGAGCGGATCCTTCCGACATCGGGCCTCCACGCTCCTCCTGCATTCCAATTCGGGCCGGTTTGTCAGTGACTGACTGCGAGCTGTGTTGGCCACCTGGCACCCCTGTTGCCATGGCGCCCTGTGCAGCCGCACACACACCCCAAAGGCCAGCCCTGGTTACAGTCACACAAAAAGGCAGACAGTCAGGCACAGTTACAATCAGGTACAGTCTCACACACAGGCAGACAGTCACACAAAGAGTACAGTCTCACACACACACAGGCAGACAGACACTGTTACAAACACTCACGCACAGAGTACAGTCTCACACACAGTCAGTCACACACAGAGTACAGTCTCTCACACACACATACACACTCACACACAGAGTACAGTAACACAGAGTACAGTCTCTCACACACACACAGACAGTCAGACACTGCTACGGACAGTCACAAACACACACAGGCAGACAGTCACACACAGAGTACAGTCTCTCTCTCACACACACACACATACACACACACACACACACACAGGCAGACAGTCAGACACTGCTACAGACAGTCACACACAGATTACAGTCACTCACACACACACACACACACACACACACACACACACACACACACACACAGACACTGTTACAGTCACACACAGAGTACAGCTTCACACACACACACACTACAGTCACACACACAGTTACCTGGAAGGGAGGAGTGGAAGCAAGGATTCTTTTCTCTGCAGCAAGTACTTTGAGCTTCAGTTAGCTCCGCCCCGGCTGCTTTTTAGCCCCACCTCCTCCATACGGTAAGCTCCGCCGTCCGGTAAGCCCCGCCTCTTTACTTTCATAGTCCCCGGTGGGAAATTATGAACTCTCCAACCGGGGACTTGCTTCAGCTCCCCCTGCCATCCCCCTGCCATGTGCGGCCACACAGCTCGCACACCCCTAAGGCCGGCCCTGCTCATACCCACATTCTCCCATACAGACCAACAGGTAGACAATAACATACCCACACTCTCACATGCAGTGGCGGCTCTAGACTTTCCAAAGCCTTAGACAAAAATTAAAAAGGACACTATACTCCCTGTTCCAAATTATTATGCAAATTATATTTTTGTCATTTACCTAAATAATTGATGTAAATGATAGTCAGCATAATTCTCATGTTATCAACTATTAAGAGTACAATTCAAATTTTATTGAACAAACCTCCTAATGTTAACAGTGTTTTTTTAAACATAAAAAACTTACAATGCACTGTTCCAAATTATTATGCACAGTAAGTTTCAAAACACTTTATAGGTTGTAAAGAATTGAAAATTGTCATTTGTTGTGTTTGCAGCATATTTACTGAAATCAAAAGCTATTTCAATCAAACTTATAACAACATTTTAACATAGTATCCCTTATTTGATAGCAGCTTCACAAGTTTTGCATCTATTGAACTTGTGAGTTTTTGGACAGTTTCTGCTTGAATTTGTCAGATGTCAGAATAGCCTCCCAGAGCTGCTGTTTGGATGCAAACTGCCTCCCACCCTCAAAGCTTGAGGATGCTCCAAAGGTTCTCAATAGGATTGAGGTTAGGGGAGGATGGAGTCCACACCATGACTTTCTCTCCTTTTATCCCCATAGCAGCCATTGATGCAGAGGTATTCTTTGCAGCATAAGCATTGTCATGCATTTGAGAGCATAGTCCTTCCTTCTGTACCAGGGAAGAAAGTGGTCAGTCAGAAACTCTACATACTTTGCAGAGGTCATCTTTACACCTTCGGGACCCTAAAGGGACCGACCAGCTCTCTTTCCATCATTCCGGCCCAAAACATGACTCCACCACCGCCTTGCTGACGTCGCAGCCTTGTTGGAACAGGGTGGCCGTCCACCAACCATCTATTACTCCATCCATCTGGACCATCCAGGGTTGCACGGCACTTATCAGTGAACAGGACTGTTTGAAAATTAGTCTTCATGTATTTTTCTGCACAATGCAGCCGTTTTTGCTTGTGAGTATTGGTTAGTGGTGGCCGAATAGAAGGTTTATGCACAGTTGAAAGACTCTGAAGGACTCTACACCTTGATGTCCGTTGGACTCCAGAGGCACCAGCAGCTTCAAATATCTGTTTGCTGCTATGTAATGGTATTTTAGCAGCTGCTCTTGATCCGATGCATGGATCTGGCAGAAATCTTCCTCAATGTGCCTTTATCTGCACAAACCCGTCTGTGCTCTGAATCAGCAACAAATCTCTTAATAGTGTGATGATCACGCTTAAGTTTTCATAAAATATCTAATGTTTTCATACCTCGTCCAAGGCATTGAACTATTTCACTCTTTTCGTGAAGCAGAGAGTTCCTTTTTCTTCCCCATATTGCATGAAAATGGTGCTCTGCTTAATAATATGGAACACCCTCCTTTAGTAGTTTTTCCTTAAATTGGGCTCACCTGGCAATTTAATTATCACAGGTGTCAGAGATTGTTTTCAGTGATCAAAAGCGCCCTGAGACACAATGCCATCCATGAGTTAAACTGAAAAACAAACTATTTAATCTTTGTGACACTTAAATAGAATTTGCATAATAATTTGAAAACAGGGTGTAGTCACCCAGACCACTTCAGCTCAATGGAGTGGTCTGGGTGCCAGGTCCCTCAGGTTTTAACCCTTCACATGTAAACATAACAGTTTCATAGAAACTGCTATGTTTACATTTGGGGTTAATCCAGCCTTCCGTCTTCCGGACAGCCGCTAGAGGCGCATCTGCGACGCTGGAGGCGAATTTCGCCTCCATCGTGCAGAGCTTCAATAGGAGAGCATTGAGAAATGCTTTCCTATGGACACTTTGAATGTGCGCGCGGCACTTGCTGCGCATGCGCATTCAGCTCCAGTGACGTCGGACGTGTGGAGAGGTCACCAGCACTGAGGGAGCCCAGCGCTGGTTTAAGGTAAGTGGCTGAAGGGGTTTTAACCCCTTCGGCACCACGGGAGGGGGACCCTGAGGGTGGGGGCACCCTCAGGGCAGTATAGTGTCAGGAAAACCGCTTTGTTTTCCTGACACTATAGTGATCCTTCAAGAGTGAGGCCTCTAGAAACACCCATAAAATAGGGGTTTCATTGTGTGTGTATTAGGAGCTGTAGTGTTTGTGTATAGGGGTTAATTCACCAACCAGGAGGCATTTTACATTTTAGCCTCATGCTCTACCTGGTGACTAAAAGCAGAAGAGAAGCATCTATAGCTGAGGCAGCAGTGTCAGCTAGGCCCACAAGTGTTAGCACTGGAGCACTAGTCCTTTTAGAACCCACAGGAAGCAACTAAGGGAGTGCCTAGTTTGTTGGTGCCATCAGAGACAGCCTTTACTGAAGTGGTACAACAGAGTACTGAAGCAGTGTCTCCAACTTCTAGTAGTGGTGGTGATGAAATCTTTCTTCACACCACTACTGCAGTCATTCTTTATCTCTGACCCAGGAGGTGCTCGATGCATGACGTAAACATTTTATTTATTTATTTTTTTCTGTATCTACTTTAATTATTTCATATCATACTATGGATGTGCAATTTTGTAATTTTCCCCCAGTTTTTCTTTATTGACGATCTTTGTATTGTTACTCATATTATTGATAATGTAATTATAACAAAGACCCTTTCTATTATGTCACGGCCCATATACCATAATGCTTAAACATTACGGTCAAGAACGTTGACAAAAATTTACAATTTTTATTATTATTTAAAATAAAAAAACATTTGAAAAGGAGTTGCTCGATTAGCCAGATGAATTACAAGAGGAGAGCCTGGAGAGAACTGGCAGCAGTCCAAGAGCTAGTGTTCAAACTTTCCCTGCTGCATCTTCTTTATCTTGCTGAAGTCAATCTCTATCTGCATTTGAGTTGCCTCGTCCAATGGACACAATTCCTCTTGCCTGGTTACTGCCAATACCACGTACACTAACCACGATCGACGGAATTAGACTTTTTTTTTTTTTATTGATTTGTGATTTATTATTTTTTATATTTCTGGTGAGATACAGCTTATTTGATTTGCATTGTTCTTCAGGGACACTGTTTATGCTTTGTAGCTTGCAAGCTTGTTCCCTCCGTAATATATATACAATGTGTGGCAGTTTACAGTAATACTTTGTAGAAGAAAAAAATGTTCTAAAACTTGGTCGTTGGTTCTTGTGATGTTTAAATGCTTTTCATTTGAAGGGTTTTGCCCTGCCTGGCTGAGTCTTGTGGCATGCCTATGCCTGGCTGAGTCTTGTGGCATGATTACGCCCAGGGCCGGATTAAGAGCACATTGGGCCTGGTGCTGACAATTATGATAGGCCTAATTACAGAATCTTATCGACCAAAAACACTAAAACAGTCATACCTCCCAAGCGTCATTTATCTAATGGAGATGGTGTTGGAGGGAAACTCATAGGATGCAGCTATAAGAAAACACATACTCTATGCTAATCTCTCTCTAATTTATGATTTCATCTTTCAAGTAAATCCATAACCCCTAACAGCAGTGTCCAGTGAAGCAGGAAGTCAATGGGTGGGGTAAAAGGGTTGGGCCCCTGGTGCGAATCACGTGACCAGACCTGCCAAAAGGGGAGAACATGCCCAAAAAGGCATGAATGCATGTTAGGCTGCTCGCCAATCTTGCAGGCTGTCCAACTAAGGGCATACTAAGCAGGCAACACCCTGAGTTTGACATAAATGCGTCTAATGATGCTCTCACTCCATGCTTTCTAAGGACTGTCCCCTAGCACTTGCTGGTCCACTTGTCTCCTTACCTTCTTATTAGCAGGCAGAAGTTCCTGGTATATAGTCTGAGACAGAGAAAATATGTATGTAGTGAGTGTGGAAGAAAGGGGATATGCCATAGTGTTAGAGAGACCAACGTCTGCATTACCTAAACTAATTTTATTGTCAGCCAGTCCACACAAGTTTCGTTCACATACATCCCTCTTAAGATTCCGAACTTAAAGGGACACTATAGTCACCAGAACAACTACAGCTTATTGTATTTGTTCTGATAAGTAGAATCATTCCATTCAGGCCTTTTGCAGTAAACACTGTCTTTTCAGAGAAAATAACTCAACTGGCCACTCCTTAGATGGCTGCTAGAGGTGCTTCCTGGGGCAGTACTGCCTAGTGTGCAGCACTGCCATTCAGTGTCTCCACCCTCTGCATGCAGACAATGAACTTTCCTCATAGAGATGCATTGATTCAATTTATCTTTATGAGGAGATGCTGATTGGCCAGGGCTATGTTGGACTTGTGCTGGCTCTGCCCCTGATCTGCCTAGTTGACAGTCTCAGCCAATCCTATGGGGAAGTATTGTAATTTGCTCAGACCACCACTTCTGATGATGTCAGCAGACAGTCAGTTCAGAGGCAGAGCCAGCAGCTGCAGACTTGAATACAAGTTATATTTTACTATACTTAGGGAGGCAAGAAGGGGCCAGGTGGTTTTAATATAATAGGGTCAGAAATACATGATTGTGTTCCTGACCATATAGTGCTCCTTTAAGCAAGAGTATGTGAAGAGTAGTTAGGGTTGCCACCTTTCTTGGAATAAAATACCAGCCTTAATCATTTGTGTAATCACAAGGAGTGACTGTAAAATCACCAACAAACTACTCACAGTTTGATTCTGCTGTATAGATGGATTGCTCCCAGTGTCTCAGTCTCGCAAGTCACCCAGTGTCTCAGTGTCCCTATGTATCACAGTGTCAGTGTCCCCATGCCGCCCAGTCCCCTAGTCTCCCAATGTCTCAGTGTCTCCATTTCTCCCAGTGTCCCAATGCCTCAGTGTGTCCCCATGTCACTAGGATACTGGGGACACAGTAAGACATGGGGACACAGTGAGACATGGGAACACTGAGAGACCCGGGGACACAGAGACATGGGGACACTGGGAGACATGGGGACAA